>NC_138561.1:11584661-12284661 GCF_964273705.1 Natrix helvetica
TCAAAGCCTAAAACCGATGCCTCATAAATACAACCATATAAACATAAAAAACAATATTCTATTTGTATCTAAGATTATGAAAATTTCATATGACATCATGGCCCTGGTTGGAACTCTAATAACAATGCAATATTTTTTCAACACTAACAGCAGATAGCAAGTCCCATACTTTTTGGTATTGTTGATTGCCATGTTTACATAGCTGTATAATTTGATTACAGGGATTTTTATCCATCCACACCTGAATTTAGTGTGTCATTCTGTATTGCATCTAATTCCATTAATTAGTTAAGAGGCACCTGCATGCTTATTTTTGTTTTAATGAGCGTGCAATGTTTCTTTTTAATGTTGGGATAAAAGAATTCTGGGATCAAAAATTAGACAGGCTGCACTTCTCAATATTTTTGAACTAATGTAACAGGAAGAACAATTACCCATCTTGTAATCTGTGATGTGCTACAAATGCAGTACCAAAGGTGGAGACTCTGATCTTTGAAGGCAGAACAAAAATGTTGCCTTTTATTAAAGGTGGCCATTTAATAGAAAATGGCTATCCATTAGAGAATCTGCAAAGAGGTAGGGATGAATAGAAGATGCTGAATGCTAGCAATGGGAAACTTTCCATTACGTTTCCTTCAAGGCATACAAGATATATCAAACTGTGTTCCATCCATTAATTCTTCCACAAATGTGTTTAAACAAAACTTTATGAAGCAAGTCATTGCTAGCTCAGCCTTATAGCGAGCTTTTGATATTTGAGAGGCAGTTAAAGACGCAGGCCTTAGGGGTGCCCCCTTGTCTGTCTTGAACATCTTCCCATCCATTGCCTTTCTCCAATCTTCCCCATCTGTCATTGGGACAATAAAAACTGCTGTTTGTGCAGGGATAACAGTGTTAAGGAAACTTTAGCACAGCACTTTTTGTGAGCTGAAGGCTGAAATGGATGCAATTGACTGCTGTCTGAGGAACAGGCTACAGAAAGCTTAGTTGGCTTTTCTTTCAAGAAAGTTGAATTAAATTTTATAAAAATCCCAGTTAATTGGATTGCTCTATAGCGGGACACGGTGGCTTAGTGGCTAAGACCCTGAGCTTGTCAATCAGAAAGGTCGGCAGTTTGGCAGTTTGAATCCCTAGTGTCGCGTAATGGAATGAGCTCCTGTTACTTGTCCGAGCTTCTGCCAACCTAGCAGTTCGAAACGTGTAAAAAATGCAGGTAGAAAAATAGGAACCACCTTTGGTGGGAAGGTAACAGCATTCTGTGTGCCTTCGGCGTTTAGTCATGATGGCCACATGACTACGGAGATGTCTTTAGAGAGTGCTGGCTCTTTGGCTTTGAAACGGAGATGAGCACTGCTCCTTAGAGTCGGGAACGACTAGCACATATGTACCTTTACCTAGTCATATTTTTAATCATTTATTCTGTCACATTTTCCTTGCAATATTAGGCATACTCGGTGTGGTGATTATTTGCAAGGCTTTGGGGGTACGATAAATCCCCAGAGGCCCTTAATTGGTGCACTTCATGAATTCCTTACTGCTGTACTTACTTCTTTACTCCATTTCACTTCCAAAAAGCTTCTTCGGTACTTGAATGAGAAGCAAAACATTTTCCAAGAAAAATCAAGGAAGTCCAGTTGCCTTTTGAAAAGCACCTTTGGGACAATCATGATTTGGATGATTGAGAATCTCTGCAATCCTTGCATTATATAGAAGCTTTTGATGATATAGAAATGTGTGTATCTTTGAGTAAGCATTGACTCCTGGCAATTACCTGGATGAGTGTTCTTAGCAATATTTTGAAAGTTGTTTGCCATTGCCTGTTTCCTAGGGCTGAGAGAGAGGGGTTGTCTCAAGGTCACCTGATTTGGCAAGTAGTTATGTTCTCGTATCTTCCTGTTCCTTCTTCCTTTATCAGTTCTCAGACTAGAAGCTTGTATTGGGTATTCTGTGGTTTGAAAACCCTTCAAATCAGACACAAACTCCAGATTATTTTTTCAAAAAAGTCATATTAAGATTTATTCACATAAAATGCTGCTATTAATGGTTGTAGTACAACCATAAATACAGTACAAGTTTAATTTAGTAGTACAAGTTTCTAGTAACATTTAGAGCATTTGAGGAAGTTAAAGTTAGAGGAGCTTTAAGGAATGAGGGAATTGAATTGATTCTGTCTTTAGACTATCTAAATAAGCAAATAATGGAAAAAATATTTGGTGCGGTTGCTTTTTCTACATTTTTTCCAATTTTTAAAAACAATTTGGTTTCTATCATGCACCAGGTTTTGAGATATTTTATTCATGCTGCTTCACATGAAATATGAATAGATCACAGTAATTCCTTCATTCAAACACATCTTGTTAAAGGCACAAATCCTTGTCATGGGTAATGGAAGATGTATACCGAATAAATGAAGGTGACAAATGAAATTATGTCTTGCTGAAATTGGCAACGAGATGTATTTTGCAATAATTGTAGTCCATTCCAGCCAATCACATTTGGGAGTAGGATTAACTTTGTGTGTTTCTTTGATTTTGCAAGAAAGATGAGGTGGGGGGGGATTTAAGCAGTGAATGCAAAAACATTCCCTTTGCAGTTTGAAACCTAGAAAATATAAGTTAGATTTGGCCATATTGTTTAGCAAAGAAAATAAAAGAAAAAGTTTGAAAAAGTGAATAACCTTTATAATTAAGAAAGTAGGATGGTTTGTTTAAATGGGGACAGTAGGACAAGGACAGTAGGCACACTGGTGTGCTTATGCACGCTCCCTTTATGGACCTCTTAGGAATGGGGTGAGGTCCACGGTAGACAGCTTAAGGTTGAAACTGTGGGGGTTTGAGGATGTAACAACAGAGGCCGGTAGAGCATTCCAGGCATTGACCACTCTGTTGCTAAAATCATATTTTCTGCACTCAAGTTTGGAGTGTTTTACCTTGAGTTTGTATCTATTGTTTGCCTGTGTATTATTGAGGTTGAAGCTGAAGTAATCGTTGACAGGTAGGATGTTGTAGCAGACAATTGTGTGTACTAAGCTTAGGTCAGACCATAGGCAGGTTAGTTCAAGGTTGTCCAAGCCCAAAATTTCAAGCCTGGTGGCATAAGGGATTATATTGTGAGCAGAGGAGTGGAGTACTCTTGTCATGAAATACCTCTGGACCCGTTCAATTGTATTAATGTCCAATAAACTCTGTGGATTCCAGGCACTGAGCTGGGTTTACACAAGATACTATTTCTTAAAGTGGTTTCTTTCATTTAGCTTAGTATATTAAATGAACCCCACAACTTCTCTTTCTTAAAACATGCTCCATCATTTAGTCTTCTAACAATCCTGCCCAACTGTAATTTCTTCAGTAGTTTAGTAATGTTGAAACAAAAATCATTAGGTCTGATCATTGGCTCATCCATCTTATTACTGTCTACTACAGGGAGCGGACTTTTTTGGTTGATTTGTCAACCTCCTTGAGGATATTTTATCATGTGTTAGCAGTGGACAGGACAAAAACAAAGCAAAACATATATGCTCATTCCCTGTTTTGAAATTTTTCTCATATTCCACCTCCTACAACACCCAATTAAGTGAACTGTGATGGGGGGGAGGGAACCATGGCATTGTGATGACACATCTGCATTTATTACTGCCTTACTATCTAATTTTGCTAAGAAAGAAGAAAAGAGATTGTCAAGTTTTGTATTAGGCACATATTTCTTGCCAAGCACGTTTTCTCCAATCAATCCATGCATTATTAGTAGGACAAAACGTCAACAGACTTGTTAATCATTTCTTAGGCTGCAATAGCTAGCTGATTACCTTCTTCTTTCATACCTTATTTGCTCTCCTCTCTAAATGTCTCCTACACAGAGAAATAAAATTGAGCAAGCATTGACAAGATTAAACCCCCAGATTCCTAGAACATGAAGATGCACACTCATTTGCCTAGTTTAAAATTGAATGATTTAGGATTTGATAAAAAAAATATTTAAATATTTTTAAATATTAAACATTTAAAGCCATGGAAATAGCTATATGGATGTGATGTGTTAGTTTTAGAAGTTAATTTGCAAACCAGACAGAGGCAAAACAACATCCTTAATGTGATGCCTTGACAGCAACTTTATGTGATACCTGCACAATTAGTGATTGACTTATTCAAATCAATCTCCTATCATGAAAGAGACTCTACAAACAGGTTTTTCAACACTCAGACTGAATAGATTCCAGGTCTGCAGCAAAATGCCAAGGAAATTGGTTCCGTGTCAATAGTTTGTTGTCAAGATATTAAATAATACCTAAACATTGTCAGTTGTGGTTATAAAATATTAATAAATGAATGGAGTGTAGTAAGCAAATAATTCTTTAAGGAAATATAAAAGTGTAATGACTTTTTAAAAAGTCACTGGGATATGTATTCACAATGTGTTTGGTGAATAACATCAGTGCTGTGCATTTATAATTCAAAATGCAGATAAATATAGAATGGAAATTATATTTTAGGAGAGATTCACATATAAGTCTCAGGATAGCTTTGGGTATATTCCATAACTCTGTCTGCAGTTCTTTAAATTCAAAAAAATCATTAAGCCATTCCAAGCTCATAATGAGTGAGCCTTTCCTGAATAAATGGACTGGAACTTAGCAAGATTTATGAATATAGCCAATGAATGATATTCTACTGATATCAAATAAGAGAAACTGTGATGCTCCAAATACTTTTACCCTCCCATGTTCCTTTTTCCCTATCTTTATTGTCATATCTTTGACGTGGTTAGTTTGCGGATTAAGAATATCTAAAAAATATAATAACAAAACCATGCTGTGTAATCTCTGTTGGATTTCTCTCAGATGTTTTCCAAGACACTGAGAAATTTTCTAACAATTTTTCAAGGGCAAGTCTGCCCCTTTGCAATGATGGCAGCTATTGAACAATCTCCATGGGAAAGTTTCTTGTCTGATGTCTTCCCTTTTTATTTAATTGAGTGTGAAACCAGAGATGCTACCAATTGCTGCAGAGATGTATTTGCAGCTACATACACAATATTTTTGCAACTACATACACAAACCTTTTTGGTGACCTGCTCACTAAATAATTCTATTTTCCTTGAAATAATTTTTCATATTCCAGTTCATCAAATTCCATTAAAAGTACTAGGAAAATGCCAAAAACCCAAGTCCCAAATCTTTATGGCCTGGCTAAAAGGTAAATGTCCCCCTTGCACATATGTGCTAGTCGTTCCCGACTCTAAGAGACGGTGCTTATCTCCGTTTCAAAGCTGAAGAGCCAGCCCTGTCTGAAGATGTCTCCATGGTCATGTGGCTGGCATGACTAAATGCCAAAGGCTCACAGAACACTGTTACCTTCCCATCAAAGGTAGTTCCTATTTTTCTACTTGCATTTTTATGTGCTTTTGAAATGCTAGGTTGGCAGAAGCTGGGACAAATAATAGGAGCTCACTCCGTTATGCGGTATTAGAGATTAGAAGCACCAAACTGCCAACCTTTCTGATTGACAAGCTCAACCTCTTAGCCATTGTGTCCCTATGTCCTAGCTACCCACAACTGATTCTGCTGTCACATTTAAAAAAAAAACAATTCTTTTAAAAATCAGGAGTTATTTTCAACTTACCTCTATAACACAGTCATATTAGGTGTTTGATAAATTATGTCCGCACCTTAACCATTCTTAAGCCCGTTGGATCATTCTTCTCTATATTCAGTTGGAGGGTAAACTCTTTCTCATACAATCATTTTGGAATTAATGTTTCCTCTCATTTGGTATTGATTTTTTTTTCTATTTATATTGACTTGTTTTACAGGAGAAAAATATTCCATCAGTTGTTGCCTTGTTTCTGACCAATCACCACATTTCACCTTGATCTTGTTTTCCTTCTCTCTCAGGCCATTGATTCAATAAAAAGAAACAAAATTGTCTTCCTATTGATCTGCATAGTACTCTAAGAGACCTGTTCCTGCCATGCAGAACTCTGTTTGCTTATAGGCATTTGCTTAAATAACCAAGGCAGCCCATTAATCCACTCCAGCAGTTCAGATCCACCTGTACACATGTTGCCTTTTTTTCTGGGAGATGGATCAGATTGTTCTGACCGAGGCTTCCCAAGAGTATGAAGTAAACTCCTTGTCCCAACAAAAACCCCTTTTTATTAATTTACTGTGAATTCTGCTCATTCACATCCAGCAAAGTCTTTCAAGGGAGGATTTACAGTCACAGACCTTATCTGGCTTGGAGAGCTGACAGGCCGATATCTGCAAAACTTGGCAAGGAGTCTCGGAGAGTCACAAACCAATTAAGCGGACTTATCGTCTCCTGAAAAACTCCATTCCCCTTTCACTCCTCTTTTATTTCCTCTGGGAGAGGTCATTCATTGTCCACCTGTGGCCTTACTCCCAAGCCAATCCCTGTTCTTTAGCTGTTCCCTTCGTCTGGCAATTCTGCACATGCGCACACTGGGAACAGGCTCCAGTTGTTTGTCTGCCTCACTGATGTCTGACTCTGAAGGCAGCTGATAACTGGCATACAGCTCTGACCCACTCTCTGCCTCCAACCCAGAGACTTCATCAGAGCCTTCCCCAGCCTCCAGGACAGGCCCATGTTCCTCCCTAACCTCCTCACTGTCTGAATCTGCTGCCAGCTCTGTTGGCCACTGATGGGGCACAACACAGATTCCCAAACATGGAGAGAATTATATGAGCAGTATGTCTTTGTCAGCTTTCTTTCCTGTTGCTACTTGACCGCAGAAAACTCTTAGTTATTAAGTTTTTAAGTCATTGTGTGGTTGATTTAAAAGAAAAAAAAAACCTTAGAAACAAGAAACAACTATAAAGTAAATGGCCTAACCTCATTACATTTTGTTTTTCTATACTTTCTTTTTTTATTTTAGAATGCAACACATTTCCCCCCTATCTGGGCAAGTGAGCTGCTTTCCATTTGAGAAAAAAATATTACAGGCTTATCAAAAATGGATGCATCAGCTTGTTACCTCATCACATCAGTTGTTAAATAGTTACTTGTACACTTATTGTATCCTATTTCTGTCTTAATTTCTAAATTTAGAAATTTATGCCAGAAACTAACTTTATGCCATATCCAGATTGAGGTATTAAACTTCATATTGCGACAATGTTTCTGCTAGCTAATATCATGTGCTGCCCTAAAACTGCTTTATATTCTGTTTGACATTCTTCTCAAGAGAGTTTGGATTTATCCTTTCCTAAACATATGCATTTGGATATATTATGTGCATTAAAGAAATAATTCTGTTCACCTACAGGTAAAAACTAAATGAATACTGCATTCAGTTTGGTCACCATGATGTAAAAAGGATGTTGAGATTCTAGAAAGAGGGCAGAGAAGAGCAACAAAGATGATGAACATATGAAAAACAGTTGCTGCAATTGGATATGTCTAGTTTAATGAAAAGAAGGACTAGGGGAGACATGATAGCAGTGTTCCAATATCTCAGGGGTTGCCATAAAGAAGCTATTCTCCAAAGCACCTGAGGACAGGACAAGAAGCAATGGGTGGAAACTAATCAAGGAAAGAAGCAACTTAGAAATAAGGAGAAATTTCCTGACAGTTAGAACAATTAATCAGTGGAACAGCTTGCCCCCAGAAGTTGTGAATGCTCCAACACTGGAAGTTTTAAAGAAGATGTTGGATAACTATTTGTCTGAAGTGGTGTAGGGTTTCCTGCCTAAGCAGGGGGTTGGACTAGAAGACCTCCAAGATCCCTTCCAACTCTATTATTATATTATATATTTTTAAAACACTTAATTTTAACTCTTTTTGGTGGAGTAAGTTATACACATGTTAAGAACTTGGGGTGTTTCAGAAGTAGATGGGCTCAGAACAGAATACTGGACAAAGTTATAATAATGGCAACAAAAAGTAAACTAAATTCAATTCATAGTATAATTTGATAATGATCAAAAGTCTTATGCAAATTCAATTGCTGACTTATTCTTCTGTACAAATTACACAAAATAGATTGCTCCTTTATAAAATTGTCAGATTTGAATTTCAACAGCTGCTCCATGAGTGTAAAAACAAAAAAATAATAAATAATTTGGTTACTGTTTGGATTACCCTAGTCCAGTGATGGCGAACCTTTTCAGCACTGAATGCCTAAACCATAACATGCATGTACATGTGTGTACTAGAGCCCTGGAAACTCGAAGACCAGTTTGGTTGGCGCACATGTGTGCGCCGGCTACCTAGTGTTCTGGTTTCTGGCACATACATACTGGCCAGTTGGTCTTCACACATGCCAGAATGCCAGAAACCAGGTGGCCAGCACGTACATGCAGCTGGTCTTTAGATTTCTGGTGCTCCAGCACATGTGAAGATCAACTGGCCGGCGTGCATGCATGCACCAGAAACCAGAAGAGCAGCTGGTGATGGCACATATGCCCACAGAGAGGGTTCCGTGTGCCACCTCTGGCATGCATTCCCTAGGTTCACCATCATGGCCCTGATCTGTACTGTGGAAACAAGTATTAAGATTTTCATCTCTTTTTACATCATCTTCTTTCCATCTTTTTTCCACATAATAAAATATTAGGGAAAAGGTTGATTAAAGGTCTAAATGGATCTCTGAAGTGTCCTTTCTAAACTGAGTCAAGGGATATAGAAAATTGGGCAGCACTGATCTTTAGGGTTTAGAAACCATGGTCTAGACAATTTTTTTGATTTTTCACTGGCAAGTGAAGATGGATGACATCTTCACTTTGCCCAACACAGTTGCTGGAGAAACTTCAGAAAACTATGATCACTAAAATCTGAAGTTCAACATTGCTCAACAGACACCAACTGCAAAAGCCTATACAAGATAGAGAAGGCTCTATAGACTTATAGATTGACTGTTCTTGTTATAATGGATAGCAAATATCTATCTGAAGATAAGAATAAACTAAGAGATTGGTTTCTTTGTTTGAACATTTACAGTTCTTTATCATGCATTAAGCTATTTGCTATTAGTTATTGATAGCATCTTCACAGCATCACTTCATCTTTCAATGAAGTGATACTAAATCTGCCCTCCTTACTGTGATTTTGATAAAAGAATAGTTGGTTGATTCTAGATACTATAAATCACTGGGGGAACATAACCTTAGTTACTGTTGCCCCTCACATGGTGTTGTCTAAGCTGGTTGAAAATAACATTCCAGGGTGGCCATGAAGAAATATTCTGAAATTTGCAAGCATTCACTCAAATCCGTCTTGGCTTCGATAGATTAATTTTCAAACACATTCTTTGCTACATGATACAATCTGGCTTGTATTCATTTCAGAAATTTACTTTTCACCCAACAATATAGCATCAACATACAAAAATATATGTACGTCCTGTATATTTATTAAATACTTTTATGATGCACCACATATATTATTTTACAATTTACCTTTGTGTGTGTGTGTGTGTGTGTGTGTGTGTGTGTGTGTGTGTGAGAGAGAGAGAGAGAGAGAGAGAGAGAGGGAGGGAGGGAGGGAGGGAGGGAGGGAGGGAGGGAGGAGGGAGGGAGGGAGGGAGACAGACAGAGAGGGGTGGGAGGGAGGGAGAGAGAGAGAGTGAGAGGAGGGAGGGAGACAGAGAGAGAGGGAGGGGGATAGAGAGAGAGAGGAGGGAGGGAGACAGAGAGAGGGAGGGAGAGGAGGGAGGGAGGGAGACAGAGAGAGGGAGGGAGAGAGAGAGAGTGTGAGAGGAGGGGGGAGGGAGACAGAGAGAGAGAGAGAGAGAGAGAGAGAGAGAGAGAGAGAGAGAGAGAGAGAGAATATGAATGAAACACCAAAGGGACACCATGTTTTCTTATTCTCTATTCAACATTGAGCCATTTAATAAGTGTTCTACTTAATCTCATGCACACTTGAACCATACTATAATTAAACTGCCATATAACCTGTTCCTTAAATTGATTCAATGATTAATTCCCCAATATAAAATTAGTTTGCAGTTTTAACAAAATGCTTAGAAACCATGAAATTGCAAACATTTAAACAGTTTCTACATTTGTACATTTTCTGATTTGAAAATTACCATTACTTTTATCAAGGACAATATACAGTACTATACAGGTAGTCCTTGATTTACAACCATTTGTTTAATGACCTTTTAAAGTTATAACAGCACTGAAAAATGTGACTTATGGTCATTTTTCACACCCCATGGTCACATGATCAAAATTCAGATGCTTAGCAACTGGCAGTTTCCCAGGTCATGTGATCACTATTTGCCACCTTCTGACCAGCAAAATAAATGGGGAAGCCAGATTTACTTAGCAACTGTGGAGCAGTATGCAATAATAACAATAACAATGATACTGTTGAGTTTTTACCAGTCCAAGACTATGAATTGAATTGAAGATGAAGTAACAGTGATAATAGTAATAATACAGTGGTACCTTGGTATTTGACTGCTTCAAAACACATCAGGTTTAGAACTCACCTCATTTTGATGCAAATATGTTGTCCCGTGCTTTGGCATTCAGTACACTGCAAAAGGAAGAGGAGCACAGCTGCAGGGGGAACAGATAAGAAGTTGGCCATGCTGGGACAAACATTGCAAAAGGAAGAGGGGGAGGACGGCTGAGGGTAGCAGGAAGTTGGCCACACTTCAAAGTGGTCATATGGTACATCACCTGGTTAGTTTGGCACTTGTAGTTTTTAGTACTCGTAGTGCTTCCTGGAACCAATTAATGTCGGGTATCGAGGTACCAATGTATTAATAATAAACACCACCAGTAGCAACTTTAATTAATCAAACACTGAAAACAGCTCAAAACACAGCCAAAACAAATTGGAAAGACAAATCCCAAGAGACTTTAGAATAGATGAAAAGACAAATAGGTCTTTTTAGAAGAAGAAAAATCTCCCTCTAAATGATGAACTCTATGTATGTATGTATGTATGTATGTATGTATGTATGTATGTATGTATGTATGTATGTATGTATATGTACCTGTATAGCACTGCTAATGAACTTTCAGGAGTCATACTCCATGCCAAGAAATTGCCAGTGCCACCAATGTGATTGACTATTGTTTATTGAAATGGAAGAATGCTTCATTATAGAGCAAACAGTTTTGGGAATAGATTTCAATTATGCTTCAAAGGGCTTCATTGAATCTCCCTGTTTGTAATTACATTTGATTCTACTCCTATTCCTATCCCCAATCCCATTCCATTCCATACTATTCTATTTTCCAATATTGCATTCCATTCTACTCTACTCTACATTCCAATATTACAATATTTTACTGTATGCTACTCTACTCCACTCTACTCTACTCTATTCTTACACCATTGAACAATAGCAGCATATCCCTATGAGGTCCATGAATTGGTTCAACCCTTTTCTGAAGACAGCCAAGATGGTAACCATAGCACATCTAATGATAGTGAACTCCAAAGCTGAATTTCAGTTGACATTGTATTAACCCCCTCACCTTATTAATAATAGACAGCTACTGATGTAATTCATTATTAATCTTTCTTGCTGATTTCCACTTTGCTTTTAGAGATTTGACCGAATGGTTGAATAGAGTTTAATATTTGAAAATGTGGGATTTAAGTCTCATTAGAATAATAATACATTAGGATTATGATATGTTTCTTATTTTTTTCTCTTAATGCCTTTAAAACACATTTTCTGCTTTCATTTGTAAGCAGAAACTAAATCGAGTTTTCAGCTAAGACATTTTGTAGATATTTCTCTATTGTCATATCCAAGATTTTCCCTTTCTTCATCCTGATTAAAAGAAAAAGAAAAAAAGAAAACAAAAGCAAAACATGACGTTGCATTTTTGAACTACTTTAGAGTTCAAATATCTAAACCGCTGTGGAGAATGTTGAATGATACTCTGTCTCGAGAAAACTGCTTATTGCTACTCACACTGAAATTACACATCAAGCTAATGCATATTTTGTTTTGTCATAATTAAAACAAATAAACCATAACTACATATGATTGTGTTCTCAAGATATATCACTGTACTTCCAACTAAGTACATTCGAACACTGGAAGTTTTTAAGAAGAGATTGGACAGCTATTTGTCTGAAATGGTATAGGGTTTCCTTCTGAGCAGGGAGTTGGACAAGGTCCCTTCCAACTCTGTTATTCCATTATTCTAAGACATGGGTCCTAGTTTACCCACTCTTATGCTCAGCAAATTTGGAGGCTTAGCAATGCTACCAAAATGCTTTCTGTAGAATGTTTTTATTATTTTTCCATCTATAATATAATAGAGCAATCACGCGTGCTATGATTTTAATTTGATTTGATTTTTAATTTAATGAATTCATAGTGATTTCCTCTGGGGCCTACTTTCAATGTTTTGGGAGTTCCACCACTATTTGCCCTGAAAAAAATTACACCCCAAAATGATGGTTTACAATGTTCACACAACAAACTAAGCCCAAACAAAGGAATCCATGTTATGGTTGTATGAACAAAGCCAAAAAAAAATAATCCAAATTTGCAGAAGGAAGGTGAGACTAGGGGAAAAAAATAGTATTGGAGATTGAATTTCCCCCAAAGAAGAGTCTACTTGGAAAGTAGATAAGTCAGTTGTCTAAAAAGTGGAGTATTAATCAAAATGCCAGTGGAAGAGGTTTCTCTTGTTCTAATCCATAGATTTCCATCCTTTGAATTTCAAACTACCGTAAATAAACTGACAACTATACTCTTAGATTCCCTGTGGAGTCTTCAAAGTCTCAATTGATGGTTTCAATCCAGATGCTTGGCAGCTTTATACATATGGATTCCTTTCACATGATTACTGATGCAAGGTATGAGAAGAAAAGCTAACTTTTGTCGATAAAATTCTCAGGATCCAGACCTGTTCCCAATAAATACAAACCTAAGCTAGGAACCAGGAAGTCCCTGGTTCAAATCTTACCTCCACGGAATGAAAAGGTCATTAGGTATCCTTATCTTTCACATCTATAGCAAATGCTCCACAACTGAACCAGTGAAAAACAGTATCAAACCCTCAAATCACTTTATATAAAAATACAGTGGTAATCGACCTGATGAAACTGATTTCTAGAAGTGATGATAGTATAGATCTGTGATGGCGAACCTACGGTATGCATGCCACAGGTGACATGCAGAGCCCTCTCTGCTAGCATGCTAGCCGCCATTCCAGCTCAGCTCCACCGCGCAAGTGTGCGCGCCTCCTTCCAGTCAACTGATTTTCGGGTCCCTGCCGCACATTTATGGGTGTGTGTGTCGGGGGGTGTGGCATGACCCACCCTGCGACCTGTTTTTGCTCCCAGGAGGCTGCAGGGAAGCCTACTAAGCCCAAAACAGGGCACGGGGTGGTAGTGTCATGTGTGCATGTGCAGGGACATGAGGTAGTGGTGGTTGCATGTGCATTGTTTGTGACAAAAAAGGTTAGCCATCACTGGTATACATAATTTCATTTTCTTAATAAGTAAGCAATATGAATTACAATATGGATTCTTTTAAATAATTACTGTGATATCTTCTATTTCTCTCTTTCTTCATATCATAGAGATTTAAGATGAGTCAGCTTCAACTCCCTGATGCCTGTGGTGTTCTAGGAGATAAAGTCCACGTATCTTAAAAGTTGATGAGATTTTAAAACATTGGGCTAAGGAATACTAAAAGGAGATTCTACTGTATTCAGAAGTTGCTTGGCTATTGTGTGAACAGAAAGCTAAATTAGATAGGCATTTGATATAATCCAGTCAGACATCTTTTGATAAATATATTTTCTTCTTCTGAAACTATATTTTAGTTGTTGCTTCTATTACTGTTATCCATTATTCATATCCATTTTCCTATTGCCCATTACTATTTCATTGTGGTTCAATAACTGTTCATTTCCTTTTGAATTTTTATCTCCATTTAGTACAGAAAGCAAGTATTTTCTGTTTTTAAAAATTCATATTCTCTCTCTCTCTCTCTCTCTCACTCCATTTTCATATTTTATGCAAGTATTGGGTTTCTGTTATACCAATAATATTTTAATTCAATACCATTACCTTTGTGAATGAGTTATTTTCTTATACTTCTAGTCATTTTAAAGCACCCAATAGAAATAACATGAGAAAATGAAAAGATATTTTTTATCTTTTTATGTTTTTGTGTGTTTGTATGTATGTATATTGTATGTAGAGATAAAGTGTATAATTTCTTCACTTTGGAAGCCCCCAATGGATATAATTTTTATTTATTTCAATAATACCATGGAAATTAATCATTACTTTCCTTTAATTTAATTGTGTCTGGTTCTCTGTCTGAATAGGTTCTTGCAGTTTTCTTGGCAAGGCATTTTTTAAGTGATTTGCCATTGCCTCCTTCCTAGAGCTGACAGAAATAGTCTGGCCCAAGGTCACTCAACTGACTTCATGCCCAAAACAAGATCAGAACTCACAGTTTCTAGCCTGCTGTCTAAACTGCAGCACCAAACTCTTTTAATCATGTTTATCATGCTACATTTTGGTTAATCTGCTTCCTCTAGCTCACAACCATTTATATATTTATTTATTTGTAAAATTTACCTGCCACCCATTTTACCCTAAGGTATCCATGGATAGCTTACAGGGCTTAAAAGTTAAAACTATATAAAATGATAGATGATATAAATAAATAGTATAAAGATCCAAGTACTCAGCCCTAATTAAAAGACGGGGAGGGGAAGAGTAGGATGAGAAGGAGAAGGGGTTATTAATCTAACAATCACCACTCCAATGTGAAACTTTCATTAGAGCCCTAAGCCAACTGTAGAGCCTGGTTTATAAATTCTTGCGGGAGGTAAGGGGAGGGTGGGAGCCCACATTACTCGGTGTGTGTGTATGTGTGTAAAATGTTCCAAAGGGCAGGCACAATGGCAGAGTTTCTGGATCCTGCCAGCTGGACTATCCTAGCTGTTGGGACCCACAGCATGCCTCCTCTGCTGGCAACAGGTGGGGTGGGCCAATCCCAATGGGATCAGATGGTCCCTCAAGGAGCCTGCATCCATGCCATGTGATTTGCACCCAGAAGCAAACCAGCAGTCAGTGCAGTTCACACAGCAATGGTATTACATGGGCCATCCTTGGAGCCCCATGAAATGCCCGTGTTACCGCACTCTGTACCAGCTGTAGCTTCCAAATACTCTTCAAGGGTAGCCCCTAGTAGAGTCTGTTGCAATAGCCCAAACATGAGGATTTGAATGACTGAACTTTCACTATGCCATTGCAAAATGCAGTTAGGAAAATAGGTGAAGGTGGCATTTACGTCTGTAGTGTTCCATGGAGGAATTCAACTCTGCAAATGATCTTTGTGCCTTATATTTTTCCCCACTGTGCTCATATCCGTACAATAGGTCCCTGCATCTTGGAGGATCCTTTCATGCTACTAAATGTGGCAAGCAATCAATATATATGAAAGAGTAATCAAAAGCACTGAAGGATAAAATTACAAATCCAGGGTCCAATCACATGACTAAGAAGAGGATTATACTATGGCAGAGAGACTGTAAGGTGTCTTTCCCTTTAAAATCAACTTTCATTAATTTTCATAGCCAGATGTAAAGTCTGAAATATGCAAATGATTAATTTTCCCGCATATAACACTTAGATTAGACATATGAGCTATTTCAATAACCAATAAATATGTTCCTTTAATCATACACTAGATAGGATTTCAGCCCGTTCTTCAAATATTCATGAGCACCATTTTTCTATTGAAAAGAAAAAAAGAAAAGAGGTTTCTATAACAGTGCAATAAGAATGGATTATTATTCGATTTGGGGCCTTATAAAAATTCTTCTCAGCAAGCAGGGGAAGAACCTTTGTGTTTTGTCCTTTTATGTAGGATAAATTGGAAAGTGAACCCATTGTGAGTCACCTTCCTTTCTGAGATTAAACTAAAAAAAAATATTTACAAGCTGTTTATCTGGTCTTGACTATTTAGAGCTATATCTTGGGTTATAGTTGCAGTAGATTGCACTGCTCAGCCAACCTTGCATAGCCCTGAAAAAGCAAAGAGTTGGGCCTGCTTAGTACTTGGATGTGAGATCACGCCAAAATCCCAGAGCTTGTAATTATACTGAGAAGCAAAACAGAAGTCAAAAATACTAATTAACTGTTGCATAGAACCTTGTTGATGTCTTTTCCTGCTGCTTCTGTGGCTATTCCTGTTTCCTAAGTGTAATGTCCTTGTGTTATCACTCCTTTCGACCATGGCAAACGATGAGATTGTAACATACTAATAAAATATTGCAATGCTTAGCTGTGTAAGAAGAACAGTGAAAGCAAGAATTGTATAAGTCTCCATTACATTTTTCACCCAAAAGTTTTCCTTGATGGAAGAGATGGCACTGAATCCAGCTTCCCTATTCAGCTTAATGAGAATAGTTGGGGGGAAATGCAGAAGTTATTTTCCATAAAGTGCTGATGCGGTGCCCAGGAGTAGGTCCTTCTCTGTGGCGGCCCCTACCCTTTGGAACGACCTCCCCCCAGACATTAGAACAACAACCGATCTCCGCTCCTTCCGCAGTAAACTGAAGACCCACCTGTTTCGGCTAGCCGGCCTGGCATAATTCAACAACTTTTCCACCCCTAGGTCATTTTTAATTGTCAATTTTAGTTTTTAAACTATTAATGTTATTGGGGTTTTAACCTTTTTCAGTATTGTAATTATTTATTTATTTTTTACCTCCTCTGTATGACACTGTGCTGACTGTTGCTTGTGTACGTCGCCCCGAGTCCCTGTGGGGAGAGGGG
This sequence comes from Natrix helvetica, assembly GCF_964273705.1. Lineage (NCBI taxonomy): Eukaryota > Metazoa > Chordata > Lepidosauria > Squamata > Natricidae > Natrix > Natrix helvetica. The sequence continues at coordinate 11,601,404 of NC_138561.1, forward strand.
GCGACTAATAAGTTTAAATAAATGAAATAAATGAATGAAATGAACTTAAAATATGAACACTTACATCGGTGTACTTTTTGAAGGTGGGAGCAAAATTTAGAATTTTGAAGAATCCAAAGGACAATTTTATTTGTAAACTAGACCAGACTATTCAGATCATGTTGATTTATTTTTTTACAAATTAAGGATGAAGATGAACTGAGCCATTATCAATAAGCTATATATAATATCAGTCAAGTCATTAATGGCTCTAAAATATAATTGAATTCATTATATTATTTTTAACTGTTCAGTTATTTATTTTATTCATTTATAAGATGTCTATGGCATCTTAAATAACAACTCAGGCCAGATCACAGAACACAATTATAGGTGATCAGTAGCTGAACTTGAAAAAACATACAATGGAGCTGAAAAAAAAGAGAAGGATGGTTTTTATCTTTTGGTTTAGAATGCTATGATTACCGTTACAGGCAGAAATCATAAACCTATGATTTCAATTCAGCCCAAAATTTATGTTGTTAAGGGAGACAGTTGTTAAGTTAATTCTGCTTCATTTTAAGACTTGTGTTGCCACAATTAAGTGAATCACTGCAGTTGCCAAGGTGGCAATATTGTTGTTAAGTGAATCTGGTTTCCCCATTGACTTTGCTCTTCAGAACGTCACAAAAAGTGCTTAAATGAACCCAAGAGACTGCAACCATCACAAATGTCAGTCAGTTGTCAAACATCCTAATCAAGGGGTGGGACTGAAAAAAATTAGCAACCGGTTCTCTGCCTGGTTGCTGGGTGGGCGTGGCCATGGTGGGTGTGGCCTATGCGGCCTCCTGCAGCACAGCGAGGGGAGGGTGTTTTCATCTTCTACAGGCTCCAGAGGCTTTCCTTGAGCCTCCAGGAGAGCAAAAATGCACCCCTCCGGGCTCTGGAGGTCCATTTCTGGACTTCCGGAACTTTCAGAAATTCCGGGAGGCCTGTTTTTTACCCTCTTCAGGCTCCGGAGGCTTTCCTCAAGCCTTCAAAAGGGGGGAAATGGCCTCCCCCAGGATCCGGAGGCCCTCTGGAGGCTGGAAATGGACCTGTTTCCAGACTTCCAGAACTTCCAGGAGGCCCATTTTTCGCCCTCCCAGAGCCTCCGTGTGGCCCTGCACTTACCTGGCACCCAAAATGGGACATGTGGAGACTCCTGGGAGGGGAGGGGTGGGAGGGGACAGCCAGTCCTTGCCCACCACCAGTTTGGTGAACGAGACATAAAATTAGCATTCGGTTCACCCGAACTGGTCTGAACCGGTTGAATCCCACCCCTGATCCTAATGTAAGTCATGTGACCATGGGGATGTTGAAGTAGTCATATGTATGAAAAATGACCATAACTCACTTTTTTTTTCAGTGTTGTTGTAACTTGGAATGGTCACTAAACAAACTGCTGAAGACAATCAAATATTAAGGATAGAGATTTCAGGGCTGTGAATTTGAGTCTTAGAGGAAAAGGCATGGCCTTTATGTTCCTTTATTTTTTTTAGAAAAGGTTATTCACTTCATACACATTTCTTTTAATGGAAAATTTTCAAGTTTTACATGCACTGCATGTGTTTTTCTTCAAAATAAAATGAAATAAATGGTAGGTACAATTTGTTTTCTTATTACCCTAGCTATTCAGGGCCTTTTGAAAGGTCAATGAAAAGACAACATCAATGGTCCATAAGGGGCAGTAATTTATGCATTTCACTTTCTGGGAAACAGTCCAGGCAAAATTAAATTTTAAATTCTCTCCACTTGACTTCTTTCATCAGGAGTTTATTCTCCTCTTCCAACTCTGCCCCTTTTGGTATGCAAACACCCACTTCTTTCAAAAGCTGTGTTTTCTGCTCTAAATTTCTTAGAGATTTGTGAAGGTGGGCACTTTAAAACAGTCACACAATGCTTCTGAAGCTGGAAGGGGATCCAGACAGGTAGTAAACACAAAAGGTCTAATTTTCACCCAGTAGAAAGTGGCCCTGCAATTGTGCTTCTGAACAGCTTGGGTTTCTTTTTCTAATGCTAGATGAAAATAGTTATTGGCAAGCAAACTTAAGTGGAAACAAACAGGAGCAGCCACCACAGTAGACAAGCTATTTCATTGCACCCCTTATTTTTCTGATTACAAAATCCACTTAGAAGTACAGCAGGACGAGTAGATGTCAGGTTCAGTTTCCATATTAAAGACATAATTTCCTTCCTATCCGTGAAAAATCTCTCCTTTTAAAATCTGCTCCATAAGGAGAAAAAGAAATGATTTTAATCAGCGGTATTTATTTATTTTTGCCTACTTGCTTTTAGAAGCAAGGGTTGCCTTTTGGGGATGTAAAATTAATATTATTATTTTTAGATCAAATGTGTTGTGTCTTTACTCCAAAATGATAAATGATATAAGAGCCAGGGTGGTGCAGTGGTTAGAATGCAGTACTGCTCACCCCAGGAGTTCAATTCCTGAACGACTCAAGGTTGACTCAGCCTTCCATCCTTCTGAGGTGGATAAAATGGGGAGCCGGGTTGTTGGGGGCCATAGGCTGATTCTGTAAACCGCTTAGAGAGGGCTGTAAAAGCAGTATGAAGCCCTATATAAATCTATGTGCTATTGCAATTGCTAATCAATCTCATTTCCCTAGAAGAGTGAGTCTCAACCTTCCTAATGCCAAAACCCTTTAATACAGTTCCTCATGTTGTGGTGACCCCCAACCATAAAATTATTTTATGTTTTCTGTATTTTTTTCAAAAATACTGTATGTGTTTTCCGATGGTCTTAGGCAACCCCTGTGAAAGGGTTGTTCGATTCCCAAGGGGTCCCAACCCACAGGTTGAGAACCACTGCCCTAGAATGTAAGCATACATGTGTGTGTGTGTGTGTGTGTAGTGAATTGTTAGTTTTACAAATTCAATTCCACTGAACTGAACCAGTTCTAATATATTGAAATGTTTAAAAAATCCTATTTACTGTCTACCATTTAGATGTTGGAATGCAAGAGGTCAAGGAAGATGTAAGATACTACATAAATTATGCAAATGATCTAATATCATGCAAATACTTGCAAAGCATGATATTAGATCATTTGCATAATTTATGTATTTTATAAGCCTATGATTTGCTCCTGTAAAGTGCAAAAGCAAAATCATTCACACACACATACACACACACAAATATATCCATACCACTTACTTTCTATAATTCAAGTGGAATTAACAATAATTTGAAGAAGTGAATTTAAAAAAAGAGAGAGACTGTATTAATATTCTTAAGGCAACCCTCTCATTGAAGCTAGCTTGACTCTTGTAGGTTCACCTTTCAGTGTGTAGCCTTTCTTGGAATACATTTATAATTGCTCTTATTGAATAAATGCAGTGGCTATATCTGTAATTATACCTGGCACAATTTAAGAAGTTTCTAGTAATTTCTAATTTGCATTGCAAGGATTGTTTTTCTCTTTCCTGATATAGCATACCTACTGTGTTTACTTGACACAGGACTCTCAAAAATGGGAGCTTTTATGACTTGGTGACATATTTCTTGCAACCTGTTTCAGCATAATGGACTCCACTGAAGCTATGGTAACTTAAATCCTATCTCAAAGATGCTTCCGCATAAATTTTGTCACTACATTCTGTACAGGGGACTAATCCAGTTCATAACAAATGTTAGCATTCTGAAATATCTTTTTTTTTTTTTGCAAGCAATTGTAAAGTGTACAATACTTGTAGATTGTAATCAAGAATAGAGCAATGGGGAGCCTGTTCTCTAAATGTTCCTTTTTGTTTATTTTTTAAATAAAATATCTTGCATTATGGAGAACAGAGATAATACTATACTTGCGAGCATGTTGAGTTACTCTTAAAAAGGTAAATGTTCCCCTCGCACATACGTGCTAGTTGTTCCTGACTCTAGGGGGCGGTGCTCATCTCTATTTCAAAGCTGAAGAGCCAGCATTGTCCGAAGACGTCTCTGTGGGCATGTGGTCAGCATGACTAAATGCCGAAGGTGAATGGAATGCTGTTATCTTCCTACCAAAGGTGGTTCCTATTTTTCTACTTGCATTTTACCTGCTTTCAAACTGCTAGGTTGGCAGAAACTGGTACAAGCAAAGGGAGCTCACTCCATTAAGTGGCACTAGGGATTTGAACCACTGAACTGCTGACCTCTCTGATCGACAAATTCAGCATCTTAGCCACTGAGCCACCTATGAGTTAGTCTTAGGAAAAGTCAATTCTCGTAAGATGGGCAGCTATATACATTTTAAATAAATAGCTTGTCTGTCCTGTTCTATGATCATGAAAAAGATCTGATTTGAAATATTTGCCATGGGCAAACCTTGATATGTGTAGCCCATCACAGAATCCCAAGTTATCCGAAGGCAAATCTGTTGAAGGTAAAATTGGTCTGCCTATTAATTTTATTACTGTTGTTCAAAATGTCCGTGGGGGACTGAGAGCTTTCTCCCCCTCCCCCCCAAAAATCGACTATGTAAATAAATTGCTACTAAAAGTGTGGGGGAGGAGAATTTGCTTTGCTTTGCAGTGTGTTGTGCTTCGCTTTTAATCTTTCGTAAATAAAGGAACCTGAAGCACAAAGTGAACAATCTAAAATAATAGGCTGATGCCTGCTCACCCTTATCTGATAGGTATTATTCTGCCCAGTTACACACTGTAAAGTCACCTTTTCCTTCCAACAGTCTGATCTCTAAGTGCAAAAAATGTGATGATGATAACTTCACAGTAGGTCCATCATGCTAAACTAAATTTGGCAATGACTTCATAGGGAATATATTTGCCTCTTTAGAAGGAAGATCCATTCATCTTCTCAGTAGTGGCCACTGTCCTGTCACTCACCTTCCCATGAGATCTGGCAGGTCTCCAACCTTCTTGCCTTCAGAATATCTTAAGATGGCTTTCCCAGGTCACGGAATAGGGTGATAGAAATGGTTATGGTTTTTTTGAGGAGTGTCGGTTTAGGGTGCCAGGAGTTGTTGTCAAGACCAGTTCTTTATTCACTGTTGCTATGACCCACCAAGATTTGTGATTCAGAGACTGAACCACTGTAGAAATCTCATAACTAAGTAATTTAATAAATAGTTTATAGAAAGGACTGGTGTGACATGATAGTAGTGTTCCAATATCTAAGGGGCTGCCACAAAGGGAAAAAAAGGGGGAGCCTATTCTCCAAAGCACCACAAAGCAGGGCAAGAAGCAATGGATGGTAACTAATCATGGAGAGAACCAATTTAAGATTAAGGAGAAATTTCCTGATTGTGGTAACAATTAATCAGTGGAATGGCTTGTCTCCAGACATGGTGGGTGTTCCAACACTGGAGGTTTTTAAGAAGAGAATGGACAACCATTTATCTGAATTGTTTTAGGGCTGCCTACGTGAGCAGGGGATTGGGCTAGGAGATCTACAAACTCTGTAATTCTGTTCTGCTATTCGGTTAAATCTGATTTCCTAGTAGTCTATTTAGTATATTAACCTTTGAATTGAGTTGGGCTTCTGCATCAATAGGCAGATGCCTCTTGTGGAATTACATTCCACTTAGATTCTTGCTTTGTTTGACAGGCTTTTCAGACTTTTGAGACTTTGAATTTTATGCCATGGCCCTGGTTACAATCCTGGGCAGAGATTATGGGATTAGGGGAAAAAAAACCTTGTCTTACTTTATTGCTGGTGCTTATCCTGAATTTTTGCACCCCAGATCAGGTTGTCCCATTTTAAATTGAGTATGAATTATTATTAAGGTTAGTTGCACTGTCAGCCAGATGTTTAGACATCATTTTTATCTCCCTATTGAGTCCTTCCCAAGGACCTGGAATAGGCCGATGCTGATGTGGGATAGTGTAAAGGTATCACCACAGGAGTAAGCTGTAAGATGTTTTCAGTAAAGCTGCCTTTTGCAATTGACTGATGGTTGTTTTGTCAATGCTGATGGTGTTCAATTGGTACTCCAGATGTATTAGGATTGCACCCGAGAGGAACCTAGTGCCATAATTATTCTACTTTCTATTTTAAGGTCTTTATGTTTTGTGATTTCCCCCCCCACACACACACACACAATTCTTTCTCTTCCCTTCTGCTGTCTCTGTGTACAGGTAGTCCTCGACATACAAATGTTCATTCAGTGCCCGTTTGAAATTACAACAGCACTGGAAAAAGGACTTATGACCATTTTTCACACTTACGACCATTGCGGCATCCCCATGGTCATGTGATCAAAATTCAGAGGCTTGGCAACTAACTTATATTTATCATGGTTGCAGTGTCGCTGGGTCATGTGATCCCCCTTTGCAACCTTCTGCCAAGCAAAGTCCATCGGGAAGCCAGATTCACTTAACAACCGTGTGACTTACTTAACACATGCAGTGATTCACTTAACAACCCTGGCAAGAAAGGACATAAAATGAGGCAAAACTCAACAAGCAACAGACATTTGGGGCTGAAAACGTTGAGGACTACCTGTATTGCAATGTCCTTGTTGTTATGCTTCATCACATAGTCAACTAATATACTGTCTAATTTCCAGTGACTCTGGGCAATTGAAGAATGGAGAGGCCCAAGAATCAGTGGTTAAGTGCCATTTGAGTTTTTCCATGGTTTTTCTCAATTTTTCCCCTGTGGGATTTCCCTGAATTATTTCATCTCCAATCAAGTGATGTTTAGTCAATATGCAATGATAGTTCATTGTTTAATTTGGAGTCTTTCCCCAAATGACTTTATTCTTAGTCTGCCACCCCACATTCTCTCATACAGTGCAGAAGGTTAAGTATTAGTTGCAGGTTGTTCCATTGCTCTGATTTTAGTTGAAAAGTAATGATTTCCTTTTCACTGGCCAGCATTCTTCTTCTCTTGGTGACAAAAGCAGTTCTTTTTTTGTGGTGGTTTTACAATTTTCACAGCACGACAGCTTTCAGTGTTCATTCCAATGTGTATAAAAAGGTAAATGTCTGGAAAAAAAATAGCATAGTAATTTATTATTGGCCATTTCAATAGTGTCACAAACATGTCTTTTCTCCTAAAATCTATACTTTTACAAATCTCAAAAGTGCTCCATTGTTGAATGCTGTGATACTAATTTTTGTTCACTTTTTAAATGTATCTCTCACCAACTGTGCAATAATCTTAATGTGTGTGCAGGTTTAAAGAATGGCATTTGGAAAGAATGCACTGGTTGGCCGTATGTACTGTTTGTGAACAAAAGTTTCTGAGTTCACACAACACGCACAGCTGCCAAAAATCAGTTATGGGATTTGTGGGTTAGACAAATACAACTGCTGAATACTGGAATCAAGATAATACACTTAGTTCCATCTTTTGACACTTGCATATTTATCAGAATTAAAATATGATAGAAAGTCACTTTCAGCAGAACAATTATAAAATTGGTTGTAGCCACATTCGTTCATGCATAGAAGCAATGAGTAGAAACTAAGCAAGGAGAGAAGCAACTTAGAACTAAGGAGAAATTTCCTGACAGAACAATGAATCAGTGGAACAACCTGCCTTCCGAAGTTGTAAATGCTGCAACACTGGAAGTTTTAAAGAAGAGATTAGATAACCATTTATCTGAAGTGGTGTAGGGTTTCCTGCCTAAACAGGGGGTTGGGCTAGAAGACCTCCAAGATCCCTTCCATCTCTGTTATTCCATTCTTTCTAGATCTAAATAAGAAATCAAACTTTTCAGCTTTTCTTTCCAGTATTTGGTAGCAGATTCCATCTTGCCAAAACCAAATCTACCCATCTAGTCTAGTTCTTTATAAGAAGAGATTGGGCAACCATTTGTCTGAAATGGTATAGGACTACCTGCTCAACAGAGGGTTGGACTAGATGACCTCAAAGGTCATTTCCAGCTTTGTTATTCTGTTAGTCCAAACATCCCAAGAGTTCACTGAGATTCTACCATCAATGAGAAGTATATGGGATGTAGAATACACATGTTTTTGTGGTGACATTCATGTTCTGAAACTTGTTTTCCTCAGATATGAATTTCAGAGCAGAATAAAAACTTTTATCATTGACATTTTATACAATTATAAAATGAACAAAGCAAAAATTATCCTTTAATATAAATAACTATAGGCAAGATTTATGGGCAAAGCTTACACATATTGTAGCAAAATTTTGTTAATTTGAGAGAAATAGATTTAACTTGGTTGTTTTACAGATTATGCAAATACAAATTATCAGAGTGCTTTCAAATTTAAATTAAAAAAAAATAGGTAACCATCTGGTGGTGATTATCCCATAAAACTGAGAATTCAAAAAAAAAAATGGGCTGTGGTTTCCATACCACAGTCCCTTCGGGGAGAGGGGGCGGTCTATAAATTTAATAATAAATATAAATATAGTATCCAGGTCACAGGTGCAATATAGAATAGAACAGAATAGAATAGAATTCTTTATTAGCCAAATGTCTTTTGTCTTTGGTACATGTGCTCTCAGTGTACATAAAAAAAAATACATTTGTCACAAATCATAAAGTTAATGATAGTCATAGGCTACAAATAAACAATCAAATCATACTAGGAAACAATCAATATAAATTGTAAAGATACAATCAACAAAGTTACAGTCATATAGTATTGGGTTTCATATAGAGTTCTCCTACATTTTCCTCCTAAAACAGCTGTGAGGAAGGCATTAAAGGCATTAAATCAGACTAAAGATAAAGCTCTAGAAATGAATTTGGATAATATGATATAAATATGCAGCTGATTTAAAAGCTAAGATTTGGTTATTAACATTATGAGAAAAAGCAGCAATCTGTGTTTGGCCTTCTGTATCTACGATCCTTCATTTTAATATTGATCTAGCTTGATCTGACTCTAAAGTTAAAATGGTATTACTGGAGACACCATAGGGGCTCAGTTTTTTTTTTTTTAATAACTATTTCCCATGGAGATTTGATATCTTCCAATTTTAGATGGGTATGTCCATTAGGTTTATGGTGTAATTTTAACCAGTAGATAAAGGTATTTATCTAGAGATTATATTCAAGTTTACAATCTCCCGATTCCCAGCAAAGTACAGCATTTGGAAGCCAGCTCTGTGGTCACTCCTGCGGCTCATTAAAATACATGAGGATTCTTGATTGAAGGCCAGGATATACATTTCCTTCTTTCCTTTCCAGTGGTAAAGTAATGTTATTCCACCATGTATTCAGCCCTCATTAATTGTTTCCATTCCTCTAGAGTGATTGATTGATTGATTGGTTATGTGCCTTCAATTCATGGTCAGCTCTTAGCAGCTACACAGATAGATTTTCCCCTGATGATGTAGCCTGGTCTTTCATCTCTTCCAAAAGTGTACGCATCATCACTCTGAGTCCATCCATCTTTCTTCTGATCATCATCTTCTTCTTCTCTTTCCTGCTACATTTCCCAGCATCACAGCCTTCTCTAGGGAGCCAGGTATTCCCATAATAGGTTGGTTTCTATTGTATTTTTTAGTTGCAATACATATACTTGTATGCAGGGGTGGATTGCTATAGATTCACCCGGGTTTAGCAAACCAGCTAACGTTATGGCCGGTTTGGAGAACCTCCAAATCCCACCTCTAGCTGGCCCCTTCATGCCGTGCCCGTCACGCCCCTCCCAGGAGTCTCCATGCAGCCCATTTTGGATGTAAGTGCAGGGCCCACGCGGAAGCTCTGGGTGGGGGGAAAACGGGCCTCCTGGAAGTTCTAAAGGGTTGGAAATGACCCTGTTTCTGACTTCCAGAGGATCCCCAGAGCCCAGGGGAGGAGGTTTTTGCCCTTCCAGAGGCTCGAGGAAAGCTCCCCGAACCTGGGAAAGGCAGAACCGCCCTCCGCCTGCTGTGGTACAGGAGGCAAACTTAGCCCCACCCACCATGGCCATGCCCACCCAGAAACTGGGCAGAGAACCCATTGCTGAAATTTTTGAAGCCCACCCCTGTTTGTATGTACCACACAATCTATGGATTCAGGTCAGTAGCCAATATTTTTATATACGTAAGTAAACAATTTCTCACTGAGATAAGGATGTTACTACATGCAAGGAGGTGAACGTTTCTTTTAACTAGAGACACATTCAAAGTATGTACTTTACCTCCAACTTCTATTACGTTATTCAGAATCATATAGCTCCAAATTTTTGTCCCTAAACTTTTCCACAGTACCTAAACACTGCAAGGGAGAACGTGTCCTTAAAGGTGACCTCACAAGGGACAATTTCAATTATGATCAAGACTTATTTTATAATCAGTCTTTATCCAGAATATTTTAAGGATGTCAAGGATGCTAAATTCTACTAGCAACCCATAGCTCCCCTGAATCAGCAGGAATGATATGATGGGACTAACATAAATCCTTTTATCAGTTCCTAGCCAGCAAGCTGTTAAGATAGAGAATTAAATGGGCTGAGGTTTCATCAGTTGTAGCACAACTCTGGTTTGATTGAAAGGATGTGAGGTTGACAATGGCATTCCTGTTTCCCTTCCATGGTCTCTGCACTTCTTTCTAGAAATGAAAATATAATGAGGTTCTGAAAGTTAATTAAACTCTCACATAAGGATAGGGGTGAAAAAATGAATCAAAAAATATGTGGCAATGCTCTGAGCAATATTCCAGTTTTATTAAGACAGCGAACAGTACCTAGTAGCTCTAGGACCTACTAATGTTATAGCCTTATTGCCTAGTTTTTATTGACAATAAAATTTCGACGCTGTCTGGTGTGGTAAAACATCCAAATAAATACTTTTTCCTTTAATCTGCTTCCTTTTCCTTTCATATATACTCATGTGAGCCATGTACAATGCTGAGTACATTAGGCTTCTACAGCTTGTACCCTGTGGTTCTTTTACTCTATTATGGCTGTAACTTGGAGTTGTAGTTCCAATATATCCGAAGGATATGAGCTTAAGGAAATCTGGAGTGCACAATCACAAAGGTGAGCAGTTCAACACTAACTGCATGTATCATATGGAATTATTTGTTAAATCAAGAAAACAGAAACTGTAGTCCTTATCATCCCTGATATATTGTGCTTCCCCCTTTCTCATTTTATCATTGTGTGAACAAGACACAGACTTGACTGAGTTGATTTTCTCAACTTATTTTTTTTAGCTCAGGCTCAAGTCTCCCTTATCCAACCATTGGCTTAGTAGTGGTTCCTCCTTCTGTTCCTCAAGGCCATTCTCTCTGTCCTCTATAACTTGTGAAGGAACAAGGGGATATGTCTGAAGATACTATAAAGGAAGAGAAGAGTTTTATGCCTCTCCCTTTCCTACTGCTAACTTTCATAAGTGCAGGATTAATTTGCTAGATTGGTTTTATTGGTGAATATGTGCATAGGCAACTTGATGTCTTCTAGAAATCAACTTTTTTTAAGGCCAGTCAAAATCAAGCTATAAGGTGCAAAAGACCAGGACCGCATGTGAAGTTCCAATTAAAGTGATTTATTGCTCATACCTATGCACAGGAATCTACTCAACTAATAGTTAGCACTATTTTGATGCTAGAGAAGAGTTAACAAAATTCAAAGGAGGTTAGACATAGTCTGTGGCTACATAGAGCTTCTAGGCTGATTCCTCTTTTGACTCTTGACCCCAGGTTCTGTTGTTCTTTCTCCTACCCAAGCACATGTTTTAGATCCAGAACTGAGAAAACATTGAGTTGCCTACTGTTGATTTAAAACATCTCGGCAAAACTGGGCCTCCCCCTCTTTTATTTGGAATTTTGACTGAAGTTGGGGATTTAAATAACTTTTCCAGACATTCATGAATAGCAGCAAATTGCAATCTTTGGGATAGTGTATGCCTGATGTGGATTTTTCTGGTATTGTGGCAGAGAAAGGTTCAATATTCTATTAAAAGTTATCTCTGCTATATATTCCCAGAAGATTTCTAATTATATGGTGTTTGCCTGTGTATATTTCAGAACCAGTCTTAAATAGCAACAGCCTTGGAAACTTGAAGAATATTAAGCTTTCTCTAAGTGCTCTTTCTTTTCTAATATACATGGAGTATAAATGCTTAAAAGAAAGAGCAGCAACTTTCCTATAGTACCATCTTATATAGTAATCTAAATACTATAGTTCTTACAACGTGTAAGCAACTATGTTTGCCCATGAAGTTTTTCTGTTTACATGAATCAACAACAGTTAAGGATCTTCTACATTCTCTCTCTCTCTCTCTCTCTCTCTCTCTCTCTCTCTCTCTCTCTCTCTCTCTCTCTCTGTGTGTGTGCGCGCGCGCGCGTGTACTGGATCTGCCTTTTTTGTGACACTGGTATGAAGGAGTCTGTATTTTACTGGTTTTCTGTCACTTTATGGGAAATTGGAGTAAAATAGGTCTTTTTATATAATTAATAAAACATGTTCTTAAAAGTCCTGGAATTTTGCACCCCTGACATAATCTTTCATTTATGCCTAGATCTGTATTTTAAGGAAAGTGATATCTCTTCATGTACAGCCACAAAAGTTTCATTTGAATATTTTTCCCAAGATGATTGTCTACTCTCATTGTCTGAGATTTCTACTTCAAATTTAGTGCTGACACCAACAGAGCATAAAATAGATTTGGAGACAATAAAAAATGCACTGCTTTATTTCCCCAAGGCATGTACTATATGATGGTCCTTCAGCAAAACTAATTTTATAAGAAGAGACAAGCAACAAATGTAATCTTCAAATAGAACAATTTATCTATTTTTTCACAATTATTTTACTAAATATTGATTGACTTCCAAGCTTGCTAAACTGCTCCCATGCATACTAAAGAATCGTGTGTTGTCCCAATTGCAATTGAAGCCCTTGGAGCAATACCTAAAGGGCTTCCTTGCTATTTGGAAATTCTAAATTTAACAGACTTGAACATTCTGATTCTACAAAAAACCACCATACTTGGAACAGCTTATATCCTCCAACGTTACCTTAACAGTTCCTAGGTCCTTGTTTAGGATTCAAGCTGTTGAGTTACCAACCAGTCCCAAAGGCTGTGAATCTCACAAAGATTAAAATAATAATAATAATAATAATAATAATAATAATAATAATAATAATAATAATAATAATAAAACAGTTTCTAGGTCCTTGGTTAGGACTTGAGCTGTTGAGCTACCAACCAGCCCCAAAGGCTGTGAATCTCACCAAAGATTAAATAATAATAAATCATATATTTTAAGAAGGTACTTGGTTGACACCTAGGACGCTGGCAGCAGGCCGTATCAAACATTAGCACCAGTCAATGGTATTTCTGATGCATTTTTGAATGTTCAGTTGGTTGAGTTTCATGTTTAATGAATAAAGTATATAATAACAACAATAACAATAATAATTTCTTTATACATAATAATAAACAGTTGTTAATAAGAAAGAAAATTGCAAGACCTGGAGATAGCAGAAGAGAAATAACTGGTAAAATAACAAAATTTAAAGACCTACAAGTAGAAATAGAACAAATCTGGCAAAAGAAAAGAAAAATAATACCAATAGCAATAGGCTCCATGGTTGCAACCCCAAACTTCTGGAGTACCACTGAACACCATTGGCATTGACAAAATCATCATCAGTCAATTGCAAAGGACAGCTGAAATCCTGTGACAATACTTCTAACACCACCAAACACTAACATCTACCTATCTCAGGCCCTTGGGATGTTAATTAATGAAACCTATTCTGATTGGTCTCTGAGGCTTAACTTTTGATACATCCTCTGTGAGGGGGAGGGGCATGTATATATACACACATATACACACATGCATGTATATATACACCCACACTTTTACTTTGATTTCAGTCTCTAATTCAAGGTAATAATATACTAATGATCAGAGGACTGGTAATATTTGAATGGATACAACCGTCATTGTATAATTTTATTAAAGGTTGTGGACTGTAATATGCTGAGTTTCTATTGAGAGAGAAGTAGAACTTGTATAGACAGCAGCTGGAGCACAACAGAGTTGAAACAGGAGCTGAGCTGGCAATTTGAAGAATATTCTTAATAACAGTGACCCAGTGATTTTGCTCAGGTTATAAGGTCAATAACAATGGCATAGATTCTTACTAGTCATCCAAAACTTTGAAAGTAAAGTTGTTGAAGCTTTTTTTAAGCTAGCTATGTCTCTGTTCTTTGAATACCAAGAAGTACAATACATATCTTGCAGGTCTTTCTCTTTATGCTGTGGAAACAATATTGTTTGCTTTATTGACAACCAGTGACAGAACCATTTGCCTTTATCAATTTTTGACATTGTTTTGGGGACCTTTATTGCTTGTAATAACTCAGTGGAAACCTGGAACTTTTCACTTTTATGCAAAAGTGGTTTCTTTTGGCTACAATATTGAAAAGCTGAGGGGGACTCAAAAAGAGCACAAAGTAAAGCAATGCAGCAGCTTTACTTAGTTGGAATTTGGTGTTCCTCTCATAGTGTTTGAGGCACCTATTGCCTTTATCTCCCAAAATGATTCCTGTGTTGAGATAATAGTCTTTGGTTTACTAACTTTCTGGTTTGGCATTCCTCTTTGAACTTCTGCAATTCTCCTTTATCCCTGTTCTGACTCAGCCCAAAAAGAAACAGACTCCTTGTCCTGAAAACCCCCTCTTTATTTACCTCCTGTGAATTAATGGCATTCACACACCAGGCAATAATCTTTCAAAGAGTTAACTGCAGTAACAGACCTTATCAGTTCCTTGAAATAATTGGCAGGCCAGAAACTTCCATCCACAAAGCTGTAAATTAAGTTCTGGCAAGCAATCTCTGAGGCACGAACCATGATAAGCAAATCTTCCGAAAGAAATCCAAACTGTTGTCTCCTACAACCACCACTTCCCTTTCCTTCTATTTATTCCCCAGCCAGGGAGGGGCCGTTCAGCATCCATGTGTGCTTTGTTTCTCAACTCAACTTCTTGTCCTCAGTTGTTCTCTTCTCCTAACAGCTCTGTGCATGCGTGCATCTGAAACAGGCCCCAGCTGTTCTTCCTCTCCACTCACCTCAGCTTCTGAAAGCAGCTGCCTCTACAGTGGCTTGGAAATGTCGGATGGCCCTGGCTCTATCTCTGCATCTGATGCAAAGAATCCATCAGAGCCTTCCCCAGACTCCAGAGTTAGCCAAGTCCTCCCCTGGATGACCATGTGACAGCCGTGGCAAGGGGGGCGTTCCACCAGGTTCGCCTGGTGCGTCAATTGTGCCCCCTACTGGACCGGGATGCCTTACGCACAGTCACTCATGCGCTGGTGACGTCTCGCTTGGACTACTGTAACGCTCTCTACATGGGGCTTCCCTTGAAATGCACCCGGAGGCTACAGTTGGTCCAGAACGCAGCCGCGCGGGTAATTATGGGGAGTACTAGGTATTCCCATGTGACACCGTTCCTGCGCGAGCTGCACTGGCTTCCTGTGGTCTATCGGGTGCGTTTCAAGGTTTTGATAATAATCTTTAAAGCGCTCCATGGCTCAGGACCTAGTTACTTGCGGGATCGTATTCTGCCCCATACATCCCTGCGACCAATCCGCTTGCACAGAGAGGGCCTCCTCCAGGTGCCGTCCACAAGACAGTGTCGGGGGGCGGCGCCTATAGAGCCTTCTCTGTGGCGGGCCCAGCCCTGTGGAATGACCTCCCTCCGGATATTAGGAATACCTCTGACCTCCGCTCCTTTCGTATTAAGCTTAAGACCCACCTATTCCAAGCAGCTGGCCTGGCTCAACTTTGATCTAACCATATCGCTCCTGACGGGCTTTTACTGGGTATTTTAATTATATTTAATTATCTAGGGGTTTTTAAATACTGTATTTTAATTGTTTTATTTATCAGCCGACCTCCTCCTTGTGTATGTCTCGGTATATGTCTCTGTTATATGTTTGTTTTGTCCATATTTATTTCATATGTTTCATTGTACGCCGTCCCGAGTCCTTCGGGAGAGGGTGCGGCTAAGAAATAAATATTTATTATTATTATTATTATCTCCTCATCGTCCGAGTCTGCTGCCAGCTTCCCTGGCAGCTGGCAGGTCATAACAATCCCTTATTTTGGATCGTCATCATTTTAATAAGTCGTTTTTGTTCACATAACCACCACTGTTGTAATTGTTTTTATTTACTTTGCAATTTTACTTTATTGCATTGAAGGAACAGAAGTACAATATTATAAACCCCTTAAAGGTGCAATGATATAATTATTTGTTCACGTTCATTAATCTATAAATACATTCTTGCTGCAACATTTTCATACCCACTACATTTTATTTCCTAACTTAGACACTGGGTCTGGGAAATTTATCAGTATTGCCAATTTTATTTATTTATTATTAAGACATTTGTAAGGCTGCTCAATTCATATACAGTGGCTCCATGCAGCTAACAATATTAATGAATTGTTTTTCCTATCAATGGAAAATTAATAGATATTCCTCTATTTCCTTTAAAAAAACGGCATTCAATTAGTAATGCTGCAATAATGTATTCCATGTTGAGCTTTAAAATTTCCAAATTATCATAAAATTATCGCAAACCTGACAAAGTTGTGTGTGTATGCACATGCGAGTAAGTGATGGTAGTTGTGGGTTGCACGAATAATGAAGAAATAACCATTCCAAAACACAGTCACTGAAGTAACTTTAAAACGTGCACACACAAGCACAGTAAAACATCTTTGTACATTTTTTTTTTTTTTTAGAAAAAGAGAAAGTCAGAGAAAAAAAATTCACTGACCCTGAAGAAGCAACTTAAGCAGGTCACAGAATGGATGTTAGGAAAAGTGACTGCAGCAGATGCTGTACTTCCAAAGGTGATTTACAGACAGCCCTTCAGTCACCGATTTAATTCACTCAGTACAAGGCTCCTAAGGGCTCACAGTCAAGTGGCCATCTTCCCAGATTTCTTCATTTGAATAATTAAAAGAAAAAGAAACTGGAAACGAAGTGTCGTGGGGTGGGAGAAAGCATCCGCAGAGTTTTTAATTCTTTTGGTGGAGAAAACCAATGGAAAGACATGACTTTGTGATCTGATAGGTATACCACTCGCCCTGTCCCAACCCTGCTTTGTAGTTGGCTACTTAGCACACATTTTTTAGCAAGCAGAGACTCTGATGATTGGGTTGTTAAACTCGTCTTCTCCAGCATAGTCCTTGAATGTTTTCCTAGAAGCAATGCAGTAATAACCTGGGCTAACATAGAAAATAGCGGTCCAGGGAAGGATCAAAGTGCAGGGAAAAAAGAGATGTTCCACTTCTTAGCTCTCTGAAAGAAGAAAATGAATGTGTTTCACATTTAAATCTATCTATCTATCTATCTATCTATCTATCTATCTATCTATCTATCTATCTATCTATCATCTATCTATTTATTTGATTTCTCTATTGTCCGGGATTATGTGTCCCTTCAATCACAGTAGACCGTAGCTCACTCTCTCTTCTTCTGTTTGGTTTGCTGTTCATTATGTCATAAGTAAGCAGTGGGCTTTTAAATGGACTTCTTTTTAAAACTTGTTTAAATCTATCTTAAAAAGATAAGTGTTTCCACTCTCCAATTGTGTCTGACTCTAGGGGATGGTGCTCATCTCTGTTTCTTAGCGAGGGAGCTAGGGTTGTCTGAAGACATTTCTGTGGTCATGTTGCCAGCACGTCTATATACCAAGGAGCAGAGAATGCTGTTACCATCTCACGGAAGTGCTACCTATTTTATCTACTCATATTGGCATGCTTTCGAACTGCTAGGTTGGCAGGAGCTGGGGCAAAAATGGAAGCTCATCCCATGGTGCAGTGCTTGGGTCTCAAACCTGGGCTGTCAGCTTTCCAGTTGACAAGCTGAGTGTCTTTAAGCACCGAGTCATGGCACCCATTAAGTCTCTTTTACACAGCTATAATTTCTAAAGAATGAAGCAGTAGAAGAGGTGGCAGAAGTTATTAATTTGTTAGGGCTTGATAACTCTTACCACAATAGGAGGGAAAAAGGAATGAAGACTCAGATAGTTTGGCCACCCCTGAGAATTGTGTTACTTTAAGTCTACATGTATGGATTGTCTAGACTCGGAAAATCTAGTGCCTCTAGTGCCTCCTATGCAGATGATACTCAAACAGTTATTCTTGTGAATTGTTCTAAACTCTTCTGAGCAGATAATCCATGCACGCAAGCATCTATAAAGGGAAAGGCAGCTCATCTGGACTAGTGAGGAGGAATCAAGTGAGGAGTAATTCAAACAGTACTTGCATATGGGTTTTTGAAACCATGACAAATGGTAAGGCTGATAAATATACAAGCATAGTTTCTCCCCCTTCCTCCCAGTGATTATTGCTTCCCCCCAGATATTTTCTTTTTCACTCTGTTTTAATATTTACTACTGTTTAAACTTTATAATGGACTTCATATTTGTCATATAGTTTGGTGCTGTTTACCTGATCAGATTTGTCTATTCCTCTGAGAAAAACATTTGTTGACTTCCTAAAGATTCCATCTTAGCTATCATGCTGCTGAAAAACTGGCCCATCATGATCTATTTTGCTTTTATTGAATGTGAAAGGAGGGAGAGAGAAAGAAGATATTACAAATGCATGCCGAGAATTATTGACAACATTCTCCCTTTTATTTCAATATTGTTGTTTCAAAACGCTGCAGTCATAAAGACTATAGCTCCATCTGAACCCCTTGATTGGTATCTTTTCTTTCTTTATAAGCGTGGCTTTCATACTGTTGAAAGGGAAGTTGTTTTTGTGGTTGTCATCGTTATGAGGCAGGAAAAAAAGACAAATGAAGAATTTGTCACTATTAACCAGAATAGGATTGACCAATCAACAAATGAAGACCTTGTTTCAGGAATTAAATATGGACCATGGGCCAAATTGTTTCTTCCTCTCTCTGAGAATTTTCACCCAGCATGACTAAACACCGAAGGTGCACGGAGCGGTGGTCCCTATTTTTCTACTTGCATTTTTATGTGCTTTCAAACTGCTAGGTTGGCAGAAGCTGGGACAAGTAATGGGACCTCACTCCGTTATGCGGCACTAGGGATTCAAACGACTGAACTGCCGACCTTCTAATCAACAAGCTTAGCATCTTAGCCGCTGAGCCACCCCATCCCTTTTATTTTCTTTCTAATGTCTCTTAATTGTTTTCTTTCCTCAAGTATATAATGGTTACCACAACATCCTGGTAAGGTTAAAAATAAAGGTTCAGTTGTAGCTGTGTCCTTCCTTTGCCAAATCAAGAAACTGCCATGGCAGGATTGCAGGAACAATCTTTATTGTCATGAGGTAAAAGGATAGATTCCTGAAAGCCAGTTGAAGTTCTTATCTGTCCTATTTTTTTTTAACCAAATAAAATCAGGGAGGTTATTTTCTTTCACAGGCTAGGCTGAACACAGCCTAGTAATTTCCTCAGGTAGCATAAAATGTGAATTTGTCATTATTGAATCCTGTCTATGGATGGGCTCTGCAGAGAAACTTGACTCTTGGTAGCTTTGTAATGGTCCACAGCAGAGGTGGTTTTCAGCCAGTTCTCTCCGGTTTGGGCAAACTGATAGCGGCGGCTGCGGGAGACTGCACCCACTCTCCACAAACTAATGCACAAGCACTGTGCATGCGCAGAAGGTGGTGAGTATGCGCAGACACAACACGTGCAAGTGAAGCACTTGTGTGCTCTCTCACACACTTCCGAACCGGTAGGGAAGGTAAGTGAATTCCATCGCTGGTCCACAGAGACAACCCTGACTCCAGTTGGCTATGGAGATAAGGCCCTGATGCTTTGGGGGCATTATTTTCTGATGTGGCTTGCTAATATCATCTTCATAGGATAATAGGTCAGCCTAAAGTGGTATTCACGCTTAAGGCAGGATTAGAATTCACATTCACCTTGTCTCTGTTCCAATTAGATCAATAGAACAAATCTTAGGCCTTAGATAAGTAGAGCCAATTGGTAGCTTTATGGAAATAATTTCTCCCATATCCAAATAAACATGCTAAAAAAATGAAAAAGATTCAGATGCGTTCCAGATCTTTTGAGGTAGAAAGTCTCATTTAACATTATTGTTACTAATGTCTGCCTTTTAAATAATAGAAAGTTCAACATTTCTGAATAGGGCAGAGAGTGGCAGCTGTTTCTCACAAACAACACATTATGATGCTATCTTATGTACTGCTTTTAATAGGAAGCATCAAGGACATTTAGAAATGGATGTGCTTCTCAGAGGTATTAGAACAATAATAGTAATAATAATGGAAAGAAACAGCATAGAAGCTGTGGGAGCAACAATGCTTTAGTGGTTAGTCTGAAGTTGATATTGCCCAGTGCATGGTAATGCATTCTAAATTAACATTAATGGTACTCAAGCTACTTACTTATCAGTGGCAATCTATTTAAATTAAAAAGGGGGACGTTTTCCAGATTTCTTTATAATAGCAAGAAGAATGCTACTTTAGGAACAGCAGAGCATTCAAATCCTCTGCTTCACATTTACCCTGACGGGGACTTCATGCAAGTCACATTTCCATCTTCCTGGATTCTGAACAATATATTATGTATTAATTAGTAGTACACAATCATGTGGAAGACTTATTTAAGGGCAGCTTAACAGACAATGATGAAATGATTTGGGATGACACTAAAGTGCTAGAAGCATTTTAGAGATTTGTAGTTCTATTAAATGGGAATTTTTTTAAGTGATGAGGTTAAAGTGATAAATGCAGTCAGAATGGTGAAAAGGAGTAAGGCTAAAAAGTGCAGGTGATGTATCACTGATGCAGGGTTAAAATATGGTTAATTTAAAAAGTAATACAAATTACATATTGGTTTTTAAAAAGCATAAATAATTAGAACAGAATAACGGTTTTGGAAGGGACCTTAAAGATCTTCTAGTCCAACCCCCTGCTTAGGCAGGAAACCCTACATCACTGTAGACAAAAGGATATCCAACACCTTCTTAAAAAGATCTAGTGTTTGGAGCATTCACAAGTTCTGGAGGCAAGATGTTCCACTGATTCATTGTTCTAACTGTCAGGAAATTTCTCCTTAGTTCTAAGTTGCTTCTCTCCTTGATTAGTTTCCACCCATTGCTTCTTGTCCTGCCCTCAGGTGCTTTAAAGAATATTTTGACTCCCTCTTCTTTGTGGCAGCTCCTTAGATATTGGAACACTGCTATCATGTTTTTCCCAGTCCTTCTTTTCATTAAACTAGACATACCCAGTTCCTGCAACCATTCTTCATGTTAAATTAAATTTCAAACTATTAAAGAATCTGTAACTTTAAAAAAAAACAATGCTAAATAATACAAATGAAAAAGAAAAGTAGTAGTATTTTATTTATTTTTTATTCATTTCTGGAGAAATCTCAATTTTATACTCTTTTCTAAAGAATTCTAAATTTCCTATACATTGTTTACATTAATTTGTAAATTGTTTAGATTGTTGATTTTAGCCTTCAATGAATCCTAGCAGAGGTTAGGATTGCATAGTGTTATAGTGGAAGGAACATGCTGTATGCACAGGTCTAATGGAAACAGAATCCAATAGAGGTAGGAGAAATTACCACATAGGTATGGCATTTACATAACCTCTGGTCCATTAGCAGATGTTGTGTCAGGTGCAAAGAATCAAAACTATTGATTAAATTGCAGCATAGGTTTATTCAAGTCTATACATAAGAATCTAGTCAACTAAAGTTCGACATTAAATTGGTGTGAATGGAATTCAGGGGGACCTGGACATGAAACATTTGTGAAAATGTAATGATTCTAAGCTGATGACATGCTTAACTCTGCCTCCCAGCCCTGCCTTCTCTTTTCTGATATCTTGCATCTTAAACAACTGTGGAGTACTGGGGAGGGGGGGGGGTATTTTAATTCATAATCTTTGTTCTCCCTGGAATCTGCTACGTAAGAGGAAGGGACAAAAGAGTTAAGGAAATACATTGTGTTTGTGTAGGGTATGCACATGTAAAGGGATGGCTTTTTAAATCTAAATTTAATGCTGGCTTCCTTTCAGACCAATCTGGAGTGAGGGTAGGGACTTGACAATACAATCAAACCATATTTTTTTTTGTCTCGATCAATGATTTTCCTGCCATGTTTTGGTGTTTTTTTTTAAATCCTCCTTCTCTTTTAATAGAATGATTTATGATACATTCCTGGCTTGTTGATATTGCTGCACTTACAAAATGTGTTTTCCCAATGTAAAATACATCCCCAATATTTGCCATGCTTTGTTGTAAAATGAAAATTTTATTGCAGTTTCCTTTTGTCAGTTACCTTCCTTATATGGAGAACAGAGAACCTGTGTTCGACATTAAATTGGTGTGAATGGAATTCAGGGGGACCTGGACATGAAACATTTGTGAAAATGTAATGATTCTAAGCTGATGACATGCTTAACTCTGCCTCCCAGCCCTGCCTTCTCTTTTCTGATATCTTGCATCTTAAACAACTGTGGAGTACTGGGGAGGGGGGGGGTATTTTAATTCATAATCTTTGTTCTCCCTGGAATCTGCTATGTAAGAGGAAGGGACAAAAGAGTTAAGGAAATACATTGTGTTTGTGTAGGGTATGCACATGTAAAGGGATGGCTTTTTAAATCTAAATTTAATGCTGGCTTCCTTTCAGACCAATCTGGAGTGAGGGTAGGGACTTGACAATACAATCAAACCATATTTTTTTTTGTCTCGATCAATGATTTTCCTGCCATGTTTTGGTGTTTTTTTTAAAATCCTCCTTCTCTTTTAATAGAATGATTTATGATACATTCCTGGCTTGTTGATATTGCTTCACTTACAAAATGTGTTTTCCCAATGTAAAATACATCCCCAATATTTGCCATGCTTTGTTATAAAATGAAAATTTTATTGCAGTTTCCTTTTGTCAGTTACCTTCCTTATATGGAGAACAGAGAACCTGTGTTAATATTTTATAATCTCTCTTTAAAAATAGAAACTTTAAACTGGAGTAACAATGATCTCAACGAAGAAATCTAAATCCCCAAACTGTCATCTACTATTTTGTTCCACTGATTTTCCTTTGGAGCACTTAGAATGTAAGTTGGGGAAAAAAAGATAATATAATGAAATAATCAACTATGCAATTAACATACAATAACTTTTGCAGTATTTGAAATAAAATTACCAGCCAGGATGTGGACTGTAAAATGACTTTTAAAAAATAGAAAATTATGCACTGAGAAACAGACTTGACATCTGGAATTGTGCTATATTTAAAAACCATATTTCCCAAATAAGGGATTTAGCCACATTTACCAGATCTAGGCTGCAAAAACCCAGATGACTATTAACTGGCAGCATAAAGCAGAATTTTCAAGTTAGAGATAGGAAAAAAATGCCGTGAATGTATTTTTTTTTCTTAGCAAATCTTTATTTGGACCAACTCTCACACCCATATCTGGGCAATCAAAAATGATGATCAAGTTAGAAAGTCAGTTATTTTTATTGGTGCAGTAAGCTCTGTCATCTTCTTGAAAGTACATTTTTATAATCTTTAAATTTCTTGGAGATGTCTTGCCATCATGCATCTTCATGACAAGAGGAAATGCTTAACCCGACATTGCAGTGACTTCATATCTTTCCCATGAATATT
Source organism: Natrix helvetica (assembly GCF_964273705.1). Lineage (NCBI taxonomy): Eukaryota > Metazoa > Chordata > Lepidosauria > Squamata > Natricidae > Natrix > Natrix helvetica. The sequence continues at coordinate 11,624,944 of NC_138561.1, forward strand.
GTATCAAGTCAGACATTTAAAAAAAAAACCACCTGACTTTCTTTTCTTAAGGACTGTTGTTTGAACGTAATAATCTTTTGCTACTTAAGCCTCCCCTGAGGCCCTATTTCAATGATTTTTTTTCTTATTCACATAATCCTCCATCAAAGCTTCATTTTATTTGAAAAGGTAGATGTGATCATCATTACAAATTTAAATCCCATTACCTTAGCCTGATGAGGTTGAGCCCAGAAACTGCTTAGCACCGGAAAATAAGACAATTGATAACCATTGTGCCATCTGGCATTAAAACTTGTTGTAAAACCTACAAAATAAATTAAGAGGTTTGAGATTGGATGTTAAGATGCTACTGTAGTACCACAAATATGACTTTTGTTATTTATCAGTTATATCTTTTGACTTTGAACATTTAAACTGCTTAGATTGACAGCCTGTGCAGTGGTTAAGATACTGAGAAACTGGGGAGATAAAGCTTCAAATCTAAAATCACCCACAGAAGCAACCTGGGTAATATTGGGCTAATCATTCTGTGAGCTTAATATATTTCACAGGTGATGAAAAATTGAAAAAAAAAAGTATTGTTGACACCATCTTACTTCCTGAAAGGATGAGGGTCCATAAAAAAAAAGAGGTATGGCTATGCCTTAATAGATTTCTATTTAAATATCCAATTGACTAAATCAACCGTCCAAGATACGGCTGTTATTATCTAAATTAGACAATAACTGTCAGCCAAAAATGAAGCATGACTAGATGAACCAAATCTACTTTACTGTAAGGTTACATTAATGGAATCTTGCAAGTACAAACTTTCCATCAACAATTTTAACTGCTTGATCCATTAGGGCAGGTCATTCCTAAGTTTCTTTCTGAATCTCTTGTCTAACTGTTTTCTAACTCTCACTCTTCCCCAATGTCATTGCCACATTCCATTGTATCAATTATTATCTAAGAAGATAAAACATAGCACAAACCGAATAAACAGTAGAAGGCATTGGCAGAAGCCACATATTCAAAGTTGATTCCCACAGTAGACATACATCTTTATGTTTGCTCTTCCAAATGTACTGTCTACATAGCTTGCTAAATGACAAGTTGAGTGGCAGCGTGCCCTTTATGGGAAGCCTGAGATTGACATGACTTATTTTCATGCATGAGTTTTGCAAAGCCATTGTTCTTCTCTATTATCTATTGAGTTAACAACTGGTTCAAACAAACTGATCCTGTTTAGAGATATTTCAATAACCTTCTTGGAGAACTTGCATGGAGAGATTGCTTCTGAATTCAAAGCTGCTACTTTTCTCAGTGCCAGAGCCGATTCTCCTTAAATATGTATATAGCTTTAGGAAGAAAACCACAGACTTATATTGTTCAAAAATAAGCGCAGTGTTCTAATGTACAATAAATTCTTGGCTAAGATAGATGAATATACAGTAATTGTATGGTATGTTATATGGTGTTTAAAAAAATAAATGCAATGAATGGTTATTAAAATCCAATCAATTGTTACTATGCTGTGATACTTTGAGTTTTCACCTCCAAATTATGTGTTAATTCATCAGTAAGAAAAAAAAGTCAATATTCTTGCTCACCATGGCTACACACACACAAACACACACACACACACACACACACACACACAGAGAGAGAGAGAGAGAGAGAGAGAGAGAGAGAGAGAGAGAGAGAGAGAGAGAGAGAGAGAGAATTTTCCAAGACACCGCAACTTCCTTATTAATAACAGCTAATAATGGATAGCTAATTCATTGTTTGTCTAATAGCTTTTTATGCTCATTTTCATACCAGCATTAGTTCCCTAGTGACAGTTCAGTCTGTACTATTTGAAATAAAAAAATAAACTCTTTTCAGGACAAACACAATCTAGTTATAGTTCTTCATGTGCTGAGAACCTCATGTTTAGATGGCTATAATGTTCTAAGCTAAAAAAAGGAAAAGAACAAAGAACAAAGAAGTTATAAGGATGATGTCTGTATCCACAAAATAAAGGAACATCTGTTTCTTAGGAGAAATGTGTTTGAAGAATTACACTGTTGGAGAACAATTGTTGAATATTTTGGACCATTGGAAGAACAATTAATTTAAAAAGGCTGATCACTAACATATTTTGGGCACATAATGGAAAGATGAAGCTGCCACTAATATATTTTGGGTACATAATGGAAAAGCAGGAAGCCTTAGACAAGACTTTAAAGCTTCGGGGAAAATCAAAGGCAATTGAAAAGTGGATCTATAGAGTTCAAGGTGATTAGACATGATCACTAACACATAAATTCAAAGAAACAATTACTGACAAATAATCCAGGTGAAATTCTAGCCATCAAGTCATGAAGAGACAGAATGGCTGGTCTAGATATTAAGAGGGACATAAAGAATTATTAGACTCACTTACAAATTGATGAATGAAATTAAAACAAAGGCAAAGACAAGACCACCAACATAGGAAGTGATATATAGCTTTTGTTGTCATTGTATATCATGTATACAATGAAATTGCTTTGATAATATAAATAGTAACCAATGCTATAGACCAATTTCCTTGATCAACATAATTATAAGAGTTTCAGAACAATATTAACCAATAGAGTAAAGAAATATGTTTCAGATATTATACATATTGACCAAAGAAGAAGAGGAGGAGATACGGGTCTAAGGGATTATCAAATAATTGGGTGCCACTGAATGGGGAGGCTGCTAGTCGCCACTTGGTCCGGACATCTGCCTGCCATGGCTTGAGACAAAGCAGACGCCTGGCCGTGACTGAAGAGGCCATGGCTTTAGAAGCAAATCTCGCAGCATTAAGGGAAGAATCAGCCACAAATTCAACCACTGCCCTGATCTTGTTGAGATCCCTATGTGATCTAGTGTTTTGGGGCCTTCTGAAATTCTTTCTCGAGGGCCCGATGACATCATAAGTGTAGACTCAGTCCGATTGGTTAATGGACGGAGCATACCCAGTCTGGCTGCTGTCTCTACTCTATCAGAAACATCCATTTTCTTCTTCCTCGGTTGTCTCAAAGGTGCCTTTTTCTTCAGGACTGTTTTTTTTCCTTGAGGAAAAAGAAGAAAATGTTTTGCTTCTCATCCAAGAAGCTTCATCAACCAGTCCAGTTGCCTTTTGGAAAAAAAAAAACACCTTTGAGACAATTATGACCTGGTTAACTGCGACTCTCCACAAACATTCTCCCTTCATTATTTCAAGCATGGCATTTGGGATGTTCAAAATACGTATAGCCAAAACAAACAAAATAAACACGGTATTTGGAGTGTTTCCCAACTTGTAGTTCATCAAGCTCAGTGTTGTGTTTTGTCAGATTTACTGAAAGCAAAAGTGGTAGTGTTTACTTTATGTCAAAATATGTAAAATTCTATACTACACGCTTGGTAGCACTCACTGAATTACAATGATGAACATATTAGAATGTACCATACAAACAAGCGTCTAATCCAAAAGCAATTGAGACTGACTGGGATTCATTATGACAATATAAAGCAGGAATTTGTAGCTGTGGACTATGGAAGACACATTGATGAATATTGCTCCCAGTTAAAGTGAGCAAAAGATCACGGAGGCAAAACTATCCAGAAGCCAAATAGTATTACTAATATAAATTTCATCAGTTTATTGATTTACAAGGTTTCATACAGAACAGGGCTGCTTATTTCAGTTCTGCAGATTCTTCATTTGAAACCTTCAAACCTTCCTTTGGACTTGCAAGGGCTCCAGCCTCCAGTTAGTTAGAACATAGTTAGGTAGTGACGAAGAGGCCACCTGAGCAGAGGGTCACCAAACTGACTTGATTGTGGGAGGGAAACTTGGCTATATCCTATAGATTTTGTATGGCTTTTTTTTTCAGAAAGGTGGAATACATTTCAATGAAGTTTAGTAGTGGGGTTAGATTTTCATCCATCTACAAAGTCTATGAAATCACACTACGTGTTTAAAATCAAACATAAGCCTGAAATCATATTAGGACTCATTGTGGTATCAGCATGTAGCCAGTTCATGATCATAAGGCAGTATATTCAGTAGAGTGAATTGACTGACCTGTGCTGTATATGCACATATGTCAGGGGAAGAGTAATGCCCATATCTCTAAACCCCATGTATTTCCACATATGTGCAAGTAAATAGACATGGATTACATGGTGATGTCTATACCTGTATGTGTATGTGTGAAAGATGTTGGGAGAAAGAGCCAAAGGACACCATGGAACAGAAGATAAAAAACTGCATAGCCTGGATAGCGGGTAAAGCAATAAGCTCAAAAGAGACCCTCCCTAGTTTCTGAGGCTGTAAATGAGATGGCGGGAGAATTGTACTTTAAGATTTGCAAGAATCTGTTAAGGTACTACAATACAGTATATTTAGCTCACTTCGTTGTGTTTCCTGTCAGGTCTACTTATTAGCTGACAGTACCACAGAGGTGATGCACATTCATGTTAAAAAAAAAAAAGCCCTATGACTCCAGAGCAGATTCATTAATTAAACAAATAACAACCACAACCTGTTTACATTACTTTATACTGTTGCATAAATTGAGTCAGTCATTATTTCTTGTTTTGAAAAGGATCGCCTATATTGATGAAAGGCAGTTATGCATTGAATATAAAGTCATTTTATGTGCTGAGAAAATCTTTCTGCTGTACTGCAAATTTTCTTTGCATTTGACCCATTGATCTCAGAATTTGCTTCATTATGCTGCTATGGCTTTGATTCACAAATAGTTTAAAAGCCTACTTTTCAGAATCAATTATTTAATTACCCTTGATGCTAGCTTGAATTGATCTGTATTTCAGAAGGAAAGGATGAGACAAAGAAAATATATTCTATTTTTAAATCCTTCTTGCTCTCATTGGACATACAAGGGAAAGCATAATTGTGAATTAAATATTCTGCTTTATACATTAAAAAAAAACAAAGTCTTACTGGCTTTTTTTTTTTGTTGTTATTTTTCATCCCTGCTTTCCAACCTAGTCAAGAGTCTGGAATTCTTAGATGGCCATCATCCAACTGTTAACCATCTCTGGACCTGCTAAACGTCTGAGATCAGTGAAGATTGACAAAGTAGGTACTCTGGTTTAGATGCGTGCATTTTTTAAAAATGTCTCCATCCTTAAATTTTCACTGCTGCTCAGTTCACCAATACTGAAAAATCAGTATCATATATTTCACTGACCATCAGTTTCAGTCATCTGACCGGTTTGAATTACATCTTTGTGTTTTCCTTTTGCCATCTTTCAGAAGTACTTTAAAAAAACTGAAGACCTTCAGTTAAAAACAAAACTAAATGGAATCAAACAGGCTGTGTAATGAAACCCTCTGTATAAAACCTTATTGTTCTAATGAAGGAGCTTTAAAAAAATAATTAAAATGAAAGCCACTTAATTATTGTAGAGTTTTTGGGAAATGTATTAGCAATCAAAATGTAAACTTTTAGAATCTTGAACAGCATTTCAAAAAGGTACTACAATTGCTGTAATTTTAGTGATGGAAAATGATAATATATTCCTTAGCACAAAAGTAAAGCCTTTTGAAATCCATTCAGGGATAGGATCTTTGTTAAATAATATTCACTGGTGTTAACATAATTAAAAAAGAATCCTTTGAAACACTAGACAACTCATACTTGGAGAAATAACATAATAATTTACAGCTGAGTGACTTGACTTGTGACAGGAAATACTATTTGTTACAAACTACATTTTCCAGGAAATATACAAATGTATCTTGGCAAATTACCTTTGATGTTTTGGAGAACATCAACATCCGTGCCTTGATAACTTTGTCAGGGGCAGCTTGGGATTCTAATAAACAATAAATTGCTGGTCCAATGCCTGAGGCAGGATTTCTTTTAATGCATTTTGGTTGGAGTGTAGAGGAGGTGGTCAAAGAATGGCAAAGTCCAGTTCCTAATGAGATTTCAACTGATGAATATCTCACCTGCCTTAAGGGCGTTGCCATATCCTTAGAATGGATACCCCTTACAGAATCCCAATGTCCTGGGAGATTTCCCAGGTTAGAGATTTCTTAATTTTCTTGAGGCTCTACTTTTGCTATGCATCGGAAAGATGGGATGATGCTCACACTGTCATTAGAGATGTGGTTTTTCCAAAGACCTCTGAGTAATGAGGCAGGATATTTATTTATATGTTTATTTTGTTTGTCAAACATGTACGAGATAACAGGTATATGTATAAAAATGGACATGAACAAAGGAAATGGGTACAAATAAATGGGTACAATAGGACAGGGACGGAAGGCACGCTGGTGCGCTTTATGGACCTCTTAGGAATGGGGTGAGGTCCACAGTAGACAGTTTAAGGTTGAAGCTGTGAGGGTTAGAGGATGTAACAATGCAGTCAGGTAGAGCATTCCAGGCATTGACCACTCTATTGCTGAAGTTGTAATTTCTGCAATCGAGTTTGGAGCAGTTTACTTTGAGTTTGTATCTATTGTTTGCCCACGTATTATTTTGGTTGAGATTGAAGTAGTTATTGACAGGTAAGACATTGTAGCAGACAATTTTGTGTACTACGCTTAGGTCAGACCTTAATTGGTATATTTCTAGGTTGTCCAAGGCCAAAATTTCAAGCCTGGTGGCATAAGATATTCTATTGTGAGCAGAGGAGTGGAGTACTCTTCTTGTGAAATACCTTTGGACTTGCTCGATTGTCCAATATACGTTATTCCAGGCAGATGAGATTCCAGGCAGACGAGCTGTATTTAAGAATTGATCTGGCAAATTTTTGTATGCCTTCATTTGCAGTACAATGATAACAGAGAGGAAGCTTCACAAAATTAGATTAATCTGTGATACAGCAGAAATAACAGATCAAATAATTAAATAAATTAATTTGACATGAGGGGAAAAAAACTCAGACATCCTTAAAATGTCTTTTCTATCCAGACTTGATTCTTTAATCCTTGCAACATTCAAGGATACAGCTCTATTGCTAGTTTCCTGAACTTCAGAGCAAAGCAAGTCTGCCATGCTAAAATGCTAATGTTGCCTTTTTAAAATGCTAATGATGAAGCTTAAAATGCCATATAACAGTCCCAAGTATCAGTTCAATTTATTGCATTTACAGCAATCACAAGTGCTGTTATCAATGTTCAATAGAATAAAGAAGATTGGCTTCAAAGAAAGAGATTGCCAAATCCTTGTAGATTGGATTCTGACTTTCTTATAGAACTGAATCAGCCCTAGTCTACCCAATGCATGATTTTTACAAGTAAGGTATTCTTACTTCAGTTGTTGGGGGAGGGGGGGGACACCATTCCAAAGTTGGTGTTAAGCTTTTAAAGCTTTTGGTATCAGAAATTATCCATTCAATCAAGGTTTTGATTATATTCATGCTGCTGTATCTATTTGCGTAGATTGACAATCTCTATGATAAAGCTCTTAAATTAATGAAGATTTAGTATGTTTGTTTTTTAATTGCATTACTACCGCGTAGTTATTAGGAACTGAACTTGACTTTCAGGAGGCTTCATTTTACTTTAATTTTTACTATACTTTAGCCTTCAGTATTTTTACATTAATGGGATGCAGTGGCTCAGTGGCTAAGACCCCGAGCTTGTTGATCAGAAAGGTCTACAGTTCAGTGGTTCAAATCCCTAGTGCCGCCTAATGAAATGAGCTTCCGTTACATGTCCCAGCTTCTGCCAACCCAGCAGTTCAAAAGCACATAAAAAATGCAAGTAGAAAAATAAGGACCACCTTGGAAAGGTAACAGCATTCTGTGCACCTTTGGCATTTTGTCATGCCAGCCACATGATCACAAAGATGTCTTCGGACAGCGCTGGCTCTTTGGCTTTGAAAAGGAGATGAGCACCGCCCCCTAGAGTTGGGAACCTCTACCACATATGTGCGAGGGGAACCTTTACCTTTATCTATTTTTACATTTCTTTAGCAGTATCCATCCAATGTATTGGATAAAATTCCATGCTAGAACTGCTAATGGTAACTCTGGAAATCATAGTCCTGATACATCCTGGAGAGTATTGAACTGGGATTATTTCTTTTATGTGGCCTTGGAATCTGGAAATTATCCTGCTAAATATCAGAGGAATGTTGCCTTCTTTCACATCAGTGATGGCTACATTTGGCATTATTAATACTGATAGAATATTTGTAGTTCCACATTGAATTGTGGGATCCTTGGAGCTCTTTGAGATTGGTTGTTTTCTTGCTGACATTTCTTTACCAACCTAGGTAAAACACTGATGATGTTATCTAACTTGGTAATGCAATGTCTGCAAGAAAACAACCAAGCTCAAAGAGCAGGGAGGTCTCCATAATAATATAATAATTTGGCATTTAGCCTGATTATAAATCCTTTAGGAAGAGTCTATATTTTAGTGTCTCTTGGAAAGGCTACATATTGTAATATGTTTTGGATTTTTTATTTAGTTCATTTAACATCAGTTTGTCAGATAGTTCCAAATTGAACGGTTTCATGTATAAAATTCTAATACTTTTTAGTACCGTAAAGAAGTTTTGAATCTATTAGATCAAGACCTTTTCCCAACTAAACCAAATGTATAGCACTGTTGCAAAGTCCAAGAAATGTTGCTTGTATTTTGTCACTTATCTGCAGTAGCAAGTCTATTATTTTGGCAACTGGATTGGACTGCCATAGCTAACTTTTGGAAACAGGGAAGGAAAGTATGAAGAAGAAACTAAGAAAACTCCCAAGGCGATTAATATGCAATTAGAGCTTTTAATTGGAAAGTAAAGTCTGTACTTCCAAATAGAAAAAAAAAAGTTAACTTAAGCTATACTAGCTTTTCAAGCATCAGCACTCTTCATGTTCCCAAAGCTTTCCTTTTGGCTTATTGAAATAGTGAGTATCTTTGTTGAGTGTTATCTTCTAGTTTCCAGGGTTCTAGTTTTGTTTCCTGTGGTAAAGTAAACAAAAAGTCTTCCCCCCCCTCCACCGCTTTCTCTGATTTAAAGGAAAGAATGTTAAAAGCTACCCTAAAGGATGTGCTAATTTTCTGTTGCAATGGGCATTTCTCCTAGTCAGATAATTAAGAGTTTTTGGTTGAATAAGCATTTACATCTTATCTGGTAGACATTTCTGTTCTTCTTCCCCACATTGATTGTCCAAAATTCTTAGAAAGGGTGTGCATGCATTTGTTTGTATGAATGCAAACCAATGTACCAAATTTGCTACTAAAGAACTAGAAACTGAGATGAGCATTGTTGATGAAAAAGCAGATGACACTATCTTCCATTTTTATGCTGATTCTGTTCTTGTTTTGGCATAAACTCATGCAGCCACGAAGTCCCCAAAGTGCTTTTTCAAAAGGCAACTGGACTTTGTTGTTAGTTTTTTTTTCTTTGAAGTTGTTTTGCTTCTCATCCAAGAATTTCTTCACTTCTTCTTTAAGCTTCTTCAGAGCAGAAAAAGCTTCCTGGATGAGGAGCAAAATGTATTTAAAAAATCTCATTTTGAAAGAGCACCTTTGGGACAACCATGAGTTGGATGAATGGGAATCTTCATAGGCATGCAGTGAAAAAGTGTCACTGAGATTATTAAATCTATCTCTAGATCTGTGAAGGAAAGCAAAGCAAATAATGTTACTGTCTATCTTCCACTAGAGTACACAAGAGTGCTACAGTGAAATTTAAAACAAAGCAAAACAGAACCTTTCTAAAGAATTAAGCCAGCTTCACATATCACTCACCTGCAGAATTCTTGTTTCAATTTAGAAGAAATTAAACATTTTTTTCCTCCCAGTGTCCCATATGGCATCCTAGATCTTCAATGTAGCTATGAGATATTGTCTCAGTGTGGCAACTAGAGAAACAGCATGGCCTTTATACTTCCAACTGGACTCTCTGTTCCTCCTAATTGATGATTTTATATGAGTTTTTTAAAAAGAAAAACACATGTACCCTTTTGAATCAACCTTGACCCCTGGCAAATGCCTGGACAGGTTCCTGCAATTTTCTTGGCAAAATTTTGAAAGCAGTTAGCCATGAATTCCTTCCCAAGGCCAAGATAATGACTATCCCAAGGTCGCCCAGTTGGCTTCACTCCTAAGGCAGAACTAGAATTCACAGTCTTAACTACTACAGTTAAGTGGCTTTCATATATTATTATATTTTATCAATATTGCTGAATATTAGAGTTTCCAGAATTATTTCCTCATTCAAAAAAAAATCCATATTCTGATCTGTTTTGAATAATATCCATCATCCTAGTGTTTATTCATGCTTTGTTTTGCTTTTTTTCCAAGTTATGGATGATCGATTGCACAATGGATTTTCCACCTCCTTGTAATAGAAGCAATTCCCCAGGCTGATTTGAATTCACTCAGAGGAGTGAGAAACAAAGAAATAAAATCACTTTTATTTGAAAGATACATCAGCCTACAGTGGGTTTAAACAGTACTTACAACTGGTGCAAACAGCTAGTCTCTGTGAAAATTCTTTCCAAATTGGAAAGCACAAACTTGGTTGTCGATTTTCTTTTCTAAATTACTGTGTAATTTTCTCCACTCTCTGAAAACTATATAATCATATATGATCAAAATACAGAGAAGCATAATGAAAAAGACATTCAACAGAATTGCGGTTCCATGGACTTTAAGTTGTTTTATCAGGTCTGGAATTAAAACTGTTATTTATAGACTGAGACTTAGCAATGGGTAGAGGTAGTACCAGGGACTCAATAGCTTTTGTCAATAGATACAGATGGTCTGTGTCAAAATAATTTGCACAAAGCAATCATACCAGAGAATTCACATTTTCATCTCATTTGCATTTCAATTAATTTGCAAGAGGATCCAGGGATTTTCAGTGCAGTAATATTAGAAAGGGGTAGGAGAGAAGAAATCATCTTCAAAGGATAGAAAAAAATGTGTTGTGGGGGAGTACTTTCTGGGCTTGTCCTAAACACTGTAATAGATCCATGAGAGGAAATATATGGAGAAACAACAGAATGCCTGATTCCATACTTCACATCTGGGATGCTTTATTCCAGGGTTGAGTTATTTATAAAATATAATGAAGATGGGAAATAAATAAGTAAATGCATGATCCACTGGTGGAATTCAGTTTCCAAATTCCACTTTTTCTGGCTCCTAAAATGTTTTAGGAATGCACCCCCAACATTACAAAGTTGCAATTTTCAATTGCTTTCCAACAACAACAACAAAATGTTTAAATCTTCCTATGAAATTTATAGAAATAAAAAACTTTATTAATAAATGTATATTCTTTTTCTTCTGAAAAATCATAGATCCACCTGCCTATAGGTTATTACATCATCACTCTATCTCCTGGAAAAGCTTATTATATTCTGCATTGTTTAGTCTACAAATGTTCATTGAGACTACATAAAGAGGGTAAATATTGGACAGGAAGCTAAATATTTTTAATTCCCTCCCTCCCTGCCTCCCTCCCAAAACCAGAATACTTTCTTACAAAGATAAAGCAACAAATATATTGAAGGGGCCCTGAATGATGGCTCTACTTTTCATAAGAAACCGAAATCTCTGAAAAGAGAAACAGGAATGGTTAAAGCTACCATTTCAGTTCATCCAAAATGAACAAGTCCTCCTCCCTTCAGCAATATGGTTTAAAAATAGTTGCCTTTAATTGCATGCAAACATATTTGTAATTAATAGGTAGATTTACATACAAATTATGTAAGTACTAATTGGAGTGGGGCTCTTTGAAAAGCTACATGTTTTGACATTAGGGAGGTTGATACACTTTAGAATACCTGTCTCATAATTGCAAGAGCCCATTTCAAATGGTGCAGTTGTGTTGATTAATGAACAGCTGGAAAACGGAGGAGGTCATGGCACATCATTATAGTCGAAGTCTGATTGCCTAATTAAAGATGAGGTTGACAGAAAGTGGGGGCCTTACCCCTGAAAAGGCTCTGAAACTGAACAGGGGATGCATGTTTGTTAATCCTCTACTGAAATCGGTCTTCTGCTTCCCTGCCAATTTTCTTTTCCTGGTTTTATATGGGTTTATGAAATGGTTTTTTTTTTTGTTGTTGTTGTCTTTCATTTCAGGAGAGCAATTTTGAGATTGTAGTGAGATTTTGTAAAACTTTGGGGGAGATTTCAGTTTCCATGAAATATTTTCCCATTATTTTATTTATTTATTTAGTTTGTCAAATATGTACAAGTATAAACATGGACATGAACAAAGGAAATGAGTACAAATAAATGGGGACAATAGGACAGGGACTGAAGGGACTATGGTGCATTTATGCACGTCCCCTTTACGGACCTCTTAGGATTCGGGTGAGGTCCACGGTAGACAATTTAAGGTTGAAATTATGGGGGTTTAAGGATGTAACAGCAGAGTCAGGTAGAACATTCCAGGCAGTGTATTATTATTGTTGTTATTGTTATTGTTTGCCTTTTTTATAACAACAACAACAACAACAACAACAACCAGATGTCCTCCTTGCTGATCTGAAAATGTTCCTTTGGTATCTTTCTTCAGTATGCCTTTCCTTTAGATATACTTGAAGGATGGGAAGCTCCTTGTTACTAGAAATAATTCTTTAATATAGACATGCAAATCTTCTATCTCATACTGTATCATGAAAACTTCATTATAATTCTCATTTTGCAGCAAAACGTTCAACATCCTATTGTGAAAAATGGTCATAAGTCACTTTGAGAGTCATTGTAACTTTGAACAGTCACTAAATGAACTGTTGTAAGTTGAGCACTACGTGTATTACTATGGTTAAAGGGAGGGGCATAAGTTGTTGAAGACAACATTAGAGGTGGTATTCAGCCAGTTCTGACAGGTTCTGGAGACCAGTAGCGGAAATTTTGACGAGTTCAGAGAACCAACAAATAAGGTGGCCCCGTCCACACTGCCTCCCAGCTTATCTTCTTTTGTTGCCCTGCACAGGAGAATGGAGCTGAAAAGCAGGTTAGTGGAGGGAGGAGGGAATGGGGATTTTGCAGTATCCTTCTCCTGCCACGTACACCAAGGCGCACCATGCCCACCAATCCATGCCCACAGAACCGGTAGTAAAATAATTTGAATCCACCACTGAATAGCATGTGTACAAAACCTAAGATTCCTGAATTTTTGCTTCTGTATATTTCAGCAGAAAGAGATTTTCCTTAGGGTTGTGTATCCAAAACAACCAAAAATAATTCATGTTTGATCTCTACCTTTTTCTGATACCACTATCATTACAATGATTATTCCCACTGCTTTTGGTTCTTCTAAACTACAGTATTTTTTTAATTCTTTGAAACTATGGCCTTCATAATGCAGTATGATCCGTATAAGTGGGACATCATTTGTTCTACCTAATTTAATTGCATCAATAGTTATTCATTGGACCTTCATTGTAAAAGATTTAGGTTCGGGTGACTTCCTGGATAGTTAAAGTTTGAACATGGATCCAGGTAGTAAGGGCATAATCACTTGCTAATTGCTATGTGATTATATTTACTGTTGCTTGTCAAAAGTAAAATGGCATCCTAATTACATTTCAAATAATGCTATTCTTGTATTCAGTAGCTGTTGCTCAACTGCTTGGAAAATCAAGGTGAGTTAATTAGTTATTTCAAGGCATAAGCCATCTAAGTCTGGTCACTATGGGAAGAATTGATGAAATAAGGACTAAAAACAAAACTTCTTTCTAATATGAGAAATGCTATTTAAGGATGACCAAAATATAACTATAAGCTACTTTTAAGGTGTATTTCCATTAACCTGAAAATTTTCTGGAAGTCATCACCATCACCAAGAACATCTTTGGCACTGCCAGATGCAATTTCATATAGAAAAAATGGAGAGAAAAAACTCAGGAAAATATTTCTATACTACAGTATTTGGTCAGCAGAAGGAACCTCAGTGAAATTTTCATGGGTGGAACACAATGTCCTTGCACTTCTGTAATTAATAAATGGCCAAGAAGACTGTGTGAATATCCCATTTACATTGCATAAGGATTCCTTCCTTCCTTCCTTCCTTCCTTCCTTCCTTCCTTCCTTCCTTCCTTCCTTCCTTCCTTCCTTCCTATCTCCTTCCTTCCCTCCCTCCCTCGAATGTAGAAAAGCTAGAGAGGTTTCAGATAATGGAAAGATGGGTAAACAGCAGCAGTCAGATAAATTTTATTTTCATTTCTCCCTCTACCACTTATCTTTGTTTTTTTTTTCCATTGTTTGTCTAATGGGATGTTTTTGCAATAAGGTAAAAAAACAGTAGGTTAAGTAGGGTGTGTATGATTTTCTTGTCTTCAGTTTCCATGCATCTTTTCAATAGTAGGTTTTTTAAGGCAGGATTACATTTAAATACCACTTTGTGATCTTTTCAATAATAATAATAATAAAATTATGGCAGTGGTTGTGCTACTAATTCCTACTAATTGTTTAGTGGAGCTGTTGTTACTGTTAACAGGATGCTAACCCTTGAGAATTTTCCTCTTGGAGAAAGTCAAAAAATAATTAATCTCACTTCTTTGTCTACGATAAATTCCAGAAGCCTATTTATTCTTAGCTTTGGTTCAAGGCAACCAGTACATTTATAATTGTTAAGAGAGGCTTCATACCATTAAGCAATGGACAATTCTACTTTTTTAAAGGAGCATCCATTATTGCCTCTTAGATAATGCATCATGCTTCCCCATTAGTAATTTTTAAGGAACCCATAATAATGCGTAACAATTATGTGGTGCAAATGGAGGCATACTATCATTACAACTCAGGAGAGTTGCTAAGTGTGCAAGTTTCTTTTCTATCCAGCGCTTGCCACTGCATCCATCATTCAACAAGGCAATCCCAAAAGATATAGACACATTTTCTACTGAGATATCCTGCACTCAAACTCTCCCCACTCCCACCCCCTGTTTTGTTTCTTCTTGTTTGAATACAGGACTAATGGATCTTTGATTTCAATGTCCCAAGAGGGAATAATTGATGGTGTGTGCAATTGCTAATGGTCAAGCCTTGGAAACTCTCCGAGCTCTTACATGCTCACGTAGCAATTGAATTCCTTCCGATATTTCATTTCTTTCCCCTTTGAGAATTGAATAGAATCAAATGCCAAATTTACCTGCAGTAATCTTACAGGAGTGGGAATGGCAAACAGCAGACTCAGCACAATTGCCAGTATCAAACATAGGATCATTTTAGTAATAATTAATAACAGCAAGCAATGAAATCTACATAGAGTTTTCCTTTTTGGGGGCTTATAGTATAATGCAAAATTCATGGACAACATTTGACCGAATTATGAAGCCTCTGATATTCTTAACCTTCTGTGAACAAAAGTGATAGCAAGCAAGAGAAAAAGAAAGAAAGAAAGAAAGAAAGAAAGAAAGAAAGAAAGAAAGAAAGAGAGAGAGAGAAAAAGAGAGAAAGAAAGATGGAGAATTCACATAACTTCATCCAGAAAAAAAAAATCTTCCTTATAGGGCATATGACACAGGTGGTGGAACCTTTCTGAATTCTTCTTTAGAAGATTACTGGGGTGATATTCCATAATTTCAGCCTTTTCACTCTCAAGGTAAAAAAAAGAAAGGAAAATCTCTTTTCGGGTTGAGCTCACCACCAGATGATGCCACAAACACATCCACATAGCTTGTGGGTGTGTTTGTGGCATCTGGAAATGGATTTGCTTCCTTCTAGGATATGTTTTCTTTTTTTGGGAGGGGGGGGTTGCCAGTCTAGTTTATAATCTGGGGTTTTGAACTGGTGTCCCATACAAATACTAACCAGGTTAGATCTTTCTTAACTTTTTCAAATCAACCAATGGTAGTCAGGCACTGTTGTTATTGACTCATTTAATAGATTAATTTGAACAGGTGGATCTAGTTTCCCAGACGAGATCCACCTGTTCCATTGACCTTTTATTTGGCTTTCTCCACTTCTCCCTATGCAGTTAATTAAACGGTTCTTGTTCTTCTCTTCTTTGGCTCTACTCCAGACTTCAAAGATCAACATTCATTTGCAAGTATGTTCTTACAAGGCACTTAATAAACTAGGTACTCTTGAGATTTGGACACTAAGAATGGCTGATTGAAGAAAAAATGATGTCTTTGAATTGTGGTGCTGGCATAAATGATTGTGTATATCATGGACAGCCAGAGTAACTGAGAAGTGTTAAATCACATAACACCAACACATCAGTAGAAGTTAAAATCATAACACTACGTCTGATTTACTTTGACCATGTCATGCCTGCAAATTCATTGGAGAAGACAAGGATGCTAGGAAATAGGAATAGTTAGTGGAACAAGAAGCAGAGGCAAGAAAAGAACACACTGGGTTGATAACTTCAGATCTGATACAAAGCTGAACATCCAACAATGGAAAGAAGCTCTGCTTGGCAGGGTATCATGGAGAACACTTCCCTACAAAGTTGCCAAGAGTCAGACATGACTAAATTGTTCAAACAACAACTATTCATCTGCAATAATGCACTAAATTTTAGTGATTGTTCTATTGTAAAGAGCAGATTCTTTCTATCTGATTTAACAGTGTCATTTTGTGCCTATAATATTTTGAGATGCTTCCAACTCTTCTAAAGTGGTGGCCGAACTTATTACCTCTCATCTATTCTTGCCCATCTTTCATATATGCCCTCTCTGATGGCTTTTTCTTTTAGCCTACCCTTGTGTAATATACACTGTTGGAAATGCTATATGACAGCACATTTTTAGTCTTCTTACCTTTCTCTTTATGGCAGGAGAAAAAATGACTGAGTTTCATAAGTAGTCCCCAGTGAATGGTGTGATGGAAACAAAACAGCTTTCAACTCTGCTTAGAACTTAGATGGCTACTGGAAAAAAGTTAGTGACAAAATGAACAAAGATGGGGAAAGGGGCATAACTCCCATGCTATATACCATACTTTTCGCTTGCAGCATAAGACATACTTTTCTCCCCAAAAGTGGGTGAAAATGTCTGGGCGTTTTATGCAGAGGTGTGATTCATTTACCTTCGCTGCTGATTTGCATATGTGAGTGTGTTCGCGTGCATGCTACCTTCGCTCACACGCACTGCGTCTGCACATGTGCAGTGCTCATGCATTACATCAGGGCAGGTGGCGGAGCCTACCCCAGCCACCGCTACCAGTTCGCCCGAACCAGAGAGAACTGGCTGAATACCACCTTTGGTCTTATAGGGCGAATATTGAATCACATGAAATGTATGACCTCAGGGGACTCCAACGGTAGACCAGTGCTGGTCCTTTGGTGAATAGCAGCTGGGTCGCGGTGGCAGGATCCTTTTACAGTGCTGAACCCTGCCTCTTCTTGTCTTTCTCATTCCACCTCTTCTGTCTCTTTTCCGCAGTGCAGGAGTCAATAGGCACAGCTGGCAAATGAGAGGACACCTATCTGTGGTCCTTTCAGGCTCTGCTTGATTTTTTTTCTTGTTTTCCTCCTCTAGACCTAGGTGTGTCTTATGGTCAGGTGTGTCTTATTGTGCGAAAAATGCAGTAGTTATTTTTTAAATTAAGGATCAGATGTTATTCAGATTTCCCCCAGTTTCTTTGTTATTTGTCACATAGTGGGGTGGGGAGGCAGGGTTGACATATGTGTTGATCTTTCAGTTTCTCTCCTTTCTCTCTTTGTGTAATCATCTTTCCCAACTCTGAAAAGAGTCATTTCCTTTCCAGAAAAAAAGAATTAGGGGACTATTTCTCCAAACACTAGCAATAACTCAAGAAGATGAATTAAGGAATGTTCCACAGGGAGAGATTTCCATTTTATCTAGAGGGGCAAATCTGCCTTTTCTTCTTTATCATTTTCCTTTGTTTTCTCCACCTGGTTTTTTTCTCATTTGATTGATCTCATTTTTACCTTTTTTTTTAAAAAAAAAAATCTGTTTAATTGTGTCTGATTTTTAAAGACTGCCTAGACATGTCTCTGCAGTTCTCTGTTTTCCCCACAAATAGTTTGTTGTTGCTTTCTTCGTAGGGTTGAGTGAAGGTGACTTTGTCCAAGGTCACCCAGTGGGCTTTGTGCCTAAGGTGGGATTAGAACTCATGGTTCTTGGTTCCTGGTTTTTACAGTCTCCTCAGGCTTCTTACTGATACCATTAAAACTAAAATCTGATTCAAAAACTGTATCTTTCTCTGCCTCACAAATTTTGGTAGAGAATTTTGAAACTGCTGTTGAACCAAAATCAACGTCATGTGCCACCTGATTCCATTTCTTGTCACATAACACATTGTGAATATTTCACTGATATAACCCAGTCTGTGAAAGCAAAAGTTTATTTAAAAGCAATTGAGAACAGACATCTACATTTCATAGACCTTGTAAATAATTTAGAAAGATGTGTGTGTGTGTGTGTGTGTGTGTGTGTGTGGAAGAATAGCTACAAGTGGAATTTCCTCATGAGTTTTATGAGCAATAATGCTTTAGGCAATAGACTATCACAGGAGAGAGCTGGTTATCCTTTCGCAGCTGAACAAACACCCATAACAGGATTAAAAAAAAAAAAAACACCTGAAACAGTGCCATGTGTTTGCCATTTTCTTTAATCATCATTGTTTCGTTGCTTCATTCACTTGCTGCAGGCCAATTCTGTTTGATAAGAATTCTTCCTCTCCTTCACCAATTCTACCGGTTGTTTTCCAGAATAAACTGAAAATTACAGGTGAGCACTGGGGCTAATTTAGCAAAACCAGAAAGATGTGGAATGGTGGAAGGGAAGTAAGATGGAAAAAATGTGGGGGGAAATTATATAAAATGTTGCTATACTGTTTTTTCTGTTGATTTATAGAGCCCTACAATGGTTTCATGGATGTGTGCTAAATGTAGAGGGACATATCCAGATACTGTCACTGTTTAAACAGTAGCCCTGCTTCTTAATAACTGCTGCAGCACCAGGCCTGTTCAGAGATTCTCTTCAGATGTTTTGGAGGCCAAAACATTCAGATAAAAAGCAAAGAAGGAAAATACAAGTTCTAAAATGGATCCTAATAAGAACAGATCTATTTTAGACAGATATATTTATTTAAACCAGTTTATCCAAAATACACATAATCCTTGCCACAAATGAGGCTGTAAGTCACAAGTCATTGAGGTCATATGTTGAATCATATCTGATTTTATGACCACTATTGTAGCGATAATTAAGTCAAACACAGGTAGTCCTTGATTATAACCACAACGAGCCCAACATTTCTGTTGCTAAGTGAGAGAGTTAAGTGAATTTTGCCTCATTTTACAACCTTTCTTGTCCACTATTGTTAAGTGAATTGCTGCAGTTGTTAAATTAGTAACATGGTTGTTAAGTGAATCTGGCTTCCCCATTGACTTTGCTTGTCGGAAGGTCACAAAAGGAGATCATGTGATCCTGGGTTGCTGCAACCATCATCAATGTGAGTCAGTTGCCAAGCCTCTGAATTTTGATGATGTGACCATGGGGCTGCTTCAACGTTTGTAAGTTTGAAAAATGGTCATAAGTCACTTTTTTTCAGTGACATTGTACCTTCAAATGGTCACTCGATGAACTGTTGTGAGTTGAGAACTACTTGTAATGTTATTAAGCATAACCGTAACCTTAATTTCTGGAAATTACAATCATGTGACTATACAGTGCTGCAACTGGTCATAAATGTGACTTTCTCCATTGTCCCTACCTTGTGAAATATCTCCCCAAGTTCTGTCAGCCTCATATTCTCCTACCCTTGCAGAAGGACTTAAAGAAGCAGCTCTTTCTTCCAACCATTGAAACTCAATAAATGTGGATGGTGCATTGTGGAGTGTTGTTTTGGGGCACTGTTTAAAAGCTGTTTGCTGGTCATTTTATGATTCCTTGTGCCCTTGTCCACCTGAATACACATATATACAAAATGAATGGTCATATAAGTGGATGTGCATATATCTTAAAATAGAATGGAATGGAATGGAATAGAATAGAATTCTTTATTGGCCAAGTGTGATTGGACAGACAAGGAAAGTGTCTTTGGTGCATATACTCTCAGTGTACATAAAATAAAGGATACATTTGTCACGAATCGTAAGATACAACACTGAATAATAGTCATAGGGTACAAATAAATAATCAAATCATATTAGGAAACAATCAATATAAATTGTAAGGATACAAGCAACAAAGATACAGTCCTGCAGTCATAAGTGTAAGGAGATGGGTGATAGGAACGATGAGATTAATAGTAATAGTAATGCAGACAGTGTTGGAATTATTTGTTTAGCAAAGTAATGGTGTTCAGAGGAAAACTGTTCTTGTATCTAGTTGTTCTGGTGTGCGGTGCTCTATAACGTTGAGTATTACTGCTGGGTTTTTGAAGCAGGAACTTTCTCTGTGTTAAACGATGATCATAGCTGCTCTCTTATTTGCAACTTTGCTGTTGAAGAAGGGACTAGGAAGTATTAAAGTGCATAGTAAGCATTGGCTCCAATGAAGGCCCGAGGCAGTCCTCCCTATACAAAGAAGCCAATGAACTGCAAATGTTAGCCTGGAACAAACTGAAATGCTTTATCGCAAAGGGGAGAAACACTCAAAGGCGGAAGTGTTCTTTGAAAAGAGCACAAAATTCACATCCTTGAGGTCACTTTGAAAGTCAGTGGGGGATTAATGGCAGCCAACACAAACTGTTTCCACCCTCAAGAAATAGTGGCTTGCCTATTCTGGTGACAAAGCGACCGGGTAGTATGAATAAGTCCTAGTTGGGCTTCAGGGCTGATTTCTGGAGAGAGTTTGCATTTGTTCAACCAAATCTTTGTACGTTTATAAGAAAGATGTGGTCAAAATCTCTAGGAGAACAGGATTTCCATACTTCAAGTGAAATGTTCAAGAATAGAACCAATAATGCTCTTTGCAATATAATTGTGTGGAAGAAATGAAGGGAAAGGAGATTATAAATGGCTAAAAGTTAGATTCTCGGTATCCCAGTAGTAATGTATGTCTGTGAAATTTGGTCCATAAGGAAGGCTGAATCCCGAAGCAATTGATGCTTTTGAATTGTGATGCTGGACAACACTCTTGAGGTCTCCTGGTCTTCAAGATGGTGCAATCATTCAATCCTAAAGTAAATCAACTGTTCTTTGGCAGACACTGAACTGAAGCTCAAATATTTTGGCCAGGGAGGACTCACTGGAAATGACCCTGATGTTAGGAAAGATTGGAGGCAAAAGGAGAAAGGATATCAGCAGAGGATGAGATGGTTAGATAGTGCCGTTGTCATAATGAGAATGACAACATCATTATGGGAGAAAATGGAGGACAGAAAAGCCTGGTGTGATATGGTCCATGAGGTTGCCAGAATTGGACATCACTTAGCAACTGAAATAGTTAAGTTATGGATTCTGAACTGCAAGTTCAACATTAAAAAAATAATTAAAACACCCACAGTTGGAAGTCACATCATACAGGTAGTCCTTGACTTTTGACCACAATTGAGACCAACATTTCTGCTATTTGTTAAGTGAGTTTTGCCCCATTTTACAACTTTTCTTGCCCTACAACAGTTGTTAAGCAAATCACTGAAGTTGTTAAGTTAGTAACATGATTGTTAAGAGACTTCCCTGTTGATTTTGCTTGTCAGAAGATCACAAAAGGGGACCTCATGACCCCAGCACACTTCACCCGTCATAAATATGAATCAGTTCTCAAGCATCTGAATTTTGATCACATGACCATGGAGATGCTAAATGGCCATAAGTGTGAAAAACGGTCATAAGTTACTTTTTTCAATCCTGTTGTAACTTCAAATGGTCACTAAGTCAACTGTTTTAAGTCAAAGAGAGTTACCTGCATTTTAGGATCATTGTGGGTTTCACTTAAATATTTTTGCTAAGTGCTACTATTATGTCTGGCCTTTATACATATGGCAGCCCACCACAAGATGTTCGCGATAGTGAACAGGGTATAAATATTATTTTTAAAAATGCCTATTGAGTATAGGTAGCAGATAAGAAGTACAACATATTTGGTTACAGTCATCTTCTAAAACCAAAATTACCATAATCTTTTCAAAGTATATGCTGGTTTCCATCTTATATTATATCCTCTAAATACTTGATGCAGCCATTTTAAATCATATTCCCCTACCCTTTTGCCTTTGATCAGCACGGATGTGAGATTAACAATG
This sequence comes from Natrix helvetica, assembly GCF_964273705.1. Taxonomy (NCBI): domain Eukaryota; kingdom Metazoa; phylum Chordata; class Lepidosauria; order Squamata; family Natricidae; genus Natrix; species Natrix helvetica. The sequence goes on from NC_138561.1 coordinate 11,647,037, forward strand.
ACACAAGCTACTTTTTTTATGACTTTTCCCCTTTCTTTTCTGAGATCTGTATGCACTACCACAAATACTTCTTTTGAAAGTAAACAAATTCCTCACGTGGACTTTTCTGAGTCAGACATTAGCGTTGCTTGGATACCGCCAATATTATTCAGCAAACTAACAGTAGTGCTGTCGTGGGGGCCATTTTGTCTCACTGATTTATAAATGCATTATCTCTAAAACAAACAGCTCAGCCTTTTATAGAACAAACTAGAGAGGCAAACAAAATTTAGCTAATTAGCTTTTTACAGGAAGTCCTGTTTGAACCAATATTTCACATATCAGACAGACACTTAGCAATGTAGAAGGGTTGTCAGTTCTTAAGAATTAATCACTTACCATAGTCATATTCAATCAGTTGCCCAATATAAGTGGTATCTGGTCGTCTACTTTCACTTCCCTTAAATGTCTTTTGTATCGATGGGTAAGTTTTATTTCTTTTAAAAAGATAGTGTTAAGTTTTGCATGGCATGCATTTTCAAGGATTTGGTAGTTTTAGATAAAAGTCAGTGTACAAAAATCTTCCTTTAGTGCATACTCCGAAAATATTTGTTCTTGCCATAAAGCTCTTCCTAGATCTTAAGTCGTTGAGTTTGAGGTGTATGTCCATTCAGAGGATGCTGGAGATCATTCCTTTGTTTAGTTCTCTTGGCATCTGCTACTATTTCTCTCCTAATCCTAGGTGGAACAATACCAACAACAGGATACATTTTTTCAATTTGTGTAGATTTAAGGCATCCTGTCACTATGCATACTTCTTTATCGACAGAAATGTCAACTTGTTTCTCATTGTGGATGCACTCCATATTGGAGCAGGATACTCTGCTGCAGGCCAAATTTTATCCCAGAGCTATAATTGCACTCAACAATGAACTAAAGAACCACCATCAATGAAATGTTGGACAGTATTATTTGGTCTGTTGTGTGGATGCTTTGGTGGCTTAGGGGTGGGGAATTTTTGGAGGGTGGAGGAATTGTCGTGTGTTGGGCCTAGTCTTTGGGTGTTATCTAAATTTCATTGTATGGGTTTACTCTGTATATACATACAATGACAATAAAGTAAATCTTAAATCTTAAAACCGATGTTTGGCACAAAATAAACCTTGTGCTGATATTTGAATAATCATATATTCAGTGTCCATGACTATATCGCTATTGCTGCCTTTCTGCATCTAGGCATGTTTCTAACATTAAAGCTTGGAGGCTGATTTCTTTTGCCTGAACACCATGCAAACTAATGAGATCTTACTTTGGTAATCTCATAGAATTCATTTAGTCATATTAATTTGCCCATGGTTCAAATAATTGTATCTTTCACTTATGGCAATGAAAAGCTTGCTTTTGCTCCTGACCCTCACAAATTAAGTACTCACAAACAAGATCTTTCTAAAAGCTGATAAATTATGTTTATCTTACCAGTAGGCTACTATGGAAGTATCTCAGCTTCTTCTCTTCATGTTTCTTAATCAATTTCGAGGATGTTTCATCTTTGCTATATATCCCCTGGAGATATTCCTCCCTCCCTACTTTTTCTTCCAGCTTTTAAGAGTTGGCATTTGTGTATTGTAGGATCCTGTGTATCTTAAAAAAAGACAACCTAAATGCAGACTTTACACTTCAAAGAAATGTGCTAATTTCATTAAAGTAATAATTTTAAATCAAAGCTGTTAACAGGTGGAGATTAATCCCACCTGCTGAACTGAAATCTCTAACTTCGTTGCATGACATTTGATTTTGCATTGATTATATTCAGTCCTGCTGCTAACTGGCTGCCCCCATATCTTTTGCTATGAATCAACTGCTTTCTCAGTGCTCAAACCATCCAATATTAGTAGCAAATATCATTTCTCAAATCTAACAACTCTGTGGTGGATGTAGCTTGATCTGTTTAGGGAGGAACATATATTAAAGGGCATGTTATTCATGTGCTAATCTTTTTGGTATCAATAATCCCAACTGTGTTTTTTATTATATACATGGATTTATTGTACTTTTAAAACATGTTCAAAAAGCTTCTCTAATAGCACAATTTGATGCATATTTTTTGTTAACTGGAAGAATATTGATGCATGATATGAGTGTATCCATACATTTCTTTTCCTTTCTGTGCAATACTTTATTTGGTACAAAAGTTAATTAAGATGGATCTTTGGAATCAATGTTTTTCCATTGGATTCTTGTGCTTTGTAAAATTATAGTAGAGCTATATTTCATTACTCTTGCTAGACAGAAATGATGTATTACATTATTTTATTCTTTAACGATACTAATAGTTTGTTACATTATTTGCAATGCAAACCTGTCAAGCTTTGATATGCCTCTCCTCCAACCCAATTGTTTTACTGATCTAAATCCTTCAAATGTAGCACTGATCATTAATAAATCTATTCTTAATTTTAAAAAATGAGTTTATTTATAACAATCTATATGTAGCTTGCTGCAGCCCTGAACCATCAAATAAACATTAACTTAGTTATGTGGCATTGATGGACCATCCATCATGTTCTGATATTTGAGAAAGTTTACATGCACAATCATGTGTACAAATACACTTCTTGAAAGAGAGTTTTGTTTCAGTGAGGAAGAAGAAAAAAGTATTTTTTTTAATGCCACAGAGAAAATCCAGATTAAATGACTGGCTTCCACAATTGCAGAGAGAAATCAATACAGTGCTAAAATAAAATAAAGGAATGTTTCAAGAGTAACAACAGAAGAAAGAAAAGGAGGAGGAAGACAAGGAGGAGAAAAGGAAGAGGAGGAAGTGGAAGAGGAAGGAAGAGGAAGAAGGAGGAGAAGGAGAAGAAGAAGAAGAAGATTATTTAATTTCACTATGTCTCATTCTTAGCTTTTGAATGAGTTAAGAATCTGCAATACATGTGCTGGCGATCACTTACAAAATGACAAATGCTGGTTATATTTCTAATTAACAAATGTTTATTTATGTACCATGGCATTTCTTGTTGTGTCTAGTTTGCATTGTTGTTTTCCTCCTCACAGTAGTAGGTCAGTCTTTTGATATTTGAAAGGTACACCAGGTCATATATTAGTCCTGAGAAAATCTTACAAATTAAGATGTGCTAATGTGTTCTGAGGGACGCGGTGGCTCAGTGGCCTAGACGCTGAGCTTGTCGATCAGAAAGGTCAGCAGTTCAGCGGTTCCAATCCCTAGCGCCACATAATGGAATAAGCTCCTGTTACTTGTCCCAGCTTCTGCCAACCTGGCAGTTCTGAAGCACATCACTTAACAATAGTGGGCAAGAAAGGTTATAAAATGGGGCAAAATTCACTTAACTCTCTCACTTAGCAACAGAAATGTTGGGCTCGTTGTGGTCATAAGCAAGGACTACCTGTGTTTGGCTTAATTATTGCTACAATAGTGGTCATAAAATCAGATCTAACTCAACATATGACCACAACTACTTATGACTTAAAGCAGGTAAAAATGCAAGTAGAAAAATAAGGACCACCTTTGATGGGAAGGTAACAGTGTTCTGTGCGCCTTCGGTGTTTAGTCATGCCGGCCACATGAACACAGAGACGTCTTTGGAGAGCACTAGCTCTTCAGCTTTGAAATGGAAATGAGCCCCCTAGAGTTGGGAATGACTAGCATATACATGTGAGGGGAACCTTTATCTTTTCCTTTTAATGTGTTCTGTTTTGTAACATGACGGCTCCCAACTTGTTTTGAAGAAACTTTAAAACTATTTAGTCTGGATAAACAAAAATGATACTGAACTCCAAAGAAAGTATCCACAGTCTGTTGAACATTATATTTTTAACATATTTCTTTAACTGTAATTTCTTTACGTATTCCTAAGATTGGCTATGCATTTTAATGAAGGATCAAAATGCTTTGGACTAATTCTGTTAGGAGGGCAAACTGCCAGTAACAAATTGCAATTCAGTGCCAAAATATTAGCTCACATTTAAAATCTGTGGGTGGTGGAGAGCTTGATTTAGTTAGAGCTGTGAAAGTCCTAAAAATGCAGAAGGGCAGGGTTTCTGAGAAACTAAATGGAAGACTTTCTATGAAGCTTATATTGTATCAACTTCAGAGGAGAAGCTGTATAGGTAGGTAGGTAGGTAGGTAGGTAGGAAGGAAGGAAGGAAGGAAGGTTGGTTCACCATAAGATTTTGAAATATTTTTGTACACAATAACACTTTCCATTGCACAAGATTTGTATTCTCATGGACCCATCTCACCCTCAGTGAAAAATCAAAGTGGAGTACTGGGACAGGGTGACTGCATTCCTACAACATGTTTTACCTGGCTCCTGAATTAACCCACTTTATTGGTGCACACTGAACTATAGATGATTAATCAAGCTGGATTCTCCGCTGAAGCAATGCTAATTAAGCTTAATATGTTTATGAATGAAGCTTTAGTTCATCAAGACTCTGATATACTGTTTGCGCTGTACATTCCTAGCATGGAAAGATGATTCTGTTGGAATCATTGAACCATGAAGATATTTTTACATGGCTCAATGTTTTTCATCCATCCAGTTTTACATAATTTAGTCAGTCTTACCAGGTAGATCAGGCAGGAAACAAGATCAGATAAGCTAACTCTATGTTATTGTAAGGCTACATTAATCGAATCTTGCTAGTCTGAAAGTACAATCCTCCCACCATCTCCTTTACAATCCAAAAACAAACTTGGGAGCATCTATTTTGAAACTCTAGTTCTAACCACTTTCCAACAGAGAGCTGTGTCCTCTGTTAGCTGTTTCCTAGGCTGTATCTCTTCACGCCAACTCTCAAGGTCTTTTGCAATGCAAGTTGAGGTTTTTTTTTTTTCCTGCTGACTATTTCTTTTCTGCAAATCTAGGAACAACCATCCCCCCATTCAGACCTCTTACTACTTGTAATATGGTTTCCCCACAGTCAATTTTGTAACAATGTTTACCATTCCAATCACTGGCTATCAAATTCAATTAGCTAAGAGGAATGCACTTGAGTTATTATATTTACCTTTAGATATCAAAATTATTTTGGAATAAACTAAATTGGCCACTTTATTTTATTACTTTTCTGGTCTCAGTTTTTCTACTGATTTTCTGTCCCAAAGGAATCAGTCACATACCTTCTTGTGCCAAAATAGAAGGAAAAGAAAATTAATCAAATGCAATATTATGGCATAAGGTTTAAAGATAAGGATCTGTCAGTCTATCTCCCCATCTACCATCCAGAGATCTCTGTGCTAAATCATATTCAGTAGTTAATATAATGAATTAAAAATAGGGAAGATAATATACACTTGAGTTGTATTCCATCCTTGTTCCTACTTTATTTAATTTTCTCTTGAATATAACAAATTTATACAGCACAAATCCTTTGCTATCTCTAGAGAGCCTCCTTTCTCTTTAATTTCTTGGTTTTTTTTCCAACCTGATATTTACTTCAACACGTTTCTATTTAAGTTTAAACATCATCTTCTTTGAATTAACAAACAATTTCATGTGCACCTATCTAAATCTGTGCTTCTCTATTTTTTCCCCTAGTACACAGCAGAAATGGGAGTTAGGTGACGCAGCAACATAATAAATAATAAAATTGTTATTTGTATTCTACATTAAAGGTAAATGTTCCCCTCTCACATATGTGTTAGTTGTTCCCAACTCTAGGGGGCCATGCTCATCTCCATTTCAAAGCTGAAGAGCTAACACTTTCCGAAGATGTCTCCATGGTCATGTGGCCAGCATGACTAAATGCCAAAGGCGCACGGAACGCTGCTACCTTCCCACCAAAGGTGATTCCTATTTTTCTGCTTGTATTTTTTACGTGCTTTCAAACTGCTAGTTTGGCAGAAGCTGGGACAAGTAACAGGAGCTCACTCCATTAAGCGGGGCTAGGGATTTGAACCGCTGAGCTGCCGACCTTTCTGATCGACAAGCTCAGTGCCTTAGCCACTGAGCCACCATGTCCCATTTATTCTATATTACATACTTCTATATTATAAATAGTATATTCCCACCCAAGGCAACATGGGGGATGAGAGGATTCGTGTCCTGTATGTATACATTTTGTGTGTAATTAATTTTACATGCAAACTCCATTGGAAAATGCTAAAAAAACGTGCATTTTAATATGTGTGTCATTCAATTCATTTGTAGGTCTGGAAGACTGAATTAATTATGAATAAGCATAATGTCAACGTTTTATTCCAGTTTTAGCCTGTTTTGTTTGTTTTTAAATAAAAACAATTGGAAGCTTGCTTTCCATTAAAGCCAATTTCTCCCACTCTTGTCAGATTAAGTCAGAAGCTGCTGAGATCTCAACATGGTTGAGAAGCATTTCTTCATATGCTATGTATACCAAGCAGAAAATGATTTATCCATGATCTGCCATATGATTTCTTTGCAGAATGATGGATCAATATTTTCAAGGCTTGTTTGCCAGAGCAGAGAGAACTCATGATTCCCCATTCTCCATCAATCCCAGAAGGATTCTCTTACCCAATTTTCCTCCCTTTATTGATAGATAGATTTTGAAAACATCATTCCAAGAAAGTTTCTGCAGGGCTACTTACATATATTTTAAAATCACTTTGTTTTAAATCCAGTGATGCCTTGGTACCCCATAGCTTTGAAACTAACTGAATGTGGTACTCAACACATTTTGATGTGAAAAATTTGTCCTGGTACTCATCGTTTGGTTGTTACTCAATGCAGAAGCTAAAACTGGTCAGTGTCAGCTGCCTTGTGACTCACTATATTATTCCTTATGTGGAAAAAAATGGTTTGATATTCATCATTTTTGGTACTCTGGGAGGTCCTCTGGTAACTATTTGCAACCTTTATTAAGCTTCAGTTCCTAATATGGGTTTGGTTTCATTTCAGTCTCCCCCCCACCCAAGTATATCATTTAATTATATACATGTTTTTCAAAACTTATAGCCAAATCAACCAATATTACAAATCTCCCTGGTCTTCTAATCTGTTTAAAACTTTCTTAAATCAAATCCAATTTGTGCCATTTGTGATTATTTTAAGTACACCAGGTATCAAGGTGAGCTTTTGAAAGTATCAGGTATCCCTAAAGTGTTTAAATTGAACATTTCAAAGCTGGTTTGGAAGTGGTTTAGAAGTGGTTTAGCTTTGCCTGTTTCTTCCTAAGGCTGAAAGAGAGTGGCTGGCACAAGGTTACCTAGCTGGTTTGGTGCCTAAGGCAGGATTAGAACCCATGATCTCTTGGTTTCTAGCCTGGTGCTTTAACCACTATGCCAAGCAGGATTTCCTGTCTGCTTAACTATATATAAAGTGCTATTATCTTTATAGTTCTTCATTTTTCTCTCGTCTTTGGAAAAAGAAATCCCGGGGCCATATCTTGAGTTCAAAATGAAAATGCATTGAAGGGTCAAGGTACCATACTTTCTTTCACTGATCAGCTCTATTCTGGTACTGTTCTAAATCAGATTAAATTTGGTTTGAATACTAGTAGCACTAATATTTTGATTTAATTGGCTTTTATCCGAGGTTGTGCTCTCTCTCCGTGAGTGTGTCTCTCCCAGCTGAACTGCTTAGAAGCGGAACTATTTTTGTTTCTGAAAAAGGGAGAAAAGTGAGTGACATTTTTGACAGCAAGGCTGTCATCATAAAAATTAGGTTATAATGAATATGGGTTTCAGGAGAAGGCTGAAGAGGAAACCCCATCTGCTCCTCTCTGTGTTGTAGTATTAAAAGGAGCAGATGGACACCAATGATGCCAAAAAAATAGAGCAAGGAGAGATGTGCAGCTGTGCTGCTTTATCCCTTGGTAGTAAGCCCCCCTCCCTTAAATTCCTAATTTCTCCTCTCCTGCTTCAGAGAGGAGAAGGACAGATGCATTTATCCTCCAATTGCATCTCCTCTCAAAAATGGGGAGTTCCTCACCAGAGTAGCAGGTAAAAAAATTAAAGATTCCCTTGAGTTGAACTCATCTTTTAATGACTAATGGAAATATATATATATTTTTAAAAAAACAATCCTACAGAAAAAGTTGTCACTGCTTTTTTTCTGGAATGCTGATTCTATTTTCCAGTCTTGTCTACATGTCTGGAAAACCCTGGTGGTCTTCTATCTTCTCCTCTGCGCTTCACAGATTATACCTCATTTACATACTCCAGGACAGGATTAAATATCCTTGAAATATTGCCATTTTTTTTGGTATCCCAAACTTCCTTGCACCTTTCTTTCATTCTGGAATTGCTCCAAACTATTGCTTGGGGTTACATTCATAAGTAAAGGAAAGCTCTCCATTTTTCCTCACCTCACTATTTCAATCATTCAAGGTTAATATCAATAAAGATGAAAGGAAAATAACAGATTAAGAGAATAACAGATTTGGAAGACCTTGGAGGTCTTCAAGTCCAACCCCCTGCTCAAGCAGCAGATCTTATACCTTTTCTGACAAATCATTATCCATTCTTTTCTTTAAAACTTCTAGTGATGAACAACCCACAATTTCTGATAGCAAGACATTCCACTGGTAAATTGTTCTGTTAGGAAATTCCTCCTTATTTCTTTTCTTATTTCTCTTCTTAGTTTTCATCCATTACTTTTGGTTCTGCCTTCAGGTGCTTTGGAGAATAGGTTGGCCTCCCTCTTCTTTGTGGCAGCCCCTGAGATATTGGAATATATAGACAACTATCCAGAAATATATAATATCCAGTGGTTGTTTATTTAGAATTATTTATGCTTTGCACAAAATTCCTGAACAGTTTATGTCACATTCTAGACTAATTTAAGATGAGCTATTATAGTTGTGCTTTTCTTTGTTGGGGATCATGAATTTGATGGTGCAATCGAGCAAATTGGAATCATTTTGAATGCTCGCCAGTAAGATAGAATAACTCATATCATTTTTGAATCCAAATATCCCAGGGATCTGTACATATAAACTATTATAATCTGACTCTAGATATCACAGTGGAATGCCAGGGAGTCAACATAATTAAGATTTGGCCATTTGGCCAAATGACTATTTGGAAATGGCCAAATACCCAAAGCATGTCAAGGCTATGGTTTTCCAAGTTGCAATGTATGCTATGAAAGTTGGACTATAAGAAAGGCTGAGCACCAAAGAATGGAGGCCTTTGAACTATGGTGCTGGAGAAGACTCCTGCAAGTGCCTTTGGGCTGCAAGGCGATCAAACCGGTCAATCCTAAAGGAGAGCAACTGCTCTTTAGAAGGCCAGATCCTGAAGATGAAACTCAAATACTTTGGCAACCTAATGAGAAGGAAGGACTCACTGGAGAAGAACCTAATGCTGGGAATTATTGAGGGCAAAAGAAGAAGGGGCCGACAGCTGGCTGGCTGAAGTCACCGAAGCAGTCCGCGTGAGCTTAAATGGACTGTGGGAGATGGTAGAGGATAGAAAAACCTGGAGGAACATTGTCCATGGGGTCGCAATGGGTCAAACACAACTTTACAACTAACAACAACAAAGCACTCCTAAAGAACAAGCTTCCTATTCCGATTACCCTGACATTTCTAGGATCACAGAGAGAACAATTGAGCTTCCTGTTTCCACCGTGGCTACATTGTTTTCAAATGGTCTTTAAATGTTACACTTTTGTAATTTACATTTTAAGAGCAATCTATTGCTCTGCAGTATATTCAAGGAAAGAACTGCTTGCTGGTTCTTTGAGTGCATAAAAAAGAAGTTGAAATTGTGAACAAAGTAAGTCTGTCTTCTATTAAAGTCCCGTCAGCACAATGTTGCATATCCTTTCCTTTTTCAATTTTTTTAAAGTCATGTGCTTCCTGTTTCTAGTGTTTTGTATCCTTGTGTTTAAGGCTCACAATAGTGAGATTATGCCTGTAGAAAATTGTATCGCCTTGGCAACAAGACATTTTCCCCTAGGAATGCTAACTTTAGTGTAAATGAACAAGAAATCCAGCAGATTTTCAAGTATTCTAATTTTTCCTGTTTATTGCAAAAAGCCCATGTGAACAGTCAAAGTATAATATGGCATTGTTTTACTTTATTACCAAAAACATAGATACATAAATTTGGTAATTATATATGAAAATTTGAGAATTCGATTATTCACTATAATATAATTCACTATAATATAACTTTGGTATTAAAATGTTGGATTCAGAGTTGGTTACGTTTAGATACACTGAAATCAACAGAAAATAAATTCTACCACCTTCAATGGATAGGTTTAAATATTTAGTCATTCATAATATATATCTATTTTTCATTTAGTTAGTGTAATGTGTAAATGACAACAATCCACCATTTCAAAACATGAAGCAGGTTGAAGATATGTTTTCAAGCAAGTATATCAGACAACAGGTTCAGCTGCAACTCTTGCAGAATTACTACTCTAAGGACAGACTGTAAATATTTTTCCAAGATGGCAGACCTCACCAAGCTTCTTAATTTTTCTCAGCTGCAGAAACCTTTCACTTCAAATAGATGAGGCATACATCCAGGATAAACACTCCAATCTTGGCTCCCATTAAGAGATGGCATGATGCTTTCATTTCATTGTTTCATGTTACACGTCCTTTTTCTTCCTGGTTTCCAGTATTAGATGTGGGCATCTTTTTTCTGTTTTATACGGATGACTGATTGGAGGAAACCATCATATATTTTTTTACATTCAGTACATGGCCTCTTTGGATCTTCTATTGGATGATAATAAAAAATATATAATTTATTTAGCTTATTAAAATATCAATGTCCCTCCCCCCCCTTTTTTTTTCTTGGATTAAGTACAGCCCAGCCTTTGGATAACACCTACAAATGTACATCAACATTTTGTTTTATGAACCATTACAATTCCTAACAGAGTTAGGCGTAAGATCACAAAAGGTTGACTGATGTGAAGTGTTGGTACCTTTCAAGCAAACACGCAGAAAACGTCAAAGTACTGCTGCAGCAAATGTCAATCCCATTATTTCATGGTTCTTGAAAATGGCCAGTATTGAAACACAAGAATCAGTGACACTATCCAAGGGGTCACTGTTGTTGTTATTGTTATTTGTTAAATTAATTTCCTATCATAAACACTTGGTCATCAATGAACAATCTGAAAATTCATGGACAGTTGATGAGCTGAAGAATTTGGGGACTCCTATGCCATTTCACACGCTAGTAAAGTTATGCTGAAAATCCTACAAGCTAGGCTCTTGCAGTATGTGGATCGAGAAGTACCAGAAGTACAGGCAGGATTTCGAAGAGGCAGAGGAACTAGAGATAAAATTGCCAATAAACGCTGGATCCTGGAGAAAGCTAGGGATTTCCAGAAAAAACATCAACTTCTGCTTCATTGACTATGCTAAAGCCTTTGATTGTGTGGGTCACAACAAATTGTCGTAAGTTCGTAGAGAGATCAGACCATCTTATTTGCCTCTTGAGAAACTTATATACGGGTCAAGTAGAAACAGTGAGAACTGGACACGGAACCACTGATTGGTTTAAAATTGGGAAAGGAGTCCGGCAAGGCTGTATACTGTCACCCTGCCTATTTAACTTATATGCAGAGCACATCATGAGAAAGGCGGGAGTAATGAATCAAAGGTCGGAATTAAGATTTCCAGGAGAAATATCAACAACCTCAGATATGTAGATGATACCACTCTAATGGCAGAAAGTGGAGAGGAACTAAAGAGCCTCTTTATGCGAGTGAAGAAGGAGAATGCAAAAGTTGGCTTGAAACTCAACATTAAGAAAATTAAGATCATGGCATCCGGCCCTCTCAATTCCTGACAAATAGATGGGGAAGAAATGGAGGTAATGACAGATTTTATTTTCCTGGGCTCCAAGATGACTGCAGATCGGGACTGCAGCCAAAAAATTAAAAGACGCTTGCTCCTAGGGAGGAAAGCTATGGCAAATCTAGACAGCATCCTAAAAAGCAGAGGCCTCACCCTGCCAACAAATGTCCATATAGTCAAGGGTATGGTTTTCCCAGTTGCAATGTATGGCTGTGAAGGGTCATGATGGGTTGGAAATGACTTTGCAACTAACAACAACACCATTTGAAGACTACATTATATTTGTGGAAGCCTTTCAAGAAAGTTTAAGCTGTTTTAGCAGCAGAAGTATCCCGCTAGCAATCTCATAAATTTAGTAGCAAGGATTCTGAGGGACAGAATTCCAGTTCTAATGTTAACGTTTATCCCTGGGCTTCACCATCCTAGTAAAGCACCATGGTGTATAAAAATGAATCACCACTCATTCCTTACTCTTCCAGTATTCCTGTAACCCATCCAGGCTTGATTGTTACATAAACTGACACCATAGGAATGCATATTTAGGATTACATACTACTAACCAGCTTCAGAATTTGGATTCATCCATGTTCCAAAATCCCATCATAGATATTTTGCTTGAAATGTCCAAATAGGCACAAGCCTGTTCATATCGGCTCATTCATAATTCTTCACTTTCCCATGCAAAGTAAATTAGCATTTTAATCATTTTTTTTCTGCATTTGACAAATGTGCTCTTTCTTTCTGAAGTGTACATCTCTGCATGCATTTTATCTGAAGTACATGTTCTTGTACGCAGTTTGACCTACATAATACATTTTGGTATGCATTTTTTTTCGTTGGAAACTGTTACAAAATGACACTATGGAAATCTATTCAGTGAAGGACAAGAATACACAATCACGTCTTTGCTTGTGTCTGCCACCCATTTGCAAGTGTAATATGTCCAATATGCAAATAATATGGTCTGTTCAGCAAGTAGTCAAGTTTAAAAAGGTGGAAACACATCTAGGTGACTGATTGCTCAAAAGCTCAGGTGCATTATGATTACCTCAATATGGGAAATGGCAACAATTTGCTTTATTAAATAACGTAAGATTGTGATATGCACAGCTAAGACACAAATGTGACAGAAATTCGTTGTTTACAGGAGCCCACATTTTAATACGCATGGTAAACTATATCACGGGGCTCTTCTGTTTTGTTGATCGTCCCATAATTTAAGAAAAGCTGAAGGGATTTGCAGCTGCTGTCATTTAAAATGGAAGAATGGCTAAAACAGAAAGTGTGTTGAGTGGTTCTTAGTTATTCTGCCACTGATGCGATCAGTGGCTAGAAATAAATTGAGGAAATATATACAATTAATTCAATAGCATCTTGCCTAAAGCTTTCCTATAAGCTTTCCCAAAAGAAATGTACACAATCAGGGGTGGTGTAATGGCTAAAAAGACCCAGCAGAATTTCTCCTATTTTACTGGGTTAACTTCAATCACTTCTTAATTCAGTTCAACCTCCTCCCCAGTTAGCTTAAAATTAAAAGATATCCCCTTGAGTCTAGAGAAAGTGGTTAAAACAAATTAAAAATAATAACTGCGCATTCATACACCTGTGTGAATCAGGCAAATTCCAACTTATTTAATTCAGAAAACCGATACAAAAGAAAGCATTTAAATCGGAATCACTTGACTCAGATTTCCCTCGTTTAGCAAAATTATTTTTTTTGTACAGGGCAGCAATGTTCAAATTCATTTCAAGACTTCTGATTCAAGTCATCGATTCAGTTTGAAAAGCAGATTCAGTTTGAAGATTTAGTCAAATTGCCTTGGAATCCAATCAAATATTTGCACAGTCTTATTAATTGGTTATGCAGGCTCTACTCTAGTTTTGAGAGAGACCCACTTCTTAGCTTTTAGCTGCTGAATGCTTATTGTGCTACTAGTATAATAAAGAGTTATGTGGACTAATCTACTATTTTTTTCCCCAATGGTGTGATTTTGGGGTAATTCATGAGCACTTCTGGCTTCTCAGCTCTGCATTAAATGAATAATATAGCACAAAGTAAAAAGTTAGCAACATTATCAATATTTTCCTATTAGATCCGTTATAGGATAGGCACATGGCTCAGTGGCTAAGATGCTGAGCTTGTCAATCAGAAAGGTCTGCAGTTCGGTGGTTCGAATTCCTAGTGCCACGTATTGGAGTGAGCTCCCGTTACTTGTCCCAGCTTCTGCCAACCTAGCAGTTCAAAAGCATGTAAAATGCAAGTAGAAAAATAAGGACCACTTTGGTAGCTTTCCGTGCATCTTCGGTGTTTAGTCATGTCGGCCACATGTCAACGTAGACGTCTTCGGACAGCACTGGCTCTTTGGATTTGAAACGGAGATGAGCACCTTCACCTAGAGTCAGGAACAGTTAGCACATATGTGCGAGGGGAACCTTTACCTTTACCTTTGGATAGACATAATTTTTGGTCGATGCTTGGCTATAAGAAATCTATAAATCATGACATGGGAGAGAAACCTTACTGAGATTATGTCTTTGAAATGTGAAACTTTATTGTCAAATCCTTGGTGGTCTCTGAGCTTTCATGTTTGCTTGCAGAAGTTTCATTACCCCACTAGGTAACATCATCAGTGCTAGTCAATCTGGGATTCATTTCTATTGATGGTATTTTATTCTTTGGGACTCAGGAGGTGGGGGGGAAACCCTGTTTCTTCTTTTCTGCTTTCGTTGATTCTGTATGTTGGGTGAGGATGAAACTCTTTCCTGATTTTCTCTCGGTGTCAATATAAAATCATACTGACTAGAGTTTTAAATGCAAATACTTCAAACTGCTGAAATAGGAAAATGTTCCTCTGGTTGGCAGGGAATCAGAATAAGACTCATCTTCCTTCTCAGCCAGATCTATCAGTAAAGTCAAACAGTCCAAGTTAATGCACTCTTGGCATATGCAATGTGCTGAGCATGATGATGGAAATAACACAGAATTTGGGAGCATAAATATTCATAGGCAAGGTTGCAGCTGATTTTTATCACCCAAAATTATCTTAGGCTGCTATTGGGGAACAGCACCCAAATGTCATTTCCATCAACGTTTGGGAAGAAAAGCAAGGTGAGGAAACTGAACATTACAAGTGACCAATATAGAAAGATGATCACGTGAAGTGTTAATACCACTTTATAATGCCTTGGTAAGGCCACACTTGGAATACTGCATTCAGTTCTGGTCGCCACGATGTAAAAAAGATGTGGAGACTCTAGAAAGAGTGCAGAGAAGAGCAACAAAGACGATTAGGGGACTGGAGACTAAAACATATGAAGAACGGTTGCAGGAACTGGGTATGTTTAGCTTAAGAGAAAGAAGGACTAGGGGAGACATGATAGCAGTGTTCCAATATCTCAGGGGTTGCCACAAAGAAGAGGGAGTCAAACTATTCTCCAAAGCACCTGAGGGTAGGACAAGAAGCAATGGGTGGAAACTAATCAAGGAGAGAAGCAACTTAGAACTGAGGAGAAATTTCCTGACAGTTAGAACAATTAATCAGTGGAACAACTGATTAGGCACCAAAGGGCTAATGAAGGAGCTGGATGGGAAGACTGCCATGTTCTCCTTTACTTACATACATACATACACACACACACACACACACACACACACACACACACACACACACCAGATTATTATTATAATTGAATCCATCACGCTCCTTCCAATTGAAAAAGAAATGGAAATAGTAATGGAAAACTAATAGTAAAACTTTCTATTAAAAGCATAATGATTTAATTTATGGGGAGATCCTTGGTGGTCTCTGGCTTGGTTGTTTTCTTGCAGATGTTTCATTACCCAAACTAGGTAACACCATCAATGCACTGTTGCTAGTTAATTTGGGGGGGGGGAAATCCAACCAAGCTCAAAGAGCATTAAGTGCCTCCCATTTCAACCCTGAGTTATAAACATTGTGATTTATCAGAAAGTTTATTTGTCTATATAGTGGATATCATGCACATCGATTTACAAGTCCAAATATGAGATGATATCAGGTTTAATATTTTGTGAATTATGCTTTGCATTTGCACCTTTACACACACACACTGTTCCCAGTGTGTTAACTAAAGGTTCTCCAATCACAGATGGAAGGGAAGAAGAAGGATGTGGATATTGTTTGGTAGAGCCATAGGTATTCTATTTCTCTGGGATTTTTTTTTTCCTTGAGGAAGAAGAAGTTTCTCATGCAAGAAGGTTCATCATGAAGTTTATCGGATGAGAATCTTCCTCAAGGAAAAATAGTCCAGTTGCCTTTTGAAATAGTACTTTGAAACAACTATGATCTTGATGACTGAGAATTTCCATAGACATAGTTAATAGGTAACTTACACACTAACCTGTCTTTCCTGTGGTATTATTTAATATTCTTCTATTCAGTATCACTACTGAGGGATCAAATGGCAATCTTTATTGTGCCTAACTCAGTTCCTTCATGAATGCACAAGTGGACTAAATTGCTGTGATCAGATCTTCATGTGGGCATCTTTTCATTGGTTCACCATCCAGAGTTGCTGAGAGTTGTTGAGATGGGACAGCTTATCAATTTATTATGGTTGGTTACACTGTCAGATGTTTAGAATGTATTTGACATTTTCATCCACTTATCAAGACTTTCCTAAGGATCTCAGATAGGCAAATGTTGTTGTTGGTTAGTGATGAAGTTATTGTTGCAGGATGGAAGCTGTTCCAAGTAAATCTGTCCTATGCAATTGACTGGTAGTGATTTTGTCAATGCTGATGGTATTCAAGTGGTGCTTCAGGTGTTTTGGGTTTTTTATTACTGTTATTTGTGACATTCTATTTTATTCTAGTATTTATTTAAACAGAAAATTTGGGGAAAAACCCTCCATGAACATATTCCAGCAGTTCCTTTTCACATGTATAGCCAGATACATACTGTACATATACATGCTTATTACTAATATTTTAGTTCTTGCCAGATTTGTGTGCATTTAATAATTTTGTAGCTGTGTAACTAAATTTATGCTTTCCTTTAAAAAAAGAAAGATTATTTTACTTTAACTGTCCCTTCTTTGCCATCTTCCATTCTTCCACTTTAATTTATACCAACTATTTACACTTAATTCACACACTGAATTTCCAGACACTCCCATGTCTTGTGCAACTGAGGCTTACAATGAAGTGGAGTTTTTATGTATCTGAAGATAAATAAACTGTGATTTGCATTACTGGAATATGAAAAGATACAATTTTTTGTAGAGGTAGGAATTGTAAAAGCTGGACATCACATTAAATTCTTATCATTTTAAGAGTGGCCTCTGTAAATCAGTGGATGATGTTTAGGGGCTTCAGTGTGAAATTCTGAAAATCCAGATTTCTTTGAAAACACGCCTATCATTTCTATGTTGAACAGAAGTAAAGATTAGGAAGGAATTAGAGGGGATTCTTGGAGTTGAACAGACATGGTTTTCTTTTTCCCCATCCCAGGAGTTAGTTCATTTCTCAGTAAGACTATGGATCATTGAAGAATGGGCATTAAAACATACAGAGATATAAACTAGATTTAATTTAATGAAATTGGCCATACAAATCTGTAAGGGACATACAGTCCTCCTCCCCACTCAAACTAATTTTCTCTAGCCTGCATTGTCCCAGCATATAGGAATAAACTCCAACCTTGCAATTTTACCCAATATTTGGGGAAGGCCTCTTTTTCCCATGTGACATTAGACATGTTATGATGCTGTACGGCCTTGTAAGAATGATTTTTAAAAAGTGCCACCATAGCAAAAGAAGAAGAAGGAGAAGGAGGAGGAGGAGGAGGAGGAGGAGGAGGAGGAGGAGGAGGAGGAGGAGGAGGAGAAGAAGGAGAAGAAGAAGAAGAAGAAGAAGAAGAAGAAGAAGAAGAAGAAGAAGAAGAAGAAGAAGAAGAAGAAGAAGAAGAAGAAGAAGAAGAAGAAGAAGAAGAAGAAGAACAACAACAACAACAACAACAACAACAACAACAACAACAACATAACTAACTATGAATAATAACCAGTTCATTAAATTAATCATTTATGTAAAATATTCTTGCAGATATGTTTTATTTTATTTGCATGTTGAGATTTTGGGTGTCTGGATATGAACAAACTTTCATCCATTCATTGTTTCATTTATTGTTTCATTCATTTTTGTTTCATATTTCTAAACCATCCATGCCCTTCAAAGAGATTGTCTGTGCCTGCATCATATGCAACAATGCTTTGTGTTGGTGATGATTTGAATAACCCTGTCCAGGTACTTTGCTTTGCTCCAAACTCTGTCCAGTCCTACCAAAGATGTCCATGTCCCATGAACAGATTGCTTTAAAATAGTCACAGATCCTTCAGCCTTATCTCAATATTGCCCAGATTTCATATGGTGCAAAGTAGATAACAGAAAGCCAGCTGTATTTGTAGAACGAATCCAAAGAAAAACCAAATCAAATCTCCTTGAAAGGATCTTGGTAGTGGGAGTCAATGAGCACTTAATAGATCATTGTTATTCCAGCAACTTTATTGAGTCCAGGTTACTTAGTAAATAGCAGCAGCTTTTAATGCTGCCCAAACAGAGCCTTGAATAATCCTAGCGTTATATCACCATAGGTGACCACTCCCGTAGCTTTCTGTATTTTATTCATTTTAGGAAATGGGATTCACAAAAACAGAATGGTACAAGCTCCTGGGGCAGGGATCAGCAACCCGCTGGAGCCTCATGTGGCTCTTTCATCCCTCTGCTGTGGCTCTGCGTTGGCGCCACAATTGATAGGGCTTTCAGTTAGGATAGGTAGAGGAAAAAGGATGCCATGCTAGGAAGAGACTCTATGGTGGGGAAACTGGACTTCCAGTCAGCAGAGGAAAAAGTGTTGTGCTAGGAGGAGACTCTATGATGGGGGAACTGGACTTCCTGTCAGCCCAGAATTGAATGGGGGAGCTTCCGTTTAGGACCTTTGTGGTTCTTTGAGTGTTTAAGATTCCCAACCCCTGTCCTGGGGTGAGTGTGAGAGTCCTGAATCCAGAGCTAGTCATAGCAGTTTCATTCTTGAGCTTTAAGAAGCTGCTTTGTTGCACAGCTTCAAGAGGGAATTTCTCTCAAAGGATTGCCAAAACCAAACACCCCTCTCAAAGCTTTGTGCAGACCTAAACATAGGATGCTGCAATCATCAATTAGGAAAACTAATGTAGCTCTGTTAATAGCCTAGCACCAAATAAATGTTAATCATGTATTACTTTAGGAGGGAGGGGGGAAAGAGACCACATCAATTTTATTAAATAGAAAACAGGAATTAAACTGACTGATGTGGAGTGGATGAAAGTGTTGGACTTGTCCTTTTAATCTTTATAGATACTGTTCTTTCATCCTCTCTTCAGGATCATCCTCTGCTGAATTATCAGAACTGCAGATTTTCTTCTGTTTCTCTTAATAAAGAGGGGCTAATTTTAAATCGGATTGATTTCATCGCATTAATTTTTCAAAGAAAAAGATGTTTGAAAAAGTGTTCCTTTGGAATGTCTAGCAGCCACAGAATGTAACTATCCTTACCACAAAACACCAATTCGCCTCTGAATTTATGAGCAGCAACATATGCTGAATTAATTTTAAAGTAAAGTGATTTTATATTAGAACAAAAGGCTTCCAACAGGATTAGCTTTGCAACCCAACTGTCTCATAGCCCATTAAGTATGGTTTTATTCTGCTGATGAAGGGTCCTATAATTTTTTTGAGTAAATACGAAATATTTAGGGTTTTGTTGTTGTTTTGTTTTGTTTGTTTAAATCTTCTTTGGACAATATATGGGTGAAGGCTCAGTATTTGCAGGGAGGAAAAATAACACCAAATGTTATAGTACATGAAGTAGAATGCCTTGCTTCCAGAAGCTGTGAGTGCTCCATTATTGGAGGTTTTTAAGAAGAGATTAGACCATCATTTGTCTAAAATGGTAGGTGGTTTCCTGCTTGATCAGAAGGTTGGATGTTGCTGTTGATGTTCAACTGTGTTATTCTATTCTATTCTAAAAGTCATTTGCAATCTCTGAAATAATAGGAGCATTTGTTGTTGTTAGTTGGGTGGTTGTATCCGACCTATCGTGACCTCATGGACAACATTCTCCAGGTCTTCCTGTCCTCTACCATCTTCCAGAGTCCATTTAAGTTCATGCCTACTGCTTCATTGACTCCATCCATCCACCTCATTCTCTGTCGTCCCTTTCTTCTTCTTTTGCCCTCCATCTTTCCCAGCATTTGGCTCTTCTCCAGTGAATCCTTCCTTCTCATTAGGTGGCCAAAGTATTTGAGTTTCATTTAGAAGGATCTGGCCTTCTAAAGAGCAGCCAGGATTGATCTCCTCTAGGACTGATCGGTTTGATCACCTTGCAGTCTAAGGGATTCACAGGGGTCTTCTCCAGCAACATAGTTCTTTGTTGCTCAGCCTTTCTTATGGTCCAATTTTCACAGCCATATTATAGTACAACTGGGAGTAGTAGTATAGAATCTAGAAAAGTTCAGTTATGTTGTACTTTCAGAAATCACTGTAAAAAAAATTCAGTGTAATGTCTTGGCATTTAGATTGTCCCTTCATATAGTCTATATGTTCATGTAACTTAATTTGATGAAGACCATCTCCAAACTTTTCTCTCCCATACTGAAATTGTGCTGCATTGCTATTGCAATTTCCCACATTGTAAACACCTGTTGATTTTCTGAATCAATCAAATCTCAGTCACTTAACATTGCCTTGACAAGTGCAAAGTACTTTCTGCTTGCGTAAGCATGCATACCAGCTCCAAACAATGCTCATTTGTTTAAAAGGTTGCAATTAATGCAATTATGATTGAAACTCCGAGATTACTTCTTGCCAGATGGTGCTGTCTTGATATACGATCAGAGCACCATTCATGCTGGCTGGTCCAACATTAATGCATCATGTAAGCCATAATCCTGCCGACCATTACTATGTTAATGCAACACTTAGCATCATTCTCTTGATTCATTGATACAGCAAGAGCTACCAGGAACCTATTAGGAAAAGCCAATGTCAGTGTATTTTATCGCAATTTTTTTTAAAAAAGTATTTTTCATTAGAGAATTTTTTTTGGCATCGCAGTAAAAATATAATAATAAATCTGCAGTACAAGACTAAATGCTATGATTAAAGGACATTACTTTGGGGATGCTTCTAAAATTATGTTCAACTCTTCTTCTCCTTGGATCTTAGAATTTTGAATTACCCTATTGTGTTTCAAAACTGTGAAACTAGTTTATCTCCCTCCCTCCTACTTTCTGGGTGTTTTAAACTCCATCACAGCTTTTCATTCCATTCATTCATACTTTTTTTTTTCATTTTTTTACCAGTTGTACTCCATTCTAAATTCTACAATATAGGACTGGCAATATGGAAATATAGAGACTTGGCATAACATGAAAATAAAATAAAAATGTTAAGATAAATTACACATGCCCCAATTCTAGGATTAATTTTAGAAATTCTCCAGGAAGTTACTGTAAAAGGGTGGAGAGAAATATGAAGTCATGGAACAAGACAAAAAGAAAATCAGGATGTCCAATAACCATGGCATTTCTTTATTGGAAAAGAAATTGAGGAAACCTCCTCAAAAACTCAATGCACTGCTCAATGAAATTTGTTCAGATCACAGACTTTGTTTAACTTTGTTGCTGAATTGACTCATCTCCAAGTTCAACGATTCATAAATTAATCAAATGGCTGAGTTTGGACAACATAATACACACACACACACACACAAACAAACAAGATTAAAATTTGCCAAACCCAATAGCTACTAGACTGTTGAGTAACGTTATTAAGTATGTTGTATGAATGTAACCAAAAAGACTGCTTTGTAGGAAGAAACTTAATAACAGCAATAATATTGTAAAGTTCATAGGAGACTAACATTGTAAATCATTGTTAACCAGGTCACTGACAGTTCTCTTGCTAACCTTTGAAAAAACCTGATTGACTACAAAGAAGGTTAATGTTCCTGCTGAGAGAGCATTCCATAACATTAGGAGATACGGTTTTGTGAAGGGTAAGCACATCTTTCTCTATTAGGATGGTGCTAAATGTTCACTTAGTCTCTCTTTTGGGGACAGAACTGCTTTAGGGGTTCAACACATTGTGTTACTGCTCAGAATAGATCAATCTTTGGTTTGTTTGCTTCTTATTGGAAACAGTGCTAATGAAGACGTAGGGAGTCTTCTAAAGTATGAGTGGAGATTACTCATTGCCAACCAGTTTAACAACATACTGCCAGGAAATGAAATCTGTTACTATCTGGTAAGACCTACATAATAATAAAAGATCCAACAGAAGGGGCATCACCAGGCAACTACAAGTCATTTATTTTATTTTATTTTATTTATTTATTTAGTCAAACGTGTACAAGATAACAGGTGTTAAGTATAAACATGACATGAAGAAAGGAAATTACAAATAAATAGGGACAGCAGGACAGCCACACTGGTGCGCTTATGCATGCTCCCTTTACGGATCTCTTAGGAATGGGGTGAGGTCCATGGTAGGCAGTTGAAGTTTGAAACTGTGGGGGTTTGAGGATATAACAATGGAGTCAGAGCATTCCAGAGCATTTGTGTACTATGCTTAGGTCAGAACGTAGGTGGCATAGTTCCAGGTTGTCCAAGCCCAAAAGTTTGAGCCTGGTGGCATACGGGATTCTATTGTGAGTAGAGGAGTGGAGTAATCTTCTCGTGAAATACTTCTGGACCCGCTCAATTGTATTAATGTCTGATATACAGTGTGGATTCCAGGCAAATCAGTATTTGAGAATTGGTCTGGCAAAGGTTTTTTATGCCCTAGTTTGCAGTACAATGTTACTGGAGAAGAAGCTTCACAAAATTAGGTTAACAACTCTTAATTCCTTTTTGGCAATGCTGTTACAGTGGGCTCTAGGGGCACCAGGCAACTTTCAAATTCCTAACTGGTGTTGTTACTGATGTGTTAGTCTGTTATTATATTAGTCTGATAGCATGGACTGTTCCAACCAAAGACCTGGTTGAAAGTTAGGTCTTTCCATCTGAGCAAAAAGAAAACTGCCCAAACAGTGAAGGAATGAAATATCCTATGAAAGATGATTTTGAAAATCTTCAAGAGAAGGAAGACCACCTTGAATGAAACTTGGGTCAATTACAAAAAAGGCATTCACCTTCCCCACCATGCGACTGGAAAATGAAGTTCCTATAAATAGCAAGAGTCAGTAGAAACATCAGAAGCTTTGTGCAAAAAGATCAATGGCATAATGGAAGACACAGTTACTGGTCAGTGGTGATCGACTGGGTGAGGTTAAAATCAGGAGAGGAATCCTTGAAAATCACTATGACCTCGACTGCTTGCACTTGCATTGACAAATAGACCATAGCTCTCAAAACACTAACAAATCTGCCAGACTATCCTGCTTCCTTTAAATAGGTAATCTGAAGCTGAAATGGAATCACTGCTCAACATTGCCTGTATATACAACCATGATATTGCAATGGAATGGACAAATGTGCCACCTTACTATCAACAAGGGAAAGAGAGTGAAAACTGAAGGAATCAAAATGCTCTATAGAAATAACATCAAGAGTTTGGATGAAGATGATCACTACAAATATAGGGATATCCTTCAAACTGACAACATCAATCATACTGAGGTCAAGAAGATGGTTAGAAGTGATCAAATCAGTCATTTCAAAAGACAGCTTTACCTGGAACAGCTTTCATCTTGCAATAGCTTTAATACTATGGACAACAATATCTACCTATCACAGGTCCTTGGATAAAATGCCAAACCCAATCTAAATAAGTGGTTAAATTGCAACGAACCATAAATAATAATGAGGTAGGCATGGTCAGTTGCTTTTTGAGAGGACAGGTATGATAGAAAGTACCTGGGTGTGTTACTTTCTGTTAAATGGGTGCTTAAAATAATCTCCAAGGGAACAAATCACACATGGATACCATTTTATAAGGTCATCTAGGTTGCACATTCCATGATTGACAAACAAATTTTGCTTAGAAATAACCTGCCTATAAAATTTTCATTTTACTTGGTCCAAAAAAATCACCTCTTGCCTGTCCCACTTATTTAACCCCTCTCAATTTTGTTTTATTTTGCAACTGCCTTTTTTGTTGATTGGATTCCGTCAACGTGAAAGCATTGCTCAGGAGCTTAAATACAAAGAGATACAATATCTCTTTGATGTTCTTTTGCATTGGTTCTTTATGGGCTAATTTTATTCTAGCAGCTAAACCTTTTCTTTGGTGTCTCTCTTGCAATGCATGATATATATTGCAGTTGGTCCAATTTAAAGGGACACTCTTACTTTGGCATTGAAAATATATTCATCAATTTATTTAGTATGGAAGTATGGTAATATTAAAATCAAAAGAAGACCCCACATGGAATGCACAGTCGTAAGTGTAAATAATTCTGTATTTTCCATCACCCAAAGTTACTTAAACAGCAGGGTTAAGCAATAATGTTTGTTATGATTATGTTTCCATTAACCACCCACAGATGTGCCCAGATGTTTTTTTAAAAATAAGGCTTGATTGTTGACAGAGATCAGCCAAGAAGCATAACAGTTCATCCATGAACCCCTCAAAAACACAACCTCTACATTCCAATGTTATCTGCAATATTTTCAGCCCTGCAGAGAGAAAAATCACAAGAAGTGAGTTTGTTTGGGCAAAGTTATTCTAATTGACACATGCAATAGCATAATGAGCTACATACATTAAATTATGGTGTTTTAAACTCTAACTAAGGATTAGTGAAAAAAATAAAACAAACAAACAAATCAATAAACAAGTTGTTCTGAAAACTATTAAATTTATTATAGCATTGACTGAAATCTACACCATTAGATGACTGGAAATTAAATTCATGGGAGGTTTGTTTCTCAGAGCTTACAGTTTACAATAGCAGTTCAAATGAAATACCCCCCTCCAATACACACAAACAGCAAGAACCCAACAAGAACCAAATGAATTAACAAACATTAAACATCTCATCAAATGAATCTCTCTCATCATTAGCATCCAAAGACAATAGTTCAATCTATCAGCAACCAATGCAACAACTGAACAGTTGTGGGCAGAGTTAGTCTGCAAAGCTTTATTCTAACCACTATGCCATCATGGTTCTTAGTGAACCGTACCGGCTGCATTTGGACAAACTGGCCTTCCCTGAATCCAGGAGGATGTCTAAATCAGATAATTGTTCTTAAAGGGAGGGCAACCCCATCTAGAACCAATTTTGGCATCAAAACTCAACCAAATTGATTATATGTAGACAGCAATTATTTCATGCGTATGTTGTCCCTTCCAGTTCCTCATGGAGTCAAGTCACCAGATACTAAAGTCTATAAGTCTTTGGACTTGACAATGGCAATGTTCAACTGATTACATTGGCATACTAATGACATTTTACCCCAAACTTCCTTCTACAGATTTATTTAGATGTTAAATAATGTAGGAAAGGGAGCTATGCTGTATTGCATAGGGAAAGAGTCATAAACCTGACAACTCTTTCTAGTATCACTGACTGGCATCATGCAGGTAAAAAAAAATATGAAACACTAACACTTACCACACCCAATTCTTGCCAACAGAAAACTATTAAAGTATTAAATGCCACTGAAGACAAATGTCTGAGTAGTCAAAGAGAGGTGAACTTCTTCTCTTCAAGACCCAATAAGAATCACTTACCAATGCCATCAATGTTTTCTCTGTCCCATATTTTGGTCTAAATCCTGATTGGAAGTTCCCCTGATAAACCCATTCTCAAGGATCATCTGTAGTTGAAGTCCTAGTGCTTAGAAATTGGTTTGAAGTTGTTGAATATTATGTTCATAGATGGTTGAAAATCATTAGCTCTAATTAAGTCTGTCACTTTTATCTGATTGGTTCTTACCTGACTTTCCATTTCCAACCAAGTTGACCCATTGCCATAAAGTCCTGGCCAAACTATCATATGGATCTTTTCTTCAGCCAGCCTTCCTCAGGGGTGAAAATCTCCTGTCCTGCACTGACTTATGCAAAAACAATGTAATTGAAAACTTTCCATTTATTCCTCAGGATGAGAGCTTTTTATTTTTACTGTTCTGCTCCTAACTTCCCTCTTATAATATAATATAATATAATATAATATAATATAATATAATATAATATAATATAATATAATATAATATAATATAATATAATATAATATAATATAATATAATATAATATAATATAATATAATATAATATAATATAATATAATATAATATAATATAATATAATATAATATAATATAATATAATATAATATAATATAATATAATATAATATAATATAATATAATATAATATAATATAATATAATATAATATAATGATATGATATGATATGATATATTATAATATAATATAATAACCAAGTTGGAAGTAACCTTGGAGGTCTTTTAGTACAACCCCCTGCTCAGGAAACCCGACACCACTTCAGACAAATGGTTATCCAACATTCATAGCTTCTGGAGGCAAGTTGTTTCACTAATTAATTGTTCTAACTATCCGGAAATTTCTCTTTAATTCTAGGTTGCTTCTCTCCTTGATTAGTTTTCACCCATTGCTTCTTGTCCTACCCTCAGGTGCTTTGGAGAATAGCTTGACTCCCTCATCTTTATGGCAGCCCCTGAGATATTGGAACACTGCTATAATGTCTCCCCTAGTCCTCCTGTTCATTAAACTAGACATACCCAGTTCCTGCAACTGTTGTTTATGTGGTTTAGCCTAAATGTAAAAGAATTAAGATAGCATCATCAACTTTCTGTTCATGTCTTCAGCATTTTGTTGCTTTTGCTTATTATAATGAAGATGGGCAATGGTAATCAGCAGGTAATCTTTATTTGGTGCAATGGAGGTCAGTAATTAATCTTGTTCTAAAGCTGTTCTCGTTCTGAGGCATTGAACTCACACATCAATGCAGGCTTCATAAAAACCAGGAACAGGACAATAGTTTGACAGTTAAAGCTTTTCTAACGATTGGCACCAAGCAACATTCAGGATAGATTCCTTCCTAATTGCTGCCTGCTCTAGCTATTCAATGTTTTCCTTCCTTTTCCTTTTTGTTCTTTTCCTTTCTCCCCCTGCACTTTCTTTCTATAAATATTTATAGACAACCAGTGCTGTTTTCAAGAAGTTTCTAAAACACCTACCTGTTAATTTCAACTGAGAACAGATTAAAACCTCCAAGGCTGCCTCTGTGAATTTTAAAAAGGGTACCTTTTTGTTCAAATGTCAGACACTGGCCAATAAAAGTGAATGGGAAAGTGTCTTGTGTGAAAACCACTATTTTTCCTTGTTCCCAGTAATTATACCGCAGTTACATAAATGTAGCCATCCTATTGTACATGGCCTAGGCAGGTAGCCAAAAATCTGGCTAGTTACATCAAAGCAATATGTGAGATATAACAGTCTCCCATTTCTTTCTGTTCTTTAGAAGGAGGGGACCGCATGTTGGTAGCAAGCTACGTGTTTTGAATGCAGAAATTCTTAGTTCAATTTCTAGGAATTTCCAGTTAAAAGGAAAATGAAGGAAAAACTAAACAGTGGTAGGAAGAGTGGGCACGATGGAGAAATGATCCAGTTTAGTGCTAGCCATTTATGTTCCTTCGCCATCTTAGACTTGACTTGAATTGGATTGGATTGAATACTTTAATTGGCCAAGTGTGGACACACAAGGGATTTGTCTCCAGTGCCGAAGCACTCATGAAAACTAAGAGAATAAAGATAATCATCACCATAATAATACCAATAAGAGGGTTGGGTAAGAAAAATAATAAGGATAAATAATAATGCTATAGCCACACTGTGGAAAAATACACATAGCTATTAGAAAGTACTGTGGGAATTAGGTGTTCAGCCGAATGATGGCATGTGTCTAGTTGTTTTGGCTTGCAATGCCCTGTCGGAGTTAAAACAGTTTATATCCAGAATGTGAGGGGTCTGCAGATATCTTCTCAGCTGTCCTTCTGACCCACACAATATACATGTCTTCAATGGGAGGCAGGTTGGTTGCAATTATTTGATCTTTGATTCTGTATCAGAAATTATTTTGGCCACAGTGACTCTATAACACACATCACAGTCCTGAAAAATAATTAAAAATACATGAGAGTTCTATTAGTATTATAATATTTTTAATATTCTGTATCGTCAATATTTGTATATTGGGACTGTGAAACACATCAGCCAAAAGCAAATTTATGCTTCCAAGCCCAAAGTCTGATCTCTTTGTATCAGTTGGCCTTAAAACAGTTGTCTCTTTTCCGAGAATCGCTTAGCTGCCCTTTGAAGCTGGATTGTAATTCCCGAAAAAGTCAGATTTGGTTTAAAGGCTGTCAATAACTATTATGTATGCACCAGCATACTCTGAAACACTTCTTTTCTCTTTTAAATTCAAAGCACTGCACATTCACCCAAGGGAGAGCATGGGTAGCATCAGTTGAACAAGTGATATTGGTGCAGATGCATCCATGAAGATTAGATAATGGCAAGCTAATAAACTGGGAAGAGGTAAGGTGTTAAAGACGAAGCTCATTAGATCAGTGTTTCTCAACCTTGGCTGCTTGAAGATGTGTGGGCTTCATCTCCAGGAATTCAGAATGCCAGAATAGCTGGCAGAGGAAGTCTGGGGGCTGAAGTCCACACATCTTCACACAAGTCAACACAAGGTTGAGAAACAATTTATTAGACATTGCAGGATTCATGATCATATGAAAGCTTTGCAATGCTCAACTGTAGGGCAAAGGCCTTCACTCTTGAAACATTCATGTCGTATATGTTAATGTCAAGATATTGATTAAAGATACTTCACTTTCCAAAATTTAATGGTCAAGCATCCTGACCTTTTCTTACCACAACCACCACCCAAAAACCCCCATGAAACATGTTGTCTTAGGAGTGGTACTTAACCTCATTTTTTTTAATGTTAGGAATGAAGTCAAGTGTTTTTCTCTTTAACTAAAATTTCCAGTTTGAATAAGTCTGAACAAGTTTTTCTTAGTGCTTTTAACTCTTTTGCAGAAATGTTAAATCTTTATGGTTTTGTATTATAATGAGCCATATTGAGTATTCTATGAACAGAACTACAGAATGTAAAATGAATGAGATGCTTGAGATGCTACATTTACAACTACAGAATGTAAAATGAATGAGATGCTTGAGATGCTACAATATATTTATGATATTGGGAGGAGGCTAATTTTCAGTTTTCAACATGAGTGCCAGGTTTTGAATATTTGGTTGTGAGACTATGCTAGACCTGAAGTTTTATAAGACTATATCCAAATTGTTTCATGTGTCAATTAATAGGTGGAACAATATACAATAACAGGTAAATGATTAAATGTCCATTGTCTTAGCATGTAACATAGATAAATCCAGCACAAGAGAGAAAAAAGAGAGCATAGTATAGTTCAACTTTCTTCTAAAAATTCAGGTTAGGTTTTAGGTTGTTTAATTGAGCTCCATCTGCATGATAGAGATGAAACCAAAGGAGAAGAAGTCAGCATCTTCATCTTCTGAAAATGAACAAGAACACTAACTTTTAGTCAAAAGTCTTTACCATTTCTAAAAGTACCTTGGTGACTTGAGTGACCAAATTGGTGTGCCTTGGTGATTTGGGTGTGAAAGGAGAAGATTGTTTGTAAAGCACAACTTACATCTTAGGAGTCAGGTTAAATAAAAATAAGCTTTGATTTAGCCTGACATTTGTTTCAGCTCATGGTGTGGAAGAATTTTACCCTAGTAATTCATTGACATCTATTAGAAATTGTAAAGGAGTATTGTGATACCTCTTGGTAGCTGGCAAGTATTATTGTGGATATATGCTTTTTTTTGCTTCAAAATATAGAAAATCAATCTTGTAGGAAACAGATGGTACGTCCAAATATGTGCAGGTTTGTTGGAAAGTCCTCTTGTGACTATAACTGTTGTGAACTAACACAATACCCAGAGGACAGCTGGGAGAAAATCTGCTAAAACGATGGGGTACATATTGATTGAAAGACAGAGGTAGTTTAATATAATTATGTTGCCTTATAAAAAAGGAAAGTGCGGAAAAAGTGTCCATGTGGCTGACCTTTTCCCATGAAAGATACAATCTTCAATAGCTTTCTTATATTAAACTAAGTGTGTGTTGCACCAATTGTTCTCCAAAATGCCAGATGTCTGAAACAGGTTTGCCAAATTGGGAAGAAATAAAACTGAAGGATTCTTTGCTAGAAAAGCACCAGAAATACAAGCAACACCAAATATTCTTGTTCATCCGTTCAAAATGTTTTACACTTCATCTACAGGAAAATCACAGGGCTGATCACCTAAAATAATATTTAAGTGTGTGTGGGTATGTGTGCATGCACATTCACATGCACACACATAATGAAATAACAATTAAATTACAATAGAAAAGCCCATATGGAGGAATAAGACTCCATATGTTGAGAGAATGTAAGCATTCTCCTGAATCCCCCTTGGCATTTCTTTGCTATCTTCTACCATCTTTCATTTAATTAAGGAGCTTGAACATAAAAGCAATAATTAGCCCAGCCCAAAACTGATAAAAGGTTTGTTTTTAGGTCACCACGAAGTATACAAAGCTAAATTTAGAGGAAAGAAAGCTATATAACAGAATACAATCAAGTCATGGCCAAAACCTAAATTGGGGTGTGATTCACAGGAATGTTTGGTTCACATCTTTTAGCACTCAAGTGACAATATCTCAAGTGGTCAGATGGCATGCCACATTATTCTGAAAAAGATAATTTAAAATTCCTCTGCTAGTCTAAAATGCACTCTCTACATGCAAAATGAATGCTTTCATTACTTTTATTTTGTTGAAAACTTCTTTAATAGAAAGAAATAATTCTTTTTAAAAATATTTTTATTATACAATTTTCTTCATTTTACATCACAATTTTATCTTTACAACAACTCTATACTGGTTTATATACATTTTTTTTTGTTATATATACCATTATATATACATTATGTAGTTAGCATTCTAGATATATTTTTACATTTTTGTAACAACTTATCATTATATATAATAAATATACTTCATATTTCATTATATTTACCCTTATTTCTAATTCATTTACTGTCTTTCATTAGTTTTCTAATCTTTGCATCTACTATCAAGACAATTATATTACACATTCCAAATTAAATAGTATTCTGTTTCTCCTTTGTCTTTGATTTCCATTGTCAACCTATCCATCTCAGCACAGTCTAATATTTCTTCTGAGGGTATATTTCCATTTTTTCCAGATTTGAGCATATACTATTGTGGAAACCATTATTAAATGTAACATTAAGTATTGGATTTTTTTTTGTGATATTTCCCTGATAATTTGCCTAATAGGAATAGCTCTGGTTTTAGCTCTATTTGCTGTTTTATCATTTCCTCTAACCATTTTTTTTAAAATCCTTATCCAATATTTTTTTTTTTGCTGAAGGACAAGTCCACCACATGTGATAATACGAATAATAAGAAAGAAATAATTCTTAAACTCGGAAAGAAAAGTGTCCAGAAGTTGGTTGATGCAAAACATGGCAGGTAGAGATCACACGGTGCCTATACTAAACATTGCTTTAAAAAGTAAACACTTGGTTTGAATTCACCTCCTAGTGACCATAGGTGCATCCATCCAGTAATCTTAACAACAACATATCTTATACTGTATTTAGGAATGCCTCTCTTTCACTAGATGGTTACTATGAATAATACCACATTATTTAAGTTCTTGTATTTTATATTTTAATCATTGAAGGATATGTTGAGTACTCAATTGAATAGAAAGGTGAGAGAGTAATAAAGGAATAAAATTTCCAAGTGTGAGAATCATTTTTTTCTTCAGTTTATGAAAACTTGCACTTTTCTTTTTCTTTCTTTTTTTCTTTTTTTCTTTTTTTTTGGCATCAGATGCGTCTCTGAAGTCAATATTTATGGTCAATTAAGGACGTTATGCTTCAATTCTATTTTGGCTTGGTCCAATGTCTGATATTTTAAGGGGATTATGGTTTTAAATTGCAACCATGCATATAACTCATACTATTTTTTTCCTGCCAATCCTCATTTAATAGATTTTTTTAAAAAAATCTTCCTTTTTCCTTCAGATGATTCATTTAATACAACAATTACCAAATTCATTAGACACTGCCAGATAAATCATACTGGAATATGGTATTCAGCAGCAAAGGGGCAAATTTCCTGCTTATCGATTTTCTTCCTAGTGATGTTCTTTTACTTCCTGCACATTCCAAAAGAAAACATAATGTGTGACTTTATATCATGTGAGACTTTTTTGAAGAGGTGGATGTATAGGCAGAGGTTTTTGAAAACTAGGTAACAAAAACACCAACACAAC
This sequence comes from Natrix helvetica, assembly GCF_964273705.1. Lineage (NCBI taxonomy): Eukaryota > Metazoa > Chordata > Lepidosauria > Squamata > Natricidae > Natrix > Natrix helvetica. The sequence goes on from NC_138561.1 coordinate 11,679,241, forward strand.
AGTATCAATCCCAGATAAAGCCAGAAGGTGGTCTGTTGGGTTTAGGCTCAACGTAGATTCTAGAAAGAGTGCAGAGAAGAGCAACAAAAATGATTAGGGGATTGCAAGATAAACTATATAATGAATGGTTGTGGGAACTGGGAATGTTTAGTCTAATGAAGAGAAGGAGTGACATGATAATATTTGAGGGACTGTCACAGAGAAGAGGGGATCATCCTACCCTTCAAAGCGCCTAAGGGCAGGACAAGAAATAAAGTATGGAAGGCTAACATAGAGAGATCTAACTTAAATTTAAGGAGAAATTTCCTGTCAGTGAGAACAATTAATCAATGGAATGGCTTGCCTCCAGAAACCATGAGGGCTCAATTACTGGAAGTTTTTAAGAAGAGAGTGGCCAGCCATTTGTCCAGAACGGTATAGGGTCTTCTGTTTGAGCAGGAGGTTGAACTAGAAGACCTCCAAGGCCCCTTTCAACTCTGTTAATCGGTATTCTGCATCATGGATTATGTAGGTTATAGTTTAAGATGATATGAATCCAAAAGTAGTTTTGTTAGTAAATTATTGGTAAAATAAACCAGGATGTCATGAATATCTATCTCCAGATCTATATAGGTGTACGTATTAGACTAAAAAACCAGCTATTTTCCTCTACACTCCTGGAATATGACTTAATTTTATGTGCAAATCTTGACAAAGGTGACTTACTCAATAAATCACAGCTAAAACACACTTGTGGTTTAGTATGCTGAACCCAACCTGTCTCGTGTACCTTGCTAAAATATTTCTCTGGTTCTGAACTCTGCCCTTAGATCCACAGGGCACTCTGAATCCAAAATGTAAAAAGTTTGATCAAAGTTGCACAAACATTTGATAGCCGTAGTTACGTTGAGAGGAGCAATTCTTTTGCTCTAAGTTTGTTCAAAGCTGAGCATTAAAAATTGTTTGTGTTTCATTGATAATGACATAATGAATTCCTTGGAAGAACAGATGGGATGTTCCTTGATGCAAATAGCGGTATAACTAGACACCAGTTACAGGTCCTCAGAGAGGTCTTTAGGTCTTCCACCTTGCAGGAGAACAGATGGACAGTCTTTACCTACAAAATGACTTTCTTTATTAGGACTAACCTCTGTTCTAAAAAAGAAAATGGCCAAATATCCCAGGGTAAAAAAAAAGGAGAGAAATGCAGGCAAACATCTGGAAAACATTATATTCTCCCTGCCCTTGTGTCAGCCACACTGATATTTACTTTTCTCATAATCTCCTTTATATTCGGAGTCCATCCAACAAGCTTCAGCGAGACCATTTTAGCAGCTGTTTTGTTCATTTCAGAGTTATTATTTTGTTATGCTTGCACTCATGGTTCAGTTTCTTTTATTCATTTGCTGCAGCCTTTCTTCTACACCACCGGTTTATATTTAACTCTTTTGCTGGCGATTATCAAATGTTTCAGGAGAATTGCTTTGGGGAGAAATGTCTGTTTCAAAAGAAGGCATATAAATCCTTAGAATATATTGCTAATCGGGGGGCTGTGGTAATGTCTTCTGACAATGTGCAAAGCCTCTTTCATTCTCCTGCAACCTAAGCCGTTCTAGGGTACATGTCCCCCTTGGCTTCATTTCAAATCCTCGATGCAAGATGGCCAAAGACGTCTAACAAGAGCCAACACTCTGCTTAGGAAAAGTTGGAAAAAAGAACAAAGAAAAGAGGAGAAAGTAAGTCCAGGTAGTCCTTGACTTATGACCACAATTGAGCCAAAATATCTGTGGCTAAGAGAGACAGTTGTTAACTGGCCCCATTTTATGACCCTTCTCACCACAGTTGTTAAGTGAATCATTGCAATAGTTAAATTAGTAGCAGATTTGTTAAAGGAATCTGGCTTCCCCACTGACTTTGCTGCTTCTGACCTAGGCTTCCCCAGCAGAATCCTCATCCTCGTCCCAATAAACTCCTTTATTTAATTTACAGTGAATTTCTCTCCAACAAAGTCTCATCTCCCAGTCTTTTAAGATAGTTCACAATTACTGACCTTTATCAGGCTTGGAGAGTGGCCAGGCCGATATCTTTCAGACGCCATAATACTTAGCAAGAATGCAGGAATGAAGTAATTGTCTCCTGCAAACACCCCACCCCCTTTGCTCCTCTTTTATTCCCTCTGGGAGGGGCCATTCACCATCCACCTGTGGCCTTACTCCCAAGTCGACCCTTGTTCCTTAGCTGTTCCCTTCATCTGGGAACTCTGCACATGCACACACTGGGAATAGGCTCCAGCTGTTCAACTGCCTTACTGATGTCTGATTCCAAAGGCAGCTGATAACAGTCAGACAGCCTTGGTTGGCTCCATCTCTACCTCTAGCGCAGAGCACTCATCAGAGCCTTCCCCAGACTCCAGCACTTGCCCATGTTCCTCCCCAACTTCCTCACTGTCCGAATCTGCTGCCAACTCTGCAGCAGGTTGCAAAAGGTGATCACCATCATAAATATGAACCAGTTTCCAAGGGTCCTAATTTTGATCTCATGACAATGGTGATGTTGCAATGGTTGTAAATGTGAAAAAGAGTCGTAAGTCACTTTTTTCAGTGCCATTGTAACTTCGAATATTCACTAAATGAATGGTGGTAAGCAGAAGATTACCTGCATCCTTATTCTCTTCTTGCTTCAGCCCCACCCACCATCCAATTTCCCCATGAACATTGCAAATAACTCTATTGTCCATTCATGTCCTAGATCAGGGATGTCAAACTTCTGCCGCATGGGCTGGATACAGAAGTGGTATTCAGTCGGTTTGGACAGGTTCTGGTGTATCGGTAGTGGACATTTTGAGTAGTTCGGAGAATGGGCAAATACCACCTCTGGCTGGCCCCGCCCTCCTGCCCCCGCTGTTCCCTGTCCTATATTCCCTTGTTTTTTAGCTCAGCTGATTTGCATGGCAGAGCGAATTGCCGTGCCTCAGCTGAGCTAAAAAACAGCTCAGCTCATGAGCGCTGACACCGAGGGCGGTCCTTGAGTACTGCGCATGCAAGCACACTCTCATAGGACCTGTAAGAAAAGATTTGGAATCACACCAGTGGCCGGATGCCTCACGCACTGGCCACGCCCACACCCAGTCTAGCAAAGGGGAAAAAGTCCTGATATGTCACCTGATGCCGCCGTGATGACATGAGTTTGATGCCCCTCTCATAGATCCTGAAAATTGGTCTATTTTCCCTCTTCTTATATTCACATGTTACTGGATCTCAAGTATTCTTCTGCTAGATCAATTTGGTCTTTTTCATCCCCTAACCCCCCCCCCCGCCCTCCTCAAAAGCAAGATATCAGTTTTGCTGTATACATGTCCAAAGACGTTATTTCTTCACAATTGCTTTCTCTTATACCCCTTTCATTACTCGTGAAGATATGGTTTGAGGATCAATGTTGGAAAACTGTGGCTTAAATTTAGCCACTCTCAGTATTCCCCTAGCAAGCTCTGCCTCAAGAAAATAGGAAAAATCTCTGTTTCCTGAAAGCCTCTTTTGGAGTGAAGTGATGCATTGTCCTTGCTAAAATTATTGCCATTAAGAGGAGAGCAGGGCACAGTTTGATATGATTGATGTCTCCTTTTTCTCTTTAGCAGGTGAATGTCAAGAGTACTAGCTCCATGGTTACAAGTAGGCAGTCAACAATTATTTGCTGCCAAGGATTCCTCTGTCAAAAGGATTGGCAGAATGGTTATAGTAATGAGCTTGTTTCCATTAAGTTGAGCTTATTACTTTCATTTGCTTTGCTTCCCCATCAGCCTTGAGAGGATTCGTGCACAGTGCTGACATTCTATCTCCTGCCCTTTAAAATCAAGCCAGGAAAAAGCACATATTGAAAAGCTATTTAATGCATGTTGGGCTGGGCTCCTTCCAATGTAGATTACTTATTGATGTGCAAACTCTGTCTGAGACAAAGCCTCAGCATCATATTATGAAACAGTTGCAATCTAAATTTGTTGTCAATTGACAATTCAGTAGAATGCTCTGTTAAAAGCTAACAAATTCTATTATTTCTTTATATTAGTATTTCTTTTCTTGATTTTTTTATAGTGCTTTATAAAATTGTGTATCACAACTAGGAGGAAGACCCTGTCTACCATCTAAAATTTTCTACTGGAGGAAGTTAGCACCTACCCCTCTCCTAGAAAAATGAAATGTTTTAGGAAATATTAATAGGGCAGAATACTTCCCCTATTCTTTACTTCCCCCTAAAAGGGAGGCAGAAACTTAGCCACCCCCACCTTTGTGAATGGGCCATTAAGACCTGAGCCAGACTATTCTACATAACAAAGATCCCCCTTCAGCTCCAGAGTGATGGGATTAAGGCAGACAGCCTACAAAGATAGCTAAGACCTCCGCCCCCCTGGGAGTCAGACAGCCAATGGGATACATTTCTTCAACAGGAACAGGAAACTCCAAGGTGGGGCCCAAGAGTGGGTATAAAACTCAGGCTCTCTCAGCATCTCTTCCCCTTTTTCTTCAAGATCTCTAAGGCATGTGACCCCCTTTTTCCCCAGGACTTCATGAGGTCCTGTCCACCATCACTAAACCTTCTTTCCAAGCAACTTCCATGAATCCAGTGTCTTTTCCCCCCACTTAGAACTGAACCCAGAAGGACATTTCTTCCAACACTACTCTTTTCTGTTGTGTTTCTTTATAGAAATAAAATCTCAATAATTATTTCATCTGTTGTTGTTGTTGTTTTTAGATGCCTTTGTACAATTTATATTTCTTTTGGTTGGACTCTGGTCTGATGTTTTGCTCTGTAATCCACAATTAATTACTTCTTGATTCTGAAAAATAGGATTAAGTTGATTGATCTGAAAATAAATCTACAGCATTAAAAAAAAACTGATTTAGTGGAGAAGCTAGATTTTTTTTTCTTAACTTTTTTTTTTTTGGTTAAAAAAGCTTTGACTGCAACCCTCAAATCTTTGCAAGGAAAATTGCAGTGGAAGAGTAAGCAAGCTGATTTCTGTCTACGTTTTCTGATAGTGCATTTAGTAACTTAGCCTAACATAGCGTAGCAGAGAATCTATACAGAATTTCACTCACTGTGGCAGAGAATACCAGCAAAATCAGCAGTCATTTCCTTTTTCTGTTCTTTGGTATCTCTTCACTGACAAATTCAAGAAATAGGTTTATATAAAAAAACAAAAATCAGTTTGGGGTGGGTTGTGTGTGTGTGTTTTTTGTTTTTGTCTGAAGTCTAGATTAAGAAAATTAGTATAACTTGTCTCTTGGAATATGGTTGGTGTGGATATAAAAAGAGGGAAGCAGATTCCAATTGGTTGTTTGCTGTAAGTGGGAAAATAACTTTCCAAGCAATAAAAGCATGATCTCCGAGAGCGAGATATTATGATCTCTAACACTGAATGTATGCAGGCAGACATCAGCCATCTTTTGAGATACTAAGTATAAATGTGTGCATTGATCAAGGAATTACACTCAGTGGTCTGAATGACTTAGGTCTCATCAGTCTTTCTAATCCCAACCTTAGAGGGTTAAAAAAAACTTGTGGGAATAAAATGAGGAAAGAAAGAACCTTATGCAAACTCATGACAAGTGAGATATAAAAGTGAGATGAGTGGCATATAAATGTATAGAAGACTTCTCTGATTGAAAATTATCAATTCAAACATTCTCTAAACTCAGTTTTATTTATTAGAAAAAAGGTTAAAGTAACCATGCAAGAATTCTGACAAATGCTTTGCTTTCCAGTTGAAAAATCGATATATAGGCAAATCACTTAAGACTCTAGCTTTCTTTGTCACACTCTTGAGTTTTGAGTTTATTACTGGGGTGAAATACCAAATTTATGTTACTAAAACTGCAAAACCTGTAAGCTATAATAATAAAAAAAATATTGCAGGATCCAATATGGGTCCATCACCGGGACCAGAGTTTTAGAGAGGTGACCAACCCAGATTGGATCCTGGAACATTATCTTGAGATCTATCTATCTATCTATCTATCTATCTATCTATCTATCTATCTATCTATCTATCTATCATCTATCTATCTATCTATCTATCTATCTATCTATCTATCTATCTATCATCTATCTATCTATCTATCTATCATCTATCTATCTATCTATCTATCTATCATCTATCTATCTATCTATCTATCTATCTATCTATCTATCTATCTATCTATCATCATCTATCAAACAAAAATGAGAACAAGAATAAAAGGAAAAAAAATACAGTGACAGGGACAATAGGCACTATAGTGCACTGATGCACACTTCCTCTATTGACCACTTAGGTATGAAGTAAGGTCCACAGATGTCAATTTGTGACTGAAACTGAACATTTGTAGCTGAGATAACCGAATCAGGTAGGGCATTCCAGACTTTGACAACTCTATTATAGATACCATATTTTTTACAGTCATGTTTAGAATGATTTACATTGAGTTTAAATCGGTTGTTAGTGCGTATATTATTGCCATTAAAACAGAAAAAGTCATTTACAAGTAAAACATTACCTGTGTGAAATACTTAGGTCTGAATACAAGAGATGCAGTTCCAAGTAATCTAAACCGAGAATTTCGAGCCTAGTAGCATAGGGAAATCTATTGTGTACAGAAGAGTGCAAGCCTTTTCTTGTGAAGTACTTCTGAACCCACTTGATTGCACAGATGTCAGCTATATGGTAGGGATGCCAAACAGTTGAACAATACTCTAAGATTGGTCTAGCATAAGTTTTATAAGCTCTAATTAAGTATGATGTTTCCAGAAAAAAAAGCTTCACAAAATTAAATTTACAACTCTTAATGCTTTTTTTTGTAAAGCTGTTACAATGAACTTTGGAGCATAGGACATCTAGGTCCTTGACAAATTTTCCTGCATTCATAAAAAATATTAGTATGACGTGATTTCAGTATGGATTCTACAGACAAAATAAACATTTTTTTTTAAAAAAAAGATGGAACAGTAAACTAATTAGTTTAGGTAGCAAGCTTTTGCATATTTATTTCCTGTCTGCTAATAAAAAAGCTGAACCAATGGCCATTAGTGTTTTAGAAAATGCTTCACTTAATATGCAAGATGCACAGAAATTAACATAGTAATTATGCTAGAACAAGCAGGAAACAAAATATCTAAATACATTTAACTGATTAAATAATTTTGTTTCTTTGTCTTGTCCGTATTCTCCCACAGATGGTGGCAATATTTTCTAGCATAACCATCTTTAACAAAGCTTTTTACTTCATTTTTCACCTAGTATTTGTTCTGAAATGTGACCATGGAAAATTTCCACAGGCATTTGTCACTATATTAAGCAATAACAGGAATCACAATCATTAGGTCTTTGGAACTGCTAGAGTGAAATAAGTTTGGGAAATTGCTATCTGTCCATTTGGTGACAGATAGCAATTCCATCTTTGGAATGTCATATTGCTGTATCAAGATGGGGAAAGTCTGTCCATGAACTTTATGTCGAGAAAGTCCAATAACATGTGGGGAGAAAAAAATGTAAATGTAATTGTATATGTAAATCATGAGGCCTGAATTAATTTTTGATCAATTTTGAGGAATCACTTCCATTCCTGTTGACTATTGATCATTTTTTTTTATTTCAAGAGTCCCCAAAATAGATCAGTGAGTTGAACAGTGAAAAGGCAGCAGGAATGAAACTGATCCCTCAAAATTGATCAAAAATTCATTTAGACTGGTAGGTGCCAATTCAGGCCTCATGATTTACATGTACAATTTAATAAGCTGAATTCCTAATGCCTGTCAATAATTGCTTCAATCTTTTAAGTAGGAAAAATATATATAATTTTTGATCATTACCAACTGATTCTCCTATTAAATACAATTAAAAAGACCTACATGTGGATGCTTATATTGAAAACCTTTAAACTAAACAGAGTTAAAAACAATCTTGCAGCTAAATAGGCAATTTCTTAGCTGGGAGAAGTACAACTGAACAATTCTGCTCTGCTTTCTGGTGGAAAAATAGATTGAAATCGAGGTCTGCATTTATTGATTTTAAGCAAGTCTTTGATCATATCTCTCAAATGAAATTGTGGGGAAACTTAGAAGTACAACAATTGATTGTTGTCTGCTCATTCTTATCTATAAGATGTATGGGAATACTAGAAGTAAGATACAACGAAGCAGGTGAACTCTCTCAATCCCTACTAGAAGTGTTTAAAAAGCCTTTATTATTGCCCAAGTGTGATTTATGTGTTTTATTAATTTCATGGACAATCATTTAACTAAATCAGAATACTATTCACCAGGTACTCCAGGCCCCAGGTGTGACTACTGTATGTACAGTGTAGCATTATGCAATCATTTTATTGTTATCACCTATCACCATTAGACTAAACATGAGAATAATGCTTTTCTGCATAGTAGTTAAATTTCAATAAAACCAACTCCATGATGGGTTCAAAAGGATTCAGAAGCCTCACTTGGATCATCAACAGTCAGTAGCTTCAGCAGATTGAACTATCTAGCAGTATTTTATTTCCATTTCCCTGGAAATAATAATAATAAAATAGTTTTGTGAGCAATCCAGAAGGCTCAAAACAAATAATTCCAAGGCTGTTTTCTACACAGAGGAGTTTGTTGTAAGCCAGGTGTTTGGGTTTGTGCCACTAAATTCTCTAGCCCCATCCCTCTGTGGGGTGGAATTAACTGTAGGAAATAGGCACATCTATTTGAGACTATTTTGACCAAGCTTCTAAGGATCATGTTCCAAATTTCCTCACTGCATTCTGAGTGCTACAATGAAGATATTTAAATTTTGGTTAAAGTTGAATCTCTTATCCCAAGCCCTGGGCTCTCTACAACATTGGTATATCATTCGCATCCTGGAAATTAACCTTGTGCAATATACAATTCTGCAGAGAGTTTTTCTGCCCAGATGTTATGTTTTCTGCCCAGATGTTATGTTTTCTGCCGTATGAGTCAGAGGTGGTATTTAGCAGGTTCTGACCAGTTTTGGCCAACTGGTAACAGAAATTTTGAGTATTTCAGAGAATCGGTAAAGACCACCTCTGGCTGGCCACACCCCCATCTTTGGTGGAAAGTTACATTGGAAGTAATGTCCTTCTGGGTTCAGTTCAAAGCAGGGAAAACAACACTAGATTCATGGAAGTTGCTTGGAAAGAAGGCTTAGTGATGGTGGACAGGTCCACATGGTTTGAGGTCCTGGGGGGAAAAGGGGGATCACATGCTTGAAGAAAAAGGGTAAAGATGCTGAGAGAGCCTGTGTTTTATACCCGCTCTTGGGCCCCACCTTAGAGTTTTCTGTTCCTGTCCAAGAAATGTATCCCATTGGCTGTCAGACTCCTAGGGGGCGGGAGGCTTAACTAACTTTGCAGGCTGTCTGTGTCCTAGGCTTGGTTGACCCTTGCTGGATGAGACAATCTCCCCAGGGGCCATGTGGTGAGATCTGTTTTAGATGGGTAGAGGGCTAATCCTATCATGTCCTGAGGGCCATGCCTTAACCCCATCACCCTGGAGTTGAAGGGAAGGCAGGGGGCTGCAGGAAGCTACTTCATCTTTAAAACACGTTTCTCCTTTTCTTATCCAGGAAAATACAATATTCTGCCTTTTTAATATTTCCAAGGAATATCATTCCTCGGGGGTGGTGTGCTAACTTCCTTCAGTTAGTAGCAACTTTCTCCCATCTACTTCCAGAGAAGCAAGGAGATACAATAGAACCTGGAAAGTTAAGGGCAGTTTACCTCCTTGGAAATCACTTTTGTCCTGCAGCAGGTTCATTTAATAGCTAAACTAACACAAACATAACAAGACAAGTGCCTTATTGAATTGCAACAGAATCATATCCATTAAGAATGTACTTGGCATAGCTATCTAGTTCTGTGGTTAAATATATTGCAATCGGCAGGTGCACTTACTCAGTGTATATGTCCTCAATAACTCTGTCCCCCAGGACAGTTTGCATGAGTTGTAATTTCCTTCACTGCTCCCACCCCCAAATATATCCATACCTGCCTTTCCCAAGTACAATTTGAGATGTTCAGGGTACATCTAACATTTTAGCTGAATTTGGTATTTTTTTAATGCATTCCAAGTATCTTCCTAATATTTGCAGAATGTCTCAGGTAATATTGTTTTTTTTTTAAAAAAATAACTTTCTTTGGAAAAGAAACTGCAGACTGATAAACTTAACAGCAAGCTGTTCATTTAATAGCAGGCTAGTGCATGCATGGTTAATTGTGATGCATTCAAAAGCAAGAGTCTTGATATATATTACTGGAACACGCTTTTGGAAAAACAAAAGTCTGATTTTTCAACTTAATCAGCATAAGGAACCAAACAAGACAGAATCTACAACCCCTTGACTTTGTGAAATTTGTAATGAATAAATTCATGACATAAATGTCATCGTCATTCTGAAATAGGAAATATACATCTGCTTTTTGTGGGGTGGGGTTGAGATGGGGAATGAAATGCAGACTTGATAGACAAAAATAATTACTGATCATTTACAAACCAGATGCTAGATATGATACATGTTGGCACTGATTAATCCACATAATGTAGTAGGAAACAATGCTTTTGAATAGTATAGAATGATTATTGTTCAGTGGACACAATTTTTCAGATGATATAACTATAAAGACTGGCTCACTTCCGTTCAGCTTATTTCAAAGTGTTATTTCTTTTGTGGGCAGGATATTTAAAGATTTGACTTTTTCCATGGGAGAGAAATTCCATCTTTGCTCCTGTTGTCCCTTTGATATTTGAAATTCCGTGAGCAGACCATGGGGAGGATTTCATTTCAATGGCTACAGAATATTCCACCAAAGCCTCTGCGATTTATTCACTAAGCCAAAATAAGAAACCATGATTTCACCTGATGCATGTGGCTGAAAGGTGAAGCCAGTCACAGGAAACTCATTTTAGATGTATTGAGGCTCAAAGCTTTCTCTTTCTCTCTTGCATTTTGAACTGGGTGCAGTTTCTTAGAGCATTGCATTCTATGCTCCTCTCAAAGTTTGCATCAGCTCTTCTTCAACTTTTAAGAAGTTGAAAACATTTAAGCACAGATGACAAAAAGTTCTTTCATTTTCAAGACACCATGTAAGCATCAACTTATATGTTTTTCTCCTTCCCTTCCTTGGGCAAAGCTGCACAGCTGTTTGAGTGTTAGCCCCGCTTCAAATGTGTTCACATTTTTATGACCATTTCATTATTTATTAAAAACGTGAAATTGATGCTGTGTCTTAATGTTTTTATGATTGGCGTTTATTTTGCTGAAGCATTTGTACTTTTCTGCCATCCTGTCTTCAAACTCAGTTTCAGGCAAATATCCAGTGGCCCATTATGCTGATGATGATTATTTGCAAAGATTTATGTGAAAATAAGCAAGAGCATTTTAATGAGAATATTTTGCAAATGAGGCTATAGCAACAATTGAGGAAAAATATGAAAGCATGAATGCTCTTACAATTAGCTTTTCTCTGCATTTTGCAGTATTTGTAGCTGTAATGCTATAAAGGAATGTCCTTGGAGATGGTGTCAGGCAGGAGGGGGGAGAGATGCTGCCTAAGGAACAATCAGATAAGAGATGGAAAGCCTGCAGCTGACCCTCCCTAACTTATCCAACGGTAAAAAGAGACAGTGGTAGATTTGTCCTTTCAGACTTGCAAAATTCTGTTAATGTCGCTTTAAAATAAAGTAGAATTAGTTCACCTAGCTTATTTCCTGTCTGGGGTACCTGGGAATGCTGGCAGTATTTGAGGAAAAGTTGGGCACTTCCCTTTCCTACAAATAAGAATGTAGAAACAAAAATTAATTAATTTTATATAGTGTTGTGTTTTCTTGTGGAAAACTTCTACTGATCCGTTGCTTTTTAATGTAGAGATAACCTTTTCTCATGCTGAACCAATGTTTAACCCTAAGACGTGGTTGTGATAGGGTTATTTATTGATTAGTAGGCTATCTATAAGAAAAGCTCAATAGGGACACTCTAAGGCCATGATGGCATGCAGAGCCATCTCTCCAGGCATGTGAGCCCTCACCCATTGCTCTTCTGGGTTCCAGTGTAGTAGCCAGCTGGTCTTCATGCACGCGGGAGTACCGGAAACTGGAAAAGCAGCTGGTCAGTGCACATGTAGGCGCTGGGATAATAATCTTCCAGTTTCTAGCACGCATGCATGCGCAAAGAACAGCTGGCCAGTGTGCATGTGCATGCTGGAAACCAGAAGATTATCTTTCTAGCACGCACATGCGTACCGGCCAGCTGCTCTTCCGGTTTCCAGCACATGCACATGCTCCCATTTTGGCACTCGGTGCCAAAAAAGTTCGCCAACACTGCTCTAAGGCAATCACTAATGATAATCAACTGAGCCGTGTGGATCCCTATTACGTAGGGACACAGTTTTAGAATGTCTGTGTTGTGGCAATCAGAAGTAGTAGTGGTAGTAAAATAATTTATACTTAATTAGCACAATCGGCACTTCCTACATTCAGAGGAACCCACTCAAGAGCTATTCTCATCTCAGTTTGAAAACTGAACTGCACATATGCTCTTCTCACTCAGGATTATACTCCATGCTTCTTAGTGAAGTTTTACTATAGCCCAATTTGTGCCATGAAAAATGTTTTAGTGTTTAAGGTTCTATAAGGCTCATCCCCTTTCCTTCCGCCTATAAGCTAACATCGTTACAGTTCTGGATGCTGACCTACAAATTAAGATGGTGTTATCACCTCTTGAATGTATAGCTTGCTCTGAAAAATGGCTTCAGCAAATAGATTTTCTATATTGCTTTTGCATTCTTGGAAAGAAATGTCTTTACATCATTCTTTATATATACTATATTGTGCAGTATATATGGAATTGCATATCATTGAGAGTATTGTATATCATCCAGGAAAAACATAAGACAGTTTGTTTGTTTTTTTGGCTCCAAATATGATACCAACCAATGAAAGATTTCACTGCAGCTTCTGTTAGCTGAGAGTGTATTCTCTTAATTATGTAGATTTGCACTTTTCTTCTGTATTTGATATTAGCCTTTTGCATGCAGAATTCTGTAATATGCCAGAGATAGAACTTTCATTTGGGCTCTCTTGAACTTTCTTGATGTCCTCATAAAAATCTAAATGTTACAGGAACAATATTAATAAGTCATCTACCTCCTCCTGTGCTCATGTATATTTCTTGGCTGTTAAATGATATTGCATTGCACCATCTGTGCTCAGTGCAATCTCAGTTCTGGTTGTGGGTCACTTGCAGTGCTCTTATAATCCTCCCTCTTAAAGAAAAATCAGCTTAATTAGAGTGAAAAGTTGAAAATCAGTAGGTGCTTGCATGAAAGTTAAGGAATGTATTTTAACTGTAGAGATTCTTCACGTAAAATTGTAATATAAAATACAAATGAAAACAAAATAGGGAAATGGGGGAGGGAGAAAATGGGGAAAGATAAGTGTGGTGTAAGGGAGGAGGGGAGGAGGAGGGGGAGGAGGAGTGGGAGGAGGAGGAGGAGGAGGAAGCATTACTGCTGTAAACTGCAGGTTTCTCTATTTATTAGGATGCTCCACATTTCAAGGTGCCCTTTCCAGCTTTTAAAATTCTATAGAATAAAGCAAACTACAAATATCTATGTGTTAAAAAGTTTTGGCACAGCTAAATTGATGGAACTTTTTGTATAGTTGCTATGTCCATAAGAAGGAAGGAAAGTAAATCTTCCTTTTAAAAGCAGTTGATATTTTAAAAATTATATTAAGGATTTACTGTTTTAGCAAGGTAACCTAATGGGAATTATTCCTTTACAATGATTTTTTTATGGTGTCTTTATCACATCTAACCGTTACAGCATATAATTAATCAATGTATGAGTGCCATCACCATGGCTATTGTTGAGATTAATGACCATTTCAGGATTTTTCAATAGTAAGGGCATATTTGGATGATCAGCCAACCATCTAATTCATTTAGAAAGGAGCTCAATACATATTTATATTCCCAGGTCTTTGATAGCTACCATTTCAGCTTTTATGGGCTTTCTTAAAAAAAAATGTTTTAAGGCTTTGGTTTGGCTTGGTTTTTAATGGATGTAAGTCACCCTAAGCTATTAAGGATATTTGTTTGTTGATTTATTTATTTAAAAGATTTATTTGACTGTCCATCTTAAGCACTCTTAAGCAACTCTTAAGTCATTCTTAGTTAAGCAACTCAACTTACATTTTCTAAGTAAATAGGATAACTGTATTGCTAAGCACATAAAATTAAACAACATGCATGCAATTTGTCTGCGTACTGTTCTAGTTCTACAAAGAAGACTTCCTTATTTAGATAATATGTGTGAGCTCCTGGGATGAATGTTTATTTCTGTTAGTTGATACATCCTTTTCAATTACATAGTATAGGCTTGCTTTAAGGTATAATATTTTGGCAACTTCTAAGATGCCTCAGTGCTGTAGAATTCCTTGATCATGCATTAAACCAAGATGTCCCTCTAAAGGTTGCCATTAAATTGTAACTTTGATCACAACAGTTTTCCTAGGGTCATTGTTATCCATGCTAAACCAGTCCAGGGTCTGTTGATGATGAAGTTGAAGTTGTGTGTAGGAGAAGAGGACAAGAAGACAAGAAGATGATAGGGAAGTGGGAAGTGATGCCTGGGAATGTACAAATATCAATAGAAAGGTTGATGATGTTACCCAGGTGGGTCATTGAATGTCTGCAAGAAAACAACCAAGCTCAGAAAGCACCAAGGAACCCACACAGACAAGCAAGAGGTCTGACAGTCAGTGCATAACCACAAATGATCTCTAATCAGCCCAACATGGTTTGTTTCTTATCTGGAGCTCAGAAGCAGTTCATGACATGGTTAATCAATACATTGCCTAAATGTGAAAATATTTATGAAAAATAAAATGTTCAGGCACATTCATTTTCTTGGTGGTGGTGGTGGTTTAAATTTAGCATTCTAAATTTCTGCCGATTTTACTGTACTATGTTCTATGCCCTTTTCTTCCTGGGGATAAGCCTTGGAGGGATTTCGATTTCATCAAATATGAATGTATAGGATTTATCTGTTTGTATGTTTACATGTTATGCCTTTATGTAAGAGAAACATATGCTTGACTTTTTTTTCTTAATTTAAAAATCAGTATGTCCTTATTTTTAGCATCTAATGAGTTGTTTATTTTAAGCGAGAGACCTGTTTTTGTTTCTTATTAAAGGGTACACTTTATAATTTCTGAAACAAATTCCTAGGGTTTTATTTTTGCCCACTGTACCTTCCCATCCCTTTGGTGTCAACAAATGGATGGAAATTACATTCACTCCCTGACCCGAAAGTGTGAATGGAATATATCAACAATTTGTGCAACATGTCCCTACTTGCTAAGCCTTTCCCGCTGCTTTCTCCATTTTTAATTATATCTTGATATAGTTTCCTCACCTCGGCTTTCATTCATCTCATATTAGTTTGACCTAATACATTCCTGTTTTGTTTTGTTTTGTTTTACTTTTATTATTAGGTCACTGAAATGACCTAATTTTCAGGTGAGAATAAATGTCCTCGTTTTTTGTTTTTTTTAAATCCACTGTACAGGTTGTATAGGAATCCAGAGGGGCTTGTAAAGAAAAATGTGTTGTGACACAATAGCTATTTATTTATGTACTGCTTCAGAGTGCTTTGCAGCCTTCTCTAAAAGGTCGACATATTACCCCCAACAATCTGGGTGCAGTGGTGGGATTCATTTTTTTTTTACTTCCAGTTCTGTGGGCGTGGCTTGGTGGGCATGGCAGGAGAAGGATATCTTGACAAGCAATTCTGCCTTTTTAAAACACTTTTCAGATCATATCCTTATACTTAAGACTCCAACTAAGTTATTTACATTATTCACTGACTGTGTAAATATAAAGTGATTTCTTGTGTCGATGAAATGAGGGATCACAAAGCATCTGATTGATACTGAAAGTTAGTGTTTTCTTATTTTAATTTTAGCATAGGGCTTTTTACCAAAGCACACACAAGTAGAATTTTTTTGTTAGTCAACTTGACTGCATTACGCCATTTTAGAATTCAAGAACAGGTTTGTTCGATAAATTGCAGTGTATTCATCAAGACCAACCAATCAATACGTCTTCAAATACTGAACAAAGATCCAGACTCTTCCCTATCCATTTGTCTCCGGATGATAGTTTTCTATCTGTGGGATTTTTTTAAAAAAATCATTGAAGTATACAAATAACAATCATTTACTTATATATTAGGAGGCTCAAATGTCACAAATTAATGCTATTATGGAAATAAATGAAGGCAAATATACATCCCACAATAATGTTGCAGGATCCAATCTGGGTTGGATCCAGTGGTTTAGTCTGCCCAGTTTTCAGGCTCGTATTGGAGCCCATTCTCAGAGAACTTCTCTTTAGCAGATTGTGTGCTTTGGATGATTCTGTGTGTCCAGTGGTGGGATTCAGCCAATTTGCACCTATTTGGGAGAACCAGTTGTTAACTTTCTAAGCAGTTTAGAGAACCGGCTGTTGGAAGAAATCTCATTTTGTTTTTTTTCCACTTTACAGGGCTAATCCTGTAAGGAGAGCAGGAAGGAAACATTCTGGTGTTGTTTCTAGCCTAATCTTTATTGCCCTGCTAACAGAAACTACCTTTCCTGTTAACCCTTATTACATTGTAACAGCTAAGGCGAAGCGCCCATCGACCTGAGTGACGTTGAGATGGCCACACCCACAGTCACATGGCCACCAAGCCATGCCTACCCAGCGGGTCATTGGGGCAGAGAACTGGTTGTTAAATTATTTGAATCCCACCACTGTGTGTGTCGCGTTTATATGGTGCCTGGTTGTGTGTGGCTTTTTAGTTATTGATTGGGGTATTGGTGGCTGGTTGTTAAGTGGTGAGCTATTGTTTCCTTGTGCTGCCAAGCTGTCGCTCCCTAAGGACTTGTTAAGCAGATGGTAAATCAGCACTCCAGTACTTTTCTCTCTCTAGAGTCTGTGCTGCTACATATAACAATAGAAAAAGCACAGGTTTTAGGTTACATGTGCTGCTAAATTATAATTTTATTTTATAAATTTTAATTTTATTTTTATTTAGACCCTTGTTTCCCAAATGGGGAAATGTTAAGATGTCTGGACATCAGCTCCCTCAATTCCCAGCATTCTAGGATTTCAGTTGTTAGAATTTATTCCATCTCAATAAGCATACAGTAGAAATCTATTAAGTGATATGAAGAAAACTATTGTTGAACATGTCCTATTGTTTTCTTTCTATTTTCGTATATATTTTTATTGGTTTTATACTTTTGATAGGGTCAAATGAATAAATCAATAAAGTTTCTATTCAATAAATATACCAAAGGGTGCCTCAGAATATGGATATTCTCTTTATAACTGAATGTACTTCTAGAGCAATTTTTTTTCTCATAAAATTGTCTGCCAACCACTTTTTTTTTTTACAGTGACCTTTGAATAACAGTACTTAGAAAGATCCTCGGTATGTATAATAAATTTGATCATTGTTCTGGTAGAAAGTTGGAAAATGATCCTGTTTCAGTTTGAGGCATTGGTTTCACTTGTGTATTTGGAACAATCCAATTTGAGGCAATGCTTTGATGCAGAAAAATGAGTTGCTCTACCTTCGTACTTTAAGAAAAAACCTTGAAGGAGGTTGACTTGACCTCAGTAGCCATTTCTCTCAACTGGAATTGAGCTTCCTTGCTTGCAAGTTGCAACTAATCAGATTTGACACCCAGAAGGAAAATGTTGGCGCTTTCCCTCAATGGTTTACTCTGCTTGAAGCTTTGTCAGTTTTATATATATCTATATCTATATATCTTCAAACTTCCACATCTCCCTAATTTGAAATGCCTTTAATGCAATAGCATCTTTAAAATTATTTTTCTCTCACTGTTGTGCCCATTAAATATTAAATGCACCATCAGCAAATGGAAAGCAATGATTACTTCTTGAACATTCTGCCATCTTGCCAGGTCAAGCGATCCAGCTGTTAAGGAATGTGCCCATTACAGTGAACGGCAATAACATTCATCACATTATGGTAATCAGATTAGATAGCTAGGTGTTGCTGATAAGGGTAGCAATCTGAATGGAGCTCTCTGCTGAAGGAAAAATATTTCCTCAACTGGCAGAAGCATCTCCAAGAACAAATTGGACTAAAGGAACAGCTCTGCTTTATTTTTGTTCTTTGTATTTCTAAGTAATAATATTTGAAAGATCTTTTTATTGTTTCTATTGAAGAAATCTTTCTCTCTCTCAAAAAAAATCAATTTATTTATAATATCTAGGCTGACAAAACTTTATACGTATCCATAGGCTTGAAGTACAGATTCTTCCTCCCTGTCCTCATTTGAAAACAACTGTTACAATCATACAATCACCACAATTTGTCTGTCTGTCTGTCCGTCCGTCTGTCCATCCATCCATCTATCCAATATTAACTTAGAAGGGATGGACGTTATTTTCAAAAAGCATATATATACATACCTATTTCCCTGGCTCAGCTGATAAGGAGGAGAGCCTGTGGCTTAGTGGCTAATATAACTGCCTAATATGTAATACAGCCCTGGTTCGAATCCCAGTAAGGGTATGGCTAGCTGATGAGAGCTAAATAGCTTGAAATGTATGTATGTATGTATGTATGTATGTATGTATGTATGTATGTATGTATGTATATAGTATAAATATTTTTCCCCCTCAGAGATACTGTTATAATCAATTTATAGTCCACTAAGGGTGTACAGCCCAACTCCTGGCTACGTGGATATTTGGTTGGAGGATGGCCAAATGTGTGTATTATTTATTTTATATATTATGCATTTGGGGTGTTTATTTTATAGCTATACACCTTAAGTCAAGTCAAAGTGAGATGAATTGTTATATCAATTGAATCAATCAATGAATCAATGTTTCAGTAAGATCATTCCAAAGACAACACCATCCATCAGAATATCTCCACTAGCATGCTAAATTATGACTTGTTGCTTATCATTTGGTTTTACAGAACTGTAGTTGAATGGATTGACCTATTCATTTTTTTTAATGTTTCATTACGGTAAATGTCTATATTTATTCATTTGTTTGTTTTCTCTATTGGTCAATGGCACAGGCTGTGTGAAGAATTATCCTTACAGATACAGATAGTAGAGCTTAATAGAACTCCAAGATCGTGGTTCCATATTGATGACAAAAATGAAAGGGCATAAAATTGGTTGCTATTTAAACTTTATTCTATCTACATACCTTTCCATTCAATTTATATACCACTTTTTCATACTAGTTGAAAATCGAAAAGGATTTTACAGAATATAATAAAACTCAAACATAAAATGCAGCCATAAATTAAACATGGATGCTGAATGTGTTCATTTATTTCCTTAGGGAAAATACCTTTACTTTCTCAGTCCTTGGATTTTACCCCAGAGCATAAAACAAAGTCTTTGCTTTCCATCCTTCTGGAGTCATGGTTGACTTGTGTTTATTTTCATATAATTTTGAACTAGGGGGCAATGTAAAATCTCTTTCAATGTTCTCGGATAGTTTCTGATTTCAGTTAGACATGGGGGTAGCCTGTCAGTTTAGAAGAAATTCAAATGGTTGAAAAAGTACCATTACTACTGCCACTTCTTTCACAGACTGTTCTGTGTGTATGTGTGTTTTTGTGCATATGTGTAGGTTAACTTGAAGGTTATACTTAATAGGATTTCAGTGCCTAAATAATGTTGTTTCATTGTAATATCTTTGCATATTGTTATATAGAACATAGAATAGTAGAGTTGGAAGAGATCTTATATAATAATAGAGTTGGAAGAGATCTAGTGTAGCTCCTGCCCATTGCAGGAAATTCTATACAATTCCGGACAAATAGCTATCCACATCTGTGTGTGTCTATGTGTGTTTCTGTGTTGTTAATGACAACAACAATGGCTTCTTTAACAAAAAACATATATCCTTCATTTATAAAGAGAGAAAGGAGGAGGGGAAAGTTTTTCAAAGCATTTTTTTTTTTTTTTGGAATCTCAATTTACACCCACCAAGCTGCAATCATTTTTAAAATCAAAGTTTTCTGCTCATAAATGCCATGGACTTTCTTTTGTTATGTTAAAGAGCAAAATCCTGGCAAGGTGACGTTGGGCATTTCTGTATTCATAGCAGCATCTGCGAAGATGCGGGAGCCATTTGTTAAAGTCAGTCAGCAAAAGGGCCACCTGGAGAAAGGCAGTATGAAGATACAGGAAGGATATATATATCCTGCAATATATATATTGCAGAATTAGAACATAGCAAATGTTATTACATCTGTGCCCACTTCCCACCCATCCTGCTTTCTCTGACTGCTTAGTGACATTGTTATGTGAATTATAACCTCAATAACTAGCAAAGGGGTTTCCTGTTAGTGCTCTTGCAGCTAAATGACTCTTTTCAGATGCGTTGCACTCAGAAATGTAGTTTGGCTGGAATTGGATTTTATCTACAGTACAGAGTCTTAACTTGTTTTTCCTTTATGCAGATCACTATTTTTAAGAGCTTTTGCAGACCACCATGCATATGCAAGCAGCATTCAGCATTTCTGGCATCGTCTATAGCTGATGGGAATCAAACTTATATAGCAAGGCATGCAGCTATTTCTAATAATGTATTGTGGCTGCTTACAAATATATCACACTTGTCACAGTAGATTGTCATGCATTATTATGAGTAATAACATAACATGATGCTTCTATATCTGTAAGAGATATATAGTCTCTAATGGATTGGACACTAGGAAATTTTGATCAAAAGGAATATATTAGCAATAGCATAACATTTAGACTTATATACCACTTTACAGTGCTTTACAGCCTTCTCTAAGCAGTTTACAGAGTCACCTTATTGCCCTCAACAATTTGACGTCAGACACAACTGGATAGGGAAACTTTTACCTTTTTACACATAATTTTAAAAAGAGAAAGGATCAAGGAATAAGCTGCAGAAAATCATAGTGAGCTGGCTATTTTCTCAGGAACTGATCACTTGAAGATGTAAACAATAATGGCAGTACAAGAAATGTACGTGCAGCTTTGGCCTCCAAGAGACAATTACAAAGAGTGCATTTTTGACAAGTTGTACCATATGTTGAAAGCATTTGCCTTCCCAAAGCAAGAACACCTGACCCTGTCATTGCCACAAAGCAGCACAGAGCCTGTTGTCATTTGAATACCAAGAGGGCTAAGATATATATTAAATGAAGCACTTGACAACTCCAAGTAAAATGTAATCTCATTTTTTCCACCTCATCTGGTCAATAATAAATGAGTTTTAGAATTTAAATCAAGACACGAAGGGTTTCTTGTGGTACATTATTGATGGAACACACTTAGTCTAACAACATTTTCCAAGGGAAAAATGTATTATTTACTGCCTCTGTTAATACAAAACCTAAAATAAATAAATAGTTTGGCTTTCTCTTTTTAAAGGATCACTCTGAATATTCTGAACAATGTTTGTAGGTTTCTTTGTCGTTGGTTTGAAGAAAATTTTGGTCACTCTGAATATTCTGAACAATGTTTGTAGGTTTCTTTGTCGTTGGTTTGAAGAAAATTTTGGTGCATATTTTTAAGTTTGAATGATTATTATCATGGACAGTTTCTTTTTAGCTCTGAGAGTATTGTGTTTGCTACTAGCAGTCTAACATCTGTTTTATATGGTTTCCATTTCAACCATGCAAAGATTTTGTAGCTAGTCATGTTCAAACATGATTCCCTTTCTAAAACAGCCTGAAAAATATTCTGAATAAATTATCTGGTTTGGGGAGCAGAATGTACTCACTATGTGCCTCCAACATTGTTACATTATATCCCAAGTGTTGATATTTTGAGATGGTATCATTTTATCAATATTTTAACCAAGCCCTCAGAAGATAAGAGTGGAAAAAGTAGGGTATCTTGAGGAGAACATTCTAGGTTTTTCCTTAAGCTAGTGCTAGTAAGCACTAGCTTAGTAAGTCATTCCTAACCTGTATTTGAGTAAAGCTATGCCTATTTTTCTTTTGTCTCCACAACTAGAATTATGTGCAAGATTTTTCAACTCTGTGGTTTTGCTACAAGCCTCATTCCCATGCCATACAGGTGACCTCTGCTCCCTCTAGAGATGTAATATTGGCAGTATATGGTAATCTCATTTGCAGAGAAACCACAAGGGTAAATGCCTTTAAATAAATGATGCCATCCTCTGGCATTCTGCCAAGCCAATGGATAGTTTGGCTCATTTCTGAGCCAATTCTGAGTGTGATGCATTTCTTAGTTTCCTTTAAAGTGCAACGTTATATTGTCTCTCACCCATTATGCTCAACAATGCCTATTTTTTTGAGCCAAGAAACATGATTCATTTCCTCTTCTTTTGGATATGTCCCCCTAAATTCAGAAGAGCATATATACTGTATATTGTACATATAAATGTGTACAACAATATACAGTGGTACCTCAGTGATCAACATTAATTTGTTTTGGGAGGCGCAATGAGGACAAAAAATGATGACTGCAAAAAAATTATTTCCATAAGAAATAATGTAGTAAGTCGCAAGGAAGCTGACACCAACAAGTTCTAGCTTGTGCATTGAGTACTAAACAAACAACGAGTCCTGGGACAAATTTTTCATAGCAAAATGGAGTACTAAATTATATGAGTTTCAAAGCAGTTGAGTAGCAAGGTACCACTGTATATATTGTTGTTGTTGTTTTAACCATTTAGTCATGTCCCACTCTTAAACCAAGCAACAATTGGAGAAGATTCCTATCAAACGTCTATTGTGGTATGCCTCATTTGAAAGGAGGTTAAGAGGGGCTATGAATTGTATTTTGGTAAACTAGCCAGGTTGCTTCACTTTAAATGAAGCAGCTTTGTTTGAACCTTGATGAAAGTGAAGTGAAGTGACGTGAAGATTTTCTAGTCTACTGAGCATGAGTGGGGCAGAATCAGTTTTATAGTTAACATTGGTAGGTAACTTAAGAGATTTTACATGTATTAACTGCAGCTAGAATTGTATATGCACAACAATGGAAGTGTGACAAGACAGATGAGAGTGTAATTAAGAAAATATTGTGCAGAATGAATACACTAACACTATTAAGGACTAAGAAAACTTTTTGACATGGAACTTATTTTAGAAATGGTTAGGCAATAAAAACAGAAGTTAGAAATGCAGGGCAGGGACATAAAAAAGATAAAATGGGAATTTGATAAAATAGACAAGCTAAATATTGTTGTTATTATAGTATCAAAGTTATTGTAAGCATTTTGATTACAACTGCCTAAAAACAAATGTACCCAGACAACAGGACTGTTTGATTGAAATGGAATTTTACATGTTATTCAAGTAAGAGAGAAAGAGTGAGAAAGAGAGACAGAGACAGAGAGACAGAGACAGAGATATGAGAGATTGGTGTATTGTTTTCGGTGGGAAATAGGTCCAAATGGCTCTTTGAGTGTTTAAGTTTGCAGAAACTGGCAGCCAAACTAAGTGCCTGAAGGACCCCATCCCGTCACTTGGAGTTCAGGTGCTTCAGTGAGCAGTGCGCTGGATTCATATTAGTGGTGCGCAGGATTTAAAAGTATGAATTTAGTGGTCCCTGAGGTTTGAAAGGTTGGGGATCCCTGCATTAGTGGCATCCCATTTAAAAAATATCTGGATTTCTCTAGTTTTCCTCCTTTTCTCATGAGTATAGCTTTCAAAAACTATCAGCTAGACTTTATAATGGAAAATGGGACTACGTATTGCTGTCTTTCAGCTTATGAGACTTCTAATGTGCTTTTACATTGTATTCATGTTTCTACATAGTGCAATTTAGCGTATCTTTTTTTCCCCTATTTCCCGAAGTTCTATTGACAACATGATTAGATGATAAAACTGCTAATATTATAAAACATTTGGAATATGTTCAATAAAGCATTGAATAAAATTCTTTAATATTTAAATAAATGCGTAGACTTGACATTTAAGCAATTTATGGAATTTAAAGGCTGTATTATTACACATTTATCTACTAGGAGTAAAGCTTTTGATTACAGCTACAAATCTATTTTCAATTGCCAGCATAGTGACATCCTTTAAACATTTATTTCAAAGAAGCATTGATTTTTTTTCTTTATACATTTACATGTTATATAAGGTTCTCTAAGGACATTTTGATACATTACTAATTTTCCACCATTGCTATCTTTCCTTATTGAAATGGAGACTGAAAAGTTGCTCAGTTCCGCAATAACCGAATGGGGTGCTATCATATAATATTACATTTATTTATTATTAATCAACAAATCTGATATTATATGATATCACCATTCAGTTGTTTTCGAATAAAAAAAATGAAGTCTACACATGAGAGATATCAGAATATTTTTCAGCCATTCAATGAGTACAATCAGATGAGCCAATCTCTTCTTTTTTAAAAATAATAATAATAATATTTCTATCAGGTTTTGACATCATACATTAAAATGCAAACTAACAGAAGAGGGAAAGGAAATGACAAAACAAAAAATACTTGAAATAAATATAACAAATGTTACCTACAATTTTCTTTATTACAGAATTATTAAAAATAAAACCATTCCCTCTAAGTTATTGTCTCTAAGAAAAGAAGGACAATGTTATCATCTTGGCTAGCGCCATTAATTTCAAAGTCCATTCTTTCATTGTGGGTATACATTTTTCTTTCTATTTTGGGGCCTCTTGATGCGAGTGAAGGAGAGTGCAAAAGTTGGCTTAAAATATAACATTAAGGAAACTAAGATCATGGCATCCGATCCTCTTGATTCCTAGCAAATAGATGAGGAAAAAAAATGGAGGTAGTGAGATTTTACTTTCCTGGGCTCCAAGATCACTACAGATGGGGATTCAGCCAAGGAATTAAAAGACACTTGCTCCTGGGGAGGAAAACTATGACAAATCTAGACTAGATTTAGCAGTCTAAAAAGCAGAGACATCACCCTGCCAACAAAAGTGTGTAGTCAAGGCTATGGTTTTCCCAGTTGCAATGTATGGCTGTGAAAGTTGGACCATAAGGAAGGCTGAATGCCAAAGAATTCAGACCTTTGAACTGTGGTGCTGGAGAAGACTCCTGCAAGTCCCTTGGACTGCAAGGAGATCAAAATGGAACTGAAGAAGCTTCTTAGATGAGAAGCAAAATGTCTTCAAATAAAAGCAAAGTCCAGTTGCCTTTTGAAAAAGCATGTTTGGGACACCACGAGTGAGAATCTTCATGTCGGGGTTCCAAGTAACATCCCCAACGAAAGAAGACTCCGACACTTGAGTTTCCTCAAAGTTCCATTTTATTAGAGATGTCATATTGGCACATCTGGGAAAACCCGAATCTGAAAGCTTCCAGGTTTTCCCCGCCCAAGTGAAACTCCAAATCCCTGCCCAGCATCCACATGTCCATCACATGGTCCAATCAGGCTCCATCCCAACTGGAGATGCCTTCCAGTCACACCACTCAAGGTGCAGGGCAAGGTGTCCTTGACTCTCTGAGAAAGGAATGTTATTTAGACTATATATCTCCCATACGCCATATAACCTCCTTCCCATTTTCCCACAGCAACCGTAAGAGTTATTTTGGGGAAGGGAAAGACCTCACTGCATGATGTAAGCAAGGGCCTAGAAAGATGATGAGGAATTATATTGTACACTGTTGATTTGAAATGGCATAGAACAGCCCTTGCAATTAGAACCTTTCAATTTAGTTCTTACACATTCAGGAAAATATCTCAAAATCTATACGCTTGTTTTATTATATAGATGAGGATAAAACATAGCCTGCCGAAAGCCTTTTTCGCATGAGTTTAATTGCCAGATTCTGCTTGACATGATTAGTTAGAACTAGCTTTGGTTGCCTTCAGATTCATCTAAATCGGTGCGGGTGAGCGTATTAATATCAAATCATATCCCATTATGTTAAAGGGATAAGCAGGACATGAATGGATGGCTACTAAAGCTTAAGAAGTTCAATAAATTGCAGCATGCTTATTTCTGGTTTAAAAGATACAGCATAAGGATCTCAATAAAGTGTAAAAAAAAAACCAACAACTTGGCATGAGGATTGGTGGAGAAGAGAATCAGTG
This sequence comes from Natrix helvetica, assembly GCF_964273705.1. Classification (NCBI taxonomy): domain Eukaryota; kingdom Metazoa; phylum Chordata; class Lepidosauria; order Squamata; family Natricidae; genus Natrix; species Natrix helvetica. The sequence continues at coordinate 11,705,345 of NC_138561.1, forward strand.
GAGAGGGGGAAAAAAAACCAAAATAAAACAAACAAAGCTAATTTAGAACCTGTCTCATTAATCAGATCTGCCTACAGCTAAGAAAATGTCACCTAACTATGCCTTTGCTTTTTCTCTCACATGCTGTTGATGAAGATACTGACGTACACAACAGCAGTAATTGGATTTCTGATTGTGGGCAATGGTAAAATGAAATAAAATAAAAGGCAATGAATTGGAATGTGCTTTGTGGCTGACCTCTGGGAAGAATGCCTGGAGCCTTTGCTGCCTGGTACTCTACTAATGGCCATTGTTCACTCCACTTTGTTAAACTACTCAGAGTCCATTTTCTATTTAAATCATATTGCAATAATACATGGACTTGAGTGAGTTGCTTTATCTCCTAAGATCTATCTTCTTAGGAGGTACATTGCAGGAGTCTATTTCCAGTCTTTGTTTTGTTTTCTGAAGCATTCTCAGAGGAATACATGAACTGGTCCATGACATGTTTAATGTTGAAGACAACATTAAAGATAGGAAATAGTCCTTCTCGTACTAATTCAACCAATACAGTCCTGCTGTTAAGACATTTATGGAGAATTGGTCCTTAACTTGGAGAGGTGATTTATTTATTTCTCTACTCACAAATGGGGTTAATGGGTTGGAGAAATGAGAAAGGCCGCCCACAGATCACCAGATATGGTGCCACTCATGTTCTGATTGACATAACAAAACTGTGAATGCAATTCAAGAGCTGCAGAGGCTAACAATAAGCTGGGTGACTTAGGGCCTGGCTCTGTCCTCTCAGTTCAATCCACCTCATAAGATTGTTGTTATAGGGACAGTAACTAAAAGGTATAATTCACCAGCTTGAATTGACACAACATGTATTTATTAAAAAGTTGGATAAAAAGCTAACAAGAACATTATCAACCACTGTGACTGGCTATGAATCAGGGGTGAAATGCTACCTGTTCAGGCCAATTCGCCCGGACCAGTAGTAAAAAAAGGCTTTTAAAAAGTTTTTTTTAAAGTATTAATGATTAGCTGTGTGACAATCAGCTGTGTTGCGCGATCATCGGAACTTTTAAAACACTTTTTAAAGCAGTTGTTAAAATGCTTTAAAAAGTCAGGAGTTCCTGCGCATACACAGCAGTGGCGTGTGCGAGAGAAGGAAGTAGCAAAGGTTTCACCCCTGCTATAAATGTTGTTAATCCAGATGCTTAGACTGATAAATTTGGGAAGTCTCATGATAAGGTAGAGGTACCCTTTAATGAAAGTTACTACTCTTGGAAAATATCTCCTGGGATTGGTGATGATGAAGGGAAAAAAAAATACCCTTTATGGGAACAATTGTTTCTGGTTGCAAAACTCTAGGAAAAGGAATACTACACTTTTCTCCATAGCACAGAACTTTTATTTTTCTATATTGTTCGATCTTGAAATTCTGGCTCCCCTTTCTCCTTTTTAAATGTCTTCTTTTCTTCTGAAATCTTAAATAAAAAAGAAAAGGAATAATGCTACTTCTGGGACAATCTTAACTTGGGCAGAACTCAGGTTTAGGGTAATGTCAACATCAAAACGTGAACAAATCAGAACTAGCCATCTCTAAATCCTTAACTCTTAATATGGGATAGTCAGACTGAGACAGCAGGTTTCTAAGTCCTTACTGAAGCTACCCATTTAACCACTATTTGAAGTTATGACAGATCTCCCCAGAGCTAATTAAGAGTCAATTTCAAAATCCCAATGGTTGCACATACCCCTCACAATTATGTGATCACATTTTGGGTGCTTGGCAACCCACTTGCATTTACAGCCATTTGCAGCATCACTTAGTCATGGGACCTCTTTTTTTTTTTTAACATTTTTGAAAAAAGTTGGTGGCGTTTACCTCCAATTTATGGCAAAAAATGCTCATTGGGAAAAATGAGTTTGCTTAACAACTACCATGTTCACTTAACTGCTCCAAACAGTTGTAAAATCAGACATGTTTTTGTGGTGACCCATTTAATGACATATGTAATTCTGGGCTCAGTTACTATTGTAAGTCAAGGACTACCTTTACGTGACATATTTCAAAAGTATAGTTAATATTCTGGCTTTGTTGTTATTGTTAGTTGCTAAGTCATGTCCAACTGATTGCAACCCAATGGACAATGTTCCTCCAGGCCTTCCTGTCCTCTACCATCCTCTGGAGTCCATTTAAGCTCACGCCCACTGCTTCAGTGACTCCATCCAGCCACCTCATTCTCTGTCGTCCCTTTCTTCTTTTGCCTTCAATCTTTCCCAGCATTAGGCCTCTCTCCAGTGAGCCCTTCCTTCTCATTAGCTGGTCAAAGTGTTTGAGTTTCCTCTTCAGGATCTGGCAGGGTTGATCTCCTCTAGGACTGACCATTTTGATCACAGGAGTCTTCTCCAGCACCATAGTAATATTCTGACTTATGGAAGCATATTTCTTAATATAAAAGATTGTCTCATGGAAAAAAAAAACTCCTGCAATCTGTCCTCTTTGAAAACTAAAGAAACCTTGCAGGAAATTTGAATTAAACAGTTGTAGGTGGTGCAAAGTAATTCTCTGCGGAATGTGAAGCAGCCATTCAACAAAGGTTGAAAAAGAAAAACTGAGAGCGAGATTATTATGAAGTGTTAAAAAGCATTGCCTGGCAGTTTAGATAAACAAAAATCAGACTACTCACAAATAATAGCCTAGACTGACATTCTTTGCTTTTAAAGGCTGCTAAATTAAGTAGACTGAATCCTCACTGGATATACATTTGCAGATAATAAAGGCAAATCCATTCATTAATACTATTGTTGCTACATGAAAATCAGAAACTGAGATTGTAGGCAGTCATAAAAGATGTCTACAATGAACTGAGTTCAAACATGGCTCTTGCACATAAACGTGAATATAATTGTAGTTTAAAGAATTATCATTCTTCACAGATTCCCAGGAATCCTTGAATTAAAGCTATAAGTGGTCTGAAATCTTTAAAGCAATTAAATATTTTTGACTATGGATTTTTGAGTACTGTATTTGCTTGATGGCAAGTTTTGTTACAATCAATAAAGCACGTTATGCTTGTTGGCTAGAAGCTTAGATTGGATTTGGCATTTTTGTTCACTGTCGAATCCTTTCTAAGTACCTGTGATAGGCAGATGTTGCTTCATGATGTTAACAGGTAAAAACCAATTTAATAAAAAACAACTTTAAAAATCATGACACAAATGTATAAAAACCATCTATAGTCAATTTAAAACAAAAGAATTATGATCAGTGGCAGAACTCTACAATACTTTAGCATCATGGTGTTAAACTAGTTCAAAGGCAAATCAAAAAAAGATTGACCAGACCAAAAAAATATTTCATGTAGGTCTTTTATTTTTATTAGAATGGCTAGAGTAGCAGAATGCGAATGGCCTTCTCCTTTTATAATCTTATGAATTGAGGAGGTGATTATCTGAGATATTATCATAAATTTGTTTCTTTATATGGGCTCCGGCCACATTTATCTATTTGTACCCTGGGAATGGACCTTCTCTGTCTCCATCAAGGTCCTCACCTATGTTCTGGAGATCATCCATTTTCAAACTAAACATGGCTTTTCAAATCAAGCATGTAAAGTTATCATGTCACGATGCAAATGTAAGTTGCATGGTGTGACTGATGCAAATTTCATATGTTACATTATTTTACATGATACCATTGTGGCTTGTCCTAGATGCCTATTTATCTAAATAAACAAAACCATTGACATCATCACAAGATGTATGTCTGCCAAATTTGACATAGCTAAAAGTACCTCATCCTATGTTCAGAATGAACATATTGATTTATAGGGAAAGAACAGTTCTCTCAGAGAGCCTGGCTACAAATATATGCAAATACTGTTGCTCTAGAAGTAGAATGAATTTTTATTTGCATGTAATCCAACACAGTGGTACATTGATTTCTAAGACAACACTAACAATCTAAGGAGCATTTTGCCGATTACATTTATAAAACATGTTTACATTCCATTATACATCTTATATTCTAAGTTAGGTACACACACAAAAATCACTTGGAATGATTCAAAAGCTATAAGAGACCGTTCAAACAATCATGTAAGATCAAGAAGTACTTTTCAGGCCTTTTTAAAACCACTAACAGCTTTTTAACTTCTGCTTCTGGAAAGGGAGTATATTTAGAGTGGCCACTTTTAAGAATCCTTGGGAAAAAAGAGGGTTTGGGGAAGGTGTTACTAGAGTAAAAAAGATAGTAGGGAAGATGTAAGAGCTAGTTATCTATCAGATGTATTATACAAAAACCTGTCCAATAATTAAATCTGACAAGAGACAATATGGCAGGCATATTCCATAGCCGTATTGAATATTTAATCAGTACCTAAACCTAGTCTGAGGTGATAAATTTCAATAAATATATTCTGTGTCTATTTGTATGTATCTGGATATCTAATTTTGTACCCTTCATAAAAAAACAAAATAAGAATCCCATCACAACAGTCAGATTAGTAGTTAAAAGGATCGATGAATTTCAATGTTAATTTGGGAAATGTATTTTAGACACATTAACTTAAAGGTAATTCAGATCAAACAACTTTATTTAGCATTCATTCTTCCACATCTATAATTCTGAGATTCTGTGTTAATATCCCAGGGAATTATGCAGGCCAATAGTTTTATAGTTCAGTCTTGAACAGTGCTTTCTAACAATTGCATGACATTTCTGAATGTGTGTTCCAGCTTGAATTTAAGTTGGAGAATATAATTCTCTGTATTTTCACCCCTCCTGTTGTCTTTGTGTTTCCAAGACCTGCAGGTATATCACAAAATATGCTTCTGGAGCTTTTTCTACTCTTTCTTCTTTGATTGCTTCAGCCATCCCATTCTCATCTGTGCTAGCTGCAATTTTATGTTATCTCCCTTTCCGTCAGTTCACGTCTTTTTTCATTTGCCTTTGGCTCCACCTTGTCTCTTATCTTTTACACAGTCAATTCAGGACTCTGATAACTTCTACTTTTCTTTGAACAGTCATTGCTAAGTTCATTTCCCTGCTGTGAGCTCCCTGAATTCAGAAGAAAAAATATATATATTGTTTTTCTTTTAATAAAGCAGAAGCATGGGCTTACTGTTGTCTTAACATTTTCATTCTATATGGGGCAAAAGGTCTACAGCTGTATTATGAATTACCTCGATTTTTCCTGTCAATAAGTCATATTTCCCTCCCCTTCCTTCCTTCAATCTACTTTTCCTCTGCTTTTTGACTTTTAAGACTTTCATTATTATGTTCCAGCTCCTCTTCCTTCATTTAAAGAAAGAAAACTATTGTGGAAATTAATAAAGGCAAATGTATGTACCCAATGATAAGGTTGCAGGATCCAATCTGGTTTGGTCACTGGGTTCAGAGGTTTAGTCTTCCAAGACTCGTGAAGCCCATCCTCAGGGAATTCCTCTCCAGAAGACTGTGTGTTTTGGGCTATTCTGTGTGTGGTGCTTATATGGTGCCTACATAGTTTTGTGCAGCTTTTTAGTTATTGATTGGGGTGTTGGTGGCTGGCTATTAAGTCACTGGCTGTTGTTTCCTTGTGCTGCTGTGTTGTCTCCTCTGAAGCACATTCTGCTAGAGAGAAAGTTGGAGTTTGTTGCAGAAATCAAAGCACACACAGGTAACCGATTCAGCAGGATTCATTAGCTTCTCTTTATATATAATATAACACCTGAGGCATATATACAATACCAAGAGTGGTTCTTCCAATGTAGAGAGGAGAGATCAGTTTTTTTTGTTCAGAACAGACTAGTTTTTAGCTTTTGCCCTGATTCAGAGGCACACCCAGTCTCCTAGCTGTCTCCAGCAAACACTGTTTCAATTTCCAAACAGCTCTCATTGGCTGACCTACTTGCCCTGTCTATTGACTGACCTTGTCACCATGTCTTATTCCAGTTCAAGAATATACTCTGACAGAGAAGTTAGCTGAGGATGAGCTCCAGCCCAAGTCAAAAAGCTTGGAAGACTAAATCCCTGGTCCCAGTGACTCACCCAGATTGTACCCTGCACTATTACAGAGTCCCCCCCAATACAATATAGCCACCATACAGGACTTATAGGCAACCATAACACTTAACAGTTTTAATCTTTGGTACGATTTTTCTCAGCAGAACAGAGGTAGAAATGTTTGGTATACAATAAAATTGAATGCTAGTGAGGCAGGACATAAAGTAAAGCAGGACATAAGAGTGAGACAAGACATGAAATGAGGCAAGACAGAAAGAAGGAATAACTTTCAAGATTTGTAGAAGAACAGGAAATTTAAATGTCAAACCTCAAATTCACACCTGCCTCAAGTTCAGCTAAAGTTCACACATATGAGTTAAGCGTAGAGCTAACCACAAACATACTGCCTGTAACTTAGATGCTTCTTTGCAAGTCACCTGTGACCTCGATCTACGAGAGGGGGCCAAGATGTTTATCTGCTTTTTGCATAGTAACAGTAGTCTATAGATTATATGACCAATTAATGCTGACATAGTACATTTCCGTGTCTGACTGCTTTTGAAGAACATAGGTGAACTTGCTTCTCCATAAGAAAGTTGTTCAGATGTTTAGATGTCTGCTTTGGCTATCTTGCTATGAACCTTTGTGCAAATAAAGACTACTTCTTTTGGTTCCGAAGTCTGAGTCCCTTAATTTTCTGCAACACTAGAACCAATGGCAATTCTTGTAAGAACTTATAGTAGGCTTCTTTAATCATCAATATTTTTCCTATCTCCTCTTATCAGTAAAACTTTGAAATAGAATAGTTGATCCCAAGCATCAACATCAATATACAATATTTTAAACTGGTATGTTTAATCTCTCCAGCATGACTACAATAATGTATAATCAGTGACTGACAGCAATTAAGCATTCCAATTTTGCAAAAGCTATTATTTGTCATTCACTTTCTTTTGATAACCTGGGTGACACATCCCAGCTTGATGTCTATCTGTCAATCATTCATTTTCTTTAATTAGATATGCATGTGCAACACCACCCCTTGAATTTACAAATGTTGCTTGCACCACATGTATTGATAACATGCTTTTTTGGTATTTAAAGTGATACTAATTATTATAAGCAATGCCCCCTTATTTATAGAAAAAAATCTGATTTATCAGAAATACACTTGTTTCTAAAAGAAAGCAATGCATAGATGTGTTGTTGACACATTTTCACTATCTTGGTAAAACAGAGAAATATGGCAGTCACACATTTCCTTTTGAAGGAGACTTTGTGAGTTGTTGCAAGCTTAACTCTTTCAAATATTACTCTGGGGGAAGAAGTATAGATGCAAAACATTAGATTACTTTCTATAAAACTGGAATCAGCAACATGGGCATCCAGGGAGGGACCTATCTGGTATACTTGTGTTAGTCATGATGTCATTGCAAAATTGCAAAGATTTTCCTACTGGTGAGATGGCCAGCAAACATTTAATTATCTATCTATCTATCTATCTATCTATCTATCTATCTATCTATCTATCTATCTATCTATCTATCATCTATCTATCTATCTATCTATCTATCTATCTATCTATCTATCTATCTATCTATCTATCTATCTGCATTATTTGCATATCATCATAGGGCCCTTAAGATTTGGGGGTGCTTTTAACATACCTTCATTTTGTTCATAATCAGTGAAACAGTAGCAGTTAAAAGAATAAAAACAGGCTAATTAAACAGGACTTTTAACCACATTTGAGTCCATTTATATTTGCTGCACAAGGGAAGTTGAGCGTGAATCATTGTTCCTGCTAATAGTTCAGATGGCCTGACTCTGAACTGAGCCGGTCTGGCAAAAATGCTAAGAGCATATTGTATTTCTTATTTCCAGAATCCAGCTCCATAGTCACTCTATGTCACCGTGGTCTCATCTGTTTGAAAGTAGAAAAAGCAAATTGCAGTCCATTGCATTAGAATGAACTCTTTCTCAAGCCTTATCCACCTTCAAAGGGGAAAGCAGATGAAACAGAAATGAATTGCCTCCCATGCTCGTACTTTCAGGACTTCTAAAGGGAGTAAAATAAAAGACTGGTGATATTCAGAGATTTATAGCTATGTAAAAGGTCCAGAATCCCCTGGACATTTTTTCACTATGGTAAGCTAAAGTACAGAAAGTCTCCAGGAAAAAAAAAAGTTTTCCGGAATTCTTCCTTTCTTTGCTTATATTCTACTTTTAATTAGTTTCCTAAAATATATAAGCAATGCCCTTTAAGACAAGAAATTAGAGATCTGCAGTGGGTATGGCTATTATTTTAGTGAGTTCTTTCTCTCTCCCCCCCCAACCCCTTGCCTTTGTTACCCTTCAAAAAGTAACAAAAGGAGGTGTGTATATTTGTATGCCTTGACGAGGTGGGGGTGCTATGTAAATGACACAATTGCTTGGGATTTAGGATTAAGATGTTAATTTACATAATGCCAGAGTATAGCAAGTGTAGGCAGTGACATAAAACATTTCTGAAACCCCAAAAGCCATCCCAAAATAGAAGCTTTGCTATTGTGCTCTGAGCTTTTGAAGCATAGTCCCCATTAGAATGGAGATTTGGCATGTGATTCATTAACATCAGGATTGCACAATTTGTGACTCATTGAGGGAAAAAGCAGCCTAAATCAGGAAAATGGGAAGAAAAGGGAATCTAACCTTTTTTTTTAATGAAGCAAAACAGATTTTCTTTATTTAAATCAAATATCTGGACACAAATCTGATGGTGTCTTTTGGAAGGCAAGGATTTCTAGGTCTGAAATGAATAAGCATCCAAAACCACTTGATTTTTATTTGTTTATTTGTTTGTTTATTTTCAGAGTTAGAAGGCTTTGTGCATTCTGCAACACTTATAGGTCAGTCCAGGAAAAAGCAATAGCACTTAGACTTATATATACCACTTCATAATGCTTTGCAGCCCTCTCTAAGTGGTCTATAAAGAGTCAGCATATTGCTTCCAACAATCATTTTATGGACCTCGGAAGGAGGGAAGGCTGAGTCAACCTTGAGCCGGTCAGGACTGAACTCTAGGCTATGGGCAGAGTGACCCTGCAGTGCTGCATTCTAACCAAAGCCTCACCAGGCAAGATGTGGATATGTAGAGAGGAATATGCAATCAATAGTGAACAGCCCACACCATAGATCTGGGGTCAGCAACCTTAAACTTTAAAGACCCACAAAGTCCAAACCGGAAGCTGCCTGTCCAATTCTGGAGCCAACCGGAAGTCCCGTTTCCCCACCATAGAGTCTCCTAGTGTGGCATCCTTTTTCCTCTACCTATCCTAACTGAAAGCCTTATCAATTGTGAGCCGACCGGAAAATCCACCCCTTGCCATAGAGTCTCCTCCTGGTGCGCCATGCTTTCTTCTCCCACAACCGGAAGCCCCTCTCAAAATTGTGGTGCTGACTGGCAACAGGGAGCTGCAGAAGAGGGATGAAAAAGCCACATGCGGCTTCAGAGTCGCGGGTTGATGACTTCTGCCATAGATAAAGTAGGTTATTTGCCTGTATAAGAAGGATCCTCTTTGGGGTTGATCGTGCTCTATTTATAGTCAATATGCACTTTAGGGACAGCACATTAAGAAGAATAACATGCTCAATTCTGAAGTCTCGCAGTATTATAAGGTCATTTTAGGGAGTGCTTTAAAGAAAGATTAGCATGTGAGGAGATCCCAGCACAGCTCTGTGTAGCATAGGGCATTTTTGCTGTTTGAAAAGAAAACAGTAAGAGTCAATCCCTTCATTTGTTTTCAAAAGTGGCCTGGATTCCATTCCCCCCCCCCCAAAAAAAGCTCATTGCTAGCCAAACTTTGTTCATCCTAGCATGTGTGCTGTTACACATCTCTTATAGAGAGATCCATGGCAACACTGCTTTATATCACTAGCTTGCATCTTATTCCCAATGGTGCTTAATATCTATTTATTTGGATTTTGCAATTCTAGTTAAGAAGCATCGAAGCAAAGCAAAATCAGGTGTTTGTCCTTACTTTGCTTGGTAGATTTATGGGGCACAGCTTTTCATAGTCTATATAGATCTATTTTATGCTCTTTCATAACTACCGCAATCACAAGGTAGTTTGGTCACCTCCATCAGAGCAACACATTCCTTATGTGATTTGTGCAGAATTTCTAAAGCATCTCATATAATAGACCCACCAAGACTGACCCCATCATAAATCAGAGTACAGTAATCATCTTAGATACAATACTGGGAGATAACAGCTATTGCTCCTGTGATATGCTTCCTGAGGCCCACAATCGTACCTATGTATTGGGACTTATCACTCCCTGAGTATAAAAAGTGTATGCCACATTTTTATGTATTACATTTATGTGCCACCCATCTGATAAAGCAATTGCATTCCAAAGTCACTATATTGCCATCAATTGTAAGTAAAGAATGCTGGTTTTTTTTTTTAGATTAATAGAATTGGGAGGGACGTTGTAGGTCATCTAGTCCAACCCCCTGGGCCACCCAAGCGGGAGAGACCATTCTGACAAATGGCAGTCCAATCTCTTACTGAAAACCTCCAATGATGAAACTCCCACAACTTCTGAGGGCAACTTCGGGGAGAGGGGGCGGTCTATAAATTCAATAAAATAAAAATAAAAATAAAAAAATAACTTCTGTTCCAGTGGTTAATTGTTCTCACTGCCAGAAAATTTCTCCTTATTTCTAAGTTGAATCTCTCCTTGGTCAGTTTCCATCCATTATTCCTATGGTCCAATTGTTAATGTTGCTACTCTATTTTCACACAGTACTACTGCATATTGTCTATGGAGATTCTCAGTCATTCAGTTCATGGTTGTGCCAAAGGTGCTGGACTTGTTCAGTTCAGAACTGAAGAAGCTTCTTGGATGAGAAGTGAAAGGTCTTCAAGGAAAAACAATAAAGTAAGAAAGCTCAGATCACACAAATAAGAAAGCTCAGATCACACAAATAAGTAAGAAAATCCATGTGATATAAACTGACCGAAATTACCAATTGAATTTACCACACTGACTATATGCTATTATGTAATATTTGAATTTTATGCAAATGTATACTATGAGTCTGGAGGGAGGGGTGCACCTACCGCATTTCGCAGCTGCCAAAATTTGTAACCTTTCCCTTACCTTTTCCCTATGTAAAACATCAAAAAAACCAATAAAAAACTTTGTTTAAAAAAAAAGGAAAAACAAAAAAGTCCAGTTGCCTCTTGAAAGAAATCACTTTTGGGAGGGAGGCTTTTTAACAGATCCAGCTATGATTTTGGACAGAGTAAAAAAAAAAAAGTGAGGAGAACTGGAAATATGCATTTTCAGAATATCTTCATTTTTAATGAGCTACAAAATAAGTACATCAGAACAAATATCCTTTAAAAACTGCTTGTGTCTCTGGCACATATTGCTTGCATACTTAATTGTTTTGAATAGTCATCATCTCAACCAGTGCCAACAAGGAAAGATTATTCCAAGGGATAATCAAACAGAGTATACAATAGAGGGGGTAAATGTGCTGTTTGCTTTCCGTAAATGGCACGCCTGTTTTGGCTTATGATTCTTGCTCGTGTCTGAAAACACACAGTGACTCTCTCCATAACAAAGCCAGCATCTTCTAAAGGAAAAGTCTCCAGGTTCTCAATAAATTGCCAGTTGGCCCATCAGTCTCCCAACAGAGGTGCTGCTTATTAGCTTGGAACCAAATTTTCCAGGTGCCACAAAATCACTTGGTAAATAGAATAGAATAACAGAGTTGGAAGGGATCTTGGAGGTCTTCTAGTCCAACCCTCTGCTTAGGCAGGAAACCCTACACCACTTCATACAACTGGTTATCAAACATCTTCTTAAAAACATCCGGTATTGGAGCATTCACAACTTCTGGAGGCAAGTTGTTCCACTGATTAATTGTTCTAACTGTCAGGAAATTTCTCCTTAGTTCTAAGTTGCTTCTCTCCTTGATTAGTTTCCACCCATTGCTTCTTTTCCTGCCCTCAGGTGCTTTGGATAATAGTTTGACTCCCTCTTCTTTGTGGCAGCTCCTGAGATATCAGAACACTGCTATCATATCTCTCCTTGTCCTTCTTTTCATTGAACTAGACATACCCAGTTCCTGCAACCGTTCTTCATATGGTTTAGCCTCCAGTCCCCTAATCCTCTTTGTTGCTCTTCTCTGCACTCATTCTAGAGTCTCCACATCCTTTCTACATCGTGACGACCAAAACTGAATGCCGTATTCCAAGTGTGGCCTTACCAAGGCATTATAAAGTGGTAGTAACACTTCACATAATCTTGATTCTATCCCTCTGTTTATGCAGCCTAGAACTGTGTTGGCTTTTTTGGCAGCTGCAGCACATGGCTGGCTCATATTTAAATGGTTGCCCATTAGAACTCCAAGATCATAACCTACTGTAAGAATTCTTAAAATGCTTGGCAACTTCAGACGGAATGCACAACTTTTGTTTCCCATTACGCATTTATGCCTCACATCACATTGTCGAAAGAAATCAATCCATGTTTGTTCCATTGTTCTCTTACTGTTTGGAGGAGTTTTCTGCCATAGAGGGGAATATGGGACTCTTTCAGCTGCCAAAAGAAATTTCCTTCATTGAGATGTCTGTCTTGCAACTAATCTCTTTTTTCTTTCTAAAAAAAAAAACAAAAAAAAAACACCATGTGTCACTGAGGCCTGATTATACAAACCACATTTTTGAGAATTCATAATCTCTTCAGCCCCCAATCTTTTGTCATGAAATAGCAAGGCTGAACAGTGCCAATTCTGTAAGAATGGAACCCCATAGGATTAAGGGTCCCTCTGCTGGCAGAAAAAGAAAACAGGATTATAATTAAAAAAAAAACATTTTCAGGAAATGTATTGAAAAGGTAAAAGATTCCCCTTGCACGTATGTGCTAACTTGTTCTCAACTCTAAGGGGTGGTGCTCATCTCTGTTTCAAAGAGGAAGAGCCAGCAATGTCCGAAGATGTCTCAGTGGTCATGTGCCATGACTAAATACTGAAGGCGCACAGAACACTGTTCCATTCTCTCTAAAAATGGCTCCTATTTTTCTACTTGCATTTTTGCATGCTTTCAAACTGCTAGGTTGGCAGAAGTTGGGACAAGTAACGGGAGCTCACTCTGTTACGCAGCACTAGGGATTCGAACTGCCGAACTTTATGATCGACAAACTCAGCATCTTAGCCACTGAGCCACCATGTCATAATAAATGTATTAGGAATAATAAATGTATTTGGAGACCTTAAAAAACAAGACCCTCTTCCAAAAAAATACAATAACAATACCATGCAGTATTGTTTTGAGTTATCTAGTTTCCCCCTCCTCCTCTGCTTAGATGGGAAACAAAGGATAAAGAATAGGAAAATAAATTGGTTGATGTTGAATTCTGTATTTAATCCTAGTCTCAAAATGGAATGTAGAAGGAGAGATGCAAACATTCAGATTGGGCTTGAAACCACAGTGTTAGGAAACCCAGTATCTCTAATTCTTGAAAATGGTATCTAGCATGGTTTCCTCCAAAATTATTTCTAATATTTTTAAACCATTTTAAGATGTTTTATTCTTATATTTCACTGATTTTTTGCAAGAACTCCCAGGTTTTGTCACTCCCTGAGTCCGAACTGAAAAATATTTGAATTGGCATGATCTTGAAGGACTATAAGCAGCTGTGGGTGCTTGGAGACATTACATTATTTCATATGGTTGGGATCTGGAAAGTGATGTTCCCATGTGTCAGTTGCAATGCTCTCAATCTGTGAAACTAGTTTAGCTAGTTGTATTAACCAGCTATGACAATATTTGAAACCAGGGGTGAAATGCTCTGAAGTCTGCTACCGGTTCATTTCATTGGAACTGATTGTCGGAACTTTTTTTAAAAAAAAAACTTTTTAAAGCATTTTTTTTACTACATTGTTTTACTACGGGAGAACTGGTAATAAAAAAAAATGTTAAAAAAATTGCATGACACAGCTAATTGTCACACAGTTGGACTACCTGTTCGTTGGAACCGGTAGCACTTTTTAAATTACCGGTTCAGGTGAACTAGCCCAAACAGTAGCATTTCACCCTGTTTGAAATGCTATTCAAAGCAATGCCAAAGAGTAACCTATCCTTATATATTTGTTTTTTAAAAAAATTGTATGGACATTTCAAACAACAACTCTGTTGTTGTTACAAGGCATATATAACCCACAGGAAAATAAAGTTTGGCTTATATAATTAGAATTCTTGTATATATTTTAGAAGCAACAGTACCCTTTGCAAACAATCTAATACATGAAATTAGACTTGGTCTTTATTACAATGAATACTCTAATTCAGGGGTCTCCAACTTGGCAACTTCAAGACTTGTGTACTTTTAATTCCCAGAATTTTCAGCATGGCTGGCTGAGGAATTCTGAAGGTCCACAAGTCTTAAGGTTGCCAAGTTTGCAGACTCTTACTCTAATTTAAAGAAGATATGTCAATAAGTAGCTTTCTAGTGGATATAGTTTCTGCTGATCTGTCTGATGATAAGTACATAACTTTGCACATCACTTTTTGCAAATGCACTGCAGTTTTTGAGTTATTTCAAGAAAAATATCTGCATCCATGGAACTGGTCATCCCCTTCTTTTCATATCTTCAGGCAATGTTTCCATGGTGCCAACAGATGTTCAATGGAGCTTTTCATTTACTTAATTTTACTTAAGTGCATGCAATAACCCGAAATGCACAGAAGGTGTCATTCTGCCATGCCTTAATTTAAATACAGATCCTTTATGTAGAAGGAACCAAGCCATTGAATTGCACAAATGTGAATATCAGCTATCTTATTGTATTTCTTATATCTTTTTTTTTCCAAATGAAGGAGCCCAATAGTAATAAATCCTTACCAAGTCTTCATTGCATAGAAGTTCATTCAGTAACTGTAATCAATAGTAAAAACAAAACAATCAGTGTAGTACAACAGCAGCATATTAGGGCACATTGTGGTCATAGCTCCTCCCTCTCACCTCATTTTTAATTTGGAAAAATAAGACACACCAATGCCTGTTCAGTGAACAACAAATACAATAGCAGAGTTGGAAGGGACCTTGGAGGTCGTCTAATCCACTCACCTGCTAGGCAGGAAACCCTATACCATTTCAGACAAATGGCTATCCAACATCTTCTTAAAGACTTCCAGTGTTGGAGTATTCACAGCTTCTGGAGGCAAGCCGTTCCACTGATCAATTGTTCGAACTGTCAGGAAGTTTCTTCTCAGTTGTAAGTTGCTTCTCTCCTTGATTAGTTTCCACCCATTGCTTCTTGTTCTACCCTCAGGTGCTTTGGAGAATAGCTTGACTCCCTCTTCTTTGTGGCAACCCCTGAGATATCAGAACACTGCTATCATGTCTCCCCTAGTCCTTCTTTCTATTAAACTAGACATACCCAGTTCTTGCAACCATTCTTCATGTGTTTTAGCCTCCAGTCCCCTAATGATGTTTGTTGCTCTTCTCTGCACTCTTTCTAGAGTCTCCACATAAAAAGTATTAGGATGTTAGAATTCTTACTAAACCCATGCCTGGCATATAATATATATATATATATATATATATATATATATATATATATATATATATATATATATATATATATATATATATATATATATATATATATATATACACACACACACACACACACACACACACACACACACACACACACACACACACACACACACACACACACACACACACACACACACATATATATATATATATATATATATATATATATATATATATATATATATATATATATATATATATATAATATTATGCTATATATTTAGATAATTATTTACTATATAAATTTATATAGTAAATAATTTATTTATTTACTGCCCCATCTTTTATAGAGTCATATGTTTATAGCAGGGATAAGAAACCTGGTGTCTTTAAATAAATATCTTTAGATGTTTGAATTTCAACTCCTCTGTGCACCAGCTTCTGTTACCACTGGAAAGGGGCAGTGGGAGATACAGATGGTCAAACTGGTAAGCCACATGAAGCACACCACAATTTCTATTCCACTCTACACCAATAACGTTTTATGAAGCATAAAGCAAATATTTTGCTCCTTAACGCCTTAAGCTACACTTTTGGCCTGAGGAGATCTGGGAACATTCTAATGATTACCTCAGGGTCTGACAGTCAGATTTTTCTGCACTCTGATTTTTTAAAATTTATTTTTTTGGTTTATATCCCACCTTGATTATTTTTATGAATAATTCTATGTGGAAAACATATCCAGACCCAACTTCCTCTATTTTTTCCCACAAGCACAACTCTGTGAGGTAAGTTGGGCTGAAGAGAGAGAGAGAAAGAGAGAGATTGGCCCAAAGTCACCCAGTCAGCTTTCATGGCTAAGATAGGACTTGAACTCATAGTCTCCCATTTTTGAGCCTGGTGCTTTACACCAAATTGGCTTTCCTACTCTGCACTTTTTAAAAGAATCGAATAGAATAGAACTCTTTATTGGCCAAGTGTGATTGGACACACAAGGAATTTCTCTTTGGTGCATATGCTCTCAGTGTACATAAAAGAAAAGTAAAATACAATACATTCATCAAGAATCATAAGATACAACCCTTAGTCATAGTCATTGGTTACTAATAAGCAATCAAATTATACTAGGAGGCAAATAAAACAATATAAATGTAAAGATACAAGCATGGTTATAGTATAAGTGGGAATGAGAATAAGTGGGAAAAGATAGGTACTAGGAAGGAAGAGAAGAAGAATAGTAATAGTCTTAGTAGATAATTTGACAGTTGTGGGGATTAGTTGTTTAGCAGAGCGATGGCATTCAAGGAAAAAACTGTCCTTGTGTCTAGTTGTTCTGGTGTGCAAAGCCCTATAGTGTTGTTTGGAGGGTAGAAGTTGAAGCAATTTATGTCCAGGATGTGAGGAGTCTGTAAATATTTTCACATCCCTCTTTTTGACTCCTGTAGTATACATGTCCTCAATGGAAGGCAGGTTGGAGGCAATTGTTTTTTTTTTTCTGTAGTTCTAATTATCCTTTGAAGTCTGTGTTTTTCTTGCTCTGGTTTCTGCAGAAAACCTCTAGTACTTACGATATACTGAACACTATACTATACATTAATGCTACATGTGCAAAAACTGCTCAAACCAGTAAGTTCTACTAAAGCTTAACATCAACATTTATGTTGATATATGTAATATGTGTTACATTTCACCCAATCCAGAACTTGAACATTTTTCCTCTCCAAAACATTTAATGGCTACTCAACTTTCAGATATCCCTGCCACCTTGAAATGAGAGAGCAACAACTTAAAATCTCTTCAAGCATGTCCCCCTGTGAGAGATTAAATCTTTTATCTCCATGTTAGTGTCTGCCTTGATTACTTGGGGAGCAGGTCTGATGCTGTCTCATATTCCAATTACATTTTCCTCTTGAAAAGAAAAATTAAAAGTGAGTTTCTGAAATGCATTAAAGGGAAGAAATACAACAACACATAGTTACTTGCAGTTTCATTATGTTTATATTATTTTGAATTCTCATTACAATCACTGTCAAAATAATAGGTTCGTGTTTGTGTTATGTTCTCATTACAACCTTGAATGAGGCATCAGAATTTTAATGCCTTTAACATGCAAAGAATTAGAGCTGGGGACTGTATTGCTGTGACCTTTTCAGTATTCAGTAAATAGATGACACTTTTCCCCCATCTCACCCCACCCACTTCCGTGTTTACAACTCTGCTTTTTCTCTTTTGCTAATTGGTGAGAAAAAAAGAAGAAAGTGGCCATTGGCCAACCATTTAAAACACTGCAAGCAGCAAAGGTCAACCTAATATTGCAATGAATGTTTGAGCAAACAACCTTTTGCAATGATATTCCTTTGATTAATGGGTAATTACCATGATGATAAAAGTGATATTGATAACATAATTGTGCATGAGAGAAATTCTCTTTCTGACTCAGACAATGTCATATAGTTTATCGGCAGTAGATTCCTTCTTTTCTGCTCCCTGATTTCATTACATCAGCATGTTCGGATGAAATGACAATGAAATAGCTGACTTCATGTAATTGCCCTTATATATGTACAAAACCCACAAACAGAATTAGGTAATATTAGACTTAGGCTTTAATGCTTCAAAAGTACGAATGAAAAACAGTCAGCCCAACGTACAGCTTATAGCCAACAAAAGGCTTCGAGGCAAACCGCAGAAATCTTTGAAAAGTTGACACTAGATTTTGATGCTTAATAGGAGAAAACAGGCAAGTTGTTAAATACATGGAAAGTATTGTTATCACAGCATTTATTAACCACATTTATTCAAAAGGAAAAGGGGATTTGAATTGGTGCCAACTTGCAAAGGAAATAAATAGAGTCAACATAGGCAAAAATCAGCCTTTATAGTTTGTCAGCCTTAGTATTTGCCAGTTCTAGTTGGAGATTTCTCTCAGCATGCCTCTTTATGGTTGTTTCTGTGTGTGTGTGTTTGTGTCTGTATCTATATCAGGTGTGTCAAACTCAAGGCCTGGGGGCCAGATCCAGCCAGTGGTGTGCTTGCACCTGGCCTGTGGGGCCACCCTAGAAATAGCAAAGGAATGGCCCAGATAGGGTTGCAGGAGTCTGTCACAGCCAAAAACTAAGCTTGCAAGCCCATTGTCCCTGTCAGAGCGCTTGGGCCACCACGGGTGCCCCTGAGATGAGTGATGTTGAACTGGCCCTGATCCCCGAGGTCAAACACAACTCTGATGCGACTCTCAATGAAATAAAGTTTGACACCCTGATCTATTTGTATGAGAGAGAGATGCTGCTGTACATACATGCATACATGCATACATGCATATCTGTCAGAAGCTGCGTGTTCAAAAGAGCAAGTTCAGAACAATGAAATGAATTTATATTCAATTAATAGTAACCAGTTAAAATGATTTGCCTTTAAAGAGGGAATTGCCATTCATAGAATTGTGTGTTTTGGTTTTTTGTTTTTTGTTTTGCTCAGACAGATGGGAAGGCATTTTAGTGGTTTGATTTGGTGAGGGATTTAAAAATTTCTTCTTCTTTATTTCCTCTTTAACCTCTTTGGGTGTCAAGGGAGATACAAAGTTCTGGTTATGCTTTGTATAGTATGGAATCCCAAGATGTGGGGTGGGTATGGTGGATAAAAGGCATTGGTGTTGGACACCAAGCTGTCTACCATAGCAGTGAGGGCCCCAAATCATCCCCTCCTTGGTTCTTGGTCTCTAAGCCAGTGTATTTTAGGAGCAATTATTTTCCATGCTGAGAAGGGAGGGGAGGGATCTAGCTTAAGCAATGGACATTTGGATCATTTTTCTGGGGCAATTTTGCCAACTGCACCTTAGGCTAAAAGTAAAATACAAAAAGAATTTTCTGAATTACTCATATATTATGTATAACAATATAGTAATGATGATGATGATGATGATGATGATGATGATGATACCTTAACAGTTCCTATGTCCTTGGTTAGGACTCGAGCTGTTGAGCTACCAACCAGCCCCAAAGGCTGTGAATCTCACCAAAGATTATCATCATCTTCATCATAAACAAATTGAAGATAAACAGCAAGAAAAAAATCACAAAATACCGGGACTTGCAAATTGAGGTAGAGCGACTGTGGAAAAAGGAATCATGTGTTGTCCCGATTGTAACTCTTGGAGCAATACCTAAAGGGCTTCCTTGCTATTTGAAAATTCTAAATTTACCTGACTTGAACATTCTTAATAGTTCCTAGGTCTTTGGTTAGGACTCGAGCTGTTGAGCTATCAACCAGCCCCAAAGGCTGTGAATTTCACCAAAGATTAACCAAATAATAATAACAATAATAAAACTCCGTCATTGCTGGACCCAAGCCCGGATGAGAAAGGAGGAGGGTTGGGGTCAGGTTGGCAACCTGGCCCCATAAAAACTCGCCAACCCCATACAACATGGTGAAAGAAACGGTCGTTGGTCGTCGTGCGGGTTAACAAGGGCCGCAGTGGATGTTGAGGTCCCTGGGCATCCGTCAACAAGTGGGCTACAAGTGGACCAGCCAACAAAACGACAAAAATATAGTGCAGATGAAAGTCGTGCCATAATGGCCTGTTATTACAACTCAGAGCCAAAAAAAGAGGCTATTTAAAGTGAATGTATGATTTATGGAAACAACAATATCCAGATTCAAAAAAAAAACCAGCAGTGGTAATTCCAGTGGTAATCGGCACACTGGGTGCTATTCCAAAAGCACTGGAATTACATTTAAAACAGTTAAAACTTGACAAAATCACCATCAGTCAAATGCAAAAAGCTGCACTGCTTGGATATGCACATATATTACGAAAATATGTTACGACGTCCTAGGCCCCTGGGTGGGGCCCGACTAGTAATCAGTGCCAAATCCGGCGAAACAATTGGGCGCTGTGATACAATCGTATAATAATAATAATAATAATAATAATAATAATAATAATAATAATAATAATAATAATAATAATAATAATAATAATAATAATAAAGTAGTACTAAGCTTAGTGCACAAAATTGTCTGCTACAGTATCCTACCTGTCAATGATTGCTTCAGCTTCAACCACAATAATTACATGGGCAAACAATAGATGCAAACTCAAAGTAAACCGCTCCAAAAGTGATTTTAGACAATGCGACTTCAGCAACAGAGTAGTCAATGCCTGGAATGCTCTACCTGACTCTGTTGTTAAATCCTCAAATCCACACAGCTTCAACCTTAGACTGTCCTACCATGGACCTCACCCCTTTCCCAAGAGGTCTGTAAGGGGGTGTGCATAAGCGCACCAGCGTGCCTACCGCCCGTGTCCTACTGTCCCCATTTACTTGTACTCATTTCTTATGTATATACTTGAAATAGTTTTATTTCATCAGATCAGGCTTTTACAATTAACATTTAAAAAATACATAAACAGCATATTGTATATTGTATGTACATGAATATTTTACCTAACCTTAATAAGCATTCACATCTTAGAGCTCTTTTAAAAAAAAATGTTTTTTTTAAAAAAAGCTTAATTATTGTGTCATGCTTTAGCTTATCAAAAAGCACTGAAAGCTTTAATTACTTGGTACTTTGCTTGGTTCTGAATGCATGCAAAATTTAACTGTTTCCCCAGAAGCAAATAAAGACCACATTTATGATGTTATATAAAAGTTATGGAATGATTTAGAATAATTAAGTCAAAAGCTGTGTTACTCAGGGTTCCACTTATTTAAATGATGCATACAATTAATTTGAAAGACTTAATCCTGATTGAAGTCTAGTGCTAGGCAGAAGAAATCAGAGAAAGATGGGAAACATTGGTCCCATCGTTTTCAAATAATAATAATAATAACAACAACACCAGCGGAACTGCAAAAACATTATCGAAAATGAGAAAGTTAAGCCCTTGTGGGACTTTCGAATACAAACGGATCATCACTAGGAGCACAACATGCCAAATATCACAATTGTAGAGGGCCGAAGTGTACAGTTTATTGATATCTCTGTTCCAGGAGATGCCAGAGTCAAAGAAAAAGAACTAGTAAAAATAATGAAATATCATGACCTGGCTATCGAAACTACACGGCTATGGATGAAGCATGTACAGTGATACCCATTGTCATCGGGGCACTTGGCACCTTGTCCAAGAATTTTATAACATACATCAACAAATTGCAGCTTCCTGCAATAACACCAGCGGAACTGCAAAAAACTGCACTACTCGGAACAACTTATATTTTAAGAAGGTACTTGGTTGATACCTAGGACGCTGGCAGCAAACCGTATCAACCATTAGCACCAGTCACTGGTATTTGTAATGCCTTTTTGAATGTTCAGTTGGCTGAGTTTCATGTTTAATGAATAAAGTATGTAATAATAATATTATAATACAAAAATTCCTTAGTACTATCTTTACACATAAAGTGGCCATAGTGATCAAATGCCCATACAATTAAAAAATAATAAAACTCTCCATCAAATAAGCAGAATTCAATCCAATCATCTGCAATGCTGTGTCTCCACCTGTATTCACTTCTGCCCAATTGGCAAAGAAATCTAGAACTCACCTGGCTTCCTTTGGATGGTCACCTAATGCTAGATTTTTAAGCAAGGGGAGCATCACATATATTTAGCTAAACTATCAGTCATTATCTATCCTGGAGGAGTTTCCTTTTTCTTTTTCCAGACCTGTCAAATTCCTTAGCCATCTCACCATACTGAAGAAGCACAGGGTTTCACTGCTGACCTACTTCTTAGTTCTACCACCAGCAGTCTTAGAGGATTAATACTAGAATAGGTCTTCAGGTGATTGCATTTGCGCTTTCACAGTTGTTAAGCTCTTCAACTTTGTTGCATTGTTCATTTCTACTGCAGTGTTCATGCCATTTGCAGCGCCTCATTCGTTTTTTAAAGTCTATATAGATTTCATTGACTGACTGATTGATTGTGTGTGTGTATCTTTAATGATTTATCTGTGGGTGACTGTAATTAAGATTGTTACTATCCTCTTTTCCATTGGTTAGATCTCTTGTAGAATAACTTCTCCAGTTCTGAGTACCATATATTTACGAAAAAATTAAAACACTCTGGAAGAGGAATAAAGAATGAGAGAAATGGCTGGCAGAGGACTGGGAACAAGTTTCCATCAAGACACACCAACAGAAATGTGTTGGGCTTAGCCTTGAAAAAGTGATGGTAGAAAAGGGGTTATCATAGCACTTTGAAAAAGCAATCTGTCTTGAATTGAATAAAGTTCTTAAGTGAAAAGAAGGCAGATTAACACTAAATGTTTTCTTTTGAAAAAGATCTTAACCTTAAAAGCATTTTAGAGTGAAGTTTCCTACTGAGATGTAGTCAAATTCCATTCGATTTCTTAAGGTAAAAAGTGGGTGGATGTTTGTTTGGCATGTTTTAATTTGGATTTCTGCTCTGGTGGCAGAAGATGGGATTGATGGCCTAAAGCAGGGTTGTCAAACTCGTGGCCTGCAGGCTGGATGCATCACATGCTGCCCAAGCCCAGTTTAGTGAAGGGAGAAAAAGTCCCAATACGCCACATGACGCCACCTTGAAAAGACAAGTTTTACACCCCTGGCCCAAAGCCCTCCTTGCAATTGTTTAATTATATGTATTGGCTCTTGAACGTCTGGAATTGATAGCCAGTGGAATTGTGGAAGATTTTCCCAGTTCAGACTTTCCGTTAGCTGAGTGTGCAAGATCTTAAACATATTCTTGTGGGAAGACTGAAAGGATGTAAACATGATCCTGATTCTTCTTTCTGTTGCTCTTAAACATACTTTTAGGATTGATTAGTAAACATGGTAGTGTGATTTTTCTTTCTTTCCATATGTTAAGGCAGTTAAGGACCAAGGAAAACACAACCTGAAAGAAAAACCTCTCACTGTTTCCAAGAGTTCTCTTCCTCCTGATAATTAAAAGAGGCTTTGAGGAAATTGATCCTTGCAAGCTGGCTTAATCTTGAAGTAACTTATGGTTTGGTTAAATGATTTTATGAAGCATTTGAAATAAAATTGTGATTTGTGAGAATGAAAACATTCAGGAATGTGAATTCAAGTACTTGTTTATAGAAACTTGTGCATGCTTATATATTGATGTATATTTAGTTGGTGGGAGGTGGTGGCTCAGTGGCTAAGATGCTGAGCTTGTCGATCAGAAAGGTCGGCAGTTCAAATCCCTAGTGCCCTGTAACAGAGTGAGCTCCTGTTACTTGTCCCATCTTCTGCCAACTAGCAGTTCGAAAGCATGTAAAAATGCAAGTAGAAAAATAGGGACCACTTTGGTGGGAAGGTAACAGTGTTCCATGCGCCTTCAGCATTTAGTCATGCCAGCCACATGACCACAGAGACATCTTCGGACAGAGCTGGCTCTTTGGCTTTGAAATGGAAATGAGCACCACCACCTAGAGTCGGGAACGACTAATATATATATATATATATATATATATATATATATATATATATATATATATATATATATATATATATATATATATATATATATATATATATATATATATATATATATATATATATTAGTCGTTCCCGACTCTAGGTGGTGGTGCTCATTTCCATTTCAAAGCCAAAGAGCCAGCTCTGTCCGAAGATGTCTCTGTGGTCATGTGGCTGGCATGACTAAATGCTGAAGGCGCATGGAACACTGTTACCTTCCCACCAAAGTGGTCCCTATTTTTCTACTTGCATTTTTACATGCTTTCGAACTGCTAGTTGGCAGAAGATGGGACAAGTAACAGGAGCTCACTCTGTTACAGGGTATATATATATATATATATATATATATATATATATATATATATATATATATATATATATATATATATATATATATATATATATATATATATATATATATATATGAGGGGGAACCTTTATCTTTACCGATGTAGTTGTGCCTCGCATTAACATGATACCTGGTCAAAATGAACTCACATATGAAACTGACCATGATTAGAAAATAGACTGCATTTTTGCAGTCTTTTTTATTTATCATTTGGGTACATGCTATTTTTCTTTTTTCCTACTGGGAATTTCTTTCCCATAGGTTCAAGCTGTTTATCCAACTTATATGAAGTGTGTGTGTGTGGAGGGGTGGGGGAAGCCTAGCCAAAAAAGGAATTATATTACAAAATGTAACTATAGGGCAACTCTGTATTAGAAATTGATACTGATAGTATTCACATGGCTGAACACAGCCTAAACAAGCAATCAGCTATTGAAGGTTAAATTCTTCCGATTTCCTTTTAACGAAGGTTATACACCCTATTTTATTTATGTAGGAATAAAACACATCACATGCTGACTCATACGTAGTTAGTGTAAAGGTCCTGTAGAGTCCATATGCTCTTAGCTGTCAGAAAAAATATTATGACAGTATGGGATATATCTGCCTCTTTTCTCAACTGGGTGTTATTAATTAATATCTTTCTGCCTAATCAAATTCCCCCCTCCTTTTTTTTGAAATTGGATCTTTCAAACACATTGTCACACTGCCGATGTGTGGAGTTCCAGTGGGGCTGAACATCTGGTAGCGTATTAAGTTGTAGTAACAAAATCAACTTTCCTGGGAAGCTCAGCGCATTCAATGTGACTGCTGCAAACTCAGTGAGATGTTGAAATTTCAATCATGTGTAAGCTGCATTTTATTAAAAAATATGCCAGGGGTTGGTTGGGGGAGGGGAGAGATCCATTGTTGTTGAACATCAAGGAAACTGCATCCTTTCTACTTGTGGGGATGGGCTTTCCACGTCAATCTCAGCTGAATGGAGAATTATTGTTGTTAGTTGCGAAGTTGTGTCCGACCCATTGCGACCCCATGAACAACATTCCTACAAGCCTTCCTGTCCTCTACCATCCTTTGGAGTCCATTTAAGCTCACACCTACTGTTTCGATGACTCCATCTAGCCATCTCATTCTCTGCCGTCCCGTTCTTCTTTTGCCTTCAATCTTTCTCAGCATATTTGAGACTCATCTTCAGGATCTTCTAAAGAGCAGTAAGATTTGATCTCCTCTAGGACTGATCAGTTTGTTCACCTTGCAGTCCAAGGAACTCGCAGTGGTCTTCTCCAGCACCAGAGTTCAAAGGCCTCCATTCTTTGGCACTCAGCCTTCCAATCTTCACAGCCATACATTGGAACTGGAAAAAAACATAGCCCTGACTATACACACTTTTGTTGTCAGGGTGATGTCTCTGCTTTTTAGTATACTGTCCAGATTTGCCATAGATTTCCTCCCCAGGAGCAAGCCTCTTTTAATTTCTTGGAGCCCAGGAAAGTGAAGGATATATGGATTGAATGAGAGTTGACATTAGTTGGCTGGCATTTGAGGTTCAGTCTCCTTTCATTCCTTTACTATTTCCAAGAATAGAGTTATTTTGTAACTTCCTTCTAAAATATGTATATTTAGATATGTGATGTCTCAGTTCCAGAAATGGAGCATACATACTGCCATCTTTTGGGAATTTTCATATGAGAAGAAACAATTGAGGTAGGCCAGTCTCTTTTGTGACCCACTACCTGCAAGACAATGAAAGAAGTCCTCAAGCATCTTAAATTAAGCCCTCTCCCCCCCCCCAAAAAAAGCAGAAACACTTTCTACATAGGAATAAAAAAAAATATTTGAATAATTACAAGTTGTGTTTTGTCCCACTTCTTAGATGGCATGTTGACCTGCTGTAGATTACTCAAGTAGCATATTCATAATTGCTTGCTAATAATGGAACATAAAATTGCATATATATATATATTTTTGATTCTGCAAAGTGAGCAGAATGATCAAGGAACTCTTAATAAGGGGCACTGAAACAATAGGCCTTATCAAGTACTTTGTGAGAGTGGCCATAATGTCTCTTATAGAATAAATGTGTGATTAGTAATGCTATTATGGGGCAGTTCCTAGACCAAGGGTGGAGGCACATTCATTGCATTCAGTGTGTCATCCACATAAAAGAATAAAATAACAGAATAACAGTTGGAAGGGATCTTGGAGGTCTTCTATCTGACCCCCTGCACAAGCAGAAAATTCTATACCATTTCAAACAAATGGTTGTCCAATATCTTCTTCAAAACCTCCAATGTAGGAGCACCCACAACTTCTGGAAGCAAATCATTTCACTGATTAATTATTATGTCAGGAAATTTCTCCTTAGTTCTAGGTTGGTTCTCACCTTGAGTAGTTTCCATCCATTGCTTCTTGTCCTGCCTTCAGGTGCTTTGAATAATACGTTGACCTCCTCTTCTTTATGGAAGCTCCTTAGATATTGGAACACTGCTATCATGCCACCCCTGGTTATTCTTTTCATTAAACTAGATATACCCAATTTCTGCCACTGTTCTTTGTATTTTTTAACCTCCAGTCCCTTAATCATTTTTGTTACTCTTTTCTGCAGTATTGCTAGCATTTCAATATATGTTTATATTGTAGCAAACAAAACTGGATGCAATATTCCAAGTGCGGTCTTACCAAGGCATTAAAAATTGGTATAACACTGAATGTGATCTTGATTCTATCTCCCTATTAATGCAGCTTAGGACTGTGTTGGCTTTTTTGTCAGCTGCAGCATCCTGCTGGCTCCTATTTAAGTGGTTTCCATTAGGAGAAAGTCTACAGATTAGTAATAAAGAATGGAGAGAAAGAAATGCATTAGAAGGAGGGGGAAAAAAGAATGTGCTGAAGGAATGGAACTTGTGAAGATTGCCCACAAGTACATTTATTTTCCAGTAGCATTTTGTCTTCTCATTTGTATCATTGATAATGGTCAGCTTTGAAAAGTCTTTGATTGAGAAAATAGTGTGGCATGAAGGGTTAACTTCCTAATTAACTACTTCCATTCTTAATATTATGATCTTAATTAAAATTATTTCCAACATGGATAAAATTAAATTTATTTTGTTTTAAATAAGTTCAAGTTCATTGCACTGTATTGGATCTTTACATTTACATATATGGCCCAAAACATTGAATATCAATTGTCATTATGGATTAGTTGTTCTTAAAGTAAACATAAGATACAGGGTAGAACAATGGGTTTTCATCATAAGAAAATAGTAAATAACATTTAATAGATTAAGAAATAATAGGAATAACATCCTTTATAAATTAAACTATTTTAATTGACAGTGTTGCTTGAAGTTAAACAATAAAAGGAGCTGAAGTGGGTTTGGGTTTTCCATCATATTTTTCCTCAAATTTATTCTAGAAACGATGCTAAGGGAAGGCCATTAAGGAACTATCAGTGTGGATATTTAGTTGAATAATGAGAAAAGTATTCAAATAACTGGCTAATGTTTATCCTTAACCTTATCCCTATTTATTTTAAAGTCTTATGTATGCATCATTAAACCTGTTGAAAAATGTATTACCCTACCAGACACAACTTACCCCCAACAAGTTTCATTTATCACTCTCTTCATTTGTGTCCTGTTGCTGTAATATAAACTGTGCTCCAGCCTTTATGCACCTAACTCAATCATGGGCTTGTCAAGTTCTATAACCCTTATATCAGGTGTGAGGAACTAATAGCATTCAGATTTTGCTCAGCTACAGTTGCCATCATCTTTTATTATTGGCAGTGTTGTTTGGGGTTGTTTAGATTGGGGAGTCACAGATTGTCCACTGTAGTTTGAATACAGCTCATCTGCCTGGAATCCACACTGTATATCAGACATTAATACAATCAAGTGGGTCCAGAAGTATTTCACGAGAAGAGTCCTCCACTCCTCTGCTCACAATAGAATCCCTTATGCCACCAGGCTTGAAATTTTGGGCTTGGACAACCTGGAACTATGTTGCCTATGGTCTGACATAAGCATAGTACACATAGTCCTACCTTCAGCTTCAACCTCAATAATACACAGGCAAACAATAGATACAAACTCAAGGTAAACCACTCCAAACTAGATTGCAGAAAATACGACTTCAGCAACAGAGTGGTCAATGCCTGGAATGCTCTACCTGACTCCGTTGTTACTTCCTCTAACCCCCATAGCTTTAACCTTACACTGTCTACTGTGGATCTCATACCATTCCTAAGAGGTCTGTAAGGGGGTGGGCATAAACATGCCAGCCTGTCTACGGTCCCTGTCCTACTGTCCCCATTTATTTGTACTCATTTCATGTGCTCATGTCCATGTTTATACTTATACCTGTTATCTCATGCATGTTTGACAAACTAAATAAATAAATAAAATAAAATTGCCTGACACTTTATCTTCAAGGATTTAGAATGGAACTTCCCCTAGGTACTTTCCCTTATTTATATGTATGGTGAGGAGTTTAGTATGATTCTGAAGATAATTCAGAATTGGGGGGGGGATCCAAATAACCCACTTGAAGGGCAGCTCTTATGTTTGTAGAATATAGATCTTCTGTTTATTTATTGAGCGTATGATAGAGATAGAGATAGATAGAGATGATAGAGATATAGCTCTTCTAATGTCTGAAGACTCAGTAGATATATATCTCTAATTTCTATTGCAAGCATTTTAACAGCAGAATCTATAGCTGGTAGGATAAATGATCAGCAAATCTTGCCAGCTTTTAAAAGATCGCATCTGAGCAAAGACAGTCATTAGAACTATGTTCTGACTATTAACCTAATTTTTGTCTTCTATGAGGTCAGAAATGTTCCTGATCATCTATATCCCCACCCAGCTACCCATCCATCCATCCATCCATCCATCCATCCATCCATCCATCCATCCATCCATCTATCATCTGCGTATCTACCTATCTAGACTAGATCTGGGCTTGACATGTCAAAAAAAAAGTCTAACTTGACTGCTGATACATCAACCCTCCCCCAAAACAAAAGAGAAGCAGTTCTTTACATACTCATTAAAAAAAAAATACAGTCCAACTATGTCTGGTGCTATGTGTTATATAAAGAAATACAAAATGAAATACAAATAAAACAAGCTCATTTTCTCAGGCTCTGACACCCCTTAAGTGCATGGCTCTCTTGCATACTCTTGTGGTGTCAGACCCACATATCAAAGGGTCCAGAGGCTACATAAAAGCATAGCTTTTTTCTCACATGGCCCCTGCAGCCTCTGAAAATCGTGCGAGAATTGGGACATGCTTTCAGAACAGTTGTTGGGAGTTGGTGAATGCTGGCATATGACCCAAAATGTTGTGGTGTGTCATCTTTGACAGGTGTGTCACAAGTTCACCATCCCTCCTTGGACTCTTCTATGCTTTGTGAATATTTGTGCCAAACTGACTTGTAGCTTTCAGACAGGAGCAAGAATATGTCAGGAAGTAAACAAAGGATAATTTTTTTCTTCTTCTTTGGTTGCAAAGGGTTCTTGATCACTAAGTTGTTATTTTGTCCTATGCAGCAATAGGAAACTGCTTACTATGAATCCGAGAACACCTATAATTCCTCTTGGACATTTGTAAAGCAACTTGCAAAATCAAAAGTCCAAATCTTCATATTGGGACAACAAACAGATTGGGTAACAGCTGATTTCCCCCCTCTCTGGTTTGGCTGATTAAACATGTGCTTGTGAATACACACAGCATTTGACCTTACAACAACCATTCTTGTAAATGTTACTGAGCTGCTGATATTGTTTCAATTAAATAAAAATTAATGCTTGGAAAATATCACAAAAGGGTAATCTAATATTTAATCATTAAAGGGTTTATGCAAAGGGACATTTACAGAAGTATTCTTAGAAATGGTCAATTTCAAATGTTTGATTCTGCTTTCATAACTCTTGTCCTCCTCCCTCCATTTACTTACTCCCACTACTTTTTTTTCCTGTTAGGGATTATTTATTTATTTCACAAAACATTTCCATTGCTAGGGAACTACTGTTTGAAATAAGAACATTTCAAAAAAAAAAAAAAAGTAAAAATTGCATTTAAATTATTAATTGGTTATGAAGGACATTTTTAAAGAATCGGTTCTGAAACGTGTTGGGATTCCATTTGGCTAAAGGCGAGCACTTTAAAATGCAGATAATTTCAGTTGTAGATTTAAGAGAAGATATGGATTTTATTTTGGTGTTTAAGTATGCAACCTACTCTCGCTTCTCAGCATTTCAGACTACAATTTTCCTAATTGTGGCTTAATGAATAAACCATGGTTAATCAAACTGCAGCTTTCTTCTGTGACATTATTGGCTACAAATACAATCAAATAAATTGCCGTTTATTTAACTATGGTTTATTGATCAAGCTGCAATTCTTTTGTATGGTAATGTCATCCTATAAGAGCCACAGTGGCGCAGTGGTTAGAGTGCAGTACCGCAGGCTTCTTCTGCTGACTGCTGGCTGCCTGCAATTTGACAGTTCAAATCTCACCAGGCTCAAGGTTGACTCAGCCTTTCATCCTTCCGAGGTCAGTTAGATAAGGACCCAGATTGTTGGGGGCAATAGGCTGACTCTGTAAACTGCTTAGAGAGGGCTGTAAAGCCGTATCTGTGTGCTATTGCTATCACATTCATCTTAACTGCATCATTTTACAGAACCCAATCAAACCACAATTATAATTACTGGTTCACAAACCCAATGTTTGAGTTCACAAAATGTGGTAATCCATAACCAAATAACTTTAAACTAATTTATAATTTAAACTCTAAATTATGATGTAATGCATTTTGTAAAGTCTGTCAATATATTCTTGTCATATGATTTTAAAAATAGGCTCAGAATGATTGATGATGAGGGCTAGACTTATTCAGGAACATTTTCACTCAGTTAGTTCCCAGAATCTAACTTCTAAGTGCCTAGATGATTTTTCTTACCATATAGGGAACCACAACACACTAAGAGCATTTCTGAAGAAACATGTTTAAATGTACTTATCCTTATAAGCATTCTTGTTTTCTAAAAGCATATCACTTATAAATCTTTTTTTACAGACATTTTAAGAAATAATTGCTAGTTGTCAATTTATAGGAAGCTGTTTGATTTAAACAACAAACAGTAATGCAAAGAATTTCAGCGGTTTTGTCTTTTTTATTGGAATTTTCAGTCAGATTTGAATACTTATTATCACTCAGACTGTACTTCTGGGTTCTTATTTGAATTATAATGGCCAGAAAATGCCAGAAAAGAACATCTAAACATCTAAACAAACGTAATTGAGATATGCTATGGAAAATAAAATATTTGAATGGTCTTCAACATCCCATTTATGTTATTTTACGTTTTAAATTGTTTTCAGATAGAGCTCTTTCCTTCCATATAGTGGATTTTTTTTAAAAAAAAATTAAAACAGCATAATAAGAATCACTGAAATTTATTTTGCATGGCATCTCAATTTTAATATTATTTTGGAAATTTAAGAGATTGGACTAACTAAATTCGAGCCCAAATTAATTATTCTGTGCTATCAGTAAATTAAATAATTTTGAAAGCAGTGTTTGAATTAGTGTATTGTATTACTTCATCAGCTTCTCAAAGTCAGTAGCAAATGCTTTTGTTTCAAGGTTGTTGAGGGGTTTTATTGCATGTTGTTGAACTTTGCTGCACATATCAAACTCTGATGCAGACATAAAAATGTCAAGGCAAGCAAGGAGCATAGGGGAGTTCTCAGATCTTAAATTATTAACTTTTCAATCTTGCAGGTACAGGATAACCCAAAATAACCCACCAAAACTCACAGAAGGATAAAAAAGCTTTTCAACAGTTAGAAATGTTTCCTCTTCTTCCTGTAAAGAAGGATATTCAACTTTGTGACTGTATGTTTTTCTAAAAAGGAGAAGTTAAGGGTTCCTTCCTAGATACAGATTAACAGAATTGGAAGGGATATTGTAGGTCATCTAGTCCAACCCCGCACCCAAGCAGGAGACCCTACACCATTTCTGATAAATGACAGTCCAATCCTAATTTTATCTCTCTGGTCATTTAGCCCCTGGGGTCTCCTGCCTCTCTTCTCTAATTGTTTCCTAGGTGGATCTCTTCTCCTCATTCCATTAAACAATATGTCTATCAGGGGTGGGAATCAATTTTTTTTACTATCGGTTCTGTGGGTGTTGACTTGGCGGGCTTGGATTGGATTGGTGGGCATGGATTGGTGGGCGTGACAGGGGAAATATACTGTAAAATCTCCATTCCCTCCACACTCCAGGGGAAGGTTACTGCAAAATCCCCATTCCCTCCCAATCAGTTGGGAATCAGGAGGCTGAGAATGAATAGATGGGGGCTGGGCCTGTCAGAGATGGTATTTACCCCACTCTCCAAACTACTCAAAGTTTCCACTGTTGAATACCATCTCTTGTGTGTGATAGAATATGTTTGGAACTGGGTAGGATAAGAAGCAATGGGTGGAAACCAATCAAGGAGAGAAGCAACTTAGAACTAAGGTGAAATTTTTTAACAGTTAGAAAAATTAATTAATGGAACAACTTGCCTCCAAAAGTTGTGAATGCTCCAACACTGGAAGTTTCTAAGAAGATGTTGGATAACCATTTGTCTGAAGTGGTGTAGGGTTTCCTGCCTAAGCAGGGGGTTGGACTAGAAGACCTCCAAGGTCCCTTCCAACTTTGTTATTCTAACAGTGATGAACTTTTCTGAAAAATGGGAATATCAAGAGACCAGTCAGATCAGTGGTGGGTTGCAGGTGGTACGCCCTGGTACAGCCGTACTGATG
Source organism: Natrix helvetica (assembly GCF_964273705.1). Taxonomy (NCBI): domain Eukaryota; kingdom Metazoa; phylum Chordata; class Lepidosauria; order Squamata; family Natricidae; genus Natrix; species Natrix helvetica. The sequence goes on from NC_138561.1 coordinate 11,738,497, forward strand.
GATGCCCAGAGCACTGGTACTGTTCTGGTACAGTGCTCTGGAGGGCACACCCGCCTGCCCGTTGCCGTTACCTGTCTTTAAACTCTTTGGCGCTTCCGCGCACAATGCATACAGCACCTGTGCGATGCTCCACTGAGCAGCTGGAGCATCGCGGAGGCATCACTGGATGGTAGGACGTATGTGCGCGCCACACTCGTTCATGTGGAGGATGCCGGGCCCCAGAACCCACCACTGAGTAAGATAGAGAGATTACTATAGAATCAGTGTCTATAAGATTCAGGGCCTTAGCACATTCATCATACTTTTCGTCATCTCCTCATTAAAGAAGTGCAAGGACACCATACTTCATGAAGAAAAATTTATTTCATTTAGCTAGATGAAAATGCTAGAAAACCTGGGGATAATTTCTCTGACTTATTCTAATTAAATAAAATAAAAAGTGAGACCTTTGCCTATGGTACTTCAATATATATATATATATATATATATATATATATATATATATATATATATATATATATATATATATATATATATATATATATATATATATATATATATATATATATATATATATATATATATATATATATATATATATATATATATATATATATATATATATATATATATATATATATATATATATATATATATATATATATATATATATATATATATATATATATATATATATATATATATATATATATATATATATATATATATAATGAGCCCGTGCTGGATTTCTTAATGACAGTGGAGAACTTTGCAAGTTGGTTTACTAGCTATTTCAGTCAACATTTGGCATATTAGACTTAAAACGGTTTCCTAGAATATTCCAATTAATAATACATATTTGACATCAAGAACATCAAATAGCAACTTTAAGTTTACTCTGTGTTAAAATCTTGTCTGTTTGTAATGCATTTCATGATATTCAAGTGGAAATATAGAATTATTATTTGTTCCCTTTCTCTACCAATAAGCAAGAAGCCTTATGCTAAGGCTTAATATCAACTATAGCTCAATGCATAGTAAATCCAAATTAGCTGAAGTTGGATAATATGCTAAATTTGTGCATGTACAGACACAGTAAATAGCACAGAGTTTGTCCAATATCCACTTAAATTTCATCTTTCTAAACAACATGGAAGGAGCCATACAGTGTTAATATTTTCAAATGAAATGATAAGTAAAAGTAAACATTCCCCTTGCACATATGTGCTAGTCATTCCCGACTTTAGGGGTGGTGCTGATCTCTGTTTCAAAGCCGAAGAGCCAGCACTGTCCGAAGACGTCTCCGTGGTCATGTGGCCAGCATGACTAAACACCGAAGGAACGCTGTTACCTTCCCACCAAAGGTGGTTCCTTCTTTTCTACTTGCATTTTTGCATGCTTTTGAACTGCTAGGTTGGCAGAAGAATGAAATGAAATGATAATTGAGGACAAATAATCTCAGGATAATAATAGCTTAGTATACCCATCATAGTGTGTACATTTTCAGCCACGTACATATTGTTCATGATTTATTGGCCAACAGCAAATCAGGTGGCTGCCTCTGGGACATGATATTTTTAAAAAGAAAAATTGGCTCACTCAAACCAATTAAAATCCAGGCAAAGCAGAAGATTGCATGTTTATCTACTCCATTGCAGAACAGGTTGCCATCTGCCTTCCGATTCCACACACATGATGTCTGTTTGGGCATTTGTCATATTTTTTTTTTAATCAATATAATATCCTTACACAATGTTCATTTCCTTTGGATTAATTGATTCCACTCCCCGCCTCCTGCAGATTCAGCCAGAATTTTAGAACAATGTGGAAGGACGATCATTGTTTGCTGGAAAACAATAATTCTGCAATTTTATATATTGCATATCCATTTTTCTCCCTCAGGTATGAAAGAAATCATATCAAAGTGAACAAAAATATGGATAAATGGATTAGCAGGTCTGTGGGAAGGGCTCTAGGATTTATACAAAATGCTACCTAGAGATCAGAACAAATGAAATCATGAAACATCATCTTCTAAGAGCGAAGCTTATTCCTCTTAAATGCCTTGTCGTTTGATCCTGGCTGTTTGAGAACCAGTTAGCTTTTCCTTACTCAGCAAAAGCTTGTTGGTACTTACCACATTTTGCTGCCTGAATTTGCATTCAGATGGGGTAGTAGGGAAAAAAATAATTTTACTTGATCTCTGATTTGTTTGAACATAACCACCCTGAGTCTGATGGATCATGGATATATAACAAGCTATTTTAGGACAACATAATAATTGGAGGGGACCTTGGAGGTCTTCTAGTCCAATCCCCCTTGCTCAGACATACCATTTCAGACAAATGGTTGTCCAATCTCTTCTTAAAAACCTCTGGTGTTGGATCACCCACAACTTCTGGAGTCAAATTATTCTACTGATTAATTGTTCTAACTGTCACTCCTTAGTTCTAGGTTGCTTCTCTCCTTGATTAATTTCCATCCATTGCTTCTTGTCCTGCCTTCAGGTGGCTTGAAGAAACCTCTTCTTCATGGCAACCTCTTAGATATTGGAATACTGTTATCATATCACCTCTAGTCCTTCTTTTCATTAAACGAAGCATACCCAATCCCTGCAACTGTCTTCGTGTGTTTTATCCTATAGTCCCCTGGTCATGTTTGTTGCTCTTCTCTGCACTCTTTTTAAGGTCTCAATGTCTTTTTTTATACTGTGGCGACCAGAATTGGATGCAATATTCTTAGTGTGGTCTTATCAAGTGGTAGTAAAAGTTCATATGATCTTGATTTTCGAATAACTTTTCTCTCAACCTGAAACAAGGTCAATGACCCGCCCCAAGGCTGACTCCATTGTGCCCATTAACAGTTTACCTGATACAATAAAGGTAAAGGTAAACATTCCCCTTGCATATAAGTGCTAGTCGTTCCCGACTCTAGGGTGTGGTGCTCATCTCCATTTCAAAGCCGAAGAGCCAGCACTGTCCGAAGATGTCTCCGTGGTCATGTGGCCAGCATAACTAAAAATGTAATGCTCGGAATGCTGTTACCGTCCCACCAAAAGTGGTTCCTATTTTTATACTTGCATTTTTATGTGCTTTCGAACTACTAGGTTGGCAGAAGCTGGGAGAAGTAACAGGAGCTCCCTCCGTTACAGGGCACTAGGGATTTGAACTGCCGACCTTTCTGATCGACAAGCTCAGCATCTTAGCCACTGAGCCACCACTTCCCACCAACTAAATATACATCAATATATAAGCATGCATTTTTATGTGCTTTCGAACTACTAGGTTGGCAGAAGCTGGGACAAGTAACGGGAGCTCACTCCCTTACACGGTGCTAGGGATTCGAACCACCGATCCATATTAGCCACTGATACAGTATTTCAAAGAAGCCACTTCCCATATACAATGAAATTGAGGTAGTTTAATTATTTTCCAGCCTAGTGAGCTCTGAATATATTTGGGTTACATATTTATTAGGAGCTCTTAAATATTCAACTGCCAATGTATTTGTTACCTATTTCTTGTCTCTGTTGCCTTAGAAATTCATCTGTCTTGTTGCATATTATAACTCCAAAGCTAAGCTTCTTGACATATGTAATTTGGGCTCATGTACAGTATTAGAAACTTGCAAATGAAGACATGCTTGTTTAGTTAAAAACAACTTTTATAAAGCTAAGTTTGAAAAAAGTTCCATTTACATTGATACCAAAACTGGGTTTTTTTTCTGCTATTCTTTAATTTCTAATGACCAAACAGACACTTTCTCCTACCTTCACCACTTTTAAGAACTCCTTTTAAAAAAAGCCTCTTTATAAGCCAGGTTGATGCCTAAAGCAAAATTGTGGACCCAAATAATAAATACATTGATGAATCAAGCTAGAAATGCCTCATAACATTTAATATGTAAAAACTAATCTGACTCATGGACATTGACAGGTTTTCCTTACCACCAAGCAAGGTAGTTTTAAATTTTGATTTTCTTTCAGCTTTAAAGTCTTCTCTCTTGAAAGGACAAGACTTATCCCCTGAAGCCAAATACATTCAGCGCAGATCTACTGGTATATACCTCTGCTTCCACTTACTGTACCTTGCTAGCTGATTCTCCTTAGAAAAGGGTGTTAGTAAGCAACTTAGCTCTCTGTGTATGGCTTAGCACAAAAACTAAAACTCAAAAGATAAAACAGATGGGGGGGTTATGTAGCTTTTTTGATATTTAATGAAGGTATAACAAGGGGTTTTTTAAAATGTAAATATGTTATCATTCTAAAAAAAAAAAAAACCAAAATCCAGACAGTGGGATTTAAAAAAAAAATCAATATTGCTTATCTACGGAGATGTTATAAGTTAAATATGATTTGATAGCACATAATTGATCAATCATCTTGCAATCAATTGTGATTAACTTTTGTTTCCATCAAGTTTATTTCAAAGTATTTCAGTTAACCTATGGTAGATGGACTAGGTATCCTTTTTCCCCTTTTCATTTGGTTAATTGTACTGCATGTTTTAATGAATAGGTTTATTTCCTTCCTTCCTTCCTTCCTTCCTTCCTTCCTTCCTTCCTTCCTTCCTTCCTCTCCCTAATTTCTTAAAAGGAAACCCACTTGGCCAATATTAATGGCTTCGTCTCCCAAAGTGACAAATGAGAACACAAGTTCAAATTGGTTGTTTTTTTATTATTTTTCTTAACTTTGTTACTAACACAATACTGATTGGAATAAAGACAAACAACATCAGGGGAAAAAACCCAATTCTTTGGAACTTTTTTTAAAAATACTGAGTAAGGCTCTTTAGTTAGAGATCTTTGATGCTCATGGTAGAATTGCAATTTGGAAAGTTCTGCTTCAAACAGAGATTTTCCATGCAGATTTTAAATTAAGTTGACTTCAGCTAGATGCAGAGCACATACATTTAAGATTTTCAAATTTATTACCCTAAAATGAGCATGGCATTGTTGCAAAGAGAAAAAATACCCCAAGAGCTGCCCTTAATTTATTTAATTTATATGGCATCCATCTCAGTGTCAAGAGACTTTGAGTATTGTACAATTCAAGAGAATCTGCTCAGAAATATGTAAGTTTTTATCTCAAATCAATTTGTCTATAACAAAGTTCCTCCTGAACAGCATTTGGTTCCGGGTGTGGAACAAGGCATAGAAAGGGTTTTGTCAGGGTTCCAAGTAATACTCCTCGGATAAATAGGATTCCAAGGCAAGCATTTTGTCATCTGGTCGCCTGGTAACATCACCCCACCTCTCTCTGAGCACCTGTGGGAATGTCCTTGGTTCCCAAGAGAAAGTGTTTTGTTTTGACTATAATCCCCTCTCTCTCTACTCTTCCCTCCCCAACCCTCAGCTCCAGTGTGGCAATACTGAAGCCTGGAAAATGGTCCCTCTCAGGCCAGCTTCAGGGTTGGCAGGTTTCTTCATTTTCACTCAATCTTCCAGTATACAGAAAGCAACATGTGATGGAAATGACATGCTATCTTTTAACGGGCAGATATTTCATTCCTTATAGAAATAAGTACACAACCTTTCATCTTCATATTGAACTAAGCCCAGTATTGTCATACAGTATGCAACTTCGATAGGCTAGGGCTGTTGGATGAATGCAAATCCTATTAATTTGTGTGGCTCTCGTTCCAAAGCTTTCTGAAATCAGCAGCATTCACCACATCAGGGGGGAAAAGAAGAGGATAGGATCCAGCATGTTGTTTTCCCAGATGCATAGCTACAGACAGGATGCAGAATGAATCTCTCTCCTTTGTCATTTGTGTCTCAGAGATTCAGGCATCTCCTGTTATAATGCCCTCTGAAATGACGGCACCATTTAGCTATCATGGCTAATGGCTATTGATAGCTCTATCCTTGAATCCCTCTTTAAAGCTATCTAAGCCTGTGACCATCAGAACCTCTGGTGATATGGTGACAGTTAATTATAAAAGCCCTGTCTCTGAAAATGAAATTGTAATGGCTCATTCAGGTGTAATTTGTCATTGTTCAATATGACTGTCAACTACAGAAAGGTAGGCCTTTGTTCAGTTAGCATTTTAGGGTAAAGCTGTTGAATGTTGTGCTTCTAAACGAAGGGCTAAATAGTTCACCAAATATTGTGATGCAGGCTTGCAAACCAATCAATACAAAAATCAAGAAAGTATTTTTAGGAAAACAAGGTCCAAAGCATTTACTTGGGGAAAAAAAAAGAATTGCTTGAAAAAATATAATGCTATTTTAAAAAAATAAATAAAATGTCATGCAAAATGAGAAACACAAAAGAGCAATATATTATTATTATTATTATTATTATTATTATTTCTTTGGATTTCTAAACCGCCCCCTCTCCCAAAAAGGGACTCGGGGCGGTGTAGATATAGATAAATATAGATGGCATTATGAGTGATCTTTAAATTGCAACAGCTCTGGATACCCGTTGCTGAGGAACATGGGTAAGAAGCAGATCCTTTTCTGCTTTTCCCCTTCTGTTGTGTATCTCATTGACTGCTAAAGATATAAAGTGCAAGGGTAACTAGGCCTTTGGTCTGAAAATAATTATCCTTTTTTACGTGTACATGAACTCAGTGAATGTGGGTGGGCATAAAGGTACAGGTTCCCCTCGCACATATGTGCTAGTCGTTCCCAACTCTAGGGAGCAGTGCTGGTGCTTATCTCCATTTCAAAGCCAAAGAGCCAGAGCTGTCCTAAGAAGTTTCCATGGACATTTGGTTGGCATGACTAAACACCAAAGATGCACGGAACACTGTTACCTTCCCACCAAATGTGGTTCCTATTTTTCTACGTGCTTTCAAACTGCTAGATTGGCAGAAGCTGGAACAAGTAACGGGAGCTCACTCCATTATGCGGTGCTAGGAATTCAAACCGTTGAACTGCTGACCTTTCTGATTGACAAGCCCAGCGTCTTAGCCACTGAGCCACCGTGTCCCTACATGGGTGGGCATTTTCTTACATTTTTCTAAGCATTCTGTAATAACAGTTAAGAGAGTAAAATGATAACACATACGTATGTTGGGATGGTGGCTGAGGCATCTCTTTGTAATTATGATGTCGGTCTATGGACATCAAGAGAAAAAAAAATTCTCAGAGTGAGAAAGCGATACAGATAGTCCTCAACTTAGGACCACTTCTTTAGTGGCCGTTCAAAGTTATATTGAATGTTTCCCTACGTACAACTCAAATTTAAAGGTCTAATGGCTTCCTTCACGTGATCTTTTTGGCCATTTGCAGCATCCCATGGTCACATCTTGCAATCTATGACATTTTGTTTAGCAGAAACCTGCCTTTCTTATTTCTAACATAAAATGTCCATTTCAGATAATGGGCTCACTTAATGACTGTCATTAACAGCTTAAAAACTGCCACAAGAAAGGTCATAAAATTGAACACAGCCACACAATAACCCAATTAACAACCAGCATGACTTATGACCTGAATTCCAGGCTCAATTATAGCTGTAGGTTAAGAACTGCTTATAAAAGAACTTACAAATTTCATTGGTGGAAGATCAAATAAATCGAGAAATAGGGTTAAATTTCAGGAACAAAATATGAAACTTTGTAAAATTTCTAAATAATTTTCTTTGATGTTGTTGGTGGTGGTAATAGAAGTACCTTCTTTGCTTCTGACTTTGTAACAGAATAAAAACAATATGAACATTAAGTAACAAACTGAACATGTTACCCTCTTGCAAAAAATAAAACCAGCTGGCATTGCGTACTACGCTTAGGCTCAATTAAACACCCTTATATCTCATTGTGAATTTTACTATTCTATACAAATATAGATAAACCTATATCTCACAGGGCTTTGTTATCCATCTCTCTCCCATGCATGAGTTTCTAGCTGGAAACTTACATGATTCCTTTGCAGTGCAAAGCTTTCTGTCTTATGATTAATCTTTTGGTTGGGAGCTCAGCTAGTGCAACTCATAAGTAATAACCCCATTTATCTGCTTTGATGACTAACTGCAGCAGTCAATCATGTCTTCCATCTGTCCATCTGGTATTGCCTATGTCAAATCACGGTTCACCTTCAAAGATAAGTCTGGATATCATTACAAATTGCCATCACACTTTCATTCCATTGTTTTTTCTCCTTGCCATTCTTCAATTTCTACAACACCTAGAAGTAATATATTAGATCACACAATAAATATATGTAAGTTTTTGTTTGAAAACTTTTTGGTTTAAAGTTAAACATAAACATACCCAGATTTCCTAAAAGTTATCTGTAGTTCTACACTAAAAACCGTTTTATGTAAAAAAACAAAACAAAACATTGATTTTGTAGGAGAAGAACAGTCAGAGTTGGGGGTGTGTGGAGTCAAGAGAGGAATCAGCCTAGTGTCCCACAAGCAGTCTAAATCCAATCCCTCTTGAATTCCATTGATATACTGCCAATTTAGTGCTGACCCATTAGTTGACTTGATTCTAATGTATAAGGTAAAGGTTCCCCTCTCACATATGTACTAGTCGTTCCCGGCTCTAGGGGACAGTGCTCATCTCAGGTTCAAAGCCTAAGAGCCAGCCTTGTCTGAAGACGTCTCTGTGGTCATGTGGCCGGTATGACTAAATGCCAAAGGTGCACAGAACACTGTTACCTTCCCACCAAAGGTGGTTCCTATTTTTCTACTTGCATTTTTACATGCTTTCGAACTGCTAGGTTGGCAGGAGCTGGGACAAGAGCTCACTCCGCTACATGGTGTTGGGATTCAAACCACTGAACTGCCAAACTTCTAATCAACAAGCTCAGCGTCTTAGCCACTGAGCCACTACGTCCCAGCTTTTTTAAACTCCCTTTTAAATTTCCAAACTTTTTCTTTACTTCTCTTCCACTTTAATTGCCCAGGAATCTCCTGCTGATGTCTCCCCTATGCTTGACCCTTCTTTTATATAATACGAAAAAGGAACATTTGCACATGTTTCCAAATAACACATTTTCTCCATATGCCTTATAAAGTCATAGTTGGTTATTTTGGAAGTAGCCAATTTGAATTTTAAGTAAGACTAATTGTGGTTTTCTAGGATGTCATAATTAAGCAATTAAGAGTTAACTTGTGAAGTTAGCCATACATTACAGATACCCCCACCCCAGGTATCTTAAAAAGAACAACTGAATATCAGGAGTGTAACTGAATTTCCAGTTCATATACATATTGTTGGACATTATCATTTTTTTCATCATTTCTATTTAGTCAGAAAACTAGATTTATACTGAGGATTCCAACCTACTGAATTATAAAATGAAAATAGCTTGCTTTAACACATGATGGTATAAAGTATGCCTTGAGGCATCGTTGAATTTGATTGCACCCACATTTTTATATGTTTGTGTTTGTAAGAAAGAAAGTGAGTGAGTGAGTGAGTAAGAAAGAGAGATAGAAAAAATACTGTATTAGCTTTCCACCCTCTGAAATTTCGGCTCTTTCATAAAGGGAATATGACCACTCAAATTCAGTCCCTATCTTTTAGATATATGAAATGCAATTATTACATGCATCAAAGTAGACAGCAAGGTAGATGACCTTGATGGAGATACGCAAGCTCCATTGTCAAGGCAACAAGGGGTAAAAAAATTACCTAAACCTACAATGTCATGATAACATTTGGAAGCAATTCAGACTGATACTCCCCAAATTTGCTGAATTTACTAATTTACTGAACTGTAAGAAGTGTGGGAGGTACAGACTTTCAAGATTTTGTTATTACAGCAAGTCTCAATAAAAGTAGTTTTAGACTTCCCACAAAGCTGAATTCTTGGTCTAGTCTATCAAGTGGGGTTGTCAGGTGCTACCAAATTCTTTGGGATTCCTGATTGCTAACAATATTGAATTCATGATAAGGTAAAGGTAAAGGTTCCCTTCGCACATATGTGCTAGTTGTTCCCAACTGTACGGGGCGGTGCTCATCTCCGTTTCAAAGCCAAAGAGCCAGTGCTGTCCGAAAATGTCTCCGTGGTCATGTGGCCGGCATGACTAAACACGGAGTGCTGTTACTTTCCCACCAAAGGTGATTCCTATTTTTCTACTTGCATTTTTACGTGCTTTCGAACTGCTAGGTTGGCAGGAGCTGGGACAAGTAACAGGAGCTCACTCTGTTATGTGTCTCCAGGGATTCGGACCACTGAAATGCTGAACTTTCTGATTGACAAGTTCAACATCTTAGCCATGGGGCCACCATATCCCTTAATTCATGATGAGGACACTGTAAAACATCCAAGCTAAGAATTAAATAAGTGTCCCCAAAATATGGGAATAAACATGATAAAGCTAAAATAAAACATCCCTGGTCAAATAATCAATTCAAGTTAAATGACACTTAAATTCCAAGAATAATGTACCCAGGCTTATATAATTGTATTTGAAGTTTCAATTCAACTGTAATTGAATTCAATTACAGCCCATAGATCACTGTGATTATGCAAACATGTCATCATTATATTAATAGCAGAATGGCATGCCATTGTTACAAGTGCTGAAATCATACCAAGTTGCTTTGTTTTGAAATCACATCAATCGTGTCTTCTGCTTACTGTAACATCAAAACCTCCAAAACATCATTGTTTTGATTACCTTTATAAAGGTAATTAAAAGGAAATAATGAACATGTCATAAACAAAAGTACGCAAGCCACCAAATATGTTGTGAAGCTCATAGCATGATGAAAACCCTGGTTGGAAAATAATGTGCGTGTTCCCGTCATAAGTTATTTAGTGTTAACTGGCACACCCTGGGTTTGTATGAAGCAAAAAGAAAACGGATGAGCTGGAATGCTCTAAACAGGAGTTAGTGATGAAAATAAGTGAACATTCTTTATCACATGGAGAACCATATATTAGTGTGGCGGGTCTAGCCCCATATTCTGCTGTAGGAAGCATGATGGCTCAGCTGTAAAAGACACTGAGCTTGTCTGACAGTCGAGGTTCAAGGGCCATGCAATGGGGTGAGTTCCCTTTACTTGCTACAGCTCCTGCAACCCTTTCATGCAAATGCAATTTAGATAAATAGGTATCCCTTTGGCGTTCCATGAGCCTTGGTGTATAGTCATGCTGGCCACATGACCATAGATGTGTCTTTGGACAATGCTGCTAAGAAATGGAGATGAGCACCAAAGTTTCCCCTGTCCAGAAATGACTGGACAGGGGAAGCTTTTAGTTCTCTGACAGATATAAAACTTCATATAAGAACAGGGACCTGTTTGTGTGTTTCTTTGGTAAATCTATATCATATCTTTATATATTATTATTTTTTGTAGGAACTCAGGCAACTTACAATGGAATGTCCTCTGTCCTGTGAAGAAAACTGGACTGAAATAGACTGTTCATACTATTGTGAGTACTAGGAAATTAACATGCCCACTTCAGCATCTTAATTATCACATTCAACCTATTTTGTTTTAAAATTTAAGGATGCAGAAGAATCTTGCATTTAATTTGCATTAAATATGGTCCAGATTTCTGATTTCTATCTATCATTGGGTATGTGTCAGTATTGCCAATTTACATAAATACAGTAAATCACTGATGATTTCTACTTGATTGAAAGCAAAATTGCAGATGTGGTATACTCCTTCGAACTTATATTAACTTACATAAACTGCAACATAAATCATGTAAGTCATTATTCGGCTAACGTGATCCCTGACATACTGCTATAGAAAACCATTATTTTTTTTCTGTGTTTAATCAAAACCTGTTAGCATACTTGGAAAAATACAAAAAAATGCATGATGGAATGACTACACATTTACATAGCTTTTCCCATTACTTCTGAACAAAATAGACTAAACACTGGGTGGAATTAAAATTGTAAAAATTCAGGATAGTATGTGAATCAGAATATTCCCCTATTACGAATGCATTAAATGTTGACAGAATGTTTACATAAAGATTGATAATTATGTGGGTATTCTATAGGGTACAGTTTACCTACAAACGAACACCCTAATGTAAACAAAGGTTGCTTAATGCTTTAAAAAGAGTAAACATGAAAGCATATGTAGAATATACTTGACTTACTTTGTGGAGACAATTATTCCTCAGTGATGGTATTTGACTTTTGCACTGATGAGACAGGGAAAATACTCAAATCCATTCTATTGTTCTACCCTGATGGTTAGAGTCCTTAGTCAAAATGGAAGGAGCGAAGGAAACAGTATATATATTTTTTAATTATCAAGATGGTTCATTGCACAGTCAACCATATGTTTATATTGAACTTCACATTTTTATCCACCTCTCAAGTCCTTCTGAAAGATCTGAGTTAGAAACATGTTGTTTGGTGACCTAACCATAGTACACAAAATTATATGCTACAGTGTCCTGTCAATGACTACTTCAGCTTCAACCGCAATAATACACGGGCAAACAATTGATACAAATGCAAGGTAAACCACTCCAAGCTCAATTTCAGAAAATAGGACTTCAGCAAAAGAGTGGTCAATGCCTGGAATGCACTATCTTACTCTGTGGTTACATCCTCAAACCACCAAAACTTTAATCTTAAACTGTCTACTGTTGACCTCACCTCATCCTAAGAGGTCAATAGGGGCTTGCATAAGCGTACCGTCCCTGTCCTACTGTCCCCATTTATTCGTCCCCATTTCCTGTGTTCTTATTCATGTTTATTCTTATTCCTGTTATCTTGTACATGAGTGACAAACTAGATTAAATAAATAAATAAACAAACAAATAAGATAAAATAAAATAAAGGTATCCTTGCAGGATGCAATCTTTTCTAAGTAAATCTGCTTTTTTCACTTGTTTGGTGGTGATTTTAGTTAATGCTGGTGCTCTAGATGTTTTGGGATTGCACCCAAGGTGTCTATTATTATTGGTTGTTATGTATTTGTTGTCTAATCTTTGTATATGATGGACCAGATTAACATAATCATCTTCAACTGTTCCTCATTATATTTAAATTGAGTTGGAAAATGTACTGCTATGTGGAGCTTTTTAGTTTGAACATCACTTGGTTTATATATCTAACAATGTTTCTGTTCAGAGGAAGAGAATCAGGAGAATAACAGTGGGGTGCAGAAGATTTTAGAACATGTTTACTCCTTGATTAAAATGCTCCCTGGCTGATAACATAGTCAATGCAAAAGTGGGGATAGCAAGCAATAAAGCAATTCATCTTTTTCATTTGTTGATGTTATACAGGTGATGATTCAATGTTTCTGGGAAATGCAGCAACAGAAATCTCTTTATTATTGAAGAGATCAAATAGTAACCAATCAAACAGAAGAAAAAGAAGTGTCTCCTGGAGCAGAAATTGCTTCAGCTCTCTGTAACAACAACAAAAAGTTGCATTATTGATGATGCCACTGACTTCAGCAAAGAAGGGATAAGCCTTCTATTGAAATTTATCCTGCCCTTAAGGATGGCAATGTGAGACTGAGATTGATTTTGCTTTCAAATGCAATGTATATATATCAGATTTGGGAATCTACATTACCGCAGACTGAAGGTTTAGCTAAGCAAAGTCTTGTGGTGCATCAATCAACAGCAACATTCCCCCTCACCCCCTTTGTTCTTCCTTTACTGTAAAGAAAGCACATGTGAGTCCAGTCCATAAAGAGCCTTGTTGGCGCAGTGGTTAGAATGAAGTATTGCAGGCTAGCTCTGTGTTCCCACTGCGGGAGTTCGATTCTAACGGGCTGAAAGTTGACTCAGTCTTCCATCTTTCCGAGGTTGGAGAACCCAGATTATTGAGGGCAATATGCTGACTCTGTAACTTGGTTAGAGACTGTTGTAAAGCATTTTGAAGCGGTATGGAAGTCTAAGTGCTATTGCTATATAAACACACATGGAATAGCATAATCATGTTTTGAGTCTACAAAAAAAAAATCACCTTCCCCCATTGCTGCCAATAGATTATGGTTACCCTTCATAGCACTAGCACTTATATACAATTTCACAGTGCTTTTCACAGCCCTCTCTAAGTGGTTTACAGAGTCATCTCATTGCCCTACCAATCTGGGTCCTCATTTTACCCACCTCGGAAGGATGGAAGGTTGAGTCAACCTTGAGCCGGTGGTACTTGAACTGCAGAACAGCTGGCAATCAGCAGTCAGCAGAAGTAGCCTGCAGTACGGAACTCTAACCACTGCACCATCATGGTTCATGGTTTGAGAAGGGTGGTAAATTTTGATAAATGGGATGCAAGAAGTATGCAGTTATAAGGATTAAGCTTCCTCGGTTTACATACAATAATCCCAGTTCTATGTAAGCCATCATATGCTTCCTCTAGAGATCTTGTGGCCAACTACACATTTTTTTAATATATTCATTTTGTGCTTTTCAGAGCATAATGTAATAATGCTGTGACACACTGGATGAAAAGCAGAAGAAATGTTTCTTATTTATTTAACATAGAATTTGTAACTCCCATAGCTGGAACTTTGATAGTGTGGTGGATCATGGAGAGGATGTGAATTCCCAGGAGGCAAGGGGCTCATTCCAAAGGAGTAAGAGGAAATTCAGCCCAATATGTCTTGTTTGAGAGCAGGAGGGTGAAGACAATCCCTCTGTAATGATTCACAGAGTATATTGCAGATGCTGATACTGAGTGGTGTGGTGGCCTAGTGGTGAAGACATGTGCCTCCCACTTGGAAAGTTGAGAGTTCAATCCTAGGTAGTGTTATCTATTAGGGTGCAAAGAAAAAAAAATCTACTGCAAACTTGGGGTAGGGATCAGGAAGGGCAGCTGGCCAGTAAATGCTCAGCTCCATCCAGTCGCCCTGACTCTACTTTGAATTAAGGGATTACTGGGTCATAAAAAGGGAGGGGTTTTTTTGTTGCAGATGCAGATACTGGAGTCCTCAGTCTGTTCAGATTTGATCTATAGATGTGAAATATATAAATGTGATGAAAACTAAAGGTGGGGCCATTTCAGTTCAAAAGGGATTTCCAACTGATATACAAGTTATCATTGATGCAAATGGGTGCTATTTAATTTTATGTACTAAAATAGCAGTGACTGCAATACCAAATTTAGATTCTCCTATTTTTTCAGCACCCAAATGAGTGTATTTCTGATAAAGTGAGAATAGGAGGTTGTTGTTTTTTCCCTCCCAGGTAACTTTAATGAACTATAGACTATGGGGTCAAAGGGAGATATTCCTTATTTAATTATTCAATTTTTGTGTATGACCATAACCATTATGTAATGTAAACTAAATATTTTGTACTAATGGATTCCCCCCCCCCAAACAAATAGTGTTCAACATGATATTTTAACTGAATTGCACTTGGTAGTACAATGGCCTGTGTTATCTGCATTTCTGCTTGGAGAGAAAAAACTAAATTTTGTGTTTGAACGCTATGTAGCAAAATAAGGGATATTTGGTCACCAATTTGTACTTATGAAAAAATGAGAATTTAGAATCTGGAATAAAGTCTGTCTGTCCAATTTGTTGTAGGAGAGTCAAGATTATATCAGAAAGTGCTTCCCACTTTTCTTTCTCTGACAAATATAATAGAATTTTTTTCTGCCACACAGAGCAATTTCCTGCATATTTTTTATCAGTTCTCAGTCAATCTGAGGAAAAGTAATTTGTTTCTGAATTTCTTTTAAAGCAGAAGAGAATTTTGGATGCATACTCATGACCAGAGTCTGAAGTTCTTGCTCATAGTTAGATACCTATTGATGGAGAAATGTCTATAAGTATTTGATAATTTCAATCTTCTGCATTAATTACACCCAAAAGGAAGACATAAACTCATCCGATTCAGTTTTTTTCAATAAAAGTGCTAGTATCACTTCTAAGATTAAGACCTGTTCTTGAATAATTGTTGATGATTGTCTACGTCTTTAAGGGAAACACAAAAGCTTCACACAGCCATTTTCTTTACCCAGAAATTTGATTAAGAGTTTTAAAATTTCATTTACAGTTAGCTTCAATTGTTTAAGGAAAAGAGGCAGAAACATGCATGCATTCTTATCACATAAAAATATATTGCTGTACATGAAGCTAATTGCAAGCAAAATTTATATCAGACACAATTGCAGACAAAGATAAAAAACATATGTTAGAGCCAGTGGTGGGATTCAAATCATTTAACAACTGGTTCGCTGCCCTAATGATCAGCTAGGTAGGTGTAGCTCGGTGGTCATGTAACTGGGTGGGCATGGCCAACTCAATGTCATTCACATCGATGGGCACTTTGCCGTAGCTGTAACAATGTAATAAGGGTTAACCGGAGAGGCAGTTTCTGTAAGCAGGGCAATAAAGATTAGGCTAGAAACAACACCATAATGTTTCCTTCCTGCTTTCCTTACAGGATTAGCCCTGTAAAGTGGAAAAAGGACAAAATGAGACAATTGGTTCTCCGAACTGCTAAGATAATTAACAACCAGTTCTCCCGAATACTGTAGGTGCGAACTCGCTGAATCCCACCACTGGAAAAACTCTTGAGCTTTAAGAAACCATCTATTCCTTCTTTCCTTCCTTCCTTCCTTCCTTCCTTCCTTCCTTCCTTCCTTCCTTCCTTCCTTCCTTCCTTCCTTCCTTCCTATTGTATGACACATACTAGCGTTTCATTAATCGTTTGTCTAATTCCTACTTTTAACATTCATTTTTTGTCATTCTCAGGCTCCTAAATCAATGGGATTAGTCTGTACTGTTTAAATGACAAATCCCTAGATTCTATCTAAGATTGTTTTTAATGTTTGCAATTCTAATCAGCTCACAAGACAAAAGAAATACCTTAGAATTTATCTATCCCTGAATTCTAACAGAATGACAAACTATACAACATTAATGAGGGAAGGTAACTACTAGCTGAAAAGGGCAGATGACAAACACAGAGAAGATAAAAATCAAATGGACTTGTCAGTATTTGTCTGGCCACACTCAGAAACTGATGGTACCTAGTTGAACAGTGATTTGTAAAATTGTTCCTATTTTTGGCTGAAAGTTGCCAGTTTTGAAGATGGCTAGCTAGCTTCTAAATCTAAAGCTCATTTGGGCACACTGATTAATTTTGATGGATAGAGATGACCCAAAGGGGGTATGTTCTTATCAGTTCCTGTGAAATTAGGCATTGTTGAAGAAGCTCCAAAAACAATAGTTTTGAAAGACATATGGTTTCTAGATAACATTTTTAAAGAACTTGGTTGACTTGTATTTTTGTAACATCCAATAGAAGGAATTCTGTGTTGCAGGACCCAGTGGTCAGAGACTCCTACAGACATAGAGTTTGAAGCAGGCATTCATTCAAAGACACGGAGTTTGAAAGAGTCATTCATTTTCGGTGTGAAAATTCAAATTTCAGCATCCCCCATAGATTATTTTCTAGATCCAGATTTTCTAGATCCAGCAAAAAGGGAGGGTCAATATCAGTGGTGGCATGCTGCCGGTTTAACAACCGGTTTGATGAGCATGCACTTCGCACGCGCTTGCACTCAGTGCTGAAGATGGAGCATTTAGAAGCTCAGCTGTTTACCTCCCAAGTCAGCAACAGTAACTAAAACAGCGAGGTGGGGGGAATCATCTATTGCCACACAATTGTGATGAGCTAGGAAGCAGGAAATAAAGGACAGGATAGGGCAGGGGGCTTGGGCTGGGCCAACTGATTATCAGTGTTACCGGTTTGTCCAAATTGGCTAAATACCATCTTTGGTGAATATGTTCTTCAATAATTGACACAACCCAAATTACTCTCTTAGCATGACTTTCTACCATGCAGTTCAATTGGAAACTGACTTCTCTACCTTAAGGCCACTGGCTTGATTCAAGGCTTTTTAAAGGGACAACTGCTAAGGTTTTTTTTTAAAGAGTTGTCAATCCTTTTCTCTTAAACCTACACATGCACAATCTCTGCCATTTAGTTTCCAACTCCTTGATCATCTCTGTTGCCCTTCCCTAAATCTACATTAGTTTTTTATGAATATTTGTTAAAATGTGATGAGCAAATATTGGGTAATTATAGTGATTTTCCCATCATAACTTTTTAGGGTAGGTCCTTCAAGAGGTGGCATGTAGAATTTCATAAATAAAACATCATCTGGACCATTTTCAATGAAACTTTGGGCACGGGTCTGAGATGCTGAGATGGTATTGATCAGCCTACTAGATGATCTGCAATTCTTTTCTTTTGGACTCATGCCTATGTTACCACCAAGTGGTAACTGAGTAGGGTGGCTTTTACCAGCTGCATGTCATGTCCCAATCACCATCTATACAAAGTATTAGAATAAAATGGAGATGGGGCTACCCTTGAAGACTATACAAAAGCTGATCCAAATCTTTCCAAAACTTTGATAACTCTCTTTACCCAATAATTGTTTTAAAAGTCTTGCATGTGAACTAAGCATAACAAATGCAAGCTTTTTTTCTCCCCTTACAACTTTTTAAAACAAATGCCACTGGGTTTATTTCAATAAGTTTGCATTTCATTAGGGAAAATTAAATAAAACAGCCATGGTAAGAACACTTACTTTGTAATAAATAGAACTTATGGAACTCAGCAGTGGGACTTCACCATAAAGCCGCACAAGGTCATGTTTTAAGGATGCTTTTATACTGAAGAGTGAGAAAGTTAATTGACCTAATTCCATATTTACTCAGAATGCTTCAGACATTGCTGATAATTTCAAGCAATTAAAAGATGCTGTCCTAAAGCAAAAGAACAACATTAAGTTTTCTTTAAACCATTAACAGGAAATTACCTAAAATATTTCAATGACCATGTTCAGCTAAGATGGACCGGGCAAACCTAACGTAATTATAAATACTGAAACAAACATTCTGCCTTGCAATCTTTCAGCTCCCCTTAATAACATATGAGCTCATTAGGCTAATATTTATTGCAAATAATAATAAGATGGTGTATGTGGGTGTATATAATCCTTCTTATCGTAATTTTTTCCAGTGGGACTCCATAAATAGAGGGGCTTTCTCATTATTTCTTGTACCTACTTTGTCTATGAGACTATTCTCTATTAATTTTTTTAGCATTCCTGAAGATGCAGTTCTTCGGCACTGATTTAGTCTAAAATAGACAGTGAATTATGTTTTGGGGGAAAAGATCAGATGCATGCTGTCACTATTTTGCCCCCATCATTTTGGCTTCAATGAATTTGCTGTTAGAGAGAACGATCCTGTTGCTTCATTTTGTTTCCACAACATGCTGATTTGTTTGGGAATATTGATCTAAGGATTGAGTTGAAACTTAAGGAAGCACCCTTGTTTTTCCAAGCTTCTGTTGCTTAGTGTTACACATATTACTTCTAACAAGTTTAGCTGTTAAACTCTTGCATAATACATTGCAGTTTGGAATGAGAATGCCATTTGTTATTTTCTGTGAAAGAGATTTAATCAAAACTGACCCACAATTTCAAGCATGAATGCATAACATCTCATCATTAACTACTGGCTGAGACATTATATGTTAAGTTTAGTATTGATTGGAATGTAGTGGAAGCATTCGTGGGGGGGGGGGGAGCTACTTATTCTCATTTCTAGCGCCATCTTCAGGTAGTGTATAAAAAAGGGGAACAGCAAGGCATTCACCCCCCACCCCCGCCCCCATATCCTCACTCCCATTCATTGCTTTAGAAATATGTGGGAAAGAAAGACTACATGATTCTTTCACAAGGATGGAGATCCTTCTGATACCTAAAGAACACTTAGGCTGCATTGAATTTTGCAAAATGATGCAATATAGATGGGCAACATAGATAGTATTTCTCCAGTGTCCTCTGTTAGTTTTTCTGCATTTTGGCTGGACCTGCACATTTCATTATGCCCGTCACATGATTTGTTAAATGAATGCATAAATGAATAATTTATGGTGTGTAGATCATGTTCAGGTTCTGTGTGTTTTGTAAACTCTGACAAGCGTTCATTTAAGAAACAAGTAGAAAACTACAATGTATTTACAGTTCTGAAATATTCTTTCAGTTATAACATTGTCCTTTATGTTGAGCAAAGTAAAGTTGTATGATAACAGAAAGGATATCATGTATTCCTGTTGAAACTGTGAAGAATTAGCAGTGTTTTTTTCACAACTATGAAGTGAAGGTAAAGTACCAAACCAAGAGAGACAATGTCTTCTGGAATGGCTCTAATTTCATGACACCGGCTTCCTATTTAACTAAAACTGTGATACTGGAGAATATTTGAAACTTTTAATATTTGATGCTTGAAACTTTCGCTGTTCATGCGTAGATTTGCTTTTTTAAGGATAAAAATATTTGAAACTTTCCCTGTTCATACATAGATTTGCTTTTTCAGGATAGAAAGCCTTGTATGTAAATGTTTCCATATGTATTGCTTCCATGAACAGGTTCAGCTAAACATGTCAGCGATGACATTGCTATTATAACAAGTCTGTGCCACATCCACATGTATTCTCTCAAGCTGTATGTGCCCAGTTAGAATAATAACTGTCTGCTGTTGTTGTACATATTATAGACAGAAGTTGAGCTATATTGTTAAGCTAGATATGAGCAAGAAAGCAAAGCTAATGAAAAAATTCACCTTGAAGTGATTGCAAAATCTTGTCTAATAGTAGAACCTGCTGGTATATTTAATAGATTTCATTCTTAGACCGGTCCTGGGTATTCTTAAAGAAAACATTGTTCAGTAAATGGAATTGAAATCAGACACATTTTAAGTCTGACATCAGTCGGGTCTATTTCCATACAACCAAATCTGGATCCAATCAATAAAATGAATAACACTCAGATGAGGTCTACATATTGCAGAAAGCAATAATGTAGTTTGATTGATTTTGTTTTAGAATATTGTATAAACCTTCCCCACTGTGGGCTGTAAATCTTAAATTTCTTAAATTCATAGTTACGCATCATGTTACGCAAATGATGCATCATGCTGAAAATCAGACATTAAATGGGAGATTTGTTTTTTCTTCTTGGTAAACTGGCCTTTTGAGAAGAAACTTTATCTTATCCTGTACTAAATTACAGTGTTGCAGTCATAGATAAAATAAACAAACACAATACATTTTAGGAAATGTGATGTGAAGAAAAATAGAAAGTATCAACAACTTTAAGGATAAATAGTTATGTGAAAAGAAAAAGTTAGGAAATAAAATATAAATCAGTTCTACTGCCTATTTTGTTCACAGCTACTTATCGTTCTTACCCGCCTAGCAATTTGAAAGAATGCAAATGGGAATAGAGTAGAATAGAATTCTTTATTGGCCAAGTGTGATTGGGCACACAAGGAATTTGTCTTTGGTGCATATGCTCTCAGTGTACATAAAAAGACAAGATACATTCATCAAGAATAAAAACATACAACACTTAATGATAGTTATAGGGTACAAATAAGCAAGCAGAAAACAATCGATATCAATATAAATAGTAAGGATACAATCCTGCAAGAGTTACAGTCTTGCAGTCATAAGTGGGAGGGGATGGGTGATGGGAACAATGAGAAGACTAATAGTAATAGTAATGCAGCCTTAGTGAATAATTTGACAGGGGTGAGGGAATTATTTGTTTAGCAGACTGCTAGCATTCGGGGGGAAAACTGTTCTTGTGTCTAGGATTCGAGGGGTCTGTAAATATTTTCACAGCCCTCTTTTTTAAAAAAATAAATAGATAGTGGGAAGATAGCAGTGTTCTGTGTGCCTTGGCATTTAGTCATGCTGGCCACTTGACCACAGAAAGGGTCTTCAGACAATGCTGGCTCCTTCAACTAAGAAACAGAGATGAGCACTGCTCCCTAGAGTCAGACACGACTGGACAGGGGAAACTTTTACCTTTACTTATCATTATAAATACAATTCCCTTCTATCAATGCAATCCGGGGGGGGGGGGGGAGCTCAAAAAACCAGTTTCATATCTGTGAAGCGGAAATATGTCATTAGCATTTCTAGAGTTAACTTTCATAATAGGAGCATTACATCAAATCTGCAGTATGTGCAACACTGACTCAAGTGAGGATTGACCAAAATTAATTCTGCCAGGAAAATTGAAAGCATTTCAAGTAGGCAGCCCAGATGTGATAATTCTGAAATGGATGGTCACACAAGGGTCAATATGGCTATGTTGACACTGCATGCTGAGATAGTTGAGTCCATCATGTCTTACTTAATAAATCATAATTGTCTGTTTCATGAGGAATACTAAACTATAAACTAGATGTAAAAAGCCATGCTAGTTTAAGAGGCCACATTCAAGCTTCATTTTTGTGAAGCAGTTAGTTAGATACCATCAAACAGCCAGTCCCTGAGAGCTATAGAGATAAATGCCTTCAATTCTGATTTGACCCTGAGAACAATATGCATTTCTTTTGACAATGTTCAGGTGTTTCACGATCCCATCTGTTCATTTTATTTATTGTCTTTATTGTCTTCCCCTTCTTTTCCTTTCCTCAGCATTGCCAAGCATAGTCATTTTCCCCCTAAGCCATTGTTTGTTCACATCACATACTCAAAGTAAATGAATTTCTGCTTGTTGATCATTATCTATGGGGAATAGTCAGTCTTTCTTTCATCCACAACCAATTGATTGGTTCTTCTTACAGTTCATAATATCCTTAGAAGTGGTTTCCAAATCCAACGTTCAGAGTTATCTATTTTCTTTCTCAATATCCAGTTTTCATAACGATATTCTATTGTAGAAGTATATTTATCCTTCACAATCTCATCTAAATTTGTCATTGCTTTCCTCTCTTGGATTGTATACCATTCTTTCACTGGGCCACACATCCTCGTTTTGCATTTGTTGTTAGCATTTTAATTGCCGTTTCTTCTACAGCTGTTAAGATGGGAGTGGGTATCTCATCTTCAGATTCCTCATTTGACAGATGGTCTACTATTTATTTATAAAGTTTATAGAAAATTTCACTCTGAAGACACACCAGTGATGTTCATAAGCCCTAAAGAGCTAAAAACATACCGATGCATAAATGCAAGAATAAAACGTTAGATGTTTAATTGATATGACACACTTCATCTTTCTATGCCAATGACAAATAAAATTAATTCATCTCTGAAGGTTTTATGATACAGCCAAAAATAAAGAAACTTCCAGAAACCAATGAGATTAAGGATCTACTTTACCTTAAAGGTGGCAGGGACAAGCTAATCTAAAGTGAAGAGATCCCACAAAGAATGTCCACTTTCAGACCATCTCTTTGTACTACCTCATAGATAGAAGCTTACCAATGGTCAATTCTTATACCAGCTTTAAGTAGCAGTGTCAAGATTCTTCCATATGTGGGGTTCTTGTTGCTCACTGAAACAAATATTTTCTTGCAAATGTTTCATTACCCAACTAGAGAACAACATTAGTGCTAGAAGGGAAAGTGATTTATTTTCTGTTTATATACAAGTGGTTTACTCTGTGAATATTGATGGGACTATTCTTGATGGTTCCTCAATTACGCTCTTGTTTATTGAGTTGGCAGTTCCTTGATTGGGATTATTGTTGACTGTTTGGTATTAATCTCTTCTTATATGAGTACTGATTGTTGGTCAGGAGGTGGTGTTGTCTTTTTTTATTGTTTCTTTTGAATGGTGTGTAGATGTTGTTTATCTCTATGTGTCTGTTGATGGCTGATTTGTCCAAGTGCCAGGAATTCTGTACATTTTGGTCTAGGATGATCTCTCCTGCTCAGTAGAAAAGATGGTGAAGTCTTCCCATGTGTTGGCAATTAGGAAGTTTTCATCATGTCTTCTGACTGCTAGTTGGTGTTCATGGATGTGCACTGCTAGTGTTCTGCCTGTTTGTCCTACACAATGGCCATAGGACTCTGTATTGTAGGTCTTTTATATCCATGCATTCTGCTGTATTTGGCACCACTGAAATTTCTAAATGGTATTCAGTACAACCCCTTGAATTACGGTGACATGGGCTATGTCTCCTCTCCTTCTACTTCTGGACATGACAAGGAGACAAGTGTATATTACACACTTTATTAGGCTTTTGTGAAAGCCCACGGATTACTAACAAAATGTGGTATTTTATTCCCTTAGCCAAAGCAAAGCGATCTGTGTAAATTGCTAATGTGGAACCACCAAGTCAGCACTGTGGGATTATTCTATTGAGATGCAGAATCAATGCAGCCTTCTGTAAATACGTGCTGCCATGGCAATAAGACCACACATAGTACTGATACAAATGTGGATCATAATTATACAATGTCTGTGCCTTGTTTCCTTAAATCCCTACTATCTAACAAAATCATTTAAAATAATCTACATCTGTTTGTTTATTTGGCACTCCTTAAAAAAATGACGAAGTAGCCCTGCAAATACAATGATGATTGCATTCAATTATGATTTCTGTTTTTTTTTAAAGGTTGATGTAAGACAGGGGTGTCAAACTCAAGGCCTGCGGTCTGAATTTGGCCCGCGGGGTGCTTAGATCTGGCCTATGGGGCTGCCCTGGAAACAGTGAAGGACTGGCCCGTGGTGACTACACTAGTGAAAATGAAGCTCAGGAGGGCTGCAGGTGGCCCTCCTGAGCTCCGTTTTCATGGGTAGACAGTTGCAGGAAGCCGTCACTGAGTGCTGCTGGGGCTGCCACAGGTGCCCCCCCCAAATGTGTAACACGTATCAAGCTGTCCACGCCCATGCTGGCCATGCCCACTCCAGGCCATGTCCACTCCAGGACCCCCCCCCCCCCCCGAGTTCAAACACAACCCTGATGCTGCCCTCAATGTAATCGAGTTGGACACCCCTGATGTAAGAGCTCAATTATTATCTTCCTCCCTTTTTCAAGTTTTCAGCATCAAAGGCTATGAGTTTCATTGCCAAAGTTTGACTGTTTTCTCCCGATCCTAAATGTAGAGTTTGAGAAATAAAAATGAACCCTGTTGTTTCTTTTTCACAAAGCTAAATTTATGTCAGGAGGAAGGGTTTTTTAAAAATTATTTCTTGCTTTTTTTTTTTCTGACCTTCTTTAAGGTGGAGGAAAATCCACCTTTTATTTCATCTCAGTGAAACTCTCATTTATAAGGTGCTGCCAGTGGGACTGTCTGCTAGGGTGTTATCTTTAAGAAAATATCTTTAAAGTTGAAAAACAATGGACACTTTTGTACCCGTGCTACTGAAGGGCCATTTAAGCTGTAACTGATAAAATAATGGATTGAATTTGGGTGTCAGGAGACCCTTCATTAGCAGTTGTCAGGCTTTTGGCCTTAGCTGATTATTTCATAGTTTCGTTTAATTAAAAGAAAATGTTCAGAACAGTGACATAGGTCAAAAGGAACAAATGACACCCATGAGAATTAAGTAAGAGTTCTCCAGATATTTGTAGCAATCATTGGATGCCACAGTGATTCTAGTCAAATTAAGCCTTCAAGAAATGTCAAGGTGAATTTATTGCCTACAGAATTGAGAACTTGCTTTTAGATTTCTCAAAAGGGGCCTTAATCTCAGTTGTTCCCAAGTATAGATTAAACTTTTGTATAGCGACAGCAGTCCCACTTCAAAGGTATATATCACATCTAGACTTGACCTTAGTTAGGTCTGGTTTTGATTGTCGGTGTATGATGAAAACAACTAAGTGTCAGCATTCCAAATAGCATCCAAAAGTAAATCAGAGTCTAAGGCAAAGTATTGTTCAAAGTTCCAATATATGTTAAGAGAGGCATGTTGGCACATCTGGGAAAACCCAAATCTGAAAGATTCCCGGTTTTCCCCACCTAGTTGAAAGTTCAAGATCTTGCCCCCACGCCCACAAGCCCATCCCATGGTCCAATCTCCCACTGCCATGCTGGCAGTTCCGCCCATCCAATTCCGGTCAGGTTCAGAGGTGCAGAGACAAAGGATGACCTTGGCTTTCTAGAAAGAATTTTGTTATGGCTACATAGCATCTAACTCCATACAATTCCCTCTCCCATTTTCCCACAATAGAAAATGCATAGCAGAATAATAGAAAGTGTGGCAGGCCAGAGATCCAAAAGAAAAGATCGCTGCAGGCCTGACACTAAGCTTACATCCAAATACAAGTTTTCTTTCACCTATCGCCATGCTTGAACTGAACTGTCATACTCAGGATTGCTAGGTTGCTAATAAGTAACTTAACTTAACTTTATTGGATTTCTAGACCGCCCCTCTCTCAAAAGAGACTCGGGGCGGTGTACAGTCATATTAAAATAGTTAGACAGTAAATATACATGTTATAAGTATACAATAAATAAATTAAACATAGGACTGGAGGAGGTAGTAGAAATTCCCTGTACAATTTAGTTAAATTAGATTAAAAATCTAACTTCCAAAGTAGTTTGGAACATATGTAAGATTTACTAGCAAGTTTGGATTTTGATGAACGGTCACATGAAAATAAGCCACAGAAGATTATCACACTAGTTTGTTATTCTGACCCAGAGGCAGAAGCCATGATTTCAGGCACTGAGAAAGGGGGAAAAATCAGTAGCCATAAATCACTACAGTAATGCAAAAGTCTTCAGTACAAACTTGAGAAAAGTTGAACCAGAATCAAAAAGTATCAAATGCAGAAGACAAGAAGATTCACAGCTTGAATGCAATCCAAAATCAAAGCCATGATAATCAAAGTAGTTGACACATATTCTAGATAAACCAATTCAAGGGCCAGAAACTGCAATGTATCCAAGGATGTGATGACAAGAGTCAAAAAGTTGCAGGGTTAGGGTTGAGAGATGAATGGTTCCTTTCTATAAAGCTGAGAACAGTTAGACCATCATTCTCAAACGTTCAGGAAATTGTTTTCATTTCCTTCTTTCAGCAAGGAGACCGATTTTGTTTTGCCTTTTCCATTTACCTTCTTGTTTCAGGGCAAATATCAATCTTCAATTGGCAGGAGTTAGCACCATCTTGGTCTAAATTCTCATTAGCTGGGTTTATTAGAATGTTAAACGGTCTTTGGGAACTGAAAGCAAGACTTTCCTTCCAGAACAGATTGATTTTTTTTTTTCATATTCACAGCTATTGTCCACTGACTGAGGGATATTGACCTATAGCAGTGGTGGGTTGCAGGCGGTACGCCCCAGTACGAATGTACCGGACCTGCCTTGAGCACCGGGTACATTCCGGTACCTGGTGCTCCGGGGGGCCCACCCGCCCGAGCTCCTTACCTGTCCTTTAAGCCTTTGGAACTTCCGTGCATTTGCATGGCACATACAGTGCCTGTGTGATGCTCTGCTGAGCAGCTGGAGTGTTGCGGAGGCTTGCGGAGGGGTCACTGGCAGGTACGACACATGCACATGCTGCGCGTGTCCATGTGGGCGATGCCGGGCCTGTTCCAACCATACCAGTTGGAACGGGATCCGGAACCCACCACTGACCTATAGTATGGTTACTATATGGCAAAAAAGAAATGAAGGAAGGAAGAAGGGAGGGGAGGGAGGGAGGAAGGAAGGAAACCTTCAGGAAAATATATGCATGTCTCTAATAATAATTCTTTTTCATTGCCTTTCAGCCTTTTCTTCCTTCTAGTTAGATAAACATAGTTTCTTATGATCTTTACATAGATATATATTTAAGTAGTTTGGTATGCCCTTTAATATAAAATATAAATATAGTGGCATAGTGGCTAGAATGCAATATTGCAGGCTAATTCTGCTGATTGCTGACTGCCAGCAGTTCAGCAGTTCGAATTTCATCAGCTCAAAGTTGACTCATCCTTCCATCCTTTCAAGAGTGGTAAAATAAGGACCCAGATTGTTGGGGACAATATGCTGACTCTGTAAACCACTTAGAGAGTGTAAAGTGTAAAGCACTATGACATGGGATATAAGTCTAAATGCTATTGCTAAGTGCTAGTGTGTGTATGTGTGTGTATTAGTTGATAGGTATTTCTGATGGTTTCTGCAGTGTAGAATTCTCTTTTGAGAGATTTATGAATCTATTGTTTTGTTTTCCTCTCTCTCTCTCTCTCTCCCCAACTAGAATTTAATAACTGAAACCAATTTTGCTATGTGCTTCATTGTTAAATAGTAAAGTCATAGTCCTGCTGTATACAAGTTCGATTCCAATATCTGAAATGGTTTATACAGATGAGTTTAAAAATTATCTCTAATCAAATGAAATGTTCATCTTAACTCAAATGTGGTGTGGAAAAGTAGTTAAAGAAGTTAAATGTGTTTTTGCTGGCATCTCTACATCAATTTGCCAAGGGCATGGTGAAAGGAGGAGAAGGGCTTCGGGTGGTGGAGGAACAAACAGTACAGGGGAGTCCTCATTTAGTGACCACAACTGGGACTAGCAACTTGATCATTGAGTAAAGTGGCTGCCAATTGAATCCATGACAACACTTATAATCTTACTTAGTTTTCTTTTACTTTGCAAACCTGCAAACGTTGCAAATGTGAGGTTTGTTTGCAAAGATACTTTTTCATCATTGTCATAACTGCAAACAGTTGCTAAACAAGGCAGTCATTAAACGAAGACTACCTGTGTTAATGGGGTTAAGGAACGTGTAGTAGAAATAAGTCTGTAAAATATTAATCAATAAAACTAGTGTTTATGGACAATATAGTCAGCCAACTATGGGTTTATAAAGAACATAAAAATGAGGGCAAAATGAACAGCATCAATTTAGCCAATCCTAGTTTTGCTTAGATATTGTCATTAAAAAAAAAAAACCCTTCCCAAAAGCAAGACTTTTAAATGTATCCCTTTAGGTCCAGCCCTGTGCCCTTTTCTTGTTGTTAGTTGTGAAGTTGTGTCCAACCCATCGCGACCCCATGGCTAACGTTCCTCCAAGCCTTCCTATCCTCCACCATCCTCTGGAATCCATTTAAGCTCACGCCCACTGCTTCAGTGACTCCATCCAGCCACCTCATTCTCTGTCGTCCCTTTCTTCTTTTGCCCTCCATCTTTCCCAGCATTAGGCTCTTCTCCAGTGAGTCCTTCCTTCTCATTAGGTGGCCAAAGTCTTTTGAGTTTCATCTTCAGGATCTGACCTTCTAAAGAACAGTCAGGGTTGATCTCCTCTAGGACTGACCAATTTGATCACCTTGCAGTCCAAGGGACTCGCAGGAAAGTGCGAGCAGCTCTTTTACATACCTAAAATAGGATGATTCATGAGTCTTTGGAATTTTTTAGTTCAGTTAGTGATTATTTGCCTTTTTAAAGTATACTTTCAATGTGTAAGGTCCCTTGAATATAATACATTCGTTTTGCTTCCAACCTTCATTACTGTGCGTGTAACTACCTAGGCTGCAAAATGTAATCTCCTCAAGGCAGGCTGCGAAAGAAAAAAAAGAAAATATCTGATTGAAAGAGTGAGACAGTTTTTATAGAAATGTTTGAGTTATACTATTCATCTGCTGAGAATTTGGACAGTACATCAATAAGTGGGCACAGCAGGGAAAAACTCATCTCACTGAGGATTGCATCTCATGAAAACATGAAAACTGTCACCATAATAAAGAACTCACTGGGAGAATAACTACTCCCGCTTATTGAAGTGGGGAAGAGAATGGGTCTTATTTTGCTTAGAAACATGATACTTCACATGTTGGGGTGGCCTCTTATTTATTTTCCTTACTCTCAGCCCAGCATTAATTCAGATACCCTCAGTTTTTCATCCAAAAGTAATCTGCATGCATTAAAACTCAAGTATTTAAGGCAGCATAATGGGTTATTGTTTGGAAGAAAGATACAATTGTGCACTAATTTAACATTTCCCCAATTAAGTTTGGAAAGAAACATCCCCTCCTTCTACATGTGAAAAAAGATAGAAATGGTTTGCAACATGCACCTAAATTATGGTAGTGTGATGGAATGTAGAGAGGCGGTGGAGAGCAATAGCAATAACAATAGCACTGAGACATTTATACTGCTTTACAGTGCTTTATAGGCCTCTCTAAGCAGTTTACAGAGTCAGCATATTGTCCCCAACAATCTCGGTCCTCATTTTACCCACCTCGGAAGGATGGAAGGCTGAGTCAACCTTGAGCCTCATGAGATTTGAACTGCCAAATTGCAGTCAGCGGGCAGTCAGCAGAAGTAGCCTGCAGTACTGCACTCTAACCACTGCACCACCGGGGGTTCCTTTCCAGAAAAGTAAGAGACAGCTCAGTCTAGATATTATGTGTGAGAGAAAGACACATTCCCTTAATAGTTCAGTATATTATAGTTGCAGATAGTAGAGACTTCAGTCTGGCAAGTTTTTGTTTATTAGGTATAAAACAATACAGAACTTAGCTTGGAAGAATCTTCACATCAGACCTGATACAGCTAAACCTCTTAAGTAATCCTTGGGTCCATTTGTTGAGGAAGTCATAGTTTTATTAGAGATCTAGTGTAATAAAAAGCCAGAACTGAGAATTGTGCACCCAAATCACAGTTGTACTTTTCCCACTTTGTCTGCCCACCAATCACTGCAAGATGTTTCCATAACGGACAGTCTGAGGTTGGTGTGTGGCTCCCTCCTTCTGCCCAGTTGGGTGACTTTTTGAGTGGCAACTTGAGTTGGATTCTACTTTTATCCCCCACCCCCAACCATCCCCCTCCCTTCATTCCCCCTCCCCACAGTTCATGGCGGACTGTTGCCACATAATAGCAAAGCACAAGCAGGCTTTAGGTGGCAACTGACATTTGTTCTTGGTTTGGAGCCTGATGGATAGACAGGACATTGAACTTTGAAAGTTTTACTTCATGCCTGCTTTCCGTTGCTATGGCCAAATCTCCTCATCTCTAATTAAGGAAATCAATAATGAGAGTTTCAAACGAAGTGCACTTGAAATGACACATTTGATCAGTCCTGCATTATTTGCACTGCTAATAATCTGCTATGTCTACTATCACTTAGTCTAACTCAGAGGTGATATTCAGCAGGTTCTGACCAGTTCTGGGGAATCGGTAGCGGAAATTTTGAGTAGTTTGGAGAACCAGTAAATATCACCTCTGAGTGGCCCTTCGCCCATCTATTCTCTGCCTCCTGAGTCTCAGCTGATAGGGAGGAAATGGGGATTTTGCAGTATCCTTCCCCTGCAATGCCCCACCAAGCCATGCCCACAGAACCAGTAGAAAACTTTTTTTGAATCCCACCACTGGTCTAACTTCTTTTGGTGTAGCAAAGAATGTACCTTATGTCATTGTTGTGTGCAGAGATATGTATTGGCAGAACAAATTTTAGGATTTTTCTAGTGCTCTACTAATGACTAACAGAGCAATATTTGAACTATCTGCCTCATCTGACTTCTAAAAATGAACAGAACAATGGTACTAAATGCCCCTATTTTGACTCTACTTTTAGTCAACTTAAGGGATCACCGATTGACTCATTGTAATGCTTAGACAAATCCAGATTGCATTTAACCAAGAGAATTGTGACACATGAATGGCCAAACTGTTTTTTTGCCCCTCAGTCAACTTGATTTGTTGCAGTGGCTAAATGGCAGATCACTATATGATGTTAAAAAAATGAATCTAAGCAATATGGCAGATGCAAATACATGAAAATTTAGGTTTGTTTGTTTTTAAAAAGTGTAAGAGCCTAGCAGAATTCTCCTCTTAAACAGAATAAAAGGAAATTGAGATTTTTTTTTTAAATTATGAATGTGATAGAAAGAAAAATTGAGTATTTTCTTTTAATGTGTCCAATTCTTAGAAAGGTTTGCTGAATTGCTGGCCAATCCCAACATACTTTCCTTTTACAAACTGAATTCATTAACATCTGTAAAGGGAGGGATGACAAAAATGTCATGCCATGAAACTACCTGATGCCAAGACGCAAATATGAACGGGATTATGGGATGACATCATGATGCCTTTTTCATCCTTTTAGCACATTTAAAATTTGTACCAGATGCCTCTTATCACTCAAAAGAATTACCTTCCTTTTCCCCTTGATGAACTGCTTCAGCATTATGTTTATTGAGTTTTTCTTAGTGAATAAAGAGGAGACATACTTTAAATGTGATTCCATGCACATTTACCGAAAATACAACCTTTTTTCCCCCCAAAATAATGCTTACACTGAGGAAACAAGACATATTTTTCACTCTGGTTCTTATTTTAGGCACTGGTATTCACAACTGTACATAATCCATAAGGTCCTATTTTAAGCCATGCTCGGGTAAATAACAGAGGCAGAAGAAGCTATTGGCATTAAAGAAGTGAGGCCACAAAACAAGGGCATGAATTCTCCGAGGAATAGCTTTTCAAGATGATGTCACAACTCTACTCTTCCTCCCTTAGGCAAGCCTTAAGGAGGATCGAGGTCAGCTGTTTACTTCTGTACCAAGACCAGTAACTGGGGAGTTGTTGAGAGAAAGTGACAAAAGAAAACAACAACCCCGTGCTAATTTACCCGGAAATAATTTCTATCAAACCCAATAACCTTCCTTCTGACTAGGCAGGATACCCAGATTGGAGCGTACAAATATATTGAACTTTCTCGTCTGAAGTTTTGGAAGTTTTCTTCCCTTGCAAAAGAGACTTCTGCTGCTCAATCTTATTTACAGATCATTTCTGCTCTGAGACAACTGGACGACAGATGGATAGTTGAAGTCTCAGTACTGTAAGTCTGGGAAATTCCATCCCCAGCCAGCTGTAGGGTTGAGCATCTCAGGCAGGTAACTGATATGCAGCAGAGAGGAAACAACAGTTCAACTTCACAAACATGGTTTTGCATCCAGTAATCTTCTGAAGAGCATCCTTGAAAGTCATTAAAAAAAAACCTCACGAGTGTCAACAATTAACCCCTGCCCTTGCCCTGGTATTGTAGTAAATGCCACATCTAAAATCCAAGTGGGTATCCAGTTTCTGGCACCTCCTTTGGCACTTCTTGGTAATATATGTCAGCTCAGTTCTCTCATCTGTCATAAAGTTGTGGATAAAGAAAGCATTTTTACAAGCTGATTTGGTGTTAGCTGGAGACTAGGACACAAGGATCTGATGGCTAGGGGTATGGAACACAAAGTGTATATTTGACAGAGAACACCTTCCTCAAGAGTGGCCCTCCTAAGGTTCTGACTGGTTTGACCAAGCTTCCCAAGAGCATGAAGCAAACTCCTTGTCCCGACAAAAAAGCCTTTTATTGATTTACTGTGAATTCTGCTCATTCACATCCAGTAAAGTCTTTCAAGGGAGGATTTACAGTTACAGACCTTATCTGGCTTGGAGAGCTGACAGGCCAATATCTGTAAAACCTGGCAAGGAGTCTCGGAGAGTCACGACAAACCAATTAAGCAAACTAATTGTCTCCTGCAGACTCTACTCCCCTTTTGTTCCTCTTCCATCTCCCCTGGGAGTGGCCATTTGTTGTCCATCTGTGGCTTTACTCCCAAGTCGACCCCTCTTCTTTAGCTGTTCCCTTCATCTGGCAACTCTGCATGCTCACACTGGGAACAGGCTCCAACTGTTTTTTTCCCCTCACTGATGTCTGCCTCTGGAGGCATCTGATAATTGGCATACGGCCCTGGTCCTCTCTCTGCCTCCATCACAGAGCCTTCATCCAAGCCTTCCCCAGATTCCAGGACTGGCCCATGTTCCTCCCCAACCTCAACCACACCACCCACTGTATCTTCCTTCCCCATCACTATTGAAATATTGCTGATTGTCCCCTCTATTCCCAAACCTACCCAATCAGGTCACTCTGAATGTAATTTAGTTTTATACTCATTAGTCATAGACCCAGTCAAATCAGCTATTCTTACCATTAGATATTCACCGCTAGCCCTGATTCTAAACCTGCTGCCATTTGGATTAACCTGGCCTTAAAAATGCCCAAGTAGAAATGAAATGCTTTTGGAAGGAGGGATTTTTGGAATGCTTTTAAGAGGAGGGATTTTGTGGGACTAACTCTGGATGCAACTATTATTTCAAGGAAAGGAAGAACATCTGTTGTTATGACCAAACCTCATCATCTCTAACCAAGAAAATCCATAATGAGTGTTTCAGTCCAACTGCACACATTTTATCACCTCCATATTATTTGTACTGTTGATAATCTGCTGTGCCTACTATCACTTCAACCTTATTCTAACTTCTCTTGGTGCAGCAAAGAATGGACCCTATGGAATTGTTATGTGCAGTGTTATATCCTGGCAGAACAAGTTTCAGAGTCTTTCCATTGCTCTACTAATGACTAAAAGAGCAATATTAGACCTATCTACTAATAGCCTCAGCAATTTATCCATTAAAATGTCAACTGCAAAACTTTAACCCATTTCTTCTCATGGGAAAATGGTCCACTAGAGATGTTTAATTGGCAATGTTGCTTCAGGTTACTATTAAAATATCCAAGTGATGCAAACAATTAGGTTTTGCTTGCCTTTAAAGCACTGACTTGCACACATTTGAGTTTGCATTAATAGACAGTGCACCTCTGGTCTCAGATAATTATGTAATGCCCATCTCTGGCTGTAATAAGCAGAACTCAGAAAGCAATGTTTGCATGTAACAATGCTAACTTTCTCCCCAGGTGTTCAGGAGGTGAATCTTTCTACCTCCCAATTTTTACTGATTGGTTAGATGTTTGCATTTGTTTGATAGTTGACTCTGTATATTTTTAAAGCTTTCTTTAAAAAAATAACAGCACTCAGCAAGCTTAATAACCTTTCTGAAATAAAATTCATGAAACTGTTATGGAGAAGAAGAAGGAAAAAAAAGAAAAATGCCTACATAATTCACAGGCATACCCAAACGCATAAAAGGGAGAGGGATAAAAATACTATCATTTATTCACAACCAAGGTGGCCAGAAACTCAGTTCATACTCAATTTTAAAATTTAGGATTATAATTGTAATATTGAATGCCGATATTTGAGTTGCTGCTATTTCAGTTCCGTGTCATCGTGTATTTTAACTATCATATATTTCCAGCATAATGTGGTTTAGTAGGCTGTGCAAAATGAAGAACAGTGTTTCTTTAGCTGGAGGGCATCAATGGTTTTGGCTGTAGGGAGGGTATGGAAATTCCAACTGTACTGGGAAAGATCCTACTCCAAATCCCAAAGAGACACTAAATAGGAGAACAAAGAAAGTGCTTTGTGTTTGTTTGTCCAAAATCCTGAAAAGTCATTGACAGTCACACTGGAAAATTCTGAAAAGCCATTGATAGTCAGGCTAGAAAATTCTGAGCTAGTTAGTTGGTATGAACCAGTTCTTTTATCGGTTTCTAATCCTATATGCAGTGAGGGAATCTTTCTTTTCACTTTTAGGTTGAAAGTTTTAGCTTATTAAGTTTGAAAGTAACCTGATTTATGCATTGTATTGATGCAGTCTTAAAGCAATATCATCAAATTGGGCCACTAGGGTTCCCCTGGAAGACATTTGCAGGGCGGCCACCTGGGCGTCCCCAATGCCCTTTATCCGCCACTATCGTTTGGACCGTTTCACCTTGGCGGACGCGTCTTTTGGGCGTCAAATTCTTCAGCAGATAGCGATCTCCCCTCTCCCGGGGTCTTCATCCCACCCTGGGACTTAGGTTGGGTATTCCGCCAAGCTGCAGGAAAAAGAACGTTGGTCCTTACCTGAACGTTTCTTTTCTGCAGTGAATGTAGGAGGGGCTACATTCCGCCAAAACTGGGAGCCAGTAGGGAAGGATGGTGTCTTTAAGAAAAGCGCCTCAGTCTCTGGACCAATCAGGCTGTGACTAAACCCAGCTGTAGCCCCTCCCGCCTTCACTGCAGAAAAGAAATGTTCAGGTGAAGACCAACATTCTTTCTACACAAAATTGAATGTTGAATGATAAATCTAAATGATTTATCCATTTTCATAATGTTGTAGGAAGTTGCTTTGATGCTTCTACTGCAATGCTCAGCATATTAAATGTTCTTGAGGAATTACTGTCACCCGTTTATATTTCATCAGATTTCAGTTGCTGTGCACAAGCTCATCATGGATGAATAATACACAAGGCCATTCTTCTTTCTTTCTTCGTGTGTATGTGTGTGTGTGCATGCCTGAGAGAGGGGGTTGGGGGATTTCTTACACCATGAAAAAACTCAGCCTGGAATAACTTTTATTTTAAATCAGTCCAAAATTATTTTGCTCACAATGGGAATGCTGGAATCTCTAGAATGTAACTTGTGGTTACTATTTCCTCCACATTGTTCCTGGAACAGATTAATGAGGAAACGAGATTGAAAACAAGGGCAACAAAAATAATGTACTACAAGAAGTTGGAGTTTTATTAGAAATGGGAGAAGTTAAAAGTTAAGAGGCCAGACTAGAAGCCCAGGTGAAGATTTAGTCCCATCTTAGGCATCAAGCCAGCTGGGTGACCTTGGGCCAGGTCCTCCCTCTCAACCAGGATCCTGGTAGGATCCTGCCGCTTTAGCAACTGGTTCAGTGATCACGTGTTTTGTGTGTGCATGTGCAGTTTTAACAAACTTACTTTCCATGTTACTTCTGGGGAGTAACATAGCTGAAGTGCGGCAAACTGTTCTGCCCCGCAAATCATCTAAAGTGCATAGGCAGGCAGGTGGATCCACCTGATCATTGGAGTGAACTGGTTCACTCCCCAGCTGATCATCGAAGCTACCAGTTCACCTAAATCACTCCAAACCAGCTGAATCCCATCCCTGCTCTCAATCCTAAGAAGAAGGGTTAAGCTACTTCTGAAATCTTCCCAAGAAAATTGTGAAGGTAGTTACCAGGAGTCAACATTGGCTTGAAGGCACCATAAAGTAAATAAATTAGGTAAAGGAACAAGACCCTTGTAGAGATAAAGCAGGACAACTATCTTTGGACAATTGGCCCTGGCCTTAACTTGCTTCCCTAAATGGAGGGTGATGAGTAACATCACCCGAAAGATCACTGAAAGAACAAGACAGATTTCTTTGAACTTTCTTCTTTCTCTTTGGCTGTTTATTTGGCCTTTTCTTTAGAAAGGGATTTATATTAGGGATCTTCAGCCACATAAAGCTTAAGTTCTAATTCTACAGATTTCCTTAGAGGCTACTCCTGCTGAATTCATTGAGGTTTACATGGGTCTTTATATATTAATCAATTCAACAATCGCTTAGGAAATTCATCTCTTAAGAGTAAAGACAGTGCAATTATTTACCTGTTTATTCAGAGTGATTTCCATTAATTCATGGATCATATTGTGAGCTTTAAGGAATGTGTCAAAATAAAAGTCAAGAAATAAAGTCAGTACTGCACTGCCAACTAGAGTTAGAGGTAACCTGATGAAATCATGTCTCGTTAGGTGTCGCTCAGAGATGTTTTGAAAGCTCTATTGGCATATATTTCACCAGGGGAAGGAACACATATCAGGAATCTGCCACATCAAATCTCTGTTGATTTCCAAATGCAGATATTGGTATTTGGGTGCAATCCCGAAACATCTAGAGCACCACTTGAATTGACAAAATCCACATCAGAAAGGCAGCTTTACTTGGAACGATTGACATCCCGTGACAAAAACCTTTAAGACCATCGGACAATGACTGATTCAGACATCCACATCTGCCTATCCCAGGTCCGTAGGAAAGACTAGAGAGGCAGACAAATGCCTGTATTTTGTCTACAGGCTAAACATCTGGCTAACTGTGCAACCAGACATAATATTTATTTTTATTTATTTTCATTTATTTACTTTGTGGAACATGTACAACATTGTAGGTAAAAATATAAACATGGACATGAATGAGGAAATGAGTACAAATAAATGGGGGCAATAGGACAGGGGCGGAAGGCACATTGGTGCGCTTAAGCACGTCCCCTTAACGGACTTCTTAGGAATGGGGTGATGTCCATGGTGAACAGTTTAATGTTGAAGCTGTGAGGGTTAGAGGATGTAACAATGGAGTCAGGTAGAGCATTCCAGGTGTTGAGCACTCTGTTGCCGAAATTATTTATTTATATATTTAATATATTAGTATATTTAATATATTCAGTAAAATATATTTTACTGAAAAATATATATTTTAGTAAGAATTTCCTGAAATGAATATCTCTTCTGAAAATAAAAAAATAAAATAAAAACACCATGAGAAAAAAATCAGAGGAAGCAAAATGGATAGATTCATTGAATCCCATTGTCATTGTGCTAGCTTGGCTTCCGATTTGGTAAGACAATTTTTCCCAGGAACAGCTGTCAGTTTTATATCACTTTTTTATTTATTGTGCTGTGCACTTCCTTGTCCTTTCCACACCGAGAGTGCATAACGCATGATGCATAAAGCATACACGATATAGTAAGAACAGCTCCCCTTCCTGATCATTAAAATAAAGAACTGCCTTATAATTGGTGATAGATAGCAATTCTGTTTAGATTCCTCTAACCTGAAAAGAAGTACATTTTTCAGGGAGCTGTGTTTATTTGCAACCCTATGCTTTATCTCTTTTTTTTCGCATATAGGACAGTTGTATGTCAGCTTTTCGTGCTCATTTTTTCTGTCTGCCCTAGTTTCTTCGCTCAAACAACAACTTTGGCATGGGTTTAAAAATGTTTCTGCCCAAAACGAACACATGATAGAAGCGTGCCCTTAGGAAATTGAAGTTTCACAAAGCCCCTGGGGAAATTTCAGCACATAAACATCATCCCTGTAAGTGGTACTTAATATTTGATTTTCTCCAAGCAAGACAAA
The DNA here is from genome assembly GCF_964273705.1 of Natrix helvetica. NCBI lineage: Eukaryota > Metazoa > Chordata > Lepidosauria > Squamata > Natricidae > Natrix > Natrix helvetica. The sequence goes on from NC_138561.1 coordinate 11,776,965, forward strand.
GGGGAGATGGACAGACAGAGCTTCAGATATTAATGTTAATCTAGCAATACTGGCACTGTGAAATGAAATCCAGAAAGCCGGGAGCATGGGGCAATGTGAATAAAAAATATCAAGCTGAGGTCAACACTCTCATTATCCAGGCAGCTGCTAAATGTCAACACAGTCCTATGGTATCTCCAGCTAAGGCAGCTGCTGCTACAGCAAAAGCCTACATCTGTGTAACGGAATGGAGTAGAATGGAAAGTAAATTGTATTTGAATTCCTTTCTTTATTAGTCGGTGACTGTTGTGGTTATCATGATACAAGTTTTCCACGTCTTCCCCTGATAGCTGGGTTCATGTCACCGTAAGCCCCAATGTAGCTTGTCTTTTGATGGGAGCTGAGCATTTTTTTTTTGCAAATCCACCCACTGAGATTTAGAAAACATAGTTTATGACTTAGTTTGCAATGTGAACTCAGCTCATTGCTTTTACTCATATATCATGTTTAAGCAAGCTATGTTGTAGGATAATGGGGGAAAAGTGGGTCAGTGACTTTTCTCTGTTTTTGCTACACTAATGAGCCATATAGACTGCAGTGGTTGATGGCCTTTGAGTTGCCTGATGATAGAAGTATTAAAGCTCAGTTTCACTCTACTTGGGGAATTCTCAACATACCTGCACAATAGCAAATTGGAAATGATTCTTTTTAGATGTTCTTTAGAAGGTTCCCTGGTTACGTAGAGAATTCTATTTTCTCTGAAATCCATTACATACCTGGGGATTGAAAGCAAGTCACTCATCTTTTCTACTTTCTTGTAATTCTACACTGTGATAGTCTTATGTGATAAAAACTAGAAGCCAAGGATGCAATCAGAATAGGGTTCCTGACCCTGCTTCTAAGACAATTGAAATCTTAAATATCTATCATACTATAGATGTTCCCACGAGATGCCTGCTGTGGATATTTGCCCATGTATGCAAATAGTGTGGTAAATATAGTGAAATGCATCAAATAAAACAAAAGGCAAAACAAGAAGTAACTTGCTGAGGATCCAACATAAAATCATGGTATTGACTTCCAGTGTACGAAATTTTCCTTTGAGGTGCAAGAATGGCTTTGTTTATTTGCTCTTGTTTTTAATGAGTTTGGTGGAATAGTAATAAAACTAGCCCTGGTATCTAATGCTTTTAAAACTTTTTTAAAAAAAACTTAGTAAGTTCAGAGAACTTGGTGACTTCCAAGAGAGGTATCTGAAGGCAAACTGGTGTTTAGAAGAACCAATTAGATAAGTCAGTTCCTTGCCCTGCAGGAAGATTTGGGAAGAGTCCTTGGAGAGTTGAAAAGGGTCTTGGCTGGGTCCTACTACAGTCTTTGGAGGTGAAGGGGTTCTGGGACCATGGATTAATTACTCATCTTTTGTGATGACACATGACACAGAGGCAACATTGGCAGCTGGCAGTTTAAGCCGCCCCTTTATTGCTCCAAATTTCCCCAAACCATCTCACGTTTCCGGCAGGTCCCAGAGCAAAGTGATCACACATACAGAACCACACATACCCCCCTCAAGCAACCTCTGGCTGCAAATAGTCCAGCCCAACACCACAGCTGCACAGCAAGAAATCCAGAAAGCATGCGAGGAATCCAGGAAAGTGCAAACATCGGCACTCAACACTCCAGGAATTCAGTGTTTGTTCTGACAAATGCTCCTCCACACAGCATCTCCTTAAATCTCAGTCCCCAGGTGTGCCTTGTGAAGAGGAGCAGCACACTCTCCTTCTGAGTAGCTGGTTCAGTCTCTGCTGTTCTCGTCTACTCTCCACTCTCCGTGCTCGAGGATCATGCTCTGGCCTGACTGGTCTGCTCCTCCCCATTTTCCTTTGAAGCCAACAAAGCCGCCCCCTTTGCCTGGTCCAGTCCCAGCTCATCTTCATCCACAGATTCAGCCTCTAATGGGGGCATGGCATCTTTTTAGTTGCTTCTGCCAATGGAAAGACAAGATTTGGTCCTCATCTGTTTTTCTCCCTTTTTAGATTTATGGGTTCCCATAATGTTGCTGGGGCTGGTCCAGTTTCTTTTCTTGCCCTCGGGTAGAATTTTGGGTGCATCATATTAAGCCAGAAGTGGTAATGCCTGTTGCAAGCTGGGCACTTACTCGGAAGCTGCCGTTGCTCTCTTGCTGCTCTCATTTGTTAGATAGATTTTTTTTTTCGTTTTTTCTGCAAGTTATTTGGTATTCCTTGTTTGCAAATGGCTAGCCCTCTTCGATCTATCAATACCGACAGGCATATAAAACATGCCGCTTGAACTGACACCAACATTTCAACCCGAAGAAGAATATTTTGTTTGCCGTTATGCACAATTCCATACTAAATAAATAAAGAAGGGGCATATTCACCTTTCGACTATGATTCAGGATCTTTGATCTTTCTGTTTTAAAAAAAGTGATGAGATTTCCTATGCCCCATAAACCTGAAAGGACTCTCATTTTTTTTTAAATAGAAAAACAAAAATCAGGAATGCTTCCCAAAGGGAAAATATGAAAATCAAAGCAGCAAGAACTCTTGGAGTTTTTGACATAACTCTTCTGCTTATTGAACACAACCTTGAGATTCTGATCTCTTTTGTAGTTACTTTAACTCTGCTCAGACCTAAATTGCTTCCTTTTATTCTGTTAGATATTTCCTTTTGATATTTTGTTATTGCCTTTTCTAATGGCTTGCGTATTCCCATGGAACGAACGACTGCCATTGAAAATGTCAAGATGCATCAACATGAATTATGCGAAAGTCATGATTCTCCATAGGCATTAGAATGAAAATTAGACACACTTGGGCATTAAGTCAGAAATAATTGAAACCTAGAATTATTCACTTAGCAGGCTAGAATTCATAAAAATTTAATCTGTTCTTTTCTTCATTATGGACTTCTGACTAAATGGTGTAAAGCATGGGGGAGTTTGATAGCCAGATAGCATGCTCTTTGGAATGAAAAAATAGCATGTTCTGGCTATGTACATTTCTTTATGAGATGGATATCAAGGCTTCGTGGTCTGCAGGTCAACTATAATTGTTTTAAATGTGTTAGAAGCCCCATCAATCATCTAAACCCAGTTGTTCTTTGTCCAAACCCTGAATGTTCAATCAATCAGACTAGAGCTGGAAGGGACCTTGAAGGTCTTCTACTCCATCCGCCTGCTCAAGCAGGAGACCCTATACCATTTCAGACAAGTGGTTATCCAGTCTTTTCTTTAAAACCTTCAATGATGAAGCATCCACAACTTCTGAAGGCAAGCTGTTCCACTGGTTAATTGTTCTCACTGTTAGGAAGTTTCTCCCTAATTCCAAGTTGTTTCTCTTCTTGATTAATTTCCATCCATTATTTCTTGTCCTGTCCTCTGGTGCTTTGGAAAATAAGTGGACCTCCTCTTCTTTGTGGCAGCCCATCAAATATTGGAATACTGCAATCATGTCACCCCTAATCCTTCTTTTCTGTAGACTATCCCTACCCAATTACCAATTTTGGACAGATGTACCCACCTTGGTCTATATCACCAAGTTTAAAGCCAATGAAAGGTATTGTATTTGATGTAGAGATTTTCCTAAACTTTTAGAAAGGAGAGAATTTAGCATATTCTGAGATACATTTTTTTAAAGAGTAGCAGGATGTCACTTTAATTGTCGGCCAAGGAACTGGAGAGAAGGAAATGTCACCAGATTTAACTTGGAGGCAGGGCAGAATTATTCTTGTTCAGAAGTGACAATCATCATTAACAAGGACCATGGCCAGAGGCAGTTTTCCAGAACCTCTGACCTTACATTGGCAAACTGGGATGGGGAGAATATTTTTGTCTAAGGCATATTCCTGCAGAATTTCTCCACAACCCTTTATGTAGGTGAGAGCAATACTGACAATTGGGCTGTGAGCTTGGCAATTTGGTTGCATACGTTTTGTCACCATTTGAGGAGACATCATCAGTGCGCTTTGAATTGTACTCATCTGTCAGAACACTGGCCTTTTACCTTTTTATGTGAAGTAAATTAGCATTAGTGTTGTTTGTTTGGATATTTCTGAGTCATGGTCTGGTTTCAGACTGTTTGATTGGCTGGCTGTTGTTATGCTGACAATATTTTCCTTGCCAGCCGCTTATCCTATAGGCAGCACTTTGAGAATAGCAAATCATGATAGTGAATAATTTGATCTATTAATTTGGTGTAGTAATTTATTTGCATCTTTGCCATTTTCATTTACATTGCATTAATAGTACAATCATTATACTAATTCCTCAGATACTTTTTTCTCAAAGTCATAGCATAAAAACAAGATACCAGTCAAAAATGGTGTAGATTCTATTAGTTTGAAATGATGGTTGCAAACCAAATTTTAGAGGAGTGCAAGATCTTAAGGATATTTTGACTTGAGGGTTAGCATTCATTAAAAAGATTTAGATCCACAGGGTTCAATTACACATTTTGAATGAACAAAAATATAATTTCTCCAGAACAGTTTTATAATGCAACCATCTAGATCCAGAGAGAGACAGAGACAGAGACAGAGAGAGAAAATGTAGCTTTGCACCTTTTTTGGCTGGGATGAATGGATAGTCAATTAGAAAAGAGCCACTGAAGATTATTTGGATATGTCTTATTGCTGCTGTGAAACTATTAAATATCCAAAAATGAAATACCACAATGGAGGAATGGTTGGTGAAAATGACAGAACTACCAGAGATGGCAACAATAACTTGTTTAATTAGAGAAAGATAAGCAACTACTTTCATTAGCAACTGGAAAACCCTCATGGATTTTTGCTGAAAGAAAAACAAAAAAGTGAACTTGTGATTTATGGATGTGAAAGGATTGATTATGGAAAGAAGGAAAGAAGAATTATGATATAACCTTAGAGAAAGAGGTTAAAATGTAAATGTATTTATAACTCCTATCAAAAAGATTGTCCTTCCTTCCTTCCTTCCTTCCTTCCTTCCTTCCTTCCTTCCTTCCTTCCTTCCTTCCTTCCTTCCTTCCTTCCAATGAAATAGAATGAGATTTTTGTTTTGCTTTTGTTCATTTGATATGGAAGGGAAATTTCTATCCATCATCAATGTATAGAGGGCAATTGCTGCTAAGGTGCTAATTAGTACAATATTTCCAAGGAGTATAGCAAAGATTATATTAAGACACTTCATTAAAATACTATATGTATGTATCTTTTTCTGAACTGTCTGTAACTTAAGACCTTATTTTATCCAATTAACCATTTCAAAAGTTAATTTATGAGAGCAATTTGAGGCATAAATATGATTCATTACCATTTGACTGAGATAATTAAATAATTTGAAAAGTAGGATTAATAAATCATTATAGCAACTTAAATGTCAATTAACACTATAAATGTTAATATTTTTAGCAAGCAATCGGCACCTGATTACTATGTTTCAGGATATAGCTGTTTTAATATAAATCAGGGCTCTAAATTTGCTTATAAATGCTATGTGCAGGGATTGAGCAAAGTAATTTGGCTTTATTGAATGAAAAGGAGGGAAGTTTTCCCATGTCACTGAGATATAACTTCTAGCTAATATTGAACATTATTATTCATTGCATTTATTGGATTGAATGTCAACAATGAAATAAAGCACTTGCTTCATCAGCAATACAATTTCTTATTATTTTGATGAGTTTCCAATTGCTTAGTTTTGTTTTCCATTTCCCAGAAGAAAATATTGTTTAAAGTTTGATTTATGACTTATGTCAATGAAAAATTGTGTGCAAAAGTTACTCTTGCAGTGAGCTTCTTTCCAGCTAATTACAAATGAAAGTATATTCCAGGTTTCAGAAGAAGAAAAATATCAGGCTGCAGGCAACAATTCTATCTTTATTATTACCAGGAAGTAATATTTGTTGGATGTGTTAGGATTTATTAGTGAATAAGCATGGATAAAACTCAGTCCATTTAACTCAAAGGGTCTTAATCCAGGGTAAAGGATACAAGATTTCAGTTCTACATACAGAACAACTCAGTGGACACTGTCTGAAACGAAGCATAACAAAATTGAAAAACAGTCAGTAACATAATTGGGCAGTAATCACTTCCAACAGACTCAATAAAAAGAAGTTATAATGAAATTCAGCAGCTCATTAACATACAATGTTAAGCATTTGGAATCACTAATGGTTTATGGTACCATATCTTGGATGAGTATCCATATGTGCGCTTGCATGTGTCTGTTTGTAGAAGAAAGCTACCAAAACAAAACAAACAAACAAAAATATAATCAGATCAGTAGAGAAGATTGGACAGATTCTATACCTAAAGAATATTATCTTGGTGAGAATGCATGATAAATGAGCAAACATATGTCAAATGATTAAGCCAGTGTTTAGAATAAAACAATGTAATTTATACAATAAAGCATCTATACGGCTTGACTTCTAGTAACCATCTCTATCTCTACCTTCTTGTTTTTAACAAGAGCACTTACATATTTTCATTTACTGACTAGTGAAATTGCTTGCAGGAGACCTTTCCCATACATTTTAAATCATCTATTGCCATTTTGGCAGAATCTGTTCAATTCCATTAGATTCATTAGCTTTTCTAAAGAGCATTGTTGTGTGGAAAGAGCTGAAGCAGCTGCCCTGTGTAATTTTGTTATTGCTTTAATTTACTCAGAGTTTTGTTTTAATACTCCAGCTGTCAAATATACAAAGGGAAGCAGCAATCAATATAAAACACTTCTTTTTACTTTATCCATCCTGTATCTACAATTATGTGTGTGTGTGTGTGTGTGTGTGTGTGTGTGTGTGTGTGTGTCTTTCCCAATTCCACTTTAAAGGATAATTTGCCATAGCAAAATAAATACAAGTGTCTAAAAACTCCCACAATTTGTCAAAATTCGTAATTTCTCTCAAATACTACTGAATAGGAGGGCAGTTGGGCATAAACTGCCCTTTAGAATTTTTCACCTAATTTATGTGGTGATAATTTATTTACAGTTCAAACTTCTCTCTAGGAAGAAACCCCCCCCCCCCACAACTTCTAGCATCCCAGGGGCGGAGCTTTGTTAGGATTACCATTGCAGTGCTCAAACACAACACTGCTCACAACATTGTGAAGAAAGTATTTTACAATACTGTAAGGGTTTTTCCTTTTTCTTCTTTATTAGATAAGAAAGACATTGTAAAATTTGGAACAGGCTGAAAGCATTTATTTGAGAAATTTTGGAAGATGCAAATGCTCAGGGGAAGGCATATAGAAGAAAGAGAAGGGGTGTATAACACTATCTAGTACATATGTATCCTATCAGATTATCTTCAAAGAAAGAGAATGTTCAGAAAGAAAGAATGCATCCCAAGCCTGCTTTAATAGAATTAACAGAGTTGAAAGGGGCTTTGGAGGTCTTCTCATCCAACCCCCTACTCAAGCAGGCGACCTATACCATTCCAGAGAAGTGGCTGGCTAGTCTCTTCTTAAAAGTCTCTAATAATGGAGTATCCACAAGTTCTGAAGGCAAGTTGTTCTACTAATCGATTGTTCTCACTGTCAGGAAGTTTCTTCTTAGTCCTAGGTTTCTTCTCTTCTTGATTATTTTCCATTCATTGTTTTTTGTCTTGCCTAAGGTTTGGAATTGCAGCCCCTCAAATACCGGAACACTGCTATCATGTCACACCCAGCCCTTCATTTCAGTAGATTTTACTTATTTTCACTAGACTTTATTTAGACTTTTAACTTTACTGTAAAAGTACTTAACTGTAGCACTTTTAAAGCATATGTTGTTAAGGGTGACTTAAATAAATAAGGATTTTATTAAGATAGCCTTGTTGCATATCTTAACAGAACCTCAAGAATTATATCAGAGAATGTCTACACTGTAAATTAAATGCTATGATAGTGTGACAATGCAGATCACATGAAACACTCTGAGGTTTACAGGAAGTCAATAGACAATGCAACTGGATATTAAGGAATTGATTTCTCTAAATATTGTCAATCCAGCTTAAAAAAAATAGACTCTGCTTTTTTCAGCTTGGACTTCATCCCAAAAGGCCATTTAAGTACTCTGTTTTATCAAGAAAATGAGGCGGGGGGAGGGAAGGAAGGAAGGAAAAAAGGGATTTCCTTCTTGGAGTCTCCAAATTCAACTCCAGATTTCTGGATTCCTTGCCAATGATTCTGTTTGTGTCTGTTTATCTGGAAATGGCCCTTGCTGAATTCAAAGGAGCTTACTCTTAAATGGGGGTGGATCAATTGAAATTGTTATAGTGCAGCCCTACACTTCTCATTAAATTAGGGTTAGGCTTCTTCCACTCCTTATGGAATTTCAGCCCACTACTATTTTTCTTTTCTTTTAGAATACGGGAATAAGTATAATCTTTATTGTCATTGTACTTAAATTCAACGGAATTGGAATCTAATACATTTGAAATTAAAGAACTGGTGATACATTTTGTGAACCCTTGTGAAAAGGGCTTAAAGTGGATCTGGTCAATGAGACCTACAAAACCATAGAAGTTTTGCCAACTTGTCCATTGCTTCCTTGGGAATTGTCCTTAGCCAATCCCTCATCTCCCCTTTAGCTTTTAATCACACAGGTATTTTGTACTCAGTCAGACCCTGACTTCCAACTCCACTGATTTCAGTTGGAATTGCATTAACAGTGGCTTACATTTTATGGACTTCTATAGCCTTTAGGGTTCTTTGTTTCTTAAATTTATATTTTTCATCCAACCCATTTTATTATCTTACATAATGCAGCAATTCCTTCTTTCCCCACTTCTGCCTTATCCACTCTTAAAACAATTATTCTTTAAATGAAAATTGTTGGAAGAAGAGATGGGTGAGGCTGTTCAAATGATGGTGGATGAGTATTACAGAGATCCCCAGGTCATGAAACTGTACTAAAAGACAATGGCTTCACTCTCATGTAGTTTAAGGAGGGATGCAGTTAACATTTATTTCTGGCTTTAGTGCAGTATCTGCAGTTTTCTTAACCATCACACACTTAACACTTTGATCAATATCTGTCATGATCTTCTTCTTTTTATGACACTCTTGCATTGACACACCATCTGGAAAGGAAAGGCCAAACCTTCAGTTTCACAAAGGTCACATTAAAAGGAATAGTTGAGATTTATTTAATTGACTCCTCTAGCCTATTGATAAACCTGTTATTATTTAGTTTTTGTAATGGGTAATATTAGTAACATGTCAGCTGCATATTGGTAGCAGATCAGTATGCCCAATGTGAAGAGAGTTTTGAACCGTTTTTATGCAACCAGTCTTAATCAAGTGAATATTCTGAAAAGGAAACAACATTTTGCAAATATTTTTTGCATCTATTAACAGGTGGAATAGGTATCTTGGGGGAGAAAGGCATAGCATTTGCATTTTTCCTGTTGTACCTTTGGAGTTAAGTGTGGTTGTAAGAGTTAAATTACTGACTCAGATTGAGAGGATACAAATACAGATTCTTAATTTTGAGGTTCACTTGTCCAAGCCGTTCCTTTTTTACTTATTAGGTCAGGGGTCGGCAACCTTAAACATTCAAAGAGCCAAAAAGGTCATAACTGGATGCCCCCCCCCATTCAATTCTGGAGCCAATCTGAACTCCGGTTCCCCCCCCCCATTGAATCTCCTCCTGGTCCGGCATCCTTTTTCCTCTACCTGTCCTAACTAAAAGCCCTCTCAATTGTGGAGCTGACCAGAAAACCTGCTCCTTGCCATAGAGTCTCTTCCTGGCATGCTTCCCAACCAGAAGCTCCTCTCAAAATTGTGGTGTCGACCGGTGGCAGGGAGCATAGCAGAGGAATGAAAGAGCCATATGTGGCTCCAGAGCCACGGGGTTGCTGACCCCTGTACTAGGTTATCAGAAAAGAGCATCAGATGCCAAACCTTGAACTCTGAACCTTAGGACTGAGATTTGGAAGATATTTGAATCAAAGTAGGAATTGTTCAAGACAAACTTTCTTTTTGAAGGGTGGTTTCAAAATTGAATGTTGCTTATTTTGGCTTAAGTGCCATATCAGTCCAGCCATAATGACATTTATACTGTACTTTATGGCTTAATGTTCTACAAGAACCAAGTCATTATGACCCCTAATCACAGTGAATTATTTTAACAGGACTCTTCGATCACCAGCTGCCAAACACAATAGGAATTATATCATTTCTCTTAGAGATATATAGCCTGGAATATTATATCCCATTCCAAATATCAGAATTATACATAGGTATAGATAAATTGGAACATGTTGTGAAAAAAATGAAGACAATGAAGGGCTAGGAGATCAAAGGGTGGCTCAGTTGTTAAGACACTGAACTTGTGGATCAGAACAATTTCGGCAGTTCAAAACCCTAGCGCCATGTAATGGAGTGAGCTCCCGTTACTTGTCCCAGCTTCTGCCAACATAGCAGTTCAAAAGCATGTAAAAATGCAAATAGAAAAATAGGAACCACCTTTGGTGGGAAGGGAACAATGTTCCGTGCGCCTTGGGCATTTAGTCATGCTGGCCACATGACCATGGAGATTTCTTCAGAGAGCGCTGGCTCTTCAGCTTTGAAACAGAGATGAGCATCACCCCCTAGAGTCAGAAATGACTAGTACATACGTGCAAGGGGAAACTTTACTTTACCTATAGATAAATTGGAACATGTTATGAAAAAAAATGAAGATAATGAAGGGCTAGGAGACCAAGATCTAATAAGAAAAGTTCAAAATAACTTGCTGTATTTAGCCAAGATGGGAATACTTAGGGTATGATATGAAGCAGTAACATTCAAAATGTTTCAAGGGCAACCATCCAGATGATATTGCAAATTTATTTTCTGTTGTTCTTTCTGTATGGGTCACAAACCAGTGATATTGTTTGAGAGGGAAAAGGATTATGATTAAACATTATGAAAAACTTCACAGTCTGTGAAGCTTTTTCACAGTGAAACCCTCTCTCTCAGTAGGCAGTGAGCTTCTTTATTAGAGGTTTGAAGTCCAGCTAGAAAGGATGTTATAGTAATAGATTTTCTGCATCAGGAGGGTATTTGTTTGGGTGACCTTTGAAATTTCTGATTACTTCCACCAGCAAAGTGTTAACCTTGAAAAGCTTAATTGCCCTCATTAATTGAGAAGAGAATTGTTCTTTATTAATAATGAATTAAGGGTGAAATCCAACTCAGAGTGACATCGTCATTTGATTACTAGTGATGCCAATGGGATTTTTTTTAAAGCATATGCAACAATGCACAGGGTTACAGTAGAAAAGGGTGCTATAATTATAAAAAAAAATGTTCTTGTTTTATTTATTTATTCTTTCATTCATTTCTCTTTTTTTCTTCCTTTCCTTTCTCTCCTCTTTTTCCTTTCCTTCATTTTTGCAGTCCTTTTAAATGGCACAATACCAGGAGAAGAGAAATAGAAAAGAAATATTATTTAAGACACTCGTTAGTGTCATGATTAAATTGGTGCCCCCAACCAATTGTATATTTATCATGCCTGCCTCGCTTGCCTGGGCTATTCATATTCATAAGAGTCAAATCTGTTTTTTGTTAGATTTTAGTATTCCTTTTAAATAATGATTTAATCCATTTTCTTCTTTAATGGGCTACAAAAGGGTCACTTCTCTCTAATCCTTTGACAGCCATATTAGCTGTCAGATTACACAGGCTCACTCTTTAATGACACTAACCCAAATTAGACCTTTAAAGTTGATTTATGTTAGACTCAAAGTTTAAACAGAAACTCCACGATAATGAAGAAAATGTGTCTATGTTAGACATGGATGTTCTTGTCCCTTTCCAACTCTTCATTTACAGCTGTGGCAACTGTAGTGTAAGTTTTGGGGCAGATCCCAGGATCTTCAACCAGTTACATGTGAAGAGAGAATAGAATAGAATAAGAATAGAATAGAACAGAAGTAGAGTTAGAATAGAAGTAGAGTTAATAGAATAGAATAGAATAGAATAGAATAGAATAGAATAGAATAGAATAGAATAGAATAGAATAGAATAGAATAGAATGCTTTATTGGCCAAGTGTGGATAGGACACACAAGGAACTTGTCTTTGGTGTATATGTTCTCAGTGTACATAAAAGGGGGAAAAAAAGAAAAAAGAAAAAAAATACATTCATCAAGAATCATAAGATACAACACTTAGTGATAGTCATAGGTTACTAATAAGCAATCAAATCATACTAGGAAACAAACAGAACAAGATAAATACAAGCAACATGGTTATAGTCATGAGTGGGAGGAGATAGGTAATAGGAAGGATGAGAAGAATAATAGTAATACAGCCTTAGTAAATAGTTTGACAGTGTTGTGGGGATTAGTTGTTTAACAGAGTGATGGCATTCGCTGGGGAAACTGTCCTTGTATCTAGTTGTTCTGATGTGCAGTGTCTATAGCGTCATTTTGAGGGTAGAAGTTGAAACAATTTATGTCCAGGATGTGAGGGGTCTGTAGACATTTTCACAGCCCTCTTTTTGACTCATGCATCAAGATGACATCATGTTCTAAATTTGAAGGTAGTCAGTCAAAGATAGGAGCCAATTTTTAATGACATTGTTCAAAATCTCTTCCAACTTTGAGTGGGATCTGAAGCCCATGAAATGATTGAGATGACACCACACATTTGACTTGGAATTTATTTTGTGGCAATTGCTGTGGGTTTCCTTATTTCTCCCTCCCAACTATTTTTGGAGCTGCCCTGCAGATTTCATTTCTTTCCCATTTCAGTATGGTGAGAATCTATGCTACCATCATTCAGTGATCATGGTTCCCCAAGAATACTGACATGGAGACTTGCCCATTATTACCTTATGGTGACAAGAGAATACATTTTTTTTGTTAATTTCTGTATAGGTCCATTTAAATATCTATTACATACATGCTCTAGATCAGTGTTTCTTAACCTTGACTGCTTGAAGATGAGTGGATCTTCTGGCAGTGGAATTCTGGGGGTTAAAGCTGAAGTCCACACATTTTCTAAGGGCCAAGGTTGAGAAACATGGCCCTAGATACTTGATCAGTATCAGTGGTGGGATTCAAAATTTTTACTACTGGTTCTGTGGGTGTGGCTTTGTGGGTGTGACATGGCTTTATGGGCATGGCAGGGGAAGGATACTGCAAAATCCCCATTCCCTCCCCATCCCACTAACCTGCTTTCCAGCTCCTGTTCAGGGCAACAAAAGAAGATCAGCTGGGAGGCAGCAGGGGCGGGGCCAGCCTATTTGCCAGTTTTCGAAACTACTCAAAATTTCCGCTACCGGTTCTCCAGAACCTGTCAGAACTGGCTGAACACCACCTCGGTTCAGTATCAATTCAATTTAAAATTATTTAGCTGATATGCAGAACCAGGTTCTGAAGATTTTTTAGTCTTTGAACAGTGGGCCAAATGTAGACCAACAAACCCATTGCCACCTTAGTTGCAAGTCAGATGAAAATAATTAGTCTCTTGATGTTCAGTGGCTTATGTAGGAAATTGGTAATTTCAGATGTAAACATCATAAAAAATGTAACAACACAATTGGCAGCTGAAGATTAAACTGACTTGGAAACTAAATGGCTATTTCATTCCACAAGGTGATTTTTGTGGAAAGAAACAAAGAAATTTCTTGACTAAGAGTTTGAAGATGTCATCTGCAATTATTTGAGTCTAGGTTTTTTTTTCTCGCTCCCTGTTCTTGTTTTCTTTTCCTTTTTTACTCAAGAGGGACTTTGGTTTAAGGTAGTTTTGACCTTTACTTGGCTGTGGTAATAAAGTGATGAACATTTAAAATAACCTCAGCCACATAATCTCAGGTTTCATGTGTAGTAATTCCTACCTCATCCTAAATTGTCTGCTCCAGGTGATCAAACTTATAAGTTTGACTAATAAGGAGTAATGATTTAACTACACAACTTTAAGCATGGAACATATCAGCATAATTACCGGAGGTATGGTGGAACTGTACAAAACCCTTATCAATGTTTTATGTATTAAATATCTAGACTAAGACTCATCATTTTTCACAGAGCTTGGTAAAAAAAATGTTTATGCAATATAAGAAGGTGTACTATTCATAATGCTTGTGTTGTAGCTGTTCTTTAAAAATGATAATGCATGAAATAAAATATAATTGTGCATCAAGAAACTAAGGAAGGCATTAAGGAAGAGACAACTTAGTGCCCTCCAGATGTTTTGGGGCACAAATGCTACTTTTCCTTATCATTGGTTAATGTGGCTGTGGCTCATTGTAGTTTGAAATACTGTGTTGGCACCACATGGTTTCTCCCTGATACATGGTAGTGTATATATGCCAGGAAACAAATTCCAGCCTGAACAACATTTCCATTGTTAAATCGCTGATAGATAAATATTCCATTAGTCAGAGAACTGATGCTTTGATCTTGCCCCAGTGAGAGGTGGTTTGTGATAAAAGAAATATCAATAAAATCATTACTCTTTGATGCTGAGGTCGATCAAATAGTGCAAATGATTGTATTCAGGGACTGTAAATTAATTGTGCTTCAAATCTTAATGTGACCCAAAGGGCACTGACCTCCACTGCCTTTTACCTTTTTATGGGAAAAGCTTCCATGGAGAAAGAAAATGAAATAATAAGAAAGGGGGCAATAGAATTGTTCTTTTGTCAGGTGATTGGGTACCACAGCAGATAAGGTTGTGTTTGTGTATGTTTCAGGATAATAGCATGTGGAATGAGTTTGGAAGAAAATAGATTTCCTTCCTACTTCATTCCAACAAATGACCAATGTACACCAAGAACAGGAGGAGATAGACTGGCAACCTTCCTGTTATAAATTCTATATCCCACCCTTCATTGGTAGAGGTTTTTGGAGCAAAACCACGAAGCCCTCCCTACAATTTTAAGTGGTGGAACTAGCCAGATTGATGCAGCTTTATGCTGCATATATTCTGTGCAAGTATGGAAACCATTTTCAAGCAAAATTAACATTTTGAGTGGAACTGAGAACCTCAAGGACAAGGGCTATATCAAGCACAAAGACAGAAGTAGATTTTTTTTGTTATTTTCTTTCTGGGGAGATATCTGGGGTGCACTTTTTTTCCTTGACACCTTTAAGCCCATTTTCAATCTTATACTATACTGTGTGAAAACAGCACCAAACATTGATGGTGATTTTCAATAATAGCAGACATAAGTCTGTGACCACTAAGATTTCTGAGGAGTATCACAAATAGAGTATACAAATCATACTGATGGAGCTTTTAACTTTATTAAAATTAGCAAATTGAATCAACTAGTAAACTATTTCTTCAGCCTGATGCTTTGAAGTCATCTAGTAATTCATTTTGTTGATTGCACCCTACATAATAATTACATTCGATCAAATCTTTTAATTCATTATTACACACAGCCTTGATAAGAAAGAAACTCAGATAGCTCTGAAATTAGGTTTAGGTTAGGTTTAGGTTTTATTAAATTTATAGACCGCCCCCTCTCCCCATAGGGACTTAGACCTATAATTAAGCTCTTCTGAACCCACCCTGAGTTTGGACCAAATATTATATGGCCAAGAAATGAAGTGTGGAAAGACCACTTAGAGATTCAAACTTAATGGCTCTTGCAGGATTGTACAACACATATAGTTAGTCATGGTCTCAGGCCAGAGTTCAGAGTAAAACATGTTTATATTTTTGTATACTGTTTCTACTATTAGGCCAAGGACATGAATCTGATCTATGAAATTTAATTCCATTTCTTCTTATGAATATCTAGATCTATTCAGTTGGCCCCTTGGACAACTCTGACATTTGCTGATATTCCTCTTCAAGAAAAATAGCCACATTTTTTCTGAGTGTTGCTTTATGTGAAATTTGCATGGCAAATCAACTCTGGCTTTATTTGTAGGAAGTAGGCTATATAAATCATTCCTCAAAGTGTGCCTTTTATCTGTAAGCAACAGGGAATTATCTGATGCAAAGCAATGCATCTCTTTCTTAGTTATCTCTAGGCATCAAGCCAATATCTAATCTGAGATACTGTAATCCTCTTTAAAATGGTATAACCAATTGGGGGGTTTCTTCTTTTTCTTGACAACAGGTGTTCCTTGAGGGAAATCTGTACTTTATCAACATTAATTAATATGTACTTAGTACCATTTCTTTTTTTCCCCTTTTTTAATCCCCATAAAGGACACTGTTATTAAAAAGCCTGTATGTTTATGTGCATTGTACATCCAGACAGAAAAGTTTTCATCCAATACAAAGTGCATTTAGATTGAATCTACTAGCAATTACTATTTCTTTTGTGGTCTTCCAGAATAACAGAGTTGGAAGAGACCCAAGGGCTTTCTAATCCAACTCCCTACTATTGTTGCTTTGCTTCTTCAGAAAATGTCACAACTTTATGGGTATCATATTTATTTGCTTGAATTGATTAGCTGCCCAACTTCAATGGATGCTATACCACCCTGAAAATCACATAGAATCTAATGATTAATACATTCTAAAGACTAAACTTGATTCTTACAGGTAACATACTTAGGAAAGGAACGTTTGGCATTTTAATAGAATAGACGCACAAGGAATTTGTCTTTGGTGCCTATGTTCTCAGTATACATAAAAAAGTAAAGAATCATAAGGTACAACACTTAATGATAGTCATAGGGTACAAATAAGCAATCAGGAAACAATCAATATCAATATAAATCGTAAAGATACAAGCAACAAAGTTACAGTCCTGCAGTCATAAGTGGGAGAAGATGGGTGTTAGGAACGATGAGAAGACTAATAGTAATAGCAATGCAGCCTTAGTGAATAGTTTCACAGTGGTGAGGGGCTTATTTGTTTAGCAGAGTGATGGCATTTGGGGAAAAAAACTGTTTTTGTGTTTAGTTGTCTTGGTGGGCAGTGCTCTATATCATTGTTTTGAGGGTAGGAGTTGAAAAAAAAATGTCCAGAATGTGAGGGGTCTGTATATATTTTCACAGCCTTCTTTTTGACTGGAGTAGTATACAGATCCTCAATGGAAGGCAGGTTGGCAGCAATTGTTTTTTCTGCAGTTCCAGTTATCCTCTGAAGTCTGTGTCTGTCTTGTTGGGTTGCAGAACCAATTTGATGTTCTGAACTTTTACAATAAGAGTCATATAATGTTACGTTTTTGTGCCCTATTATTCTTACTTGGCTTTACACTTCCACTTTATTTTGTGCTTCATCAATTTAGATTATAAACTTTTGTCCATGGTTCTAGCTATCAGCCAACCAATAACCTGAAGAGGAGTTCTTAAAAATGAGTAACTTAGAAGTTAGAAACATAATATTGCTTTGGGTTGCTTTTCTTTGAACAATTGCTAACTTCAAGTCTTCCCTACATGGCTATGCTGAATTTATCTGAATTTATCTTACATTTTTTTTCATTTCTATAGATAAGTGTTACTGGCAAAAATGCAAAAAAGCTAACCATTGTTAAGATCACCCTAGCTGATGCATAAGATATAAAGGCAATCATGCAGGGAACTATCACAGTATGTGCTAAAAAGAGCTTTGATGAGGCAAAATATAAAATGCATAATTATGTGCATAAGTTCACGTCTTTGTTTTAATCCACTTCATCTATTTTAAGTGGAGGAAGAATGAGAGTCACCCTTTTACCTTAATGAGAAGAAAAGATGTGCACTAGAAGATTAAGAGCTAATCAAAATTCCTTTTCAGCAACACTTGGAACAATAAAGCACACTCACTTCTTTATAATGGGGGGAAAAATGATGAGCCAGGGAATAAGATTCCCAGGAGCATCTGGAGGTGCATAATCCATCAATAATTGGGCACATGTTTGAGTGATGGTTAATGCCACCTGTGCTATGGCTTACACAAATTACAGATGTATACAACAATAATTTAATTCTATGCTAATGTGCTGTGCACAGTTCAGGGCAGTAGATATCTCTTTTACCTGTCGTAAAACTTGTGGCTCTTTTAGAACCTCCATTAACATGCACCAATTAATGACTCCCTCCCGGTCTTGAAGGAACCGGGTTTCTAGATATATCCAGAATTTGGCAAGCATAAGAAAAACCATAGCACTGTATTTTTGCAGGAGTTCCCACTGCTCCATCTTCCCTACTCTCATAGAATAGAATAGAATAGAATAGAATAGAATAGAATAGAAATAATAGAATAGAAATAATAGAATAGAAATAATAGAATAGAAATAATAGAATAGAAATAGGAATAGGAATAGAAATAATAGAAATAGAAATAATAGAAATAATAGAAATAGAAATAGAATAGAATAGAATTCTTTATTGGCCAAGTGTGATTGGACACACAAGGAATTTGTCTTTGGTGCATATGCTCTCAGTGTACATAAAAGGAAGAAAAGAAAAAAGAGAAAATACATTCATCAAGAATCATAAGGTAAAACACTTAATGATAGTCATAGGGTACAAATAAGCAATCAAATCATACTAGGAAATAATATAAATTGTAAGGATACAAGCAACAAAGTTACAGTCATACAGTCAAAAATGGGAGAAGATGGGTGAAAGGAACCATGAGAAGATTTATATTCAATTATTTATAATTATATTTAATTATATTATTTTATAAATGAAATAATTTATAAATAAAAGTATAACATTATTTATAATTCTTTAAATTATTTAAAGAAATAGAACTTAGACCTTTGAAAATAACGTTTATTTATTTGAAGGGATGTACTTTTGTTTTAAAGGGGCCCTGAAAATGATTTACAAGTACAAATCTATCAATAAAACGGATTCAAACCACAAGCTTTCTTTTAGCTTGGACACTTAGCAGGGTCAACTTACAGGGATACTTGCATGAGAGACCACAAAAGGCCCAGGTTAGTAGGTTAAACTGGGAAATTGAAAAGAAAACATCGTGGCAGAAATTTGCAACAAATAATTTCCATGTCACTGCCCCCCCCCCAAATGGAAATGTCATTGAAGTCATCAGGAGTTGACCTCCATTTAAAAAAAAAAAGAATGAAAACTAACAACAACATTGTTAATATCTTCGGTTTAAAAGCCATTAAATGCCAGGCAGAATAAAAATGTTTCTCCCTCTGATTAAATCTGACATAGTTTAAAGGTTCTCCTCCTGCTGCTTTGGGTGAGAACCCCATATCAGAAACAGAATGCTGAGATTAATGTGGGAAGGGCAGAGAACACCAGAGGACATCAAAAGATTATTGCAGCTTGTAATTAATGCTAGGTGAAAGGATAACTTTTGGGATATGCCTGTTCTTAGCACAGCCGGGTCTGGAAACAAATCAGATATGTATTGAATATATTTTACACATAAGTGAAGATCAAAGTTTTTAAAATTTTGCTAGTAGTTATGCAAAAAGCAAAGGGCTTGCATGCCTTCTTGTTGTTGTTAGTTGTGAAGTCATGTCCAACCTATCATGACCCCATGGACAATGTTCCTCTAGACCAGTGGTTCTCAATCTGTGGGTCGGGACCCCTTTGGGGGTCGAACAACCCTTTCACAGGGGTCGCCCAAGACCATCAAAAAACACACACATATATTTTAAAATATGGAAAACATAAAATAATTTTATGGTTGGTGGTCACCACAACATGAGGAACTGTTTTAAAGGGTTGTGGCATTAGGAAGGTTGAGACCCACTGCTCTAGGCCATTCTGTCCTCTACCATCTTCTGGAGTCCATTTAAGATCACGCCTATTGCTTCATTGACTCCATCCAGCCACCTCATTCTCTGTCGTCCCCTTCTTCTTTTGCCCTCAAACTTTCCCAGCATTTGGCTCTTCTTCAGTGAGTCCTTCCTTTTCATTTGGTGGCCAAAGTGTTTAAATTTCATCTTCAGGATATGGCCTTCAAAAGAGCAGTTAGGGTTGATCTCCTTTAGGTCTGCTAATAGTCTACTTCTTAATGGCTAAAGACATTTTCTAACTTCAAGTCCATCCTAAAGCAAGCAATAGTCATGCAGATATCCTGAGCTGTTTTGATGAGATTTGAAATTTCTGAGGAATCTTCCATGGCTGGGCATAGACTTAAACTTGGATTTCCTAGCCCTAATATTAACCATTGTAGCATACCAACTGTTTATTTCAGCACAGATTTGTCTCCAAATTACAAATTTGAATTCAAATATACTGAGCAAAGATAGTCCATGGTTATCTGCCAATATGCCACCGTTTAATACAAGGATACAATGGTTACCATTCTAGGAGTGATTTTATTGTGTATGTCTATTTTTTTAAAAACCCATCAGTTCTTGGGATTAGAAAGCAAAACACGCCTATTATCCTGTTATACAATTTGGTCTCTACTGTTTCAGTCTCCAAATCCTAACAATCCCTCCAGTGGGATTAGGGGCCAAGGGTTGTGGAAACTGCAACTCCAAAAACTTACCTGGAATTTCCTCCTTTTTTAAACCCCACATGTTTCTACTTTAAGATAAAAGAATTAGCAGCCTCCAGTTTGGGTGTAAATCCCTTGTGATTTCCTCTATTTAAGATCTAAGTTGGTAAGGCTTTCCCCTGAGACTTCTGTGGTAAAACATTCTTTGGAATTAAGCACTTTAAAGAGAAATTAAAATAATTGTAGATGGAATCAACCTTAGTAAGAGGAAGAGTAGTTATGATATGTAAAAACCCAGTGGTCTTTCTAGTATGTATGTCCAAACCTTTAAATCTTGAAGTCCTTTCTGCTATTCTTTTGTAATTAAATCATGCAGTCTCTTTCTTACATTGCATCTGAGCCATGGTTATAAAGTTGTGCTATCTGTTTCCCTATTTCCTCATATGACTTGACTGTGGATCATTGCTAAAGTAACACTGCTATTGCCCATCAACATGAAATGCATTTGGTTTTGATTGATTGTTATCCATTATACCTAGACCTTTCATTATGGACTTAGTTTAGAGCCGAGGTAGCACAGTGGCTAGAGTGCGGTATTGCAGGCTACTTCAGCTGACTGCTAGCTGCAGTTCAGCAGTTCAAATCTCACCAGCTCAAGGTTGACTCAGCCTTCCATCCTTCTGAGGTGTGTAAAATGAGGACCCAGATTGTTGGGGGCAATACGCTGACTCTGTAAACTGCTTTGAGAGGGCTGTAAAAGCACTATGAAGTGGTATATAAGTCTAAGTGCTATTGCTAGTCTTAACATTTTTTATTAACGCTGAAGTATCCTAATATTACAAGTAGTATACTCAAGAATGAACAATGGAAAGTGGGGCAAAAGCACCAGAAGATGAGAAAAGAAACAGTGGATAGAAACTAATCAAAAAGGGAAGCAACCTAGAACTAAGAAGAAATTTCCTAAGAGGGAGAACAATTAACCAATGGAATGTGTTTCCTTCAGAAGTTCTAGGTGCTCCATCACTGGAGACTTTTAAGAAGAGACTAGACAACCATTTGTCTGAAATGATACAGGGTCTCCTGCTTGAGCAGGGGGTTCGACTGGAAGACTTCCAAGTTCCTTTCCAATTCTGTTATTATATTAAAATGAATTGGAGTTGAACAATCCCATCTCTGCTACATTATTTAGAAAGATCAGCATGGGTAATGCAGAAGACAAAAGTGTCCCAGGTCTGATTTTTGTGAACCACAATTCTTGTATATGATGACAGAAATAATCTGCAGCTACATTTTCCACAGTTCTCTAAATTAAAAACAATCAATTTGCAGTAGAAATTCATTCTGTGGGGAATACTCATATTTAATTGTACCCTGATGGGCTATTCACTTTATCCGTGGTTGAAAATCACTTAGCCAGCTGATTATACTTTTTTTTTTAAAAAAAAAAAACCTCTGTCCATCTACTTTCCAATGGAAGTATCTCATGTTAACAATATTAAGGAAGAAGAATGAAGTTGTGAGTATCTTAGATGGAATCTACTATGCAAATGTCATGGTTATAAGGTGCATATTATTTTTAGCATATCTCTTTGTTTAAAATTCTCTGTTGGTGAGATCAAGCAGTTGTTTTGAAAGACTTTGTTTTAAAAATTCAAAAGGACAATGAAAAGCAAGAGCAGAATAATCCTGGTAGCCATGGGCAATGACTTTTTAAAAGTTGAGTTATAACTTGCCTACTGGAGGACAGAGCTTTTCAGAAGTCCATTTGGGGAAGAAAGCTTTGGCAAATCTAGACAGCACACTAAACAGCAGATACATCACCCTGCCAGCAAAAGTGCATATAGTCAAGGCTATGGTATTTCCAGTTGCAATGAATCGCTGTGAAATTTGGACCATAAGGAAGCCTGAGTGCCAGAGAATTGAGGCCTTTGAACTATGGTGCTGGAGAAGACTCCTGCGAGTTCCTTGGACTGCAATGCAATCAAACAGGTCAATCCTACAGGAGAACTAAACCTGACTGCTGCTTAAAAGGCCATAATAAGAAGGAAGGACTCTCTGGAGAAGAGCCTAATACTGGGAAAGATTGAGGGCAAAAGAAGAAGGGGACGGCAAAGAATGAGGTGGCTGGATGAGGTCACCAAAGCAGTGGGCCTGAGCTTAAATGGACTCCAGAGGATGGTAGAGGACAGGAAGGCCTGGAGGAATGTTGTTCATGGGGTCTGGCATTTGGAAGGCGCCAAGTCGTGGGAGCTGGGCGGCGGCAAACAGGCGCTCACGCGGCTTGGCGATACCCTTAGGTCAGTGAATGGTGCTGTGCCCGGCTGCAAAGGGGGTTTGCTGGGTGGCTGCTCGTGAGCATGGTCGCTTCATGGCTGTTGTGTTACGCTGCTGCGACAGCGCAACCCAGCCATTCGCCCATGAGGATGTGCCCGACTCTTCGGGAGCCCGCTCGCAAGAGAGCAGCTGCCCGGCAACCCCAAAACAATAAACCCTCCCCCCATAATAAAGCCCAAGCCATATTTTGTAGGTAAAAAGAAAATAAGACCCTGTCGTATTTTGGGGAAAACATGGTATAAAGCCTCTGGAGCCTGGCGAAAAATGACTTTAAAAAGGGCTTAGCGCGCTGGCGAGCTGACAGGGCAACACCTTGCGTGCCCTGACAAATGACTCCACTCCTGTGGCACGTGTGTCATAGGTTCGCCATCCCGGGTCTAGTCTAAAAGAGAGGCCTCTATTCTATAGTTGATTGCTTAGAGCTGAATATGAATGTTATTCACCAGTTTTGCAAACATTTACAAATCTATTAACTCTTACAGATGCTTGGAACTTCTATTCATACTGTATTTTTAGTATGCTCTTATTTTTTCTGGTTTAATTTTCTGTGCCTATCTTTAGTTTCATCAAAGACTGGCATTGATGTTTCAGTTGTTGTTGTTGTTTAAGGCATCCATTCTATGCCCACTTATTCTTAGTGACAGCCTCTTAGGCAGATGGCTAGGAGAAGCTGACCTCCTGTCTAGCAACTGAAGAGTGGGAGAGAATTCACACTTTTTAAGCAACAGGGGTATTTGCATCACACTGGTAACATAAGCGAATTATCATATTGTTATTGATTTTGATACTTCTTGATATATTTTTATACTGACTTAATGGATAGCATATGTTAACTTGATATATCTTCTGTTTATCTGCCATTGGCCATATTGGCCATATCTAGGCAACATGGACAACATACAAGTCCAATCAATAAATCATAAATATCAGCAGCTAGAATGCAAAAGTTGACATTCAATGTTTTTCCTTACTTTAAATAGCACAAGCAATAGACTTATATATGCTTCATAGTACTTTATAGTATTCTCTAAGCAGTTTATAGGGTCAGCATATTTGCCCCCAACAATCTGGTTCCTGGTTTTACTGTTGTCAGAAGGATGGAACGCTGAGTCAACCTTGAGCTAGTCAGGATTGAACTGCTGGCAGTGAGCAGTGAGTTAGCCTGAAATATTGCTTTCTAACCACTGTGCCATCATGGTTCTTGCATATACAAAGCAATAATGTTTGTCATCCTTTAAGATAGCATGATTATCACAGTATACAACAAGAACATTTGCCAGGATAGAATTAATATATGTAACCCAGAAATAGGACTTCTTATATTTTCAATTTTTTCTCACATATTATCAAAATCAGCATTTCCATTCAAAGAAATATTCATTTTCTACCAATGTGTGCTTCTACACTTCAGTGTTTGTAATATTTAATGATTGATTTCTCTATATTTATCAGTCTCACCTTCTGTAGGAATTAAATTGCATAGTCATTCAACAAATGCCTTTGTCAGATACCTGTACAACTCAGCTGGTCAGATACAAAGTAGGGACTTCCAGAGACAATAAATTCATGCTTGGCTCCCCTTCTCAATTTCTGCTTGAGCCTAGCAATGAGAAGATTAAGCTATAGAAAAGGTGGACATAATAGAGTGGTGAAAATTTTCCAACAAGAATTCCCTCTTACTTTTTCAATACCGTTTCCTTCATCCATTTTTCAGTGTAGGCTGGCTCCAAGAATGGAACAATTGCTCTTGGCATAAGATAGCAACAGCAACAATGTCCATTGCAAATTATGATGATACTGCCACATAAACCGCCATCCACATATACGTATGTGTGTCTAGCTGTCTGATTATAGCACATAACTTGAGATATTAGCAACATGAAGTTATCATGCTTGAGTCATCAGTTGCTTTTCCTTCCCTTGCACACAAGTTCCCCACAGCAAGGAATTAAGCTATGAACAAGAAAACAGATGGGCACCAAGTAGCTTAGCCTGGATTGGCTTTTAATAAATGGATACTTGTGGTGAGAAATTTTACAACTCTTTATATTGTATGTACATTTTCAAAGATTATTACTATCAAGAGTAGCAAAAATCAGAGGACCACTAGTTCCCCAACCATAATTTTACTTATGAAATGGCATATATCAGCTAATCATTTATGGGGACGCTGGTAGCTCAGTTATATCACAGCAGTACAACAGATGCTGATGTTACAACAAAGCTTTGCTAAGGTGGGAAGATTGAAATGCTCTTTTTGTCAAGGTTACTGCTGTGGGTAGGGCTATGATAGTTGGATTGCAAAACCACAGGTGACAAAGAGAAGGCAACAAACATTTACAATGCTCTATATCTCTTTGCCATCATCCATATTTTTGCAGTGTAGATGAAGTAGTCCTATGTATTAAGAATCCAGATATGTTGACTTTCAAATCATGATTAAAATCAAAATATGCAGTGTGTTTCTCCAATACAAAAGTATATCCATTATGTAGTTCAGGGCTGAACTGTGGAATCTTTAGTGCTCTCTGAGATTGGTTGTTTGCTTGCAGATCTTTCATAACCCAGCTAGGTAATATCAGAGTATATGTAGCACTTGCTCCCTGTTTATATAGAGTGGCTTGCCCTGTGTTGGTCAGGGTGTTGTTTCTTCTTGGAAATGTGTTCATTATGGTAGTTGGGTTGTTTGTCTGGTGTTAATCCCTGTTTATCTGGGCATTGGCTGTTAAAGAGAATGTGTTTTATTTCTTCTTCTTACCTTTTTGTTGTCTCTTCTGAATGATATATAAGTATGGTTTATCCCTATATTGATGGGTGATTTGTCTGAATACCAGGAATCCTCAAGTGTCTTTCGATTTAGCTTGATCTAGGATGCTTACAGTTTCCCAGGTGAAATTGGCTAAATCTGTCCAAGTGTGGTGAGATTAAACAATTTTCATCCTGCGCTTTCTTTAACAAGCCATTTTTTATTCCAACTGGGAAGTTAATCTACCACTGTGTTGACAATTTTGACCAAGGGCTGTTCTATTATTTAACAAGAATAATCAAATCTGAATAAATTGTGCAGTATTGATGGACTAGTTTGACGGTGGCTGGTTCTCCGTTCCTTCATTTCCTTCTTCAATTATTATTCAGTGCAGATGTTACAAGTTCACTGTGTTTCCTATCATAAAACAGTGGCTAGAACAATATATATTACTGGGCGGGGGGGAGGAAGAGTAACTACAAACAACAGTTAAAAGTGTTGCTGGGTTCTTTCTCCTTCTCTGTTGCTGCAGTGTCATTTTCTCTTCTTTTCAAGTGCCTGCAGTTCCTGCTTGAGGTGAAGAATCTTGATGAGACAGTGTCTGATTATTTCCAGAATCAAAGACACCATCTGATTCATGGTCTGGAAAGACTGAATGAAAAATCCCCAGCCCAGCTCTGCCTTTTGGGATTTGGGAACAACATCTCATCTTGATATTCTGTCTTCCTACAGAGCCATTCATATTCTTTCAGGGAACATTTTCTTAGTGGCATGCTGGAAAAAAAAATGAAGCTGTTTCTCTAGATATACCCTTTTAAATAAAGGTTTGTTTTCGGAAAGATACATTTTAAGCCATGTTTCATTTTTTCCCCTCCCACCCCTCCCATAAATATAAAGTTTTACAGATAAATCAGGCAAAACCGAATAAATAGCAGGAGCTGCAAGCCTCCAGATTCTAAAGATTGTCAGACAGATTCCTAGTGATTCCATCAGCAATTAGGGGTCTTTTGATGCCAACACTGATTGCCACTGCAAGCTGGCCATTTTACATTCATATATTTTAGAAAAAAAATGGATTTCCAAATTCTCTTCTTATATTGCATTTTGATTTAACCCATTTCTGCTTCTGGTTAAATATTAGGCACATATAAAAGGGCCTGCATATATAACAATAATACTGAGCATTATGTATGGGTCAACTCTCTTTCTTTCCTGAAAGTATTGCTGCTGTTGTTATTGTCGTTAGCTGTGTGTCTGACCCATCACAACCCCATGGACAATGTTCCTCCAGGCAATGCCAGCGGGCGACACCTAGGAGTAGGTCCTTCTCTGTGATGGGCCCAACCCTCTGGAATGACCTCCCCCCTGATATTCGAACTACCACCGACCTCTGTTCCTTCCGTCAAAAATTAAAGACTCACCTATTTCAATCAGCTGGCCTGGCACTCTCTTAGTTTTACCTCCTGGGGATATATTTTAATTGGGTTTGGGTATTTTAATTTGGGATGTTTTTAGGGTTTTTATGGTATATTTATTTCTTGTACAGCCTTATCTCCTCCACCCAAATGTATTTAACTGTTTTATATTATTGTATTTTTATCTGCATTTGACTGTACACCGCCCCGAGTCCCTTTTTGGGAGAGGGGGCGGTTTAGAAATCCAAGAAATAAATAAATAAATAAAATAAAATTTCCTGTCCTCTACCATCCTCTGGAGTCCATTTAAGCTCACACTGACTGCTTCGGTGACCCCCTCCAGCCAATGCATTCTCTGTCGTCCCCTTCTTCTTTTGCCCTCAATCGTTCCCAGCATTCGGCTCTTCTCCAGTGAGTCCTTCTTTTTCATTAGGTGGCCAAAGTATGTGAGTTTCATCTTTAGGATCTGGCCTTCTAAAGAGCAGTCAGGGTTGATCTCCTCTAGGACTGACTGCTTGGATGGCCTTGCACTCCAAGGGACTCACACAAGTCTTCTCCAGCACCATAGTTTAAAGGCCTCAATTCTTAGGCGCTCAACCTTTCTTATGGTCAAACTTTCACAGCCATACATTGCAACTGGAAAACCATAGCCTTGGCTATACACACTTTCGTTGGCAGGATGATATCTCTACTTTTTAGTATGCTGTCTAGATTTGCCATAGCTTTCCTCCCCAGAAGCAAGCATCTTTTAATTTCTTGGCTGCAGTCCCCTGAAAGTATAGCTGAGCACAAATTTATCTTCTTATAAAAATGGCTCTGTGTGTGTGTATGTTCCAGCATAACTCTGGAACACCTCAAGCAATTTCAACCAAACTTGGTACACAGATAATTCACTCTCGGGAAACAAATACTGTGGGGGTAAGACACCCCTAACACACCTCAGTGTGTGTGTGTTCTATTACAATACAGCCTGTGGTGCCTTCAAATGGTTTTTACTGTACGGCCGTAAAATGGCTTTTACTGTACAGCGCAATGGAGTTGCCATGGTAATGGCTTCACAGTACTCTACAAGGGGGCTCCCTCTGGTAAGAGGGAAAATCCAACATTAAAAATTACATTTGGTCCGGACATTTCCCCCCTATAAATAAATACCCGTATAATGCTGCGTTATCAGCTAGTCCCTAATAATCTAAAAGGCGTAGCAAGCAAATCTAGAATTGGAATGATTATTTTATTCAGATTTACTGTGTATATACGTATACTGTTTATGATGAGTTTCTTAAAACCTGTCATTTCTACCAGGAACTTTAGATGACAATCTTTGGATGAAGTGTGGTTTCCTTTCAGTGGACATGTGGGATTCGCACCTATTGAATTCATCATGAAGCAACGGTAAGTCTCCTGTCAATCACTGTTTTCATGTATCAAATCCTGAAAAGCTTTGAGACACACTACTCCTGAGCCTATTCCA
The DNA here is from genome assembly GCF_964273705.1 of Natrix helvetica. NCBI lineage: Eukaryota > Metazoa > Chordata > Lepidosauria > Squamata > Natricidae > Natrix > Natrix helvetica. Next base: position 11,805,210 of record NC_138561.1, read on the forward strand.
ATCATTTTTCCCATGCTACCATTTGCTGAAACTGATTGTATGTACGGCAGCACAGGTCTTTGTTCTTGGGCAGAAAAATATAATTTCAGTCTATAGATTTGCTCTATGGTATGTGACAGATTATATTAGGAGCTGTGGTTTTTCAAGGTAAGGAATGTGAAGAATGTAAATTGACAGTTGACACCAAAGGCTGAGTACCAAAAACATAAAGTGAGTTTAAATACTTTGAACACAGAAGGGGAAAAAATGACATCAAATTTGAATCTCGGGGGATGTAACATTCTTTCATCACTCATGTCTTTAACACTGGGAAATGCTTTAAATTTGGTTTTATAATAAATATTAATAGGAAATTTATTGGAAGTTTGAGCCAGTTAAGAGCTAGATAGCCTCTGAGCAGTTAATACAGACCAATAAGAAGAACCATGTCAGAAAACCTGATTTAAAACAAAATTTGTATTTTTATTTATTAGTTTGTCCAACATGTACAAGATAGCAGATATAAATATAAATGTGGACATGAACGAAAGAAATGAATGCAAATAAATGGGGACAGTAGGACAGGGATGGTAGACATGCTGGGGCACTTATGCATACCCCCTTTATGAACCTCTTAGGAATGGGATGACATCCACGGTAGACAGTTTAAGGTTAAAGCTGTGGGGGTTTGGGAAAGTAACAATGGAGTCAGGTAGAGCATTCCAGGCACTGACCATTCTGTTGCTGAAGTCATATTTTCTGCAATCGAGTTTGGAATGGTTTACCTTGAGTTTGTATCAATTGTTTGATCATGTATTATTGAGGTTGAAGCTGAAGAAGTCGTTGACAGGTAAGACATTATAACAGACAATTTTGTGCACTGTGCTTAGATCATACCACAGGCGGTGTAGTTCCAGATTGCCCAAACCCAAAATTTTGAACCTGATGGAATAGGGAATTTTATTGTGAGTAGAGGAGTGGATTACTCTTCTCGTGAAGTACCTCTGGACCCGTCAATCATATTAATGTCCGATAGACAGTGAGGATGTTATGCATTAGCCTTTCTAATGTTTCTAAATATGATGTTGACAATGATTGATGAACTCACCTTTAAATCCTTCTTTTCTATTGTTTTATTTTTACATAGCCAGCTCCAGATTCGAAATCAATTTCATTTTTAATGCTTCTTTTTGTTGAGAGGAAAGTTATTTAACAAAGCTTTGGGTTTTTAACTAGTTAAATTCTGATTAGGAAAACTATAATGACTGAGTTCACATTTTGGGTTAAGCCAAAACAAAGCAAATTCCATTATGGCTTACTGAGATGTGTGAACTCAACCCTTGGGGAAAAAAAGCTTCTATCTGTCAGAATCTCTACTCAGTGACATTTACTTCGTGTTTTAAAAAAAGTAGATTAAAGAAGCTGAGCCTTGACTGCTGGATTAAAACTTCTAAATGACAGATTGATTTTTGCAAAATGTAATATAAGTCAATTGTCAGTTATTAAACACAAAAGGCTTCATAATTGAACCTTATCAAGGTTCTGAGGTTTCCAAGGAGATTCTGGGAACTAAATGGGGTACAATCAATTCTCTAGGTGGAGGTAGAACATAAAGGAAAGATTTTAATTTCTAGTTTCTCCCTGAATTTGAAATTCTGGTTTCTCAGGATCAGCACAACATTGTATGAAGGACATCGGCATTATGTAAAACAGATCATTAAGAGGTTAGACTAAGTCATGGATGTAATAATGCATGGTTTAGCTTAATATGGAACTGAAATGTTTTCATTGTTTTGCAGAAGTAATACTCTCTTGTGAGAATATCTCGGGTTTTCTCCAGTATATCATTAAGGCAAAGTGTGGTTGGTTGGCTTGTGAGTTAGGTTGCTGTCAGAACCCACCCAGAATGGCCAGCAAGCTATAGTTTATGAAGAATGCCTTTGATTTTGAATGGTAGATCACACCACACCCTGGAAACCAATGGGTATGGTTAGTATAAAAATGTTTTCATTTAAATTATGGTTAATTTTGAATATATATAAGCTATGATGCCTACTAAACTGGATTTTGTAACCAAAGGCTGTTATGGTTTTATTACCATTTATGCCTTCTGAACTTCATAAGGTTCTGCAATAATTTAATAATAATTGATCTTCAATTTCTGTTTTAAGAATTTGCTGTGATAGAACTTCTTTTAGAAGCTATTTTATACATCAGCGTTCTTATGTTCTTGGCCAGCTTGAAGTTTCTTATGCATTTTAGACTCATAATCAAAATTATTACTTCCCCATCTCCGTCTTTCAGCATTTCTCTGCCATAATTGTTATAAATAGTATGCTGTTCCATATTTTAGACAGTAGATATAGCTATCAAGCTGTTTTACTCCACTGTAACATATTCACCTATGTACATGTGCATATTTAAAATACATTTTAAAATGAAAATGAAAAGAAATGAAGAAATGTTTAATATACTTAATCAGATTATTACATATTCAGTAATTCTATCCTTCTAAGCCATTAAAATTATAATGGTCATAACAACTTTTGGAGATTTCTGACAGTCACATTCAAGGATTTCCAAGGATTTCTATCTGTCCTACAGTCTCAAATGTAGTTCCTCTAGTTTACTACATTCTGTGAATTCAGCAGTTGTATCCGTTCTGTAAATCATACTTAAGTAAAGGATTAGTGTTTTGTATGATAATATCCCCTAGTCTTCAAATTATAATATGGAGTAGAAAAATTATCCACAATAAAATAAACGAACAACCGGGTTAATGGATGTTTTTCCTATTTTGTGTCTAAAGCACATTGGCATCAAGCAGAACTCTTCTTGATGTGCTAAAATTTTGTTCAGTTCTCAGATTTCTACCCTTGCTCTTGTGACAATGGAGTACTTGTAAAAGAAAAGTCCCAGCTTTATTTTTGATCTTTAAAGAGTTGTATGTTTGTATCCTACCCTTATATTTTTTTACAAAAAACTCAATGTGGAGAATGTATGCAACACAACTTCCTCCTTCTATTTTCTTCATTGCAATAATCCTTAGAGGTGCTTTGGGCTGAGAGAGGGGGACTGGTCCAAGGTACCCAGCTGATAGCTTCCATGGCTCACATATCTTGGTAAAATAACCATAGTCATAATTCTGTTTTCTCTTTTTGCTGATTTTATCTTTGATTTAGGTTAATATTTTGCTAGTGTATTGGATAGGTAAAACGACCTTATTAAATATCTCAAATATTTCCTTGAATGTGAACATGGAAAGAATGTGTGTGTGTGTGTGTGTGTGTGTGTGTGTGTGTGTGTGTTTTCCACTGAGAGAGGTTGGAGCAGCCAAAAGAGAATGATTCAGTGTCTGGTGGATAAAAAGAGAAGGTGGGGTTTGCAAATTTATGTCACTTTTGAATTTTATCCAGGCAGCAGGATTAGCTTTGTATGCAAAGAGTTGACTTCTTGATTTAAAGTTGTGGTAAGACTTTATTTAGATTCATGATATTTTTTAACAGCATAGTTGCATCATCTGTTTTATATTTTATATGATCAAAATGTTGGCATCAGCACCACACTGTTCTTTGTTCCTTCTGCAAGTTTTAGCTAAAGAATAATAACTTTTTATAAATGTTGCAAGTCTCTGGGGAGCACTCTGGAAAAGATTTAGATGTTTGCCACTCAGCTGTCCAGTCGGGGCCATATTTTCCCTGAGACTTTTTTTTTCACCTTTCAATCTTTCTGCATTTTAACATTGAATGCTTAGGTATCTGTTGAATGTTGATATTGGTGACACTTTACTTTATGACTCATTCTCTCTCTCTCTCTCTCTCTCTCTCTCTCTCTCTCTCTCTCTCTCTCTCTCTCTCCTCTCTCTCTCTCTCTCTCTCTCTCTCCCCCTCTCCCTCTCCCTCTCCCTCTCTCTCTCTCTCTCTCTCTCTCTCTCTCTCTCTCACACACACACACACACACACTCAATCTATCTATCTATTGATCTATCTATCTATTGATCTATCACTCTATCTATCAATCATCTCTCTCTCTCTCCCTCTCCCCCCCCCTCTCTCTTTCAACTGAAGGATTTACGAAAAATGGAAAAGTTCTACTCTTTTCAGAGGACATCTTCCCTCCTCAAATTTTCATGCAGTTTCTTATTTTCAGCCAGGTTCTTAACATAACTGGGAGTGCAATTTTTTAAAATCCTTTGTCCCATTCAGCACAGTACGCTCATTTTACTGGACTTCAGGTGGTGGTAGGGATTTGAACCGCCGAACTACCGACCTTTCTGATGACAAGCTCAGTGTCTTAGCCACTGAGCCACCGCGTCCCTAGTGTTACCATATAGTGTAAAAAACCACTTTTGTATCCAGAACTTAGTATTGGATAGATTATAGAGAGAATTTGAAGTTTATTTGTTTCCGTTTATATCTATTTGCTGCCTTAATGATGGATTTTTAAATGGTTGGTGACATATATAGCTCCTTGTTATTATGGTTTGTTGCACAGTCAACTAGATGCTTAGATTGGATTTGACATTTTTGTCCACGTCTTGAGTTTTTCCCAAGAACCTGGGATAGGCAGAGATGGTTGTTTAATAATATTAAGGGTATTGTTGCAGAATGTAAAATACTTTTTCCAGTGGCCTGTTGTGGATTTTGTCAATGCCGATAGTGTTCAAGTGATGCTCCAGATTTTTTTGGAATTGCACCCAAGGTGCCAATTACTATTGGTACTACACTTGCTTTCTTTTGCCACAGCTATTTTATTCCTATTTGCAGGTCTTTCTATTGTGAGATTTTCTCCACTTTTCTCCCTTCTATGCTGCTACCTCTGGGTATTTCAATGTCCAATATCCATTTTTTTTTGGGGGGGGGGGAGTCTTATTTACTACAGTTCTAAATCCTAGGACATTATGTGGCAGGTGCTTATCTGCTGAATTATGTTATCATTATTATTGATAGTCATGTAAGTTAGAGACTATCATGTAAGGGTGGCTCAGTGGCTAAGATGCTGTGCTTGTCGATCATAAAGGTCGGCAATTTGGTGGTTCGAATCCCTAGCACCACGTAACGGAGTGAGCTCCCATTACTTGTCCCAGCTTCTGCCAACCTAGCAGTTCAAAAGCAGGTAAAAATGCAAGTAGAAAAATAGGAACCACCTTTGGCAGGAAGGTAACAGCATTCCGTGTGCCTTTGGGGTTTAGTCATGCCTGCAATATGACCACGGAGACGTCTTCGGACAGCACTGACTCTTCAGCTTTGAAATGGAGATGAGCACCGCCCTCTAGAGTCAGGAACGACTAGCACATACCTTTACATTTAAGCTACAGAACCTTAAACAATTGAGGGGGAGCAGAACAGTTTGCTTTTTAGGAAACCTACAATGATTTTACATTTCTTTTTGTAATCCTGTCTGATTCTTTGTAATGCTACCAGAGTATCTTTGAAAGGAATGAAGTGACTTTTTTTAAAAAAGAGAGAGAAATAGGGCAGTGATAAGTTGTACACAAAGCATAGACCATGTTTCTTTATACCTTTAGATCTTAGTAGTCCTCAGCTTCCTAAACTTACCTGTGAGAAATGAGCTCAGCTTAGTAAGATGACAGAAATAGCATGTAGACTGGACATATTTCACTGTCTGTAGTTTGTGTTTGTGCTCAGCATCCAAAGAAAGCCCAGATCTGAAGGTTAGACTTGCTAGCCCAAATGTCAAGATTTGTGTGAACAACCTCCCGGTAAAAGAAATGACATTTTTGCTTTTTGCCTTTTCAAGAGCAATCTGAATGTCTGACAGGCAAAGCACAGCTGCATTTTTTTTAGTCTACTGCCAGATTTGTTTAGATATGAGTGCCAGATTGCAGCCACTTGGTTATCTTCTCAAAAAGCTGATAAAGACACAGCATCAAAAAGTATTAATCTGATAGCTTGACATTTTCCTTTTCTTTCTTTCTTTTTAACCTGTTTAAATGTTTTGTAAAACTTTACTGCGAAGGCTTTCTTTACTTGTAATGGATTTCAGTGGAGAGAATTAGATCACTTTCCCCAGATTAATCAATACACCTTTGTATTTAGACTCAAAGAAAGAAAAGCAAAACATGACATGTATGCTATTCTGTGTGTGTTATTTATGGTACCTGATGTGTGTAGCTTTTTAGGTGTAGATTGGGGAGCTGATATTTGGCTATTAAGACATTGGTTGTTGTTTCCGTGTGTGCTGCCAAGCCCTCACCTCAGTAGCGAGATTCAGCCAGTCCTCACCTATTCTGGAGAACCAGTTGTTAGGTTTCTAAGCAGTTCAGAGATCCGGTTTTTGGAAGAAATATCCTTTTGTTTTTTCCCACTTTACAGGGCTAATCCTGTAAGGAAGGCAGGAAGGAAACATTCTGGTGTTGTTTCTAGCCTAATCTTTATTGCCCTAATAACAGAAGCTGCCTCTCTGGTTAACACTTACACTGTAACACCTAAGGTGAAGCGCCCATCGATCTGAGTGACTTTGAGTTGGCCATGTCCACCCAGTCACATGCCCACCGAGCCACACCTACCAATCTGGTCATTACGGCACCGAACCGGTCATTAAATTATTTGAATCCCACTACTGCCTCGCCTCCTAAGTACTTGATAAGATGGAGGCAAGAACTTGGCAGGACTCTGAAGACAAAACCTCTGGTCCCGAGAAATGACCCAAATTGGATCTTGCAACCTGATCCAGGGAAACATATATTTGCCTTCATTCACAACATACACAAACAGACCATTTAATCAAGCTCTGGAAAATTTAATGGCAATCAATAATCTTCCTTGAGTCTGAAGAACAGCATAGCATTAAAGTCCTGGAATATTACAGAAGTGGAATCATTAATGATCAGACTTGTCAGAACACTTGATGCTACTGCTACTAATTGTTTTTTTGTTTTTTTCTTGGGAAAAATGAAACATTCCTCACTGGCATCTTATGGGAAAGAGTTTTTGAACTTCTGCTTCACTTACAGGTATTTGATCAAGTAATGAATTGATTGCACTAATCAAAAGTCAAAATCCTTTACTTCCATATTTCATACTCTTCTTTGGCATACTCAAAATGGAAAGGGAGTCACTAGATGAAACAGATACGTTCAAAAACACCCAGAAAAAATAATAATTAAACATGCTGGTTTATAGGAACTTGAATTCAGTTGAATATCCCAGGTATTCATTTTTTACTATTATATATTTGGGTTGTTTGGGAAGCAGATAAAATTCTAGCTCAAGTTCAATAAGAACTTGATCACAAATTAATTTATTTTTCAATGGGATAAGCATTGAACCCGCAGCAGAGAAATAATCCCTGAGGTTTTTAAGGCCTACATAATTTATCCTAATAATACCAGCCAGTAGCATTATTTGTACAGACCTTTGTGTGTTGCACAATGAAGAATCTCCTTCTTTAAAAAAAAAGTATTACTGAGCTAAAATTAGTTTATTGTGAATGTCAGATATATTTCAGTATCAGTGATCAAAAAGGAAGCAATGAAAAGGCAATTCTTGGAAAGGACAAAGCTGCCATAAATAAGTTTTAAAAAAATCAATAATCTGATGTTTGGGGAGGACCGGTTTTCTGGAAATTATTGAAAGTCTATTGAAATGTTTTATTTGTGGAAGTGATAGGCTTTCATCTCAGGCAACAGCCTCAGTCCAGTTGCTTCATAAGAAATCCAGAATTTATATATGTTTATGTGAGCATGTCTAAATAGAGACTTAACACATATACCCTTCCTGTTTTCCAAATAGTAGAAAATCATGGCAATTTGAAATTGAATGTTGGGGTTACAATCTTGAGGAATTTAAAGGCCCAGTAAAAAAGAGGGAAATAAAATAGACCATAATTTGCACAGTCATTCTCTAAATCATCTCTGCAATATGGACTCCTGAATCTCCAAAGATGATTTAGTGTCATATATACTACACACATGGATGCAGTGGCTGAGTGGCAAAGACGTTGAGCTTTTCAATCAGAAAGGTCGGCAATTTGGTGGCTCGAATCCCTAGCGCTGCATAACAGAGTGAGCTCCCATTACTTGTCCCAGCTTTTGCCAACCTAGCAGTTCAAAAGCACATATAAAATGCAAATAAATAAATAGGAACTACCTTTGGTGGGAAGGTAACAGCGTGAGCCTTCAATATTGAGTCATGCCGGACACATGACCACAGAGATGTCTTCGGACAACACTGGCTTTGAAAGGAAGATGAGCACTGCCCCCTAGAGTCAGGAACTACTAGCACATATATGCAAGGGGAACTTTTATCTTTACCTAAACAGTTTACTGTGACATTATTCACACAAAGAAATCTCAGATACTGTAAAGATGAGTAAACAAAAATAAATTTCATTGAAATGATAATAATCTCCATCTTCTATCATTGGATTTTACCAATAGAGGAAGGAGCACGATAGCTCGAGTGATTGGAACACTGGGCAGGAGGTTAGAGAGCCAACACCTGTCATTAGGCGAGGTTGAGCACTCATCCTTCATTCCAGCTCTTGCTAGAGAAATGAAAAAAACCTCAATTAGGCATCCCCAGAGCAATGGTGATGTCAACAGCTAATCCTTTCAGCCTGGAAATGCCTCGGTGCTTCTAACATAAGACCAAATTTAAAAAAAAAAAAAATCAACCAAGGGAGCTTGAATGAATACATCCAAGATTCCATCAAAAATACATTAAAATTCCTCCATACATACAGCCTGGTCCTCCACAGAAGATGTAGCTTGTTTGCCCTGATGTTTATTTATTTTTAGACTAATTCTATCAAATCATGACCTGAAAGTTATACAGGTTATTGAAAAGAATTCACGGCCATGAAATAGAAATGCATAAAACTCTAATTAAATTAGGAATAAAATAAAATAAACTGGAGCAGTATAAATTGATGTGAAATTTAAATTATACGGCCAGAATGCTTCCTGTGTTTCAAGTTAGGCTTAATTGATTTATTAACTAATTTCGTTGTATTTAAGTACAATGACAATAAGGATTATACTTATACTGATTATCAGTTTTCTAAAGATACATACTCTGAAAAAGAACCTGGCACCATTAAAAATGACACAATCATTTTGGTCTCCAAGAAGAAATGAAATATAGATTTTTTTTCCCCTGATCTGTCAAGAACTTACTTAGAAGTGGTAAATACAGGTGACAAATTTCAGCTTAAAATTGGAAGTACAGCAACACATGACCCAAAGTTTGATCTGCTTCTGAATTATAGGGAGTATAAAGTGGATACATCAGCAGCAGTACTTTGTGGCAGCAAGATTATCTAGACATTTAGCCAGAACAAAAGGTTTACTTAGGTTTCCCTTTTCAATGCAAGGAAAGCTGCTGGCATTATCGCTCTGCAAATCAATATCCATTATTTGCCGCTTCATAATTTCTTCAGCTTTGGTAAAACCCAAAGAATAAAAAGCCCATTACAGATAGGCCAATTTTTTTTGTAATTTTATCTTCAAGGTCATGTTCTAAGTTGAGTAAAAGCTATCTTACTAATGTCAACGAGGCCAAATCCTCAGAGAAGATTGGCAGCTTAAGATGGTAAGTATCTGACCTAGCCAAAATCATGCTTCTACTGAACTTTGGCCTGCTTCTAATTGAATGGTAACATTGGGGTGTATGGAGGGAGCCAAAAGAAAGCTCAAGAATATAGATTCAAGAGTGAAATTCTTGAACATACTACTACTGGAACTACTGGAACAGTAGTTAAAGTGTAGTACTGCAGGCTACTTCTGCTGATCACCGGCTGCCAGCGGTTTGTTCAAATCTCACCCGCTCAAGGTTGACTCAGCCTTCCATCCTTCTGAGGTGGGTAAAATGAGGACCCAGATTATTGGGGGCAATAGGCTGACTCTGTAAGCCACTGAGAGAGGGCTGTAAAGCACTGAAATGGTATATAAGTCTAAGTGCTATTGCTAGCCACAGTGGCATAGTGGTTAGCGTGCAGTACTGCCGGCTACTTCTGCTGACTTCTGGCTGGCTGGCTGCAAGTTGGCATTTCAAATCTCACCAGGCTCAAGGTGGACTCAGCCTTCCATCCTTCCAAGATGATAAAATGAGGACCCAAATTGTTGGGGGTAATATGCTGACTCTGTAAAACTGCTTAGAGAGGGCTGTAAAGCACTGTAAAGCAGTGTATAAGTGCTATTGCTAGATATAGTAACAGCAGCTTGCATTGAAATACCCCATTTGAGAAAAGAAAGTACCCAAGAATGAAGAGAAGAACCTATGTTCCTTAGATAGACTCCATAGTAAGCAAATTCTATATCCTCAAAGAACACAAGGCCAGATATGCACATTGTGTATATCAGCCAACCTAGCCGTTCTACTTTATTTGTTGAAACGGGGACAGGTTTTCAAGGTAACATCCATTGGATAACATATTCTCTTCAAATTTAGAAACTAATGCCTTTCACCTTCAACTCCCCCCACAGCTCTTAATATATCTGGTCTAAATTGTGGGACTAAAATATCCTATGACGAATTAAAGCTTCCAATTAAAGCTGGTTTGTATTCTAACTCTGGTGATACAGAAGTAGTCTTTCCCAAGCTGATGTTTTCCAGATAGCTGGAAAACTGGAACTGGATTTCAATTCTCAGTCATTGTAGTCAGAAGCCATCTGGATAGAAATAATAGAGGTTTATTTATTTTTCAAACTTTTATGCCACCCATTTTGCCAAAAGAGATTTTTCTGCTCCAAATTATCCTGCAGGTAAAATTGATGCTCTGCCATCCCTCTAAAACTTTGCAAGTTGTCCTCGAAAGTCCAGTATTTTTTCAGCCAATCAGATACCTATAATATTGTAAACTCTCTGGATATGTTGTCTTCTGCCAATCAGTAGTCAGAAATGTATTGTTTGAAAATGATTGTTCCTTGTAGATGTTGAATCAAGATTCTACAGTTTTAGCCTTGCCTTGTTTAAGACATATAATGCTATGACCATTGACATACTTTATGAAAATTGGAAAACTGAATGTACAGTGTTGAAAAGATGCTCTCCTTCTTATCATGTCTTGAATCTTGGCCCATCATTTTCATGGGCTGAACACTAGTTCTAATGGGCCATTTCTTATGATATAAGGAGAAATTATTATTTTTAATTATCTTTAATTTATTTTAGCAAAAATTTGAACAAAATAGAACAAACATCTGTTTTGTTTCAAAATCTCTATTTTTCTACTTAACTCATGGCTTCATTCTACAAAAGCAAACTTTTTATCATTAAACTTGAGGATGGTTCTATTTTATCTTTCACTGGAAAATGTACCCATCACTCAAAAACCAAATCTAAATGTGTAAATTGTCCTTCAGTTGAAATAATTGATTCTGTCTACAATACTTGCTTTTGTGCCAGGTGAAAATTGCTGTTCTTGTTTCTATTGTGCCATCTTAGGGTGAAAAAAAAATAGATGGGCCCATATTTCAATAAGCTTATATTGAAGAAGCTACATCATTGTAGAAAAAAGAATCAAGAGAAATAAAAGGGGATAATGAGATGAGATGGAATGGGTCAGTCTAGGCCAGGCCAGGCCTGGGGAAAATATCAGTTTTGTATACTAGAAACTTATCTTTGAGTAACAATGAGAAGCCTAGAAGAAATGAAAGAAAGAAGCATGAAGAAAAATAAGGGTTTGAATAGGAATAAAAGAGAAGGCAAGTGGTGAATAAATACCGTATATTTTGGGAGATGCCAAAGGTGTTAGTTAGAAAGGACAAATAGGATAGTATGATACATGTTTGCTCACTTCTCACATGTTTTGATTTCTGGAAAAAAATAGATAATATGGTAATGATCAATATACTTTTTGTGTCAAATGTTGATGAAAAACTATTTGTAAGGGAAGGTTTGTCTTTGATGATGCTAATGTCAATCTTTATTAGGGTAATAACATAGGAAGAGACAATTATCCCATCTTCTTACATATCACGGTTGTATTCAGTTGCAAATATTTTGTTCTCTTGTAGGACATAACAGCTTCTGGAATTTATAGACAGAAGCTGGACACAAGATTGGCTGATAGTTAAATAGTGATCAAGGGCTGGATTAGTAGATGGCTTTCAAGACGTGTATCCAAGCTGTTCAAGAAACTCATAATTTAAGAGAAATACATGAAGCAGAACTCAGTGCAAACACTCTCTTGAAATTCTTCCTATTTATGGGCAAAGAAATAGGTCAGCGTGGGTAAGGCAAGGATTTTTCCAGGAAAACTGAAAGAGCCACAGTGGTGCAGTGGTTAGAATGCAGTACTGCAGGCTACTATTGCTGATCACCTGTTGCCAGCAGTTTAGCAGTATGTCAGGGCTCCAAGTAACAACCCCAACAGAAATAAAACTCTGTTTTATAAAGCAGGCATTTTACTCAAAGTTCCCTTTTATTAGAGATGTCATATTGGCACATTTGGGAAAACCCAAATCTGAAATGCCCCCGAGTTTTCCCCAATTCAAAAAAAAAAAGCCAAAGTCCCTTCTCTATATGTCCATCACATGGTGCAAATCAGGTTACCGTCTTGACTGGAGTTGTTCCCCAGTCACGCCTCTCCAGGTGCAGGCTGAAAGTCCTTGACTCCCAATAAAAAGCATGTTGTTCTCACATTCTCACATATCTCACCCTGCCTCCATCCAACCCCCTTCACATTTCCCACAGCATGCCCATCCACCAAGAGTGGCAGCCCTGAAGATCCAAAGTAAAAGATGGCATCCAGGGCTGACAGAGTTCAGGTCTCATTGGTTCAAGGTTGACTCAGCCTCCCATCCTTCCGAGGTCATAAAATGAGGACCCAGATATTTGGGGTCAATAGGCTGACTCTGTAAACCGTTTAGAGAGGGCTGTAAAAGCACTGTGAAACAGTATATAAATTTAAGTGCTATTGCTATTGCCCTTCCTTCTTTCCCCTCTTCCCTTCCCTCCCCTCCCCTCCCCTCCCCTCACCTATCCATCCATCCATCCATCCATCCATCCATCCATCCATCCATCCATCCATCCATGATGTGTGGTTGTTAGAAGGCAATGTTGCAGGCTGACTGTCCACTGCAAGGAGGTTGATTCTGACTGGCTCAAGGTTGACTCAACCTTCCATCCTTCCGAGGACGATAAAATGAGGATCCAGATTGTTGGGGGCCATAGGCTGATTCTGTAAACTGCTTAGAGAGGGTTGTAAAGCGCCATGAAGCAGTATATAAGTCTTAAGTGCTATTGGTATTCAGCAATTTCTCAGCTTCAGTTAATTGCAGGTGACAATAGCAAATAATTTTCCCCTTTAATCATATTGATCCCCAGAACAGAAGTAATTAGCATTTATCCTTCATGGGCACTTACTTAAAAAAAAAGTAAAACAAAAATATATATTTTTTGTCTGTCCATCCATCCATGACTAAGTATCTTTAGTTTACATGTGAAATAACATTCCTACCTTTTGCCACCAACCCACAAGACATTTTGGGAAGGCAAACTATTTGGGGTGGGTAATGGAACAATTGACATTCAATCATATAATTTGTCAAGTCTTTTCACTGTAAGATGAAGGCATTTCACACCGCCAATTCTTTAGGACATGTAAACAAACCCTGCAATAAAATAAGAAAAGATTGAGAGGCATTTTGTCACGAGGGGTGAAGGTGGAGAGCTATTTTATATAAAGTGTTTAACTGTTCTATTTCAAACAATTGTTTTGAGCTAAAATCAGGAAGAGCACCATAATTACCAACCATTTCTGATAAGTATAGGCTTATCCTTGGGGAAGAGTCATACCTCCCACTACAGATGTTCAGAAACAATGGTGAAATGTTAGCATTTTTTTAATAAAAAGAAATGATATCTGCTTGCTATATGGCTGTTGGACTAATGCCATTTACATACCTTACTCTTATGAAGTAGAATTATAATGGGACAACTTTTTGGTGTGAGAGTATAATTTCCTAAAATGTAGACCCCCAAAAAACTTACTGTCTTTGTGGTTCTTCCTTCTATCTGCTGTTCCTAAAGTAATATAAAGTAATGTTAGTGTCCTTTGCTATAGGGACACAGCGGCTCAGTGTCTAAGATGCTGAACTCGTCGATCAGAAAGGTCAGCAGTTCGACAGTTTGAATCCCTAGTGCTGTGTTACGGAGTGAGCTCCCATTACTTGTCCCAGATTCTGCCAACCTTTGCATTTAAAAAACATGTAAAAATGCAAGTAGAAAAATAGGAATCACCTTTGGTGGGAAGGTAACAGAGTTCCATGCACCTTCAGCGTTTACTCACGCCGGCCACATGACCATGGAGACATCTTTGGACAGTGCTGGCTCTTCGGCTTTGAAAAGGAGATGAGCACCGTCCCCTAGAGTTGGGAATGGCTAGCACGTATGTGCAAGGGGAACCTTTACCTTTATCTTAATGTCCTTTGCATCCTGTATTGTTCTAAGAATGGGAAACATTATAGGGATATGAATTCCACCCTCCTCATGCCGCCTTTAACAATGACTGTTTGATGCCTTCCTTAGAACAATACAGGATGCAGAAGGACTAGTTAGATGGTTGTGTTGGGGAGACAGGCTTTTTACTGCATCATGAAAAATTATCTCATGAATTCAGAGGCGTGCTCTGTAATTTCAAGCAGTGAATGGTATCAGAATTTTGCATTTAATGAATTTTGATTCATTAAAGAAGCAAATACCCAAACACTGTTAAATGTCCTTTTTTAAAAAAAATCTTTTTTTTTCTGTGTCTAGATCAAACTGTAAACTGCCAAAATGAAACCACTTTCTTGACTTTGTCATTAGCCGAAAATAAGTCATTATGATGAGTACATGTTTCTGGTGAAAGCTGACATACCAGCAGTTGGGCTGCGATCTGTGTCCTTCCACATTTACATAGCATATTGTTATCTACTAAGAGTGTCCACTTGAGCCTATTGGTTTTACACTTAGGTGCTCTAACTCTCGACCTATTCAGGATCTTCCAGGTAGTATAAGGGAGGTCAGATCCTTCAGCCATATCCTCCTTTAATGTTCTTCCTTGCTCAATGGTTTCCTTCCTCTATCTTTTAATTCAATTTTGTTCTTGTGTACCCTCAAGAATAAATAGATCTAAAACCAGAACTATTCTTATTTGTTATACTACCAGGTAAATACAATAAAAGAATCACATAGTTAATGTTACATGTAATAACAGCAGCTAGAATCACATGTGCACAAAATTGGAAAAGCAAAAGTATACCTATAGACGGAAAGGTAATAAAGAAAAATATTAGAATGTGCCAAATTGGACAGGTTAACGATGGAACTTAAGGATAAAGAGGAAACAGAATATTACCTAACATTGGATTTATTGTATAAATGGTTAGATAACAGGCAGGTGTGGGTTCTGGCAGAGACTGCTGCCGGTTCGGTCAGGGGTGTGACACGCTTGCACGCTTTTGTGCATTGTGCATGCATGCGCAGTACAACTAAAATTGCTATGCGGCGTCTATGGTCTTGCTGGGAGAACTGGTTTGGGGGCGTGGCAGACCTGGATCGCTGCCGGTTTCAGTGACCCAGGCCGCCAAGAGGTTCAGCCAAACCGGTCCGAACCAATAGGAACCCACCACTGATAACAGGTGCAGAGATTAGTAATTTAATAGCAAAAGAAGATTTAAAAAATAGAAATAAATACAGTTATACAGATAAATATAGGAATATATACTGCAAGTAATATTACTATTAGACTACGTGACTATAGATTAAAACGTATAGTGTGATAAATATATGGAGCGTTATGGTACAACTATGAAAATGATGGTTATAACTGTGATGTACAACATTATGTAGGTAAAAGAGACGATACTGTATGACTATGAAAATAATGGTTATAATCAGGATGTATAATACAATGTATATTTTAAAAGGACTTGATTTAGCCAGTACGCCATTGTTGCAAAACTGGAAATGTGATGTACTATAACAGAAAATGTACAATAAAAATACTTTTTTTTTAAAAAAAGAATGTTTTTTCATGCCATAAAGCTGTTCCTATATCTGAGTTGGCAGGCTTGGCTCATACGTCGTTTCAGAAGGTGATGAGGCTCATTCTCTTGCTTACTTCTCTCAGCATCTGCTTTTTTTAAAAAAAATATCTTGCTTCAAATCTAAAGTAGAAACTTGAAACATCTTCTGATTGAGCAGCCCATTGTGTAAAAGGATTGAGTTTCTCATAAGCATATACTCTTCTTTTGAGATCCGAGAGTAACGAAATCAGAGAAGAATTAAAGGCCAGTGCTGCTCCAGTTTTTAAAAGAGGGCATGATCTTAGCTAGCAGAGGGGCAGGAACAGCTGTGTAAATCGTTGGCTCAACTTGCCGAGAGCAAGAGCAAAGTTCACATTTTTAAAGAGTTTGTTCCTTTAAATTTTAAAGAGTTCTCTTCTGCTGTAAGAAACAGCTATCTGTTAAACACAATCATCTGTTTTGGATTAAGCAAACATAGAAACTTTGCAATTTTATATAACAGAAAACAGTTGTTCTGAGTTAATAACCCAATTTTTGGTTTGATCCTTATATGTGACTTTTTTATATTAAGCCCATTAATCTCCAATAATGTCTATGCAAAGACGACTGATAATCCTTAATGAAAAGGCCTATTCTTAGGATCCGTTGAACGAAAGAATGAAAGATATTGAATTATTGAATTTGCATTAACCAGAAAAATGTGTGGTTTGCTTTACAACTGTTATATTTGAGCTTGGCAGCTTGGCTCTGTATGAATGTATGTCTTTCTTAATGTAAATTGCATGTATTTTTAGCTCACTTTTTAAACAGTTGTGAGAGGTAGAGTTTAAAATAATTGAGTGAAATATTTTGGAAATTTCTGTCATTGTTTGGATTTTAAGTGAATGTTGTGAGTTTCTAGAAATCTCGAAATGGAAATATTCCTGAAAATATAAAATATGCAGACTAGGTTTTCCTTCTTTTAAACAACATAAAAAACCTTTATTATTAAGGTATTTTAAATCAATAGGTCCCCAGATTTGGTGTGGTATACAAATCTGATCAATAAGAAAATTTATAGACATATATATATATATATATATATATATATATATATATATATATATATATAGATATAGATATAGATATAGATATAGATATAGATATAGATATAGATATAGATATAGATATAGATATAGATATAGATATAGATATAGATATATATATATATATATATATATGTGTGTGTGTGTCTGTGTGTGTGTCTGTGTGTGTGTTGTATTTGTACTGATAAATAAATAAAGGGAGACTAGTATAGATCTATTTTGAGCTAATTAGCTCTCATCAGCTAGCCATACTGGGATTTTAACCTGGGCTGTATTATATTTTAGGCAGGAGTCTTAGCCACTAAGCCACAGGCTCGCCTCCTTATCAGTTGAGCCAGGGAAATAGGTATGTATTTAGGCATACCAGGGGCTGTAACACAAATACATCCCAGTAAGGGTATGGCTAGCTGATGAGAGCTAATTAGCTCGAAATAGATCTATACTAGTCTCCCTTTATTTATTTATCAGTACAAATACAACATATATATGCAATGATGCCTTTGGTTTAAGAGTTACTTCTATTCATGCACAATAGATTTTAGAGTTCCTTGGTTCTCTCTGAGCTTACTTATTTCTTGCAGATGTTTCATTACCCTAACTAGGTAATATCATCAGTGCTATCTTTTTCATTAAGGGTTTTGATTACAATAGTAAAAATTAATACAAACTTAAAGAACATAGACAGAGTTAGCAGGAATCTTGGATTTCTATTAATGCAACCCCCTGCTAAAACAGGAGACCTTATACCAGGGGTGTCAAATTGAGGGCCACATCTGGGTTGTGTTTGACCTCGGGGGCTGGGTGGGCATGGCCAGGGTGGGCATGGCCAGCTCAATGTCACCCATGTCGGGGACACCTCTGGTGGTCCGAGCGCTCTGCCAGCAAAATTGACGGCCCACCCGAGCTCCGTTTTTGCCTGCAGAGGGGTGAGAAGGCTGTCGCAGCCGAAAATGGAGCTCAAGAGGGCCATGCACAACTCTCCTGAGCTCCATTTTTTGCTGGCAGAGGGCTACAGGAGGTATCACAGCTGAAAACAGCACTTGGGAGGGTCAACAGTGGCCCTTCTGAACTCTGTTTTCACTGGCAGAGGCACTGAATGCCAGTACTTTGCTGTTTCCATGGTGGCCCCAAGGGCCAGATCTAAGCACCCCATGGGCCAGATCTTGCCCCCGGGCCTTGAGTTTGACAACCCTGCTCTATACCATACTAGATAATAGTTGGCCAATCTCTTCTTAAAAGCCTTTAGTGTTGGAGCACCCACAACTGCTGGAGGTAGTTTAATATCTCCTTAATTCGAGGTTGGATTTCTCTTTGTTAAGCTTCTATCCATTACTTCTTGTCTTGCCCTCTGGTAATAGGTTGAACCTCTCTTCTCTGTGACAGCTCCTCAAATATTGGGAGACTATTATCATGTCATCCCTAAGCCTTCTCTTTGTTGGACTAGATATTCCCAGTTCCCACAACCGTTCGTCATTTTAGCCTCCAGCCCCATAATCACCTGTGTTGCTTTTCTCAGCATTCTCTCTGGAGTCCCAGTATTTTTATTTTTATTTTTTGTATTGTGGTAACCAAACTTGGATTCAGTATTCTAAGTCTGGTCTCACCACTGCAGTATAAAGTCACACTTAGAATATTAAATCCGGTTTTGGTCATCATGACACAAAAAGAAAAAAAAAAAGGAAAAGAAAGAGGAAACAAAAATGTAATAAAGAAAAAGAAAAGAAATATATAAAGATGTGACTTCCAACTTTAATTAAAATAAATATAGACAAATCTAGTAACCGTTCACCCTATGAATGGTTTCAAATAGATATTTCTTCATCTGTTGCCCCGTCCCTTATTTGTAAGCAAATCCATAACTTTTCAATCCTGGAGTCAGTAAAAAGTCCATAAAGGGTAAAACACTTTATTTTTATTTTATTTTTTTATTTTTATTTTATTTACTTTATTTTTATTTTTATTAAGAAAATTATTTCTTAATTTCAAAAGTTACGGAGAAAACTTAACTTTAACTCCCAGCCAACATGCTAAGGATCTATAGCAGGGGTGTCCAAACTTGAGAACTTTAAGACTTGTGGACTTCAATTCCCAGAATTCCCCAGCCAGCATGGCTGGCTGGGGAATTCTGGGAGTTGAAGTCCACAAGTCTTAAAGTTCCCAAGTTTGGACACCCCTGATCTATAGTATATCTGGTGCGGTGGTGGGTTCCGGATCCCTTTCCAACCAGTTGGAACGGGCCCGGCGGTGCCCACATGGACGTGTGCAGCGCACACATGCATCTTACCGCCTCCGCGAGCCTCCGCAATGCTCCAGCTGCTCAACGGAGCATCACACAAGCGCTGTACGTGCCGTACACGGAAGCGCGGAAGCCTTAAAAGACAGATAACGAGCTCGGGCGAGCGGGTGGGCCCTCCAAAGCACCAAACCAGAACGGTATCTGGTGCTCCAGGCAGGCTCTGGTACTGGCTGCAACCCACCACTGATCTAGTGAATCCCAAATGATGTACTTTCTCTGTCATGAGACTCATCTTAGGGAACATCCTCCTGAAATTAAATTGATCCCATCTATTTTGATTTTTTTTTTTTTTGCAAGGGCCTCAAAGTCTAGAGCTCACAGGGAATCAGAATTGCCTTATTGAGAGTGGCTTGTTTATGGCTTGTTTGTCCAGGGTTAATATTTTTGTTTTTATATTACTTATTACTGCAGTGTTGTTGTTGTTTTAGATATTTATTATATTATATTGATCCCTTGTGACCCAGCTCAAGGTTGACTCACCCTTCCATCTTTCTGAGGTTGGTATAATAAGGACCCAGATTGTTGGGGGAGAACATGGTGACATTGTAAACGTCTCAGAGTGTGCTGTGAAGCACTATGGGGCAATTTTTAGGTCTCATTGCTATTGCTGTTGCTATTGACTATCTATTATTGTTGCCTTTGGTGAGATGAGCAGCTATATAAATTTGATTAATAAATAAATACATATCTGGCTGACACATTAAGCAGTCATTACTAACTCCTGCTCTCATAATAAGCCAGGCTTCATTATAACTTCATTTCAAATAAAATTGGAATGAAAAGGTCATCAGTGAAATAGCATGTGCATGTAATCATAGTTATTGTTTCTTGGAAGTACTTTTACTTAACCTCTCTCCAAGGTATCACAGTATTGGGACTCTAAACCTTTATAAGTCAATAGCAATCTGAATGAACTGAATTAAATTTCTTTGCTCTGTAGTTAACTCAGTCCTTAATAAATATTCATATTAAGTTATACTGACTGTTTGAAAATATTCTAATTGGATAACTGATAGCCTAGGATTTTTAAACTTTCATGCACGATAGGTTATATTCGAGGCTCTTTTGGGTAAGATTTAAAACCAGGGAAAATGCAACCTGTTTTGTGTTTAATCCAGAATCTTGCCTATTTAAAAATCTGCATTGAGGATTTCCCTCTGAAGGACTTGCTTCAAATAGACCTTGACAAAATTGGATGAACCAATCCAAATCTTATGAACCTTGTCCCAGCCTTATTTTCCTGGATAGGTTTCACTGATTAAAATTGCTCAAAATAGCACCATCTTTGGAAATATTACCAAGATGAGTTTCTCCCTGATGACAGCAACAAGAGAGGTTCCTTTGGTTGAAACGCTATCATTACTATTATGTTCACTGAATTTCATGAGATGAATGTTAAAATTGTGATACCACACTTGTAGTTTCTTAATCTCAAAATAAATCATTCCCTTTACATCCTGGAAGAATAGGAAGAGGACAATGCACAGGTTTGGTTCATTCTTTTTTCTCCTACCAAGAAACCTTTGATGACTAGTTTAAACCTTCTGGCCAACAATTAATTTTGCAGGATCTGCCTTGTTTGTAATGCAACTCAACCTATAGTGAACTCCTCGTGCCTTCACAGATATACTTGTATAACTGTAATTTCATTGGCATATCCGGGATCAAGGAATTCTCCAGCACTCAATCAATGTTTGCAAAAGAAAATTCACCCTTGTCTCAAATCAAACCTACATAAACCTTCCCAGCAGATTCTGTTTAAGTTTTCCCTTAGAGACAATACATGACAGTTTTGTGATAATGCAAATTGATGAAAGGGTTTCTTAGGTCACTTTAAAAAAAATCTACTCTTATGTTTCCTGTTTGGCTTGAAACATAGTGATAATGCTGCATTTCATACCCTCTCTTTTCAGAGGTCTCCCTGGGACAGTGTAAGTAAAAAAAAACCACACTATGACCCTCATTTTAAATTGGATCCTTTCACATTGTTTTCGAAGAGAACAAAAGCCAAAGACAGCAGATACAGTGATATGTTGCCATTTAGTTTATACTAATTAGCATTTGAAGCATACAGTTCTCAGAAATCAAAGATAAACTGAGTCAGGTCTTATCTCTCCAACATCTATTCTTCCTGGGAAATGCAGAATATAATTAGCATCATTGTCAGCAACAAAACCTAATATTTTACTGATGTTGGGTGCTAAAAACAACCAGAATAGCCTAGCTGTATTGCCAACAGTCTTCCATTCAACAATAGTTCGTTCCGAGATTCAATTATCATTTTGAATTAAATTCTAAAACCCTTAATGTTTTTTCCCAGTTAATTTTGGACTCTAATGCAAAATACTTTTCATTTTTTTTTAAAAAAGCAATTGTCTTTATGTGTGAACCTCCATTTATTTTCAGCCAATGTAGACCTGCATGATTGACAGGCCCTGATTAAAAGCAGGAGTAATAAAATTAAATTAGTTTTTCATCTCTTAGTGTTAGAGGTCAATTCTCAGTGGAAAGGCAGCACTTATCAGCAAAGGGATTAATTTATTCTGCATGGCCATTCTTCAACCCAAATAGGAACATACATCTCAAATTCTGGTTTTGCTAATGACTGTTCTATGGCTTAGATGGGCAATCTTCCTAAATTTCCCCATTAACTATGAATTCCTCATAATTGCTTTGATTTATATCCTTGAGGATTTTCTACTTTTTGGTCTTAAATGAATCAGTCCACAAATGATTTAATTTCCTATATGTTCATGTTCATTTGCATTTGGCAGCTTTGGTATGTTCTACAGAGTCTAAAATCAGATTAGGTATGACTTCATTATAATGAATTAAAATAATACTTCATGCCTTTTTATGATCCAAACATTTCTAAACATTCAAATATACACTCTCCAATATTTCCCTAGAACATAGCTGGCGAAAATAAAATATATTCTTGAACTGAAGATTACAGTATATATTAACTAGCTCACCTTTACAAGTATTTATGATGTGCCCTTAAGAGCTATTGTGTGAATGTCCAACATCTATGAGTAGTTATTGCTCTCTGTTGCTTTCAGAGTTCATTTCCTCCCCAACTCTCATCATGGTTTTTAAGGTGCTGCCTAGAATTCTACTGGCAACCAATGCAAGATTTTAGGATAGGTACAATTTTGCACAAGCAAAGTTGCCTGCTAGCAGCCTCCCCCCACCCCCACCCCTGTGCCAACTCGAGTTTATTTTTACCAGCACATTGAGTGCAAGGAAGTAGTCCAATTAAATGATATTTGAAACATGCATTATTGTGGTCAGGTAGAGATTTAGATGGTGCATATGGTTTCCATGTGCTGCTTGAGCAGAAACTGAAAGTCCAAAGTCACACCCCATTACCATCCAGAAGTATTATGGCAACAGTGTTAATAGAGGCTGATTGAAGGACAGCAATTCTGCCTTGCTAGGATTTAATTTAGAATAGAATAACAGAGTTGGAGGGGACCTTGCAGGTCTTCTAGTCCATCCCCCTGATTAGTCAGGAAACCCTATACCATTTCAGACAAATGGCTATCCAACATCCTCTTAAAAACTTCCAGTGTTGGAGCACTCACAACTTCTGGTTGCAAATTGTTCCACTGATTAATTAGAGGGAACATTGGTTCTAACTGTCAGGAAATTTCTCTTCAGTTCTCAGCTGCTTTTCTCCTTGATTAGTTTCCACCCATTGCTTCTTGTTCTACCCTCAGGTGCTTTGAAGAATAGTTTGACTGCAAACCTTTATTTCCTTATCTTTTGTTTTCCTCAGAACAACCTGGAAAACTATTTTTGGTTGTTTTATTATCACTGAAATATTCATCTGTGTGTATGTGTATTTGTGTGTTTTGAATGGAAGAAGACAGAGTGAACCAAGGAAAGGTCATCGTAAATAGTGATATTTACTAGCTGCTAAACTAGAGGAGAAATACAATTCTTTGGACCAGATCTAATATCATAGATGGTTGTCATGCAGAAAGCAGAAAAGTTGAAGATCAATAAAACAAGAGTTTCAATAGCCTAGAACATATAAAGTATTTCATTTTTTTAAGTTCACAAAAGAAGGCATCTTGATTATATTTAAAGTCTGATTCACACAATGGTTTGAGTTTATTATCTAGTCCTCTAAACATCAGTCTTCAGCTTTGATCAGAGTAGTGATATATCAAGGAACCATCAAGAATAGTCTCACCAACACTGACAGGGCAGGCCACAAGCAGAGACCAAACCCCATTCTATCCTAGCACTGATTATGTTAGCTGGCTGGGTAATGAAACAGCTTCAAAAATGCAACCACGCTCAGAAAACACCAAGGACCCCATAATGATGGATAACTGAGTAAGATAATCTTCCCCTAAACCAAGAGTCGGCAATCTTAAACACTCAAAGAGCTATAAAGATCTTAAACAGAAGCCCCCCGATCAATTCTGGAGCTGACCGGAAGTCCAGTTCTCCCCCACCATAGAATCCCCTCCTGCGTAGCATCCTTTTTCCTCTACCTGTCCTAACTTAAAGCCCTATCAATTGTGGCGATGACCAGCAACAGGGAGCTCCATAGCCACAAGTTGCTGACCCCTGCCCTAAACAGGTAGATGATAACCTGGATAACTTTGTCCTACAGCTACAATATACAATCCATTTTCTAATCTACCTGACACCATATTATCTACATCCACTCTGTCAGAGTAATCTGTCCAATAAGGTACATTAAGAGAAATCGGTCATTATGAAAATGGCTAAGGGTCCCTCTGCATGTTCCTAAACAGAAACCTTTGAGAAGTTTTAGAAAAAGTGGGGGGGGGAGGCGTTTTGATCTATTTGCAAATGAGAAACTTGGAGAAAGAATGTGAAGTACTGAAGAGCTGAAAATATACCACATCTTGTGACAAAGGGAATACCTCTGGAGAACTCATTGCAGCTCCCATTGGCTTGCAGCTGATTGCACACTTGAATAGCAGTCTGATTATAAAAGATGCAAATTATAGTTATTTATTGTGTGGAGTTCAGTTGCTGTGGGACCATCAAAGACAGATGAAAGAAACCTAAGCTTTAATTTTTATTTTTGGTCCTCATCTGAAGCATTTAAATTGTTCGGTCTTGCCGCTTACGTGGCCACGGAAACAGCATGAAATGATTACTTAGTGCTCTCATATTTTTAGATTATAAAGCAGCAAGAGTTTATGCCATTGAATAAGCTGGCAGCTTTTTTATTTCATTTTGTTTTCATTGTTTAATAGTACAAATTGCTTTGCCACATAAAGCTCACAATGCATTAAATAACACATTTAACACATTCCACCAGAAAGTTATACAATAATCTGGGAGAGATCAAGGGATCTAATTTAAAGCATTATCGCAATAAATAGTTCTCTCTCTTTTTTTTCCAGAAAGAGCATGCTTTTTGAATTCATTATTATGCAAATGGTAGTTTGTGGTAATATTTGAGCATGTAATAATAAAAATTTCAAGCTAGGCTGGAAAGAAGAAAATTAAGTGAACAAGATTAGGAAAATAATGCAGTGTATTATTCACACAGGAGGGAATTTTGGTTGGGTGAAGGAGAACCGTGTGTGTGTGTGTGTGTGTGTGTGTGTGTGTTTTCAACAATAACCATTTGGAGGTACTCTGCAGCATTTCATGGGTATCTTTATAAAGAATGCAGTCGAAATCATAGTGGCAATTTCAGTTCTTTCACGGAATTCCAAATACCATATATGTTTCTCCCATCTTCACATCAATGCTAATTATTCATACTAATAGATTTAAAAAATCTACAGACCACTAACATCTTGCATGCCAAAACGTCTAGACAGAGTTTTTCCCATCATGCCATCACTCTGCTGAACATCTAATTCCCATAGCATTGTCTTATGTGTAAAGATATTTGCCGATGTAGTAGGACTATTATCCTTTTCACCTTTCCTGCAACCTTCTCCTATGGATATCTTATATTCATCATCTTACTTTGGGGTTGTTGGTTTTTATATGTATATTGAGAGATTATGCACCAGAAACAAATTTCTTGTATGCCCAGTCACATTTGGCCAATAAAGAATATTCTAATGCTGATATGAAATATGGAGGTAACTTGAAATATGGAGGTTACTGCATTGACCTGGTGCTTCAGTTCACTTGACAAGATTTTCAGGAATGGCTGCTTCTTAGGGCTGACAGAAAGTGACTGGCTGAAGGTCATCCAGCTGGCTTCCTATCTAGGGTAAGATTATAACTCACAGTATATCAGTTTCTATCTTGATGCCTTAACCTACTATACCAAATTGTTTGCTAGACCTTCTATTAAGATATATAAATTAGGACATATAATAGCAATAGCACTTAGACTTATATACCGCTTCACAGTGCTTTACAGCCCTATCCAAGCGGTTTACAGAGTCAGCCTATTGCCCCCAACAATCTGGGTCCTCGTTTGACCCACCTCGGAAGGATGGAAGGCTGAGTCAACCTTGAGCCTGGTGGGATCCGAACTGCCAAATTGCTGGCAGCTGGTGATCAGCAGAAGTAGCCTGCAGTACTCCGCTCTAACCACTGTGCCACCGCGGCCCTATATAAATTAGGAATGCCACTGAACTTTCAGCATTAACTATTTTTAAATTAGAGAATAACACTTTCTCTATAATTTCCTTAACTGCTTTATTTTACCCACTTCCTCTTTTTGATGCATATTTTTTTTTCTAGCCTCCATCTAATTTATGTTGATCGTCATGATCAACAACACTGTGGCTTTGAATTAAAAATAGAGGGAGAAAAGGAATTTGAATAATGCAAGCCTTTGGTTTTTGTTGGGTTTCCTTCATCTGGTTTTTATTACTCAAAATATCTTTGTCTATAAGTAGAAAAGTGTACTGAAAATTAAGGCAGAGATAAGAGTTGGTAAGATAAAACAAATGTATTGGGGTGTATTGCTTTCATTGAAAAAAATATCATCACACTACTGAGATGCAGTAGTGTGTAACCTGTAACCTGATGAAAGTTTTCCAAAAGGGACTGATTTCCGAGGACTTCAGGTATCCCTTAATATAGATTTAGCAATAGCAATAGCACTTAGACTTATATACTGCTTCCTGGTGCTTTACAGCCCTCTCTAAGCGGTTTACAGAGTCAGCATATTACAATCTGGGTCCTCATTTTACCCACCTCGAAAGGATGGAAGGCTGAGTCAACCTTGAGCTGGTGAGATTTGAACTGCTGAACTGCAGTTAGTACTCAGCTGAAGTAACCTGCAGTACTGCACTCTAACCACTACACCACCTTGGCTCGTTTAAAATTTAGCCAGAATTAAATTCCACAACTAACACACGTGGCAAAGATTTCAGCAGTCTTGAAGCAATCATAATATTGCAGGAAAGCTAAAATCTGCTGAAAAGGAATGGTGTCATAATAGATCCATGCTGTAAGATCTTGAATGAGTAAATAAGAAAAAAAAAGTGGTATGAGCAAACTGGATAGCAGTGAGTGTAATCAGAGGGCAAAAATACCTGTGGATTTATTGCTTAATATTTGAAATCCTACAAAAAAAGCAAAGAAACCCAGCACAGTGATGGGAAGAAATAACTACTAGGAGTATCACCCAAGACTTGTAGATCTCAACACCCTGTCTTCGGAATTCAAAAGCGTTCAGTTTGCTATCAAAGCCAACTCTTTTCAGTATTCATGAATCTCCAGATGGTGAACTCATTTGCACAAAACTTTATCTTGTAAGGCATGTCATCCATTGTGTTATGTAAACCATAGAAGTATTTGAAAAGCACTCATTTACATTCTTGTTCAATATTCACAAATATCAGAGTTTGCAAGATTTTAAACTTTTTTCCCCGTAAGCAACCAGAGAGTTATGCTGACCTTGCATGAAATCTGAGATGAGGAAGTGAGGAACAGTTAAGTCTTAAAAGGATTCCTCTTCAGACACAAAGCAGACTTCGTGGGCAGGAGTTATTAGAATTGAGGTGAAAACTTGGCAGTCTCAGAGAAGTAGGCTAACAACGAAGGATTTTGGATTTGGTCCAGAAAGACTGTCAAATGTTTCATTGTTCCAAGAATTGAAATGGGCTTATTGATTCACAACCTCTGATCATTGCAGGAATCTGAGTGAAATCATTTCTGGTATATGGTTTGAAGGTATCTAGTGAAAAGTGTGTCTCATGTCCATAGAATTTGATTTTCATTCAAACATTCAAATAGCATTTGTCTTTCTCTAACTTGAACCCCTGATTTAATCTCAGGAATGGGAAACTAACTTTGATCATATTCTGTGTGAGAGACTTCCAGATCAGCCAAAGCAGCAGGGAAGGAGAAGGGAGTTAAATAGGTTAGTTGGATAGCAGCAGTGTTGTGCCATTTTGAGGCAAGCCCACACCTTTTATCTATGCTGTGTGATATATCATTCAGGAGTACAGCTTGTGGCACAACAACACATTGCTGTCTTTTGTCATTTGGACAAAAGCAGGCAAGACATTGTGAATGCCCACATTCTAGCTATTGACTGACATTGATATAGCTGAACTATGTTCTTTTCTCCAGGCCCGTGAATTTATGGCTCATGTGCCACAGTTGGCATGCAGAACCCTCTCTGTGGGCATGCGAGCCATCATCCCAGCTTAGCTCTACCATGCATGCGTGCGCGCCTCCCACCAGCCACCTGGTTTTCGGGTCTCTGCCGTGCATGTGAGGGGGGGTGCATGCAAGGGTTGCACGCACACTTGGGGGTGTGCAGTAAGTGTGGAGGGTCACATGTGCATGCATGGGGGGTTGTGCTCATGCACAGGTGGGTCAGGGCATGCGGACTGGGTTGCCTGCACATTGCATTATGGGTGTGCATGCATGCTTTTGGGATGCGACGACAAAAAGATTAGCCATCACTACTCTAGGCTAAACCTTCCTTGTTTCTTCAAGTTATTAGCAAATGTTAATATTTAATAATAGGGGGAAATGATTAAATGCAGGACTGGTGTACATTCACTGCAGCCTGTATTAAGTACAGGTGTGATTTAAATCACATTTGGTACTGGAGAGTGTCTCCAATCTGTCCTATACAGGCCTTTGAAGATGTTATGTATCCTTGCAGCCCAGAAATTTGGTTGAACGGCAAAAAATGGAGACAAGACGGAATCCATTGGGTGTCTGCAGCCTTCTGAAAGCATGTTTAATTTAATTATTATACCCTTCTGGCTGAACGAAAGCCAAAAATGGGTTTTCTTATAGGAGAGATAATATCTATTGGCTTCTTGTTTTTTATTAAAAGGGAGGAAAAGAAAGAAAAATGTGCTAAGGGCTAAGAGCATTATTGAAATTGTAAAGAAAGAAAATCTAAGGAGCTGGAAGCTATGGAATTGTTATCAGGTACCTACATTTTGGCATCCTGACACACCATAATTGAAATTCATTGCTCGACCTTTAGTCTATCAAAATGTTGCATTTGCCATTAGCAGTGACTGCCTGCGCTATTCTCTTGTCACTCCCTGCTTCAGCTTGAACCACCTTAGATGAAATAACCTCTTTCATGTCACACTTCGGAATCTGCCATTGTTAAAAGAGCAAGGCAGCCAAGGAAGAAGCAGAATTTAGCAATATGTGGAAGGAAAGGAAGGCTTGGAGAAGGTTGAGGAATGGAGACAAATTATTGCATGGACTAAATGAACTTGCCTTGGAGATGTGTATTGTATAAAGGGTTCCAGTCTCTCCAAGCATTAGCATTCATAACTGGATTTGAACTTCTACCGGCCAGGTCAACTGAAAAAGTCATCAATAGAATGAGGAAATGTTGGCAGAATAATAGGATGAATTGCAGTAACCTAATATAGTTGGCTAGTTAAGCATAAGGTACAGCTAAAGGTAAAGATTCCCCTCGCACATATGTGGTAGTTGTTCCCGACTCTAGGGGGCAGTGGTCATCTCCATTTCAACACCGAAGAGCCAGCGCTGTCCAAAGATGTCTCCGTGGTCATGTGACCGGCATGACTAAACACCAAAGGTGCACGGAGCACTGTTACCTTCCCACCAAAGTGGATCCTATTTTTTTACTTGCATTTTTACATGCTTTCTAACTGCTAGGTTGGCAGAAGGTGGGACAAGTAATGGGAGCTCACTCCATTACGTGGCACTAGGGATTCGAACCGCTGACCTGCTGGTCTTTCTGATTGACAAGCTCAGTGTCTTAGCCACTGAGCCACCCTAGATATAGCTAGAGAATACTTATTACTTTGATATTGGAAGAAGCATGTAATCATGTATATGGTGGGTATGATCCATCATGCCATTTATATATATATAAGGGATGGCTTTACGTACTGTATTACAACATTTGTCTGTGCTTGTGTTTAATACATGAACTCAACCCCTTACCGTATTTTTCGGCTTATAAGATACACCTTTTTTCCTCAAAAAATAGGCTTAAAATGTGGGCGCGTCTTATACATTGAATACAGCATTTTTTGCCAACGGGAGCCCCGCCCCTTTACCAAAATTGCCGTGCATACCCTTATGGAGGCTTTCAGAGGGCTGAGGGCTGGGGAGGGCAGAAATGAGCAAAAATGGGCTGTTTTTTGCGCCCCCCCAGCCCCCAGCAGCACTCTATAAGGCTTCATAAGGCTATGCATGCAATTTTTTTTGACAAAAAATGGGCCCATTTTTGCAAAAGACAGGCCGTTTGTTGCTCATTTTTGTCCACACCCCCACACCCCAGGACCACTCTGCACCCCCCCTCCAAGGCTATTCATGCCTTTTTTAAATAATGGGAGGTTTGCAGAGTGCAAAAACTTTTTTTCCCTTTTGGAAAGCTCTTTAACTGATTGATGAGAAGTACATTGATCAAGTGCTGTGCCAGCAGAAACAAAGTCTTAGGTGCTGCAGATTGTCAGAGATTTCCTTCTCCAGCACATGGATAAATACACCTGGAAACATCTACCTACCTACCTACTCTCTCTCTCCCTACCTCTGTTCTGTATTTCTCTCTCTCTCTATCCCTCTACCTACCTACCTACTCTCTCTCCCTCCCTCCCTATCTACTATTTCTCTCTCCCCCCCTATCTACCTACCTACGTACCTACCTATTCTCTCTCTCCCTACCTATCTACTGTATTTCTCTGTCTATATTTCACTCTCTCTATCCCTCTACCAACCTACCTACCTACCTACCTACCTACACAAACTCTCTCTCCCCCACCTATCTACTGTATTTCTCTATCTCTCTATCTCTCTCTATTTCTCTCTCTCCCTCTCTATCCCTCTATCTACCTATCTACTTTTTAAAAATTTGCCTCTTCAAAACCTTGGTGCATCTAATACTCCGGTGCGTCTTATACTCCAAAAATACGGCAAATTTTAAAACCATTATTTTTGGTGCAGAATTTTTTTTTAACCAAGTAAGATGAAAACATGCTTTGGTACAATATATAAAGCTAATCTTTTAATAAATGAATTCAATATACATGCATCTATGAATACATTTTAACATTAATCATCAAGCCCAATTTTTTTATGATTGAGAGTAGATGTGAAATGAGCCTGTTGAATCCTACATTCACATCTTAAGGTTATTCTTTGATCAACCAAACATAGTCAAGCGGACGTTTTTATTTTATGAAAATATTCCACTTTTATCCCAATCATGTTTTATGAGGTCTATGTTACACCATTTTTACATGAGAAAGATATTCTAGTCATTAGTCATTTTGCTTAATTTATATTCCCTATTTCACATCCATAACATCATATTTGAATTCTGGTAGAACTGTGTCCATTGGCAGACAGCAAAACATGGTGGTGGTGGCAAAAGTATCTCCAACGTTTTGGGAAATAAAACATGCAGAGGTCTGTATTTATTGTGTGTATGTAGATGTGCATATGTGTGCCATGCAGGGGTCATAGGAGGAATAAAAAGGTAATAGTGCTGCATTTATGATTATGATTAAAAGCTGCAGTACAAACGATGATTGGAAATTATGAAGATAGTGTTTAAGAATAGAGCTTAAATTCTGTTCAACTGAATAAGACTATTCAGACATCTGTGTTTCTTTTTGGGGGGGCATGAAAGCAAGTGAAAATTTGTGCATAACTTCATAAAGCAAAACATCTGTGGAAAGACTTCTCAAAATAGCCTCTTTTAAAGAGGTAAAAAGAATTGGATAATGGTCAGGATCTGTGTTTTATTACTTCTAACATAAAAGAATGCTTGTTAGGTGTTCTCTCCTGGTGGATGGACTGTTTATATCAATTAAATATGACACCTGTATAATGTAATAAAGAGTGCATTCTGCCATGAATTCATTTGCTTTTCCTGGCCAAAAACCATGGATCAATGCGCTTTCACTGAAGACAGAATTAACTCTATTACATCTGCTTCTGAGCAAATAATATATCCTCTATAGAAACCTACATAACTATGATATTTCTCTTCAATTTTGAGAAAGACTGGAATCTTTGCTCTTTTAGTTTGCTCTTTTTATTCATTTTGAAGTTAGAGCTTCTTCGTTGGCCATTCTGATGAGCTGAAGTTATGCTGAGCCACTTCAAAAGGGAATCAAGTTCAGTTACTGCTGAGAACATTATTATAGCAAAAGTTACGCATTTTGCACTGGCCAGAATTTGATTTAGCATCGGAGAGGGGAAAGCTGGTTGCCAAATCTGTGTTATTTGAAGCACTAATTTTATAGCAATGCAGTCTAGAAAATTCAAAAAGAGATATATATCTACAAAGATGGTCACTTTTTTTTATTCCAACAAAGAGCACAATTAGGTGCCACGTGTGAGCATTAATCACAAAACTGAAGGTATTCATCCAAGTAGCATTCAACCATAGTAAACAGCATGCCAGAAAAGGTCTCTTTGAATGCAAACCAATTTAAATCAATACATCATCTCTGTACATTTCTAAACCCTAAATTTTAGTCTGGAATAATCCCAGTGATAGAAAGGCGTTTATGCCAATGTTTATGATGCCAATATTTAAAGTGGAAAAAACCATTCTATTTTTCAAAACAATGAACCATTATGGCAGAGATGTAGGTATTCGTTTAAAAGATATGTGTATGGATTATAGTGACGTGGTAGCTCAGTGGCTAAGATGCTGAACTTGTCAATCGGAAAGGTTGGTTGTTCGATGATTCGAATCCCTAGCATCACATAATGGAGTGAGCTCCCATTACTTGTCCCAGCTTCTGCCAATCTAGCAGTTTGAAAGCACGTAAAAGTGCAAGTAGAAAAATAGGGACCTCTTTGGTGGGAAGGTAACAGCGTTCCGTGTGCCTTCGGCATTTAGTTATGCCAGCAACATGACCATGGCGATATCTTCGGACAGCATTGGCTCTTCGGCTTTTGAAACAGATATGATCACCGCCCCCTAGAGTCAGGAACAACTAGCTCATTTGTGTGAGGGGAACCTTTACCTTATGGATTATAGAAAACTCCTCATGTCTCAACTACTACAGGGTTTATCCATAGTGTCTCCAGAATTTTGAACAGAAATTTTTGCACTGGAGAAATTGGTTATTGAAATCAAGACCTTCTGAATGAAAAGCAGGCGTTCCTCTGCTGAATCCTTCAATTTGTAACTTCTCACAAGGCTGACCTGGACTGAAATGGGACCAAGGGTGTAATTGGAGTCACAGAGCACTATTACTTTCCCCTTGCCCTTTACAAAGCAGTGCACTATGATAATTGAAAAAGTTGACTATTAAGTTGGGAAAATAGTGACTCTCCTGTCTTTTGGGTTTCCTTGAGAAGCAGGATTTTGAGCTTGTTAGATAGATAGATCTCCCATGTCATGTAGCAACATGTTATTAACATATTTCAATGATGGACAAAGCAAATCTTTATTCAGTCATAGACCAGCCAATAAAACACAAACATCACACTTAATTAAGATGAAAGGAAAAAGATAAGACAAACTTTATTGTCATTTTTTCCATGGGTACTCTTGCACACATTAAAAATGAAATTGTTGCTGGTTTCAAAAGTGTATACATACACAACATACACACATACACATGTATGCTATATGCATACATGTGTATATACCTATACCCTAACATATAAATACATATAAATATTGATCACTGCCCATCTTGAATACATAAACATTATTTTAAAATATCTAAAATGAGTTAGAGTTAATCCTATGGCATACCTTGCAGACTGTTGAACAAAACAATGAAATTAGATTGATCCAATAACAACATCTTGAGATAAAACATATCTCAGGATATATAGTGAAGAATGGAAGTATTAATAGCAATAACACTTAGACGTATATAGTGTTTCTCAGTGCTTTACAGCCCTCTCTAAGTAGTTTACAGAGTCAGCATATTGCCTCTAACAATCTGGATTCCCAATTTACCAACCTCACAAAGATGGAAGGCTGAGTCAACCTTGACCAGTGGGAGTCAAACTTGCCAAACTGCGAACAGCTGGCAGTCAACAGAATTAGCCCTCAATGCTGCATTCTAAGAGGGATGTGGTGGCTCAGTGGCTAAGATGCTGAGCTTGTCAATCAGAAAAGTTGGGAGTTCGGTGGTTTGAATCCCTAAGCCGCATAATGGAGTGAGCTCCCATTACTTGCCCTAGCTTCTGCCAACCTAGCAGTTTGCAAGCATGTAAAAATGCAACTAGAAAAATAGGAACCCCCTTTGGTGGGATGGTAACAGTGTTCCATAGGCCTTCGGCATTTAGTCGTGCTGGCTACATGACTATGGAGATGTTTTCGGACGGCGCTGGCTCTTCAGCTTTGAAATGGAGATGAGCACCGCTCCCTAGAGTCACTAATGACTAGGACATATGTGCAACATATTTACCTTTACCGTACTTCATTCTAACCACTGTGATAGACAAATCTACAATAAGACTTCATTAGTGTACTTGAATGTAAGAAAGCTTCAATATTTCCAGTGCCATGTTGCTGGAAGGCCAGCAAAGCAGAAGTGAAGAGAAGTAGCTGTGTTTAGATCCTTTGAGCCAGCTGATCCCCTGGGAAAATGAAAAGCCTGTCTTTCATGCAGTAATATGGGGAACGCTTCCCTCCTACCGTTCTCTCTCATTTAGCTTCCTTTTTTTCATGAGAGCTGAAAAGCAAATTGAAAGGGGAGTGAAGAGAAATGGGGAACGATGCAGCCTTTTTCTATTCTCAGAGGAGAGCACAGATGGAGAGGTTATTTTATCTTTTCTAAGTTGTTGCTTCGAACATGCTGCGGTTGCATGCACCTGCTTGCAACGGTGTGGGATATTTTTCTGCTTAGAAAGGCAGTTGCACTTCTGAGTGGGAATGAACCAGAGAGTTTCTGCAGGGTCACCCAGCTCCAGAGAGAAGAAAGTCACACAGCCCTGAAAGTTAAGTACCCCAATGGAGCCTTTCTAAAGTTTAGAAGCGCAAAGCTTATTTTAAAGAACAGGAAAGAAGACAACATGGGAGTCAATGTAGCCTCTTTCAAGGGAAGAAAGACTTCTCTTTTCGCAAGGGAGCAGATGTGCTCTTGGTTAAAACTGTATAGTTACATCTCTGTTGGGGTAGAAGGAAAGATTTCTATCTTTGCTGTTTTTATGCACTCAATGTCAGGGTTCCAAGTAACACCCCCAACAAAAGAAGACCCCAAGGCTTGAGTTTCCTCAAAGTTCCATTCAATTAGAGATGTCATATTGGCACATCTGGGAAAACCCAAATCTGAAAGTTTCCAGGTTTTCCCCACCCAAATGAAAGTTCAAGTCCCTACCCAGCACCTACATGTCCACCACATGATCCAGTCAGGTACAATCCAAACCAGGAGTTGCCTCCCCGTCACCTCATTGCAGCTGCAGAGCCAGTTGACCTTGACTTTCTGAGAAAGAATGTTATTATGGCTACATATCATCCACACTCTGTATAATTCCCCCCTCCCATTTTTCCACAGTAGAAAATGTGGCATGCCTGAAGTCCAAAAGTTAAAAGATGGCTTCCAGGTCTGACACTCTTGGCTGCTCCCTGGATTATTTCTCAACCTTTTCTTTCCTTTGGTGGCCATTTACTCACAGTAGCAACCTGTTCTTCATGGAATGGAGGACAATTTCCTTTACTCATCCCACTTTTGCAGTGGCCCCCTTACTTCTTGGGAACTCAACAGTTCAAAGTCTCAAACAATATACTTAAGCAAAGTTATTTGTCTTATATAGTAAGGCAATCCTCCCTTTATACAGAGAAGATAAATCTCTCTTAGAGGATGTACACAATTTGCTAAACACCAAGTCAAGATTCATTCCATCATTGTTAGGTCGGCTTGACCTAATAATGCAACTCTGTGTGTGTCTCGGCACAAACATGCAGATACTAATAATAGCATTAACATTTATGTTTATATATCATCCCATAGTGCTTTATAGAACTCCCTGAGCACTTTACAATGCTAGAATTATTGACACATTGTCCCCAACAATCTGGGTTCTTATTTTAGCAACCTCTGAAAGATGGAAGGCAGAGTCACCTTGAGCCCTATCAGGATCAAACTCCAGGCTATGGGCAGTTTTCCTGTAATATTACACTTTAACAACCACACCACATGTGGTTAAAGTGCTTTATAGTTACCTGCGTACTAGTCTGATTTTCCCCCCTTCTTGATAAGGGATCCAGAAAACAAGAAATGACATTGTACCCCTCTATTTTCCCCTCTAGCACCGCGTCTGAGCTCCCGTTACTTGTCCCAGCTTCTGCTGACCTAGCATTTTGAAAGCAAATAAAAATTGCAAGTAGAAAAATAGAGACTACCTTTGGTGGGAAGGTAACAGCATTCTGTGCAACTTCAGCATTGAGTCATGCTGGCCACATGATCACAGAGATCTCTTTGGACAGCACTGTCTGTTCGGCTTTGAAACTGAGATGAGCACTGCCCCCTAGAGTTGGGAACAACTAGCACATATGTGTGAGGGGAACTTTTACCTTTACCTTAATTTTTTAATTGAACTGATGTGAGCACTGAGATGTAAACTGGCCCTTCCCTTTAGGGCTGTTCTTTCTTTCTTTCTTTCTTTCTTTCTTTCTTTCTTTCTTTCTTTCTTTCTTTCTTTCTTTCTTTCTTTCTCATTTGCGATAATATAAACATGTGGAAGTTAGATCAAATTTCAGCCTTCTGCTAAGCTTGGAGAGTTGAGAGTGGGGAGACGCAATGTATGATCAAAAGCAGCTGTGACTTTATGCTAAATGTTGTGAGGTATCATGAATCAATTTTGCTTATTCAGATTTAAAGCACATGTGCTTTTTTTTCCCAGTCAGATTGCGTTTACAAAACGAAAGGTGCCAGAGGTAATACTTGATCTTGCTGTATAGCCAGCTTTGGCTTTCTTTAGTCTCAGAACGTTGAGTAGATTTTGTGCTTCAGTACATCTTCGGCTGGTGTTGCATTTCTCTAAATAGTTGCTGCCAGCATTCAATTCAGTCCACCATTCATTTTAGCCATGAGTTTCAGATTTCAAGTCAATGGCTATATTAAGGCAGTATTTTAAGCTATGAGTCATCATGGAGGATTCTGAAAACATCAAACAAGGTTTTCTAATTATAATATCTGGGTCCTTCCATCAAGCAAAGCTAAAATCAAACAACCTACATTACAACGTAGTTTTTTTAAAATTTTATTATTAGATTTTTTTTTATACCAACTTTATCATTTTTATAAATAACTCAAGTGGGCAAACATACCTAAACTCCTTTCTCTTCCTATTTTCCTCATAACAACCCTTTGACGTGAACTGGGCTAGGAGAGAGAGTGACTGGTGCAAAGTTACCCAGCTGATGACTTAATGCAGGGGTGTCCAAACTTGGGAACTTTAAGACTTGTGGACTTCAACTCCCAGAATTCCCCAGCCAGCTGGGGAATTCTGGGAGTTGAAGTCCACAAGTCTTAAAGTTCCCAAGTTTGGACACCCCTGACTTAATGCAATGTTAATATGATTTTAATTAAGTGCTGTGTCTATTAGGTAAAGGTAAAGGTTCCCCTCGCACGTACAGTATGTGCTAGTCGTTCCCTACTCTAGGGGGCGGTGCTTATCTCCGTTCTAAGCCAAAGAGCCAGCACTCTCTGATGATAATTCCGTGGTCATGTGGTTGGCATGACTAAACACCAAAGACAGACCGAACACTGTTACCTTCCCAACAAAGATGGTCCCTATTTTTCTGCTTGCATTTTTACATCCTTTTGAACTGCGAGGTTGGCAAAAGCTGGGACAAGTAACGGGAGCTCACTCTGTTACACAGCGCTAGGGATTCAAATCGCTGAACTGCTGACCTTTCTGATCAACACGCTCAGCGACTTACCCACTGAGCCACCATGTCCTTTGTGTCCATTGCTCTTTGTCTGTTGCACTATGCTTAAAGATTATAATATTGTTTGAAATAAGGCTATTACTTTCTGAATTATGTTACTATCCTTAACGTGAAAGAAAGGGAGTACTGAATATGGAAAGTGAGGGAGGGATAGAGAGAGATTAGAAATATCAATTTCAGCCATTTTGAGAGTGGCCACTTAAATGATTACCTCAATATTTGAAGAATTTTGATGTACTGAGCTTGATGTGCTACAAAAAATGTATTCATATTCCAGAAAGACACCAATGTCCTTGATTAAAGAACATGGTTTAATGCAATATGCCTCATTTCAGTCATTGTTTAGGTTTTCACTGAATGAGAATTAAACCCAGGCAATAAGAGTCAGGGTAATTTGGACTGAATTCACTGTTTAAAAATTAAATAATAACAATTTGAAAACTGAAAAACTTTAAACAACTTCTGGTATTTAAATAGCCTGGGTATTTTTTTCTTTCTTTCTCCCATCCCTCTTAATTTTCTTTCTTTCATTCAACGTTATTTGCAAATGAATGGCTGAATAAAAGCAGCACTAGATAAGAACAAAATGAGCAAATGCTGAAAGATTGAGTTCAGAAATACCTGAGCTGCTCCACTCTTTTTCAGGATTGAAAAGTTCTTGTTTTTTAAAGATTAACACCCCCCCCCCAAAAAAAAAATCATTACCAGCTAATTCCAACGATCAGAGGATATTGGTAAGAAGTCTGTCATTATGAACTCTGCTGTTTAAAGTACTGACATTCAAAGTCTATCAAAACTATCAGATATAAGATGTTCTCATCTCACATAATATAGGAACTAAGAAAGGGGGGAGTTTACAGTTTCCCTACCCAATCAACTACAAAGCCCCTGCCAAAAAAGTTCACTGAGATTTATAGTTCGATCTTGCGAATATTGTTGCTTTGAATGATCCCAAAATGAAGGCATAATGAACAACCTTATTTACCACGATAAAAAAGCAAAGGATTGGACAGCTTTCAATGTCAGATTTCAATAGCTCTTCTATTCAAAACAAGGGATGCCAGAAATGAACATTGAATTTCTTACTCTCTGTGACACACACAAACACACACACACGCCCTTCCATGGTAAGAGACAAATAATACTATTCCCTAAACTTTCTGTTGACAAATATTGTTTTCTGTCATTGCAATTGCACCATGAAGTATGAAAGTTCAATTTCCTCTTCATTTCCTTTTAATACACCTTCTGTTCATTTCATTTTTGGAAGGAGATTGGATCTAAATTAGTTTGACTTCTCCTGGACTACCCTTTCTGGATGCTACTAAAAAGAATTTGAAATCCTTTGAAATTTTTTTTAGGGATATTCCAAAACCACCACTCTAACGTACAATATCTTATTTCCTGTCCAAACAGTCACTGGGTTGGTTATAGAGGATCATTTAAAGGACATACCAAGTTGTTCTAGTTTTTTTCCCTTTAATTCCTTCTGCAAATTACTCTTTTTTAAAAACATGAATTTGAAAGACCAAATCCAATTTCGTTTTATTTTTTAAAAAAAAATTTTATTGAATGTTTTAATATTTAAAAACAGTAAAAAAAGACACAACAAGGAAAAAAACCACAATAAAACAAAACAAAACATGGAACATACATAACAGTATAGAGTAATTTTACAGCTTTCAATATCGGCTTTCCTGCCTAGCTTATATAATTTTCCCTTCTGCATTGCCTTCCTATTACTATAGCCTTGTCCTATGATGTAACAAGCATAGTATAAACACTTATGGTAATATTCATTATTTGTATCTCCATCTATTTGCATTCTCTATTTCCTGTTTTGGCTTTTGATTTCTAGCCACTTGTATATTTTATTCCAAACATTATAAAAGTCTGATTCTTCTCTTTCTTTTAGTTCTATTGACATTTTGTCCATTTATGCACACTCAAGTATGTTCCTGATTGTAGTTTCGTCTGAGGGTGTATTAGTTTCTTTCCAATTTTGTGTGAAGGCAATCCTGGCTGCTGTGAGTATATGTATGATTATATATTGAGATTGTTTGTCCATTTTTTGATCCAGTAGTCCTAGTAAGAATGCTTCTGGTTTGAGTTCTATTTTTCGCTCAGTAATTTCTTCCAGCCACTTTCGAATTTTGTACCAGTACTTCCTTGTTTTGGGGCACGTCCACCACATGTGATAAAATGTTCTAGGCTTGTGATTGCATCTCCAACAATTAGGGGATAAATTTGGGTCCATTCTGGCCAATCTCGCTGGAGGCAAATGCCATCTATAAAACATTTTATAGAGATTTTTTTTGTAAGCTGCTGCCTTTCCCACAGTTTATCTCATTTTTCTAACTCTATATTGTGGCCAAAATTCCTTCCCCAGCTAATCATTGTCTCCTTTACCGTCTCTTCCTCCATTTTATATTTTAAAAGAAAATTATATAATCTAGGGATAGTTTTTCCTCCTGTTTCTAGTAATATTTTATCTAATTCCACTTGTGTCTCATATATTCCGTATTGTTCCCAATCTTTTTTGAATCTTGTTTTAATTTGTAGGTATGGCCACCATTCTATATTTATTCCCTGTGCTTTCAGATAATAATAATAATAATAATAATATATTTATTTCTTAGCCGCACCCTCTCCCGAAGGACTCGGGGCGGCGTACAACAAAACATTCGAAATAAATATGCAAACAAAACAAACATATAACAAGATACACTAAAACATACATACATATATATAAGGAGGAGATCGATTAATAAAAACAATTAAAATACTGTAATTTAAAACCCCTAGAAATTAAATGTAATTAAAATACCCAGTTAAAAAACCCGTCAGGAGCGATATGGTTAAATCAAAGTTGAGCCAGGCCAGCTGCTTGGAATAGGTGGGTCTTAAGCTTAATACGAAAGGAGCGGAGGTCAGAGGTATTCCTAATATCCGGAGGGAGGTCATTCCACAGGGCTGG
This sequence comes from Natrix helvetica, assembly GCF_964273705.1. NCBI lineage: Eukaryota > Metazoa > Chordata > Lepidosauria > Squamata > Natricidae > Natrix > Natrix helvetica. The sequence goes on from NC_138561.1 coordinate 11,845,824, forward strand.
GCCCGCCACAGAGAAGGCTCTACTCCTAGGCGCCGCCCCACGACATTGTCTAGCGGACGGCACCTGGAGGAGCCCCTCTCTGTGCGAGCGAATTGGTCGCAGGGATGTATGGGGCAGAATACGATCCCGCAAGTAACTAGGTCCTAAGCCATGGAGCGCTTTAAAGATAGTTATCAAAACCTTGAAACGCACCCGATAGGCCACAGGAAGCCAGTGCAGCTCGCGCAGGAGCGGTGTCACGTGGGAGTACCTGGTACTCCCCATAATTACCCGCGCGGCTGCGTTCTGGACCAACTGCAGCCTCCGGGTGCATTTCAAGGGAAGCCCCATGTAGAGAGCGTTACAGTAGTCCAAGCGAGACGTCACCAGCGCATGAGTGACTGTGCGCAAGGCATCCCGGTCCAGTAGGGGGCGCAATTGGCGCACCAGGCGAACCTGGTGGAACGCCCCCCTTGCCACGGCTGTCACATGGTCATCCATGGACAGCCGGGCATCTAGGAGGACGCCCAAATTGCGCGCCCGCTCCACGGGGGCAAGATGGATGCCCCCAATGGCCAATGATGGAGTTAATTGGCTGAACCGGGGGGCTGGTACCCACAGCCACTCCGTCTTGGAAGGGTTGAGCTTGAGTCGGTTGTCATCCATCCAGATCCGTACGGCTTCCACACACCGGGACATCACTTCGATGGCCTCGTTGGGGTGGTTCGGGGTGGAAAAGTACAGCTGAGTATCATCAGCGTACAGATGGTATCCCACCCCGAAACCACGGATGATCTCACCCAGCGGCTTCATATATGTGTTGAACAGGAGTGGCGAGAGGACCGACCCCTGTGGCACCCCACAGGTAAGGGGGCGTAGGGTCGACCTCTCTTCTCCTGTCAACACACGCTGCGTCCGGTCAGAAAGGTAGGAGCCGAACCACCGCAAAACGGTGCCCCGGACCCCCAGCCCCTCCAGCCGGCGCAGCAGGATACCATGGTCGATGGTATCAAAAGCCGCCGAGAGGTCTAATAGGACCAGGATAGAGGAACAACCTCTATCTCTGGCCCTCCAGAGATCATCTACCAACGCGACCAAGGCCGTCTCCGTGCTGTGACCGGGGCGGAAGCCGGACTGGCGCGGGTCTAGATAATCATTTTCCTCCAGATGTCGTGGGAACTGGCAGGCCACCACACTCTCTACAACCTTCGCCAAGAAGGGAAGGTTGGAGACAGGACGATAATTAGCCAGCTCCAAAGGGTCCAGGGAAGGCTTCTTGAGCAAGGGTCTCACCACCGCCTCTTTCAAGGCGGCCGGGAGAGACCCCTCTCCCAACGAAGCATTCACTAGGCCCAGGAGCCAGTCTCGTGTAACCTCCCAGGATGCCAGTACAAGCCAGGAGGGACACGGGTCCAATAAACATGTGGTGGGTCGCAGTCGTCCACGCAATCTGTCCAAATCCTCGATGGCAACCGAGTCAAACTCCTCCCAGATAGAAACCTCAAGACTCGCCATGGGCGTCTCCACTGGATCACTGACAGGAACCCAGTCTCTCCGGATTTGAGCGATTTTATCCTGCAGATATTTACCAAATTCCTCTGCCCTGCCCTGTAGAGGGGCCTCCCGCGGCCTCTGAAACTGATTTTAGTTGTCTTTTTCCATCTAAGAGGTCTGCGTATCTTACCATTTTACTAAGGTCTATAGTAAATGGATATGTCATTGCCTCCATGGTTGATAACAAGTTTGCAATTTTCAGGTAGTGTTTTCTTTTTATTTTGTGCAAATCCAATTTCGTTTTAACTTGTATTCAAGTAATGAAGTGAGTGGTGACCAAAAAAATGCATATTTCCAATTACTTGTAAAATTCCTTCCTTGAGGAAAGTTGGGTGGAATATTGGATGTTTTAGAAATATATATTTTTTCGAATGTTACAATTCTGACTGAACAAGCAAAAAAAGCATGCACAAAATATGGAAGTGGTCTTTGGCATTATGCCAAGCTTGGAACAGGTATATCAGATTCTCACTTTTCAATTTATGTATGAAGATCCTTAAATGGACTTCTGTGAGGAATGTTTGGAAAAGTTATAATAAACTGTTTACTTTAAAAATGAGAAGAATATAAATGGAGATGTCGTAATTCTCTTTCAATATCTGAAGGGCAGCACTTGACATAGATGGAAGAAGACTGTTACTATTTCAGCCAAGATCAGAATGAGCTTCACTCTTGAGGCACGCAGATAGAGTTTAATGTTATTCTGCAATGGCTTGATAAATCTTGTGGAAATTTTAGCAGAATCTTTCTTTGAACTGTGAAAAATGCAAGATTGTGGCGTTTGTACAGGAGATGTTATAGGAATGTGAGGTTTTTAGTATTCTCATATGATACCTTGTTGTAAGAGATAATATTTATCCATTGAGTGATATATCCTGCATCTTAAAGAAGATACTATCTTACAGAATATTCTGTACATGCCACTGAATTTATCTAGTGAATTATTTCTGGGACCTAAATTTGCAAAATCCAGAAAACTTGTGCATCACAAACTTTCTCCCAAATGTAATTATGTTAAGGTAAAGGTTCCCCTCGCACATATGTGCTAGTCGTTCTCAGCTTTAGGGGGCTGTGCTCATCTCTGTTTCAAAGCCACCACTGTCCTGTCTCCGTGGTCATGTGGCTGGCATGACTAAATGCCGAAGGCGCACAGAACACTGTTACCTTCTCACCAAAGGTAGTTCCTATTTTTCTACTTGCATTTTTACGTGCTTCTGAACTGCTAGGTTGGCAGAAGCTGGGACAAGTAATGGGAGCTCACTCCATTATGCAGCACTAGGGATTTGAACCGCTGAAGTGCCGACCTTTCTGATCTACAAGCTCAGTGTCTTAGCCAGTAAGCCACCACCTCATCCTTAACCTTATAATGTCATTGTTATCCTTAGCAGCCATTCTTTCCTGAATGCAAAATCAAGAGAGATTGGAAACTGTTTCTCATATCTAATTTGTAGCATGCAAATGAAAAAATATACATCTCTAATTTTCTTTTGTTCCTTGATTCCAGAACATTAGAGAAACTTTCATCTTGATAGACTTGTTTAAAAATTTAAAGAAAAAAACTCCTGACCTGTATTTCACTTTATTACTATAAATCAATTCTAAGGTAATTTGTGGTTAAACTCCATTGGGAATGTACATTACCCAATCAGAACTGAACATGCTCCTCGGGGTGGATCTAGTGTCACGTAAAAATTCAACTCGAAATTCACCTAATAAATCAGCAAGTAGAGGTTTGCACTGATGTAGATACTAAGTCCATCTAAATTCTATTAAGAACCTCTAAATCCCATTTCAGAACAGAAGACGAAAGAAACTTTCTAAATGAAGCATCCCTGAGAGATGGCTTAAACTATGCATGCAAACATTTAATCACTGCCTAGGACTTTTGTATACCTGCAAGTCTGTAATTTGTTGCTGATGTGCACATAATGAATTGGGAGCTTAATCCTATGGATCAGTGTTAGCGAAAAACATGGAACTGAATGAGAATGCCCTGGTTTTGTGTATTACGGAACAAGGAATCGCAGGCTGGGACGAGAGGCAAGTCAACCAGAAGTGTTTATTACACCTCAGAAGGAACAGAACTGGACAACTCCGGTTTGACAGCTTTTTATAAGGCAGCTGTCAAACCAGCAACTGATTAGAACTCATAATTCTCCCGCCAGCAAGCTCAGTGCGTCTTGACCAATGAGAACTCTGTTACTGCACTGATTGACACCTGAGATACAACAGAGACGACCATGACCTGCATGACAAACCTGGCAACTTTAAGACACATTGACTTCATTTCCCAGAATGTCCCAGTTAGCATGACTAGGGAATGCTGAGAATTGAAGTCCACACATCTTAAAATTGCCAAGGTTGAGAAACCCAAATTAGTGTACTTTCCAACATATATATTGTATGATGCACGATTTCAAAAATGTTCCTTTATCCATATCTAGTCACTTCAAGACCATGTCTAGTTACTTTTCGCTAGAAACTGCCAGGAAGTTGTCCTCTTGTATTTTTTAGTCACACAGCATGGGCAGAGGTGGATTGCTACCAGTTTGCACCGGTTTGGGTAAACCGATAGTGGAAATTGCGACTGGGTCGCCGAACCATTAGGGACGGCAGGCTCACCACGCCCCCGAGCATGTTCCCCAGTCATCGCAGCTTGTTTATTTTGACATTTTTAATGTTCTGCACATGCACAGACCTATTTACAGGCAATTGTGCATGCGCAAATTGCATGTGCACCGAACCAGCAGTAATGCCAGCAGAAACCCACTCCTGAGAATGGGGCACAATACATTTCTACATATGCACCAAGGACAAATTCCTTATACGTCCAATCACACCTGGCCAATAAAGAATTCTATTTGTGATTGAAAGCTAAATTTGGCCTTTTAGAAACATGTTCAGAGCCACTCTCCACCCTTGCCCCATTAGTTGAAGCCAGAGGAGCAGCTGAAATGAATTTAATTCAGTTTAAATTGGAATGTAATTACAATTAGACTAAACCAATTTCACCGAATGCAGTTAAGAAAGTAGCTCTATATGTGCTTTATAGGTCTTCAGAAAGTTGATTAAATTTGCAAAACCAAATAGTTTTGCATCTTTATCAAATAATGTTTATGCATACCTAAGGTTTATATCAAAACCTTTTATTTTATTTTATTTTATTTTAAAAGCAACTGGGTCCCTTACAACACTTTTGGGTCTCTCTTCAACTCTGAAGGTTTCTCAGAGAAACCCAAGCAGGCTGTTGATTTACATTTTTGACATTTGTGGATTAACTCAAATTCTCATTTTGTCACACAAACTGAAATGGTTTTAAGAAAGCAGTTTTGATTTGTTTTAAAAATAAGACCACCCAATTCTTTTGAATATGAAACCAGCCCACAGTTCTATTTTGTCTATAACATTTTTATTATTATTATTATTATTTGATTTTTTTTGGTTTATTTTATTTTAATGCTGGAAAGAGAACGATTGAAGATGGAATTGCAGACTGTACATGTTTGCATATTTTCTTCTAATTCACATCTGCTGTTTTTATTGGCTTTGTAATAATTACTTCACGTGATTCAATTATATGAACATCAGCCAGTTGCTAACCGTGCTTCATATGGTAGTCATATATGAATGTTAGCCAACAGAAAATCCCAAAGAGAGAAATAAGAAAAATTAAGTTCATGGAGACAAACTGACCCATGTTTCTTTCACATGGGATTGTCCTTGACTGTAAAACCTCGCTACCTAGTGTGTGTGATCAGAAGCAGCTGCTAGCCACGCAGGATGAGAACAAGACAGCATCAAGCACAAACATGCACAGAATCAGGGGTGAGATCCTACCAGTTTAACAACCGGTTTGCTGAGCGCATGCTTTGCGCATACGCACCTGACATGCTGCACATGCGTGCACAGTTTACAGAAAACTCACCCTCCGCATCGCTGCTGGCAAGGAAAACAGCTGAGATGCAGCAATCCATCCTGCTGCGCCGATCAGCTGGGCTTCGGGGGGAAAATATAGGTGAGTATAGCGGGCGAGTAGAGCAAACCAGTTCTCTCCCAGCTAATAGTCGGAGCTACCAGTTCCCCCAAACGGGTGGAATCCCAACCCTGTGCAGAATGCGGAAAAAAAACACCCAACAATACAAAATCGGAGGGGGGCGGAGAAATGTTATAAACATCCTCAGTTGCCCGATTGGTAATCTGTTGTCAAAAAAAGGACAGTCTTGTGGCTTCTTTGTTAATAAATTTATTAACAAATTTATTTTGCCTTAAGCTTTTGGGGAATCTTTCTAATTCCTCAGATACATGTAACTTAATCTTAGGAATACTTATATATCCTCCCAAGGACTTGGGAACAGGGTGAAATCGGAGGAAAGTGAAATACAGGTAGCCCTCGACTTACAACAGCTCAACAATTTAGTGACCGTTCAAAGTTACAACAGCAGTGAAAAAAAGAGATTGCTGGGATCGCTTTGCACCCTTAACGACCACTGCTGCATCACTAGGGTCACATGATCAAAGTTCAGATGCTTGGCCTCGGTTTCATATTTATGGCCGTTGTGTTCTAAGGTCATGTGATCCCCTTTCGTCACCTTCTGATGAGCAAAGTCAATGGGAAAGCCAGATCCATTTAACAACCGGGTTACTATCTTATCAACTGTAGCGATTCACCCAACCACTGTGGGAAGAAAAGTTTTAAATAGGGCAAAACTCAATTAACTAATGTCTCACTTAACTTAATTTTGAGCTCAGTTGTGATCATAAGTCGAGGACTACCTGTAGAAAAACAGGTACTTAGGCGTTCAGAAACACACACACACACACACACACACAGTTTTGTGATGAAATATTGTAGTCTGGTAGAAGTAAAATCATTCCACTTAGTCCAGTATGACTAAGACAGAAAAAAAATTCCATTTTTTTTCAGTTTAGCAAGTTGCCTTGCCCTCTCCTTATACTGTTCCCGGAAGAAACATCAATGTAAAGAAGAAAAAAAATAGTGGGCTTCCCCCCTTCCCTCCCTCCCTTCAGACAGACCCCAGATGGGAAGGGTCTCCTGGGATCTGGCAATGGTTTTTGCTATAGCTCTGTGAAGATCAGTGTTGATCCTATTCAGATCAACCCTTCAGTTTGAACTATTGATTCAGTTTGAACTGTTGACTGAAACTAATTCAGTGTGTCAAGCTGATCTTCTGCATTTTTTAAAAGGGATATGAAAAGTTTGATTTTTGCCCATGTGTAAAGTCAGTTCAGTTTGGAGTTATAGATCAAATAGCTTTCAATTTTAATCCCCGAATCAAAGCTTTGCATAGCCCTATTCTGGACTTGTTGAAAATGACAAATGTAACAGTACGGTGTGGTACCTGCTTGGGATACATAAAAAATATTCCAATTACTATAGCAAAACTTTCTTCACCTGAATGGGTAATAGGAGAGGGTAGAATAGGATGAAATAAGATATCTTAATTATATACCCTTTGATTGTCTGCATAAATACAAAGTATGATAAAAATTAGTGTATGATCGTACAAACAAGAGGCAGCAAATGTGTGAAATGTTGTAAATTTTAGTCTCACAGGTATGGAGGGCACCAGATTGAATTGGACTGTTATATTCAAGGATTTTAGATATTTAAAGTACAAAATACATATGCATATAGAGGCTACAGGCAGGGTTGGGTTGCTTGGGCTGCCCAATTCGGTGAATCCCAAAATGCCACCCCTGGCTGGCCACACCCACCCCAGTCCTCCCCTCTCAGGAGTCTCCATGCACCCTGTCATCATGCCAGATAAGTGCAGGGCCTGCGTGGAGGCTCAGGAAGGGGGAAAACAGGCCTACTGGAGGTTTCCGAAGTCTGGAAACAAAGTTGTTTCTGGCCCTCGGAGGGCCTCCAGAGTCCAGGGAAAGCAGTTTTTACCCTCCTGGAGGTTCAATGAAAGACTCTCGAGCCTGGGGAGAGTGAAAAACACACCTACACCCCACCGTGGAGCAGGTGGCAACTAGGCCACACCCACCCTGGCCACACTCACCTCGTAACAGGGCAGCAAACCCGTTGCTGAAATTTTTGAAGCCCACCCCGACTATAGGGATTCCTTCAAATGGCCAGTTCCTACAAGCCTCTCATTGCCTGAAGGAGTTGACTAAGTTACTACGTAGTGGGAGAAACTGGTTGTGAAAATCAGACGTAATGTGACTTGCTACAAAGACATAATCTTCTTGAAGTAGCCCAAACAGATGGCTCTTCAAGATATATCCACGAGTCAAATGCCTCTAGCCAAATTTTCTAAACTGTTAACTGACTCTTGAACTTCCTATACCCTTTGGAATTGTGCTTTCAGCTTAAATTTTGAAGCTATCTGGCGAGATTTAAACTATGATTTTGCTACGATCTTAATAGTTTGGAGAATTGTGCAGAATACAACCATGTCATTCTAACAAAGCATAATGTTTTTTTTTCCCCTGTGGAAGAGATTCATGTGGTTACTCTTTAGTTCTTGGGATTTCAGTGTCATTATTTCCTACTGCTTATTTAACCGTATTTCAAGATGATCTCTGGCCTACATGTCAAATAGCAGCCCATTTCTGAAGAATTTGCCTGCATATCAAAATTAGTGACTGTTAACATTCTCTGGCTTAGCGTTATGTGTCTCATGACACATAAGAGTTCACTTTGAAACCATGCACTCTTGTAGTGGTGTTAAAACCCATCTTTTGTTCTTCTCTTGCCAAAACATATCTTGGGAAACTTATTTACATTTACAAACATTACTTTGTTGGTACTTCTGAACAAACATTATTATGTTAAGTCGTGAAGTGTATAATAGCAATAGTGCTTAGGCTTGCATACTGCTTTACAATACTTTACACCCCTCTCTAAGCGGTTTACAGAAGTCAGCATCTTGCCCCCAACAATGTGGGTCCTTATTTTACCCATCTCAGAAGGATGGAAGACTGAGTCAACCATGAGCCTGGTGAGATAGGAACTATCAAATTGCAGGTAGCCGGCAGTCAGCAGAAGTAGCCTGCAGTATTGTACACTAACCACTGCACTACAGTGGCTTCACCATGGTAATATTTATAATACATTTGTATTTATTTTACATTTTATAATTCTGAAACCTCTTTGTCTGACCAAGCTTCCCAACTTGGGAGAAGTTTGCTCCTAATCTCTTGTCTTGGGAAATATCCAAAACCACAGAAGCTGCATTCTGCTGGATATGACTGGTATATATGGTAGAAGGAAAGGCTGAACATTGAGATACACAATTTTCTATGCCATAACTAATTCAGTTCATGAACTAGCACTCTTTCATAAGAATGCCTCTCTTCCTTTGAAAGGAATTTGAAAAGATAATTATTTTTCTTCCAATTAAGTAGGAACTTATATGGAGAAAATGTCTGTTGGTTTATTTTTATCTCAGGCAGAACTAAGAATTAGTGCCTTTGAACTCTTCTCCTGCTTGGAGTGTGAATTCAAACAAAAGTGGGTTCACCATGAATTTCCCCATATTTCCACCACAGGCTCATCTCACTTCTCATTGAAAAACAAATTCCTTCTCTTGGATTCTTGAATCTGTGTGGTATATGGGCTAAAAGAAGAACTGAGAAGTGAAATTATTATTATTTTGGTTATCTCTGAAACATTTTTAAAGCAAAGCATGCAGGCAGCATCTGAAGAGGCTCCGATGTGATGGAAATATGTGAAATAAGTGCATCTTATTGTCATGTTGCCACCATAATGTAAAAGCATATTACGTTTCGACAATTAAAAAAAATCCCTTGAAAATGAAGTAGAAAAGAGAAGGGCTTTTGTAGGGGGAGAAACCTTTTTTAGAAACTTGAGATTAGGTTGAAAGTGAGCCCCATAAATAACTGGTACAGAAGACAGTGTGATTTTTTTTTTTTTTGCGTTATTTGATAAAGTTATTCCTTGCTTTTTAGCTACAATCTCATGGCAATGTATAAAGCACTTTTCCTTTCAATTTTGGTCACTGTTAGCTTATCCAGACTATTATAGCCATTGATTGTATTTACAGGTATTTTCATTGTTAAGGTTTTTTAAATAATAATAATTATTATTATTATTATTATTATTATTATTATTATTATTATTATTATTATTATTATTATTATTATTATTATTATTATTATTATTATTATTCCATTCAATCACATCCAATTCTTAGAGACTGCATGGGCAAGTCCTGAGAAGTTTTCTTGGCAAGATTTTTCAGAAGTTCTTTGCCATTGCCTTCTTCCTAGGATGGAGAGAAGGTTGGAGCAGTAGTTAGAGGGAAGTACTACAGGCTACTTCTGCTGATCACCGGCTGCCAGCAGTTTGGTAGATTGAATCCCACCAGGCTCAAGGTTGACTCAGCCTTCCATCCTTCCGAGGTGGGTAAAATGAGGACCCAGATTGTTGGGGGCAATATGCTAACTCTATAAAACTGCTTAGAGAGGGCTGTAAAGCACAGTGAAGTGGTATATAAGTCTAAGTGCTATTGCTACTGGCCCATAGTGGGGTTAGAACTCACAGTCTCCTGGTTTCTAGCCTGATGCCTTTACCAAACTGGTTCTGGGTTTAACTGAAATTGTTGCCAGAAAACCAAAAAGCCAGTTAAGTAAGACTTTATATTGATTTCACTCACTTGGACCAAATTGGATATCACTAATCTAAATGAAAATTAGATTAAAAGAAGCGTTGTTCAAAATTTAGTACAGTTTCTGTTATTTTGACTCAGAGCAACATCTGCTCTTTTGTGACTGGTGCATTTACACTGAAGAGTAAGAAGAGGGAGAGGGATGTGAAGAGTGCTTTTAGGGCTTGTGTATAATGGAACTCTACAGCTTTGAGACTTGGGGATGAGGGACAAAAGAATTCAGTAATCCTCTGTATTGGTTGTGCAGGCAGTTTCTGAATATAACAGACACTGGCTGAGTTCACAAATTAGGATAAATATTTTAACAAAGGATAAATGTTTTAACAAAGCTTGGTGAAGCAGAATTTAATTTTTAGCAAAATACATTCAGTTCTTTCCTAGATTTTTTTTTTCAAAAGCAACCCAGTCAAATTTAGCTTGTTAAGCTTGATGCACAAAGACCAATCTAGTAAGTGAAATCTTCCTAAATCTTTTATGCATACACTGCCCTTTGCAAACATTCGGAAATTATTCTTCACTCACAATCTTGCCACCTCATGCTTAGACTATTGCAATTTGTCTTCCAGGACAATTACTTTTTGATATTCATCCAGATGTTTCAGCTGGGGCAGCATAAGATGGTTTGAAAAGCAATGTGCGTAGCTAGCCATAATGCCATAATGGAGAATTACCCATACATAGGTCAGGTTTATAGGGATGCAGTGGCTCAGTGGCTAAGACGCTGAGTTTGTTGATCAGAAAGGTCGGCAGTTTGACAGTTCAAATCCCTAGCGCTTTGTAACAGAGTAAGCTCCCGTTACTTGTCCCAGCTTCTGCCAACTAGCAGTTTGAAAGCAAATGCAAGTAGAAAAATAGGAATCACCTTTGGTGGGAAGGTAACAGCATTCCTTGCACTTTCAGTATTTAGTCATGCCAGCCACATGACCACAGATAGGTCTTTAGACAGTGTTGGCTCTTCAGCTTTGAAATGGAGATGAGCACCACTCATCTAGAGTCGGGAACAACTAGCACATATGTGTGAGGGGAACTTTAACTTTACCTTAGGTCAGGTTTGAATTCTTGGTTTCTTTGAATTCTTTGAGCTTGGCATTTTGACATACCTAGATTTGGTCTTGTGCCATTATCATTATGGGAGCAATGTTGGTTGTCAGGTAGCTTTCAGGTGTAATTCAAGCTTCTGCTTTTCACTTTTACAGCATCTTATAGTTCAATACTTCATCTTCACTACCCATCTATGGAGTCTTGGTAAACCAGTTGAGACTTCCCAAATGGCAGAAGTCTCTCCACTGATGAAATACCATCTTATATAAACGTAATAGAAGCATCTTATCAGTTATGTTCTCCCTTCCTGTGGAACAGTGACCCCTGAATATTGAATGTAATAGTGAATGTTGCTGTATTTTATCATTTTTATGGTTTCTGACTGGTTACTGTTGATGGAATCTGCTCGAAGCCTAGATAAAAGAAGAACCTAAGAGGCTAATATTTTTGCTCTTTCTCGCCAACCTTTTTTTCTTTTTCTGCAGGTTAGAAGTATTAGATAAAAAGTAGATTTCTCTGGACATTCTCATAAGACATATCACACTAAATGCCTTGCATTTGTTTAGAGAAAATCTTATTTTGTCTATTGACTCTTATCTTTTTTTTGCTAATGGTATCAGATAGTGTACACCGTGCATGAACTCTGTGGAATATCTCATCTAATTACCGCTTGATTTTCATACAAATTAATTTAAACTAAAAGGGTAAAAACAGTGAACTGCAGAAATTAATGATTTGTTACACCCTCCCCTTTTCCATTCTGATGCCCTCTAACTTTTAGGTTTTTTTTCATGAAAAAAAAAAGAGATAGCAGATCTACATTTTAAAGCTGATTTATATACAGGATGGCTATTTTGTTCCCTTGATAATAAGGCAATGATAAAAAGAAATGTGCTACAGTAAACTCTAATCTGGAACAGTTACACCCTGCCTCCTTTTTTTCTTTTTATCTTCCACAATGAGTCAGAGTCTGCTCAGCTTGATAAGAAAATTCTGTTTATTGCAGAGGTTTGACATTGGGTTATGAAATATACAACCGCATAAATATCCCAGAGGGTTAAAAAATGCTGCAGTCTCTGTTTCATACTACTAATAATCATTTATTGCCGTTTAAATACCGACTCCGTATCCCTTAATAACAAATGGATTTGGAGAAGCTTCTCTCCTTAAAACTTTGAACTATCAAAAGTGCTGGGAAGTATGAAATTCAGATACAATTTCAACCCTTGAGTATAATGTGAGTTCTGTAGAACATTTTTGAGTTTCATCAGTATCTACTTTACTGAAACAAATGTATAATCAGCCGTTTTGGTGTCGTTTTAAAATATGCAAACAAACTACCAATTAGAATAATTTTGTCTATTGCCGCTTCACGTTTGCTAATCTTTAGTTACCAAAAGCAGCTCCCAACCGATCAATGTCTGTCCCACTCCAAGATTATCCAGGTCTTCTCTAGGACTCCATCCCTCTTTTTTCCTCCTCCATGCACAAGCCATTCAGGAAACTGAGGTACCAACAAATTCAACCCATATCAAAGCACCCTCCTAACACTGGAGGCCACAACAACGGATAAACTGACTCATGGGGCACTAATCTCACTAGCCTTGTCTGGCCAGGACTCAGTCCAGCAGCTACCTTGGCCCTCCAAATGCATCTGGATGATAGGAAGCATCTCAAGAGAGGATTTTTCACAGTATAGCTTATTCCTTTAAGCCTTCACACTATCTTTATGATGCCCTTTTGACCATTTGTCCTGATCTAAAATCACCATAACTTCTGATGATCCCAAATCTTCCACAGTATCTCTCCCAGTCTCCATACATCACCATTCTTCTTGTTATTGTCCTTATCTATGCCTCTATAACAGCCTTCTTTTCTGACATCTCTGAAAGGCATCTAGTAGTGTCTAAGGTACAAAAGCTCCTCTTCAGGTATACTTCCAGTTCCTGCATTCCACGATGAGTCCAGATGATCTCTAGTTATCCCAACCAGACCATCCACCTCAGAAACAAACATAATAACCACCACTGAACATACAGACACACCTCAAACACCACATTGTGGTTAGTACAACAAAAATACTATAGGCTTACACATGAATGCTACTGGTTCCAAAACAATCTATGATTTGGAGAGCCATATCAAGCCTTTTTTTTTTTTTTTTTTGGCTGTTGGTTGTAATCCTGACCATAATTTATATTGAACAAAACTGCAGCTACTTTTAACCGGAAAAAAGGAAATCAAAATTAACCCATCCTGAAGCATCATTGATTATAATATATCTATAATATAATTATAAAGCTATCTGGCTTTAAAACCTTCACAAGATGTAGAGCACAATTCAAGCCTGTACTTGAATCACATCTAATCAGAACCAACTCTCAGTTAACTCAGTGACATTTGTCCCAGATAAATTGCTACAGAATCCCATACTTTAATGGCCATTAACACTGATTCTCTATTGGCCTTTACCTCCTGTTCAGTGGAGGTGAACATAAACTTGTCAAACCTCTGGATCATCTGAAACCCTGGATGATGATAGAAAATTATTCATGTTTGAAACTAATGTTAATATTTGCCCATCTTACTCATTCAAGCGAGCAAGAAATATTTCCATGTTTCCATTTGTTTTAAACCATTTTGTCACAAGCACATACTTTAATTGAGAAATTTTCTCAATATTTGCTGGGTTATTAAATTGCAGATATTCTGAAGTGTGCCAGAAAGAGCTATCTAAAGTTAATATAAGACTGCACTTCTGCTTGACTCCATCTGTTCCATTTCTTTATTTTTGCCCACAGAAATGAGAGTAGATGGTGAGCTGTAATAGTACTTAATAAAAGTATCCACTGTTATATTAGATTAATGTGTCAGTAGGATATCAATGCATTATATAACAGAATACATATCAGATTAAAAATGTGGTTGTGGTGGAGAAGAGGTGGAACAATCAGGACAAAAATAAATGTCCTGAATCCAATAGTGGATAAGTGGAAACTTATCAAGGAGAGATCCAACCTAGAACTAAGGAGAAATTTCCTGATAGTGAGGACAATTAACTAATGGACAGTTTGCCTCCAGAAGTTGTGGGTGCTCCATCACTGAAGGTTTTAAAGAAGAGATTGGTCAGCCATTTGTCTGAAACCATATAGGGTCTTTTGCTTGGCCTTCTGGTTGGATTAGAAGACCTCCAAGGTCCCTTGCAACTCTCTTATTCTTTTAAAGACTGGACACAGACCTAACAACCAAACTGTCCAGGAAAGCTTTCTTTCCCAGAAATTCTTGATTTACATTCCTTTCCCTGTCTGCTGTTATCTATTCAGCCTTGAGTTAAATTTCTATTCTCACCTACTGCATGTGTGAATTTAAAACCTAGAACAGATAATGACGTCACCCTACAAGAGACGGAGGGATTAATAATAGAATAGGAGAGGCCCTCTCTCCTTCAAGATAGCCTTTACATCTTGCATTACCCAATGGACAGATTGTAGTGTCAATTGTCCATGTCTTTAAAGTGAAAACTTACGCAATAAAATTGGACAAGTAGATCAGAGGTGGTATTCAGCAGATTCTGATCAGTTCTGGAGAACCGGTAGTGGAAATTTTGAGTAGTTTGGAGAACTGGTAAATACCACCTCTGATTGGCCCTGCCTGCATCTATTATCTGCCTCCTGAGTCCCAGTTGATCAGGAGGAAATGGGGATTTTGCAGCAACCTTCCTCTGGAGTGGGGAGGGAATGGAGATTTTACAGTATCCTTCCCCTGGACTGGGGTGGGAAGACCCATCAAGCCAAGCCATGCCTACCAACCCATGCCCACAGAACTGGTAGTAAAAAAAATTGAATTCCACCACTGAAGTGGATGCTCTGGTGTTCTACCAGCTGTCATCCTAATAAATGATCTCTTTAATTTCCCTGTGGATATAATGATCTGCAAAGCAACAACAAACAACAACAACAACAACAACAATAATCTTGCAAAGACTTCAGATTGTCAATGATGGCTCAAGGAGTTTACCTCCTATAATTTTTTACAGCACCTCTGCTAGAACAATTCTAGATTCTCTCCATTCTTGCTGCCATAGTATAGATATTCCTTATGCTCTGGTCAATCATAATCACCTTTGGATTTCTGCCAATTAAACATGACAATGTTCTTCCAGATAAAAATATAAAGGACCACATCCTTTAGAGAAAGGGAAGGGATGGTATGGTGATAAAATTACTTTTATTTATATTCACATTTCCATTCATTGTTACAGGCAATTAATCTGGAAGCTGATTCTGATTTTTTTTAATAAGCTTTCAGGAAAAAAACAAAGAAAAAGTCAATTTGATTATGAATTATTGGAACAATCTGAAATAAACACAATTCTTTCATTTTATAATATACAGTTT
Organism: Natrix helvetica; assembly: GCF_964273705.1. NCBI lineage: Eukaryota > Metazoa > Chordata > Lepidosauria > Squamata > Natricidae > Natrix > Natrix helvetica. Next base: position 11,861,452 of record NC_138561.1, read on the forward strand.
ATTGTTTTACTCTCCAATGAAAAGAATTTCACACATTCACATCATTGTTCAAGAGCCAGCAATATGTGAATACATAATATAGGAGATTGATAAACATCTTTATAATCACATTATTGGTTAAACTATGTTTTTTGCTAGTAATTTACTGTTTAGCTATTAATTTTTAAAGAAAAGGTTGTGATTGATGATTTTCTAGAGAAAGTTCTGTATATTGATCTATATAAAGATCTGAATTACCATTCCTATTAATCTTCTCATCGTTCCTATTACCCATCTCCTCCCACTTATGACTATGACTATAACTTTGTTGCTTTTGTCCTTACAATTTATATTGATTACCTAGTATGATTGTTTCCTAGTATGATTTGATTGCTTATTTGTACCCTATGGCTGTCATTAAATGTTGTATCTTATGATTTCTGACGTTTCTATTCCTTTATGTACACTAAGAGCATATGCACCAAAGACAAATTCCTTGTGTGTCCAATCACACTTGGCCAATACATAATTCTATGCTACTCTACTCTACTCTACTCTACTCTACTCTACTCTACTCTACTCTACTCTACTCTACTCTACTGCAGTTAACCATAATTTAGCTTATAAGTAGTTATTTGAATTAGCTGGATCAAGATTTTGGCGTGTGATAGACTGGGAAGTTTCTTAACCATTGTCTGCCATATTATCCAGATCCAGAATTGTGATTAACAGCAGCTACAGTTTAAATCCTAGTAGGATTTAAAGGTTTCTTGCCTGAACTGTACTATAGTTAGAATCCTGTTGGACTGCAATAGCACGTAAGTTGCAGCAAATAAATAAATAAAACAGCTCAGGTTTATCAGTTCAGACAAGCAGCATGGAATATTCAGTCCCTTTTTCACATGCCAAAATAGAAAATATATCAAGCCAATGTGTGTTTATTACCTCTCTTTCCTGCTTGTTCATGTTGTAGTGAACATTTAAACTTCAGAATGAAACTGCTGCACTAAAATTAAACAAATAATCCCAAAACAAGGAGTGTTGCATTACAAAATGATTTTTTTTTTAATCATGCGGTTTCATCTCAAGTTATTGAAATATTTTCTGGGGATATTGCTATGGATAGAATAGATTTACTAGCATGGTACATTTTTAATATCTTTATTTAATGTGCAATGTTACACATTATAGCCTCCTTAAACAGAGGGCCTTCATCAATAGTGCAAAATGAAAAGTACCTTACATTATTATTATTTTTACATTAAAAATACTTCAAGTGAGACAAAAAAACAGACGGCTATAGGCTTAAACATCATTTGTAGAGAGATCCAGAAAAGCCATTAACAAGAAATAAAATCGTAAACTATCTGAAGATGGTGTGTGCATTAATAAAATGTAACCTGATGGACAAAGTAACACACAGCTCATGAAAAAGCATTTATGCAAGTTTCAATAGAGTAGAGAAATTAGGTTGTGTTAAATTATTCCATTTGGACATGAATAATTGTAAGTGAACATTTTATTCAAAAGCAATAAAACCGACCATGAATTATCCTTTTGCTGATGGTCACCCTATAAAATAGGATCAACAAGAGCCTAAAGTGATATAGGAAATTAACAGAATAACAGAGTTGAAGGTCTTCTAGTCCAACACCCTACTCAAGAAGGAAACCCTATACATTGCAGACAATGGGTGTCCAATCTCTTCTTAAAAACCTCCAGTATTGGCACACTGTTCTTCCACTGATTAATTGTTCTAACTGTCAGGAAATTTCTCCTTAGCTCTAGGTTGCTTCTCTACTTGCTTGTCCGGCCTTCTGGGCCTTTGGAGAATAGGTTGATCAACTCTTCTTTGTGGCAGCCCCTTAGATATTGGAACACTGCTATCATATAACAATAGCACTTAGACTTATATGTCGCTTCGTAGTGCTTTACAGCCCTCTCTAAGTGGTTTACAGAGTCAGCATATTGCCCCCAACAATCTGGGTCCTCATTTTACCCACCTCAGAAGGATGGAAGTCTGAGTCAACCTTAAGCCTGGTGAGATTTGAAGTGCCAAATTTCAGACAGCCGGCAGGCAGCAGAAATAGCCTGCAGTTCTGCACTCTATTGCTTCACCGTGGTTTTCATCTTATATCACCCCTAGACCTTCTTTTCATTAAATTAGACATTCCCAATTTATTTAACCATTCTTTATATGTTTTATCCTGCAGTCCCCTAATCATATTTGTTGCTCTTCTCTTTCTAGAGTCTCAACAGATTTTTATATAGTGGTGACCAAAGCTGGATGCAATATTCCAAGTGTGGTCTTACCACACTTTACAAACTCTTGCAAAATTGCCCCATCAAGCCCATTATTATGCAACATTGTCAAATGTTTTATCCTACTTTTCAGACACGGTTATATATTTTGGATATGAGAATTTTCAAAGTGTCATAGAAGGAAATTTTATGATGTCTTTTCTCAACTGATCTAATCCAAGAACTTGAGTTATTCAACCTGATGTGTAAATGGGCAAAATATATTTTCTATCAACTCTCTTTTTCTATTTGGACTGTTTGATGATTTCCAGTTTTAGAATAGAGTTGCTAAACTTGTTCTGGAAAGGAAGTTTGTTCATAAATGGTCTTAAAAAGACCTCGTAACTTTCCATAAATTGAAGAATATGCCATAGCATCAGAGGTGGTATTCAGCAGGTTCTGACCAGTTCTGGAGAACCAGTAGCGGGAATCCTGAGTAGTTTGAGAACTGGTAAATACCACCTCTGACTGATCCCACCCCCATCTATTCTCTCCTCCCGAGTCCCAACTGATCAGAAAGGAATGGAGATTCTACAGTATCCTTTCTCTGCCATGCCCACCAAGCCACACCCACCAAGCCATACCCCTCCCACCAAGCCACGCCCACAGAACCAGTAGTAAAACATTTTGAATCCCACCACTGCATAGCATGTTGCAGATATGATTGAAATTCTTTCCACACTTCTTCAGTTAGTAGATTCGAAACATTTTAGAAAACAAAGTCAGTCCTCTGGAAAGCTTCTAAATAAGCATGACCTTCTGAGTATTTGTTTCTAACAGGAATCCCTGGTTTACATGATTAATGATGAAGTTTGAGATTAACTCTTGGACAGCATGGGAGCTAAAAGGAACAATTTGTCAGTTAGTTCATATTTTGCTTTTGAAGCCAGTTAACTAATCAGCCAAACAGAAAGTGAACTAAGATAAATGAAGGCCATTTGATTATGTAGAAAACTGAACATGAAGATAAAATCTGCACATTTTGCTTCATTTCATCTAAAGTTATCATCACCATAATTGCTTATGAGCACTCAAGGTGCTCTTCATAATATCCAGAACATTAGAGGCTTAATTAATTAATTATATAAGCTGTCTTGCTGGGCCAGATTTTTGTTGTTATTGCTGTTGATCTTTTTTCTGTCCCAGCCCCCCCAACCTCTCTCTCACCTCCCAATATTCCTGCAATGTGAAAAAACTGAGAAAAACAGGGAAGTGTAAAGCTGGAACATAAATAAATATAGATGTAGCTGATTCCAAATTATGGCATTATAGACTGGAGCATTCTGGGGTTTTGCTTTGCTTATGAAGGGAACAATGACAAGAAGCAATAGATTGTCAGGACCTTTAAGAAGTAGAGAATTTGGTTCGGAAAGAATTAGATGAAATTTCTAAGTGTAGGGAAAGGAACTGCTTCAGGACAATGTATTTCTACATTGAAATAAAACAAGGACCAGAAATATGAAATCCTAAGTCAATCAAAGTTATTTAGAATCATCTTCCTATACGCTTTCTGTTTTATTTCCAAAGCTCTTTCAAAAGCAAATTGTTTTTTATCATCTGATTGCATGAGAATTGGTAGGAAAAAATAATACAGGATATTTTTTTTTTCATAGCACTAGTCTATATGAAATGAAGATGACTATAATCATCTTCATTTTAATGAAATTACTGCTGTCCTTCAGAATTTTTCCTTTCAACATGAGTTGACTTCTATATTTCTAAAATGTATAAATGATATTTGTTTTGAGAGATAGGGAAGTACAAGAATCAAAAGAATAAACTCAATATTGTAACGAAAAAAGGCATTTCCTCTTAGAGACTAGTAAATATTATTCAGTTCAGTCATATAGAAATGTAAAGTAATAAGATTAAGAAACACAAATTATCAGCAAAAATGTATAATCACACACACACACACACACACACACACATATACACACACAAAATGTAGGAGATATTTTTCAAGAGTGAATAAAAATTAAAAAGAAATAAGAGCTTATGTGCTGAATTACAAGATACCTTCTTTGTAGGTTAATCTTACAGTTTAGCAATGAGATTATAAAGATAACAGAGGAAACATCAAGTGCGGACTTGAGGTCCCAAACTTTCTGCCACCATAAAGTTTAAGTGAGACATTAAAATTAGTATCTTCTAGATAATAGTAGATAATAGAGCTCTTCCTTGAGTGAGATAGGTAATCTAGAAACATGATATTTATTTATTTATTTGTAAAATTTATTGGCTGCCCATCTTATAAATAAACAAATAAATACTTTCATACATTCCATTCATTTCCATTCATTCATTCTCTCTCAAGCACTAAGTCACCCAATACCATCAGATCATTATAGCTGTTGTGCTTAATAGTCATTGATTCTGTTACACTGGTAAATAAACCGTATTGCCATGGAACTAGAGTTTTATGTTTATTTTACATAAATGTAGAGATAAAGGTAACACTGAAATCAATGTCCTAGATAGTATGTGCTCCCTTTTGCTCTTTTTAGTCAAGAAGCTTATCAAAGAGGCTTCTGTTTAGATTCTTCATTGATCAAGTATTGTACTTTGATAGTCTAGGTGATGCATTTCAACTTTATAGTTCTATGCATTCCTGTATGAAAAGTGGGACTATCCCCTTCTGTCTGTCTTTCTGTCTGCCTGCCTGCCTGCCTGCCTGCCTGCCTCTCTCTCTCTCTCTCTCTCTCTCTCTCTCTCTCTCTCTCTCTCTCTCTCTCTCTCTCTCTCTCACGCACACACACACACACACACACCTCCCTCAAAGAGAAGTTTCTATTTCCATCACCCTAAAATGCTATAGTTGACACTGACATATCTCCTAAATTATCAAAGATGTAGTTAGATCTTTCATTTAATTTATGTTCATAGACTTTTTTTAAAAAAAAATGTTATATGTTACATGGTACTATACCAAGAATTAGACTGTGCAGTAGAACAGCTTCTTAATTGTATTTGTTAACAGCAGTGATAACATGATTTAAAACATGATGTTGACAAAAGAAAATAGGAGAACATTCGGCATGTTGAGTTGTCAATTGAAGGTGTATTGGATTTTGCTGAGCGAATTCAAATCAAAATGTTGAAATTAAAAGTGATAAAGGAACAACCATGAGATCAAAATACCTCCCCAAAATTAGATTTGCACCTCCTTGGGGCCATAAAAACGTATTATCTTGACATGACTTGATCAATCATTGCAAGACAATTACTTCAACAAGTTAAGCGAGTGCATTTCATTTTGATGCAGAGAAAGTCGAATCACATTTTCTCCTTTCTGCTGATATGAAAATGGGGAGAATCGGACTCAATGACAATGAAATGGAATCTTTGCATTGTGAGTTCTATCAGACAAACAAAACATCTTTTCTAGATTTTGTATAAAAACCATACATCAGGAAGAAGTAGGAGAATTAATTATTCTAGTCCAAATATATAGAGCTGTGAATCATCAAGTGTATTGTGAATTGATCAGGTGTATTTTATTCATTTGCTTTTATGAATTCATTTTCAGTCTCCCAGTTCATTCAGTCACTTTGGTTATTTCCTTTGTGGTCTCTACCTGAGACAAAACCTGAAAAGTTTGCAGAAGCTGAATGCCACTAGGGTTGTGCCTGTAACACCTCCTCTGTGTGAACATCATTAAGTACCACTTTGCGTCTGAGTCCAATTCAAAATATTGGTTCTCACTTTTAAGCCCCTTCATGGGATGGGCCCAGGTTACCTGAGGAACTGTCTCATTCCCATCACATTGGCCATCCCACCTGATCAGGCGGGGAGAACATGTTGTGGATCATATTGGTAAAAGAATTTCAGCTGCTGGGATCCAGGAAGAGAGTCTTCTTTATCATAACCCCCACCTTCTGGACCATGACTTCCACTCTCCTGGCCTTCTGAAAGTATGTTGAGACCTATAACTTAGATGGGTGGGGTGCAGACTGTTGATGTCTTACATAGACCTGTGTGTCACTCTTCTAGACTATACAAGAAGCTCTATAAACTAATTCTACCTTCACCTGTATTCCTTTTCCTTTAAATTTCACCGCTCTGGAAGGTCAGAAATAGATTCAGTGTTGTTGTTCATGGTCTAGAGCTATGAGAGAAATTAGGAGAATGAAACACTTGGGATGAAATTTTAAGTGAGGCAGGGCAAGAAATTTTCAGAACTATGGATAGCTCATCATGGGATGGGATGAAGATATGGACTACATGCCAAAAGTGATAATGAAAATAAAAGATAGAGATTGTTGTAGCACAAATCTGGAATCAAGTGTGATTTTTAGCTAAGTTCTGTACAGAGCATATATAAGAAATTTCCAGAGGGTGATTGTAAATGTACAATGATCTATTTTACATGTTGGATATTCCACACCGTTACAATTTTATTCACACATATACACCAGTGGTGGGATTAAAAAATTGTTACTACCGGTTCTGTGGACATGTCTTGGTGGGCATGGGGTGGCTTGGTGGGAGTGGCTTGGTGGATGTGGCTTGGTGGATGTGGCTTGGTGGGCATGGCAGGGGAAGGATACTGTAAAATCTCCATTCCCTCCCCACTCCAGGGGAAAGTTACTGCAAAATCCCCATTTTCTCCCAATCAGCTGGGACTCCAGAGGCAGAGACTAGATGGGGACAGGGCCAGTCAGAGGTGGTATTTACCAGTTCTCCGAACTACTCAAAATTTCCACTACCAGTTCTACCAAACTGGTCAGAACTTGCTGAATGCCACCTCTGATATACACATACATGGCACACATACACAACACACAAAGGTCCATGCAAATGTGTGTGTATGTATGTATACACACATATATTGTATATGCATACATGTATACATATATGCACACACATAGATACACACATCTTTCTTTCTGTAACTAACAAATTGAAATGGTTACAAAAGGAAGAGGGCTGTTTGATTGGTGTTCCCCCACCCCTTTACAGAAGATATTTTAAGGGATAATTAAGCATCAAATACTATATTTTGGTAACATTTCAAGTAAGCTTCCTTAGCTGGAAAAATGGGCCAAGTCAATGGGAATTCAAAACTCACAGCAGACAATCCACCATCAGCCTTTCTGTTGTAATATAAAAAGAAAGGATTGAAGGATGAAGCATGTATTTTCCCTTTTAGGCTTTTTCTGCAGTTCTCTTAAGAGATGCTGAAAATAATATTTAGGGCAAATGCATTTCAGATTGACACAGTGTCAAAGAGTCTAAAGGGGCTAATTCACACATTATTACTTTCAGTCTGATAACTAAAACATGGTTTACTAGGCCAAAGGCAGTACATACATTGTGTCTATCCAATCTCCCTTTTGCCCTGTCTCCTCTTGAGCCCCTGGAAGAAAATTAAATCATTATCCTTTTCTTTGTTACTCAATACTTTTGTTAAAGTTTTGACTATATTTGTGGCTTGTGCGTAGAAGCAAACTGCAATTTAACAGTAACAAAGTTGGAAGGGACCTTGGAAGTCATCTAGTCCAACCCCTGTTCACACATATACCTATACTAGGGATTTGAACCACCGAACTGCCGACCTTTCTGATCGACAAGCTCAGCATCTTAGCCACTGAGCTACCCAGCCAGGCGTTTCAAATTTAGAAACTTGAGCTTCAAAATTCAGTTCTTCATGTACGATATAATATGAAACTCTACAAATCTAGAAGGATTCCATTCAGGCAGATAGGTTAAGGAGGGGAATTCAATCCAAATGTTACTTCTCGTTTCAATAAATTGTGGTTCATGAAATTGAAATTGTTTTGTGGGAATCATACTAGAGACAGGAACTTCAGCTGCAAATTCGCTGGGTTGAATCTGACAATAAATTTGGGGAATATAGAAGCTGTTTTTTTATACAAAGCATTATTTATTTCTTAATTTTTATAAAAAGTGAAATTTTCCAGTATTGTTAGGCGTCAGCTGTTTTGGACAGTCTCTGCTCTAGTGAAAGAGGTGACCGATTACATTCACCCTTATATGATATGGTATTTCTTTGCTTAGATAAAATAAAGAGGGAAGAGGAAGCATAATAAATTTGAATTTGGGCACATAGGAGAGTCTCTTATTATAGCCTGAATATGTCACCTTCTCATCCCCTTTCTCCAAGTCTGTTATATGTTGAAGGCCAGTAAAATAATAATTGTCGTCGTCGTCATCATCATCATCATCATCATCATAGCATTTTTCTCACTGGTAGAAGATCTGCTTTTCATGTCAACAATTGCCACCTTGTCCTTTTAGTGTGCTTACTAATGAAATTGTCATGCTCAAAGTCAAACTGGAAGCACCCATTTCTTTTCTCAGGGCTTCTGGCTGACACAGCGAAGGAGGGTAGTGATAGAAGGGTTTGTAGACAAAACAAAATAACTCCTTGTTGAGTCAGAGTGTCAAGTCTGCAGCCATCTTTTCTTTGGGGTCTTTGGCCTGCCACACTTTCTATTACTCTGCTATACATTTTCTATTGTGGGAAAATGGGAGGGGGGATTGTACAGAGTTAGATGCTATGTAGCCAGAACAAAATTCTTTCTAGAAAGCCAAGGTCATCCTTTGTCTCTGCACAATTGAATTGGATGGGTGGAACTGCCAGCATGGCAGTGGGAGATAGGACCATGTGATGGGCTTGTGGGCGTGGGGGCAAGATCTTGAACTTTCAACTAGGTGGGGAAAACTGGGAAGCTTTCAGCTTCGGGTTTTCCCAGATGTGCCAACATGGCTCTCTTAATAAATTGGAACTTTGAGCAATACTTTGCCTTGGACTCTGATTTACTTTTGGATGCTATTTGGAACCCTGACTGGGTTGAGACATTCCAACAGCTGGCTGGCCAGAGGGGGAGGAGAGTTGTAACCACGCAAGCAGCTAGTGTCCAGATTGGACAATGTGATTTAATATCTTGAGAACACTAAAAATGTTTTTTTTTTTTAAGCCGGTGGAAAACCCGGGAAGATTTAGAACAGGCTTTCCACCAGTTTCTGCCATGCTAATTCCAATACAGGCTCTTCTTTGAGGACTTAACCTACCTTGGGGTTTTTGCTTTGAAATGGAGGCATTACTTGGAACGCTGACCGAAATAATGTAAGCACACTAAAAAACATCGGTTACAGGCCACATGCAAAAAAGGTGAGACAGTAATTTCTCACACAAATTGTTCTTTGAATAATAAATATTTCATATTCTAAGCCCAAATGCTTAATAGCATTAACTGGTCTGGGTATGTGGGGACTAGCGCATGATTAACCCCCAACAGGGTTGTATCATGCACCATGTTACCCATGTTAAAAACACAACTACCTATGCATTATATGTTTAACTCTGGGATGGCTTATTGTGTGGTTCCAATGCTGCTTCTTGGATACATTTGTTCCAATGTTTACATAAACAAAATGAATAAATCTGGTAACAAAGTTGGGTGAATTTTGCAAAAAGTTCCATGTTTTTAATGTCATAGCAAACCATAGTGGAAGGCAGCATAAAAGACAATTGAGAACTACAGTAGTTGAAAACTGTAGTAATCAGAGGTAAGAGATTTCATGGGTTCTTCCAGCTGAGTTAAAAACAGCTTTTGCAGACTATACAAAGAGATGTATTTTTACTTAAGTCTTAAGTGTCATCTCAGTTCAGGAACAGCTTCAACTTATAGAGCAAGAATGTTGTTGCCTGAGTCAAAGAAAATAAAACAATTTCTCTCCCCACTCTCAAAATAACAGAAATTGGGTCGATGACATTTTCTTCAAAATTGACAATAGCCTTCGTTGGCCTACATTGTCATATGGAAAATGAAAATGGGAGGACCAGGTAGATTCATATGAAACTTTTCCTTTTAATTGTCTAGTATCCATGCAGTTGTTTTTATGGTACCTTGAAAATATGTACAAATATATTAAAAAATTATTCTGAGAAACTAAATTGTGATTAGATCCCAGTCCCTTGATGAAAATGCACAAAACAGTTAGTTTGAAGTGCACTTGAAAACATTAAGGGCTAAAAGAAATCACTCGGGGGGGAAATATGTGTAAGTGTATTTATTCTCAAGACTGAACTGAGAATAGTTTTTTAATCACTGCTGTAGGCAGATGTTTGTTTGTAAGGGGATCTCCTTTGGTCTATTTTGTACTATCCTGATAGTAAATTGTCCCTGTGATTTACAATCAAACAAGACAAACAGTACTATCAAGTTTTGTGGGACTTTTTTTTGCCAGCTTGCCCAGCTAAATGGAAAGGTAGTGTAAGGTTCCAGCAGTCCCCGATCCACTGAAATCCCAAAGAGAAGAAATACAAGGAGTATTCCTATAGTCTTGTGTAGGGGGTGGCAGCCCCCCCTCCTTTGCCACATTTTTTTTTCTTTCGGTAGAATGCTTTAAGGATTTATGAGCCAGGAAAACTTCCTAGTTTGGTTCCTTAATCTATGGGGCCTGATATTCCTGTCTGACAATTTCTTCTATGTTTACAAGGATGTGCCTAGCTTTGAAGCCAAGAATAGAAGTGAGACGCAGTAGTGAGATAACATTGGCAGTAATGCCATCCAGTATTAAAGTTATAATTTGCTAGGCTAGAAAACAACTAATTTCTGACAGTATACAATAATATAAGCAGAAGCCAATATTGATTCATATACTCCTTCAGTAGGCTCAAACCATTTCAATAAACAAATGAACCAAAAGCGTCTTCTTTGCAAAGATATGATAAACCTGTGCCTTACCAACCCCTCTGCTGAGTTCTTTATAACTTACGCTGTGTTTCCTGGCCTGTGAGGCAAAATCTGAGTGTCTGCTCTATATGGAAATAAATGTGTCTGGTTGACATTGATTTTGAGCAGTATGTGTAGAGGAGAAGGAAGACGATTTGCCCTCTAGCCTTCCCATGATTTCATAATGAAGATAAATGAGCCCCCAGTTTTCTCTTGTTTATTGATTCTCGGCTCTTTCATTGGCTCTTCAAACTTTTGCTTTACTTGAAATGCCGGTTTGAAGATGGGTGCACATTAATATTCCTTCATCTATTTGCATATGGCAGGTGTGACAGAGATATAATGAGATTTGGTCCTCTAGTTACAAATTCATTTTTAATGTTTTCATCCTTTGTTTTCGTAAGACCCTACGCAGGAAGGATGCATGTCTTTCATACAGGTTGATGTGTAAACTCATCAGAGATTCCATCACTGGGTAGGAAGAAGAAAGCTCCCCAAATAACAAACCAATCATTCTATCAACTCACTTAGGAACAGTGGTTATAAAAGGAAGTTGTTAAAGGTGGTGGTGGGGGGGGGGGGAGGTATAAGCACATTACAACTTCTTGTTAGAAAACAACTATAAATCATTCTGCCCTTTCAGATACACATGTCTAAAAATATTATTCCCAGTCATAAACGTTGCATTGATTCCTGTGAATTCAGGGCTTCAAGGAATTGTAACAAAAAAAAGCCCAAAACTTATGGATATAATGGTTTGGGAGAAGAAGAAAAAACATCATCCCCAATGCAGATTTTCTTCGATATAGCGTTGTTCCAGCCTATTCTGTTGAGTGACTGATTCTAATCTAGTCTAGTATGACTGATTTCAGTGCCCCGAGCTCATCTATGACATGTTTAATAATGTTATGCATAGTGTGCAGATCAGCTTTTTTCTTGCAGAAAGTAAGAATTGTATTTATGCACGTTAGTCACAAAGTTGACATTTGCATCGTCTGCACTGAAAACGAACACTGAATTCAAGGATGGCCTAAAATTCTCCACTAGTTTTGTATCCGATCTTCTGTTTTTATCAGGGCTTTCCCCCCCTCCCCCAAAAAAAACCCACCAAATGAACGCCACTGTTCTGTTCATTAAGACTTGTTATGCAGGGAAATTGCCAGCTGCAAGATGGTTCTGTGGTTTCTTTAGATTATGACTTGTTAGATTCTGCCAGGGTTGTGTGACATTTTAAATTATCTATCTATATCATCTGCCTGCCTGCCTGCCTGCCTGCCTGCCTGCCTGCCTGCCTGCCTGCCTGCCTGCCTGCCTGCCTGCCTGCCTGCCTGCCTGCCTGCCTGCCTGCCTGCCTGCCTGCCTGCCTGCCTGCCTGCCTGCCTGCCTGCCTATCTATCTATCTATCTATCTATCTATCTATCTATCTATCTATCTATCTATCTATCTATCTATCTATCATCTATCTATCTATCTATCTATCTATCTATCTATCTATCTATCTATCTATCTATCATCTATCTATCTATGGCTGTATGTGTGTGTGTATGTTCCAGCATAACTATGGAACGCCTTGAGTAACTTCAACCAAACTTACCTTCTGGAAACAAATACTGTTCCCCTAGATTTTGGGGTGAGAATTAAATTTAAAAACTTATAATGAATCCAAAGGATAAGTATATTTTGCTCTGAGAAGTTAGAATGTGGCTTACTTCAAAATGTGCGTGGCTGAACCTTTAAAGTATCTCTAGGGAGAATTCACTCTTCCCTAGCAACATTACAATTATTTGTATAAGCCTGTCAGTTAAATGCTTATAATTTCTCGGACTATCAGGGTTGGTTTTTTTGTGTTTAGAAAAGAAGAATTTTAATGGAGCAGCCTTTGTTTTTCCATTCCTTTTATTTGACTTTGTGATAATCACTCAGCAGGCATATTTTAAACTTTACTAAGTCCTACACCATCACATTTTTTTTCCATTTAGCATCATGGTAAAAAAACATGATTGCCCTTTAAGAACCCACACTGCTAGTTTAAAAAGGATGGCAAAAGCCATTTCAAGACTGAGACAGTTTCTAAACAGATGTCATTCTAATGAGACATGAACAGATGATGCACCTCTGCAGTTTTATACCTCTTCATTGCTCTGTAGTATACAGTGATTCTTCCGCTCTGAATGTGGGCATGTTAATATGTTTCCTTCATATGTTTCAAGATATGAAGAACATCAAAACATCAAGTGTACAATTTCTCCCATATCTTTTCTTTCCTCCCATAGTGGCCAACAGATGTCTCTGGAAAATTCTTAAATCATGAATAGACAAGGTGTTGTTGTTGTTTTTCCCACGCTAACACACGATAGGCTTGAAATGGTGACTTCCAAATGAAAGAGTTGGGTAGGAGTATGACAGAAGATAAATTTGGTATCATTTCTTTTAAGCCTAAATAGAATGAAATATCAATATGATGGATTTGTAGACACACATTTAAATGTATCTGTCATCTATCATCTATCTATCTATTATCTACCTTTTTTCTTTTTTTCTATTTTTTTTCTTTTTTTTTCTTTTTCTTTTTTTTTGTTATTTTAATCCCATCTTCTAAGTTAATTAAACATATATAAATCCTAACATAAATTTCTCTTAAAATAACAATATTTCATTAATCCCATCTTCTAGTTTAATTATGCATATATATTACCCCCACCCTCCACCCTAACCCACCCCCACCTCCCACTCAACCCTCCCCCTGACTTCCACTATACACCACTCTAACAATTCCAAGCATCCCATGCATTATTTACTCTAATCATCTATCAGTCTAAACATTCTTACCTAAAGGCTACATAATACCTCCTAGTCTGGTATTTATTCTGTATGTAATCAATCCATTTTACCCATTCCTGTGTATAATTCTCCTACTTCTGAGCTTTTAAGAAAGCTGAAATTTTTGCCATTTCGGCAAACCCCGCCACCTTCTGAATCCATTGATCAATTGTCGGTAAAAAATCTTTTTTCCAATGTTGCGCGATCAACAACCTAGCTGCTGTGACCTTTTTTTCTATTTTTATCATCTATCTATTCTCTCTATCTCCCTCTCTTTCCCTTAACCACATAGTAAATTCTTGATGGGTAAGAACATGATATATGAAAATAACAAAAACATAATAAGTGAAATAGACATACTCAAAAAGTAATGCTCCAATTCAAGCAACAAAGTCCATTCATGAAAATTGACTAGAAGTTCCATCTTCATCATCTTCCAGAATCTCGTCAAGATTGACTCTGTCCTCTGGAAAACAGTTAGTGCCAACACCAAACAAAAACTACTCGTAGATTTCTGTCCCACACCACATGAAAACAAGGGGCAACTATTTTTCCCCCTCCTCTATTCAATATATTGGATGTATTTTTTCCACTTGAAGAAGTGGAAGCAAACCAGAATAGAACCCAACAAGGGCAAGCACAGCCAGGGGACTACTATAAAAGCTAACTCTTGCAAAGGAAGAGGAGGAGGCAGAGGCAGAGGAGACTAGGACTCGGACTTGGGGATCTTTAGTTCTGAGAAGATAAACTGAGAAATTTCTTCTTCAAATACCTGAAAGAATGTCACCCAGAAGAAAGCCTGTTCTGTTTTCTATTGTTCCAGAGGGCAAGACATGTAATAATAGATTTCAGTTATAGGAAGACAGATTCCAATTAGACGTTAGGGGGAAAAAACATCTTAAGAGTAAGAGTTCAAGAGTGAATCCAATTACTCAAAGAGTTATGCTGGATGTATTCAAACAGAGGCTAAAGAGCTATCTGTTGGGGATGTTAATATTTGGATTCCAGTAGTGAAGGCTGGACTTGATTGCTCAAGAGCATCTTCCTACTCTTTGATGCTCAACTCCTATGACATGAGCAGACAATTCCCCCAACCCTAAAATAATACCAGCCTTTGTAAACTTTTCTAACTTTTGCATCAGCCACACACCCATTGAGGCTTTTGACCACCTCCCTCGCCCTCCACAAAAATGAAAGAGGCTGGCTCAGTTCCAAGGGATTGTTTATAATGTCTCTGCTGGCTTACACAAATGGATAAAACCTCAACAAGCTTAGTTCAGAGCCTTTTATTTTCAATGTATGCTATGTTTGGACATGAGGGTTCTTCCTTCTGATCACTCTGCTAGAACTCCCCTTAGTTTTCTTTTCTTTCTTTGTTGCTCAAGTTCTGATAGTGCCCTGTTGTTGTTTTTTCCCCTCAAGAAAATCAGTTCTTTATTGCACGTTGTCAGTTATATTGAGTTTTCTTAGGCACATCCTTTTCACTCGGGGTCTCTTCAGGATTATTCTTCCATTGGTGGGATTCAAATTTTTTTACTGCTGGTTCTGAGGGTGTGGTGTGGCTTGGTGGGCATGATGTGGCTTGGTGGGCATGGCTTGGTGGACATGGCAGGGAAAAGGATACTGCAAAACCCCCATTTCCACCCACTCCAGGGGAAGGATACTGTAAAATCTCCATTCCCTTCCCACCTCACTAACCTGCTTTTCAGCTCCATTCCCCTGTGCAGAGCAACACAAGAAGACCCAGCCGATCAGCTGGGACTCAGGAGGCAGCGAACGGGGGCAGAGGAGGCCAGAGGTTGTATTTGCCGGTTCTCCGAACTACTCAAAATTTCTGCTACTGGTTTTCCAGAACCTGTCAGAACTGGCTGAATATCACCTCTGCTTGTCCTTCTCTTTACATTCACAGTGCTTTAGCCTTTTCCTTTGGCTGATATCATTATCTCTTTTTTTCTTGAAATATAATTGTTGAAAAGACAGTTTCCACTCCTTTCTGTTCCCATTTTTCTCTGCCTCTGTTTCCAGGAATATGTCCAATTTCTGACAGATGTCACATCACTATATTAAATTCCACATGCACAAATCTTTATTATTACCTTCTCCCTCCTCTGGGCATCTGCGTTCTCTGTCTTATCGAGGTTGTAGTTTGGATTTCCTCTTTCATTTCTGGCTTACTCTATTGCTTTAGTTATTTCTCCTGCGCTAATCTCTGGATCAGTTCACATCTAAATCAAACAGAGTCCTGGAGAAAAACGATAACGCTTTTCAGTTTTTGTTTATTTTTGATTGTTTTAAACCTAAGAAAGTTGTTGAGGCAATTTAACCTTCTTCTTTTTTTAAAAAAATGTATTTGTTTGATTTATCTACAAGGTAATGGTGTACTGATCCTGAAATTTCCTACCAATTTGAATTGGGGTTTATGAGAAATACAGAAAAAGGTGTTTGGGCAAGTTGGGAAGTTTTTACTTAGACAGAAACAGTTTCCTATGTTAATCGAGGTATTATCTGGTTATCTGTTGTATGAATGTGCTTAGATTGTATATTGCAATCTGCAACCCTTAGTAAGTGGTATCTATAGATGCTAGTAGGAATAAAATGATGGGTGGGTGGGTGGGTGGGTGGATAGATGGATGAATGCAGGGCTGGGCTGCTGGGGGCTAGCAGGGGTTCGGGAGAACCTCTAGCTAAGATTCTGTGCAGTTTGGAGAACCCCCAAATCATACTCCTGGCTGGTCCACCCTGCTCTGCCCAGGAGACCCCACATGGCCCATTTTGGATGCAGGTAAGTGCAGGGTACGCACGGAGGTTCGGGGAGGGTGAAAAACGGGTCTACCAGAAGTTTGAAAAGGCCAGAAATGGGCCATTTCCAGCCTCCAGGGGGCCTCTGGAGCCCGGGGATGCCATTTTTGCCCTCCCAGAGGCTTGAGGAAAGCCTCCGGAGCCCAGGGAGGGGGAAAATGCCATGGTGTAGAAGGCTGATTAGGCCACCCCCACCATGGCCACCCCCACCCAGCCACCAAGGAGAGAACCCCTTGCTAAAAATTTTGAAGCCCATCGCTGGATGGATGGGTGGATTGATAGATGGATACCAACAATGTAAATTGGCATTGCCAGTTTTACAAATGAAAATGAACTATTCAAACTCTTGAAATATGTCATATACCCAAAGTCACTTTCTCTTTGTTAACTCAGAAAACCACCTAGAAATCATTGGTTTCTCCTGTCTTTACAAGCTAATTTTAAATTATTTATGTACTCCCATAATGTTGAACTTTGCTAGGTTTGTCTTCCAGTGGTTTATGTTAAATCTCTTTTAAATAATATGTTTATTGGTGAATATTCCTTTTCTTATATACCTTTCTTGCTTCCTTTTCCTTCACACTTTCATTAAATATTTCTATTCTGCTTTTTTTCCTCTTATGTGGAGCATACTACAACTCTCTCTGTTGTTCATATTCAAGCATATTTTTCCTTCTTAGTTTCCCATTTTGAATTATTTTTTTAAAAAAACACCTCTCTCTCTCTTCTTAAATTTATTATATATGTATCTATTAATATCTCATAGAAATAAAAGAATTACCTTACTACATCCACCTAAGGCAGGTGTTCAAAATGTATAAGCATGACTAGATAGTTTGGATACGCATACAGATTTTGCTCCTGTATCCAGATCTCTCTATTTTAAATTGGGTACCTAAAATGAAATTGAAACAATATTCAATTTAATACAAGGGCAAAATTGTACATGAGCAGGGAATCCTTGCCTTATTCAATATCACCTTATTTTGGTCAATGACCAGATCAACCTTGCCTTATTGCCTGGAACACATTAAGTACAGAACATGCAGTCAAATAAAATTCCATTCCCACTTCAGCTTGCAGGTAGAACTGAATGTGGCTGGAATAAATTCCCTGTGATTTTTTTATACTTAAAAACACTTAACAATATGTGAACTGAAGGCAGTCTTTTTCTTCTATCTCTTTGTCTCATTTTTAATTTAGTATGCGCTTTTAGTAGAGCTGTTTTTAAAACATTTAAAGATAACGTTTCTTATACTGGAGGAGCTTTCACAAACAACAATTCTTTGTTTAAACATACATGTATGTATTTGCACAACAGGCAAAATCCTAAAATTTTTCTATCCTTACAAGAAATTATTTCCATATTGAAGTGGATCATTATAGTGATTCCAAACTACTATTTGTATAGCACATAATAGATAAAATGTTGACAGGTTGTCATAGATTGGTAAGGAAAATTGATCACATTAATAATCCTACATTTACTAAAATATTCCTCTTTCACTATCAAATGCTTTAAAAAATACAAGGCAATACATGTAGTCTTCAAATTATGACACAACTGAGCCCCAAATTTTTTGTTGCTAAGTGAGAGAGTTGTTAAATGAATTTTGCCCCATTTTATGACCTTTCTTGCCAGAACTGTTAAGTGAATCACTGCAGATGTTAAGTTAGTCACACGATTGTTAAGTGAATCTGGCTTCCTCATTGACTTTGCTGGTCTGAAGGTCACAAAAGAGGATCACATGACCCCAGAACACTGAAACTGTCATAAATATGAATCAGTTGCCAAGCATCTGAATTTTGATCAAATGACTACAGGGATGCTGCAATGGACGTAAGTGTAGAAAACAGCCATAAGTCACTTTCTCAGTTTTTCAGTGCCATTGTAACTTCAAACAGTCACCATTGAGAGGGGTCTTTCTTCTTCCTACTCCCATGCCCATCATCCCTGCCCTCTCGCTTCCCTCTCCCATGTGCTCCTCTTTCCCGCCCTGTCTACGATCCTGGCACTTTGCTCCAAATCCATCAGGTGCTTCCCCATTGGTCCACTAGAGGAAGAACTGGTTTTCCAGAAGAAGCTGCAAAGGAACTGACATCACAAATAATTGCCACTCTGGGATGGCGTACTTGCTCTCCTTAATGGCCCAGGCATTCCAGAGTTATGCTGGAACACACACACACACAGACACCAGGGGTATCTTACCCCTCCCAGTATTTGTTATAGATAGATGATAGATAGATATATAGGTAGGTAGGTACGTAAGTAGGTAATTTATTAAAAATATGCATCTTGCTATTTCTTGAAAACACACACATATATGGTAGCCATAATCTTAATTTTTCTTTACACTTTTCCTGTGATAATAAAGACTATGTGAAGAACTGAGGGGTCTCTAGAAATAAACTGGATGGTGGTTTGAATTCTAGTTAAACCCTGAACAACACTCATGAATCTTGCTTGTAGTGAGGTTTATACATCAGTAGTGCCGCATGTCTAATATTTTTAGGCAGCGACAAATTTCATCTTCCTCAGTTTCTCACAATGAGGACTCCTTCCCTGGGTGGTGTCACCAGCAGGCCCACCTTGATCTTAAAACAAAAGTCATTCTGTGAACTTAGGACACAGTGAATTAAAAAAAAAACAACCTTTGGTTGCCATCCTTTAAAATCTAAGATCATTTCCAAACATATTCTATTGAAAGATTTACTTTCACATTTTATAGCAAAGCCCCCAAACCACACTGTCTCAGTTTCCTTCAGCGCAAGCAGCTTCAATCCTTTCATGGCAAAGCATAGTACTGCAAACATATGGAACTTTTGAATTCCTGCCAGAAGTCTAAATGACAAAGTTATAAATATACAGACCCTAAATGATATTTCCTTCATCTGCAACCCTACTCTTTTAATATATGGTTTTGAATGCTTGAGTCAAAACAGACTTTAAGTCAAA
This sequence comes from Natrix helvetica, assembly GCF_964273705.1. NCBI lineage: Eukaryota > Metazoa > Chordata > Lepidosauria > Squamata > Natricidae > Natrix > Natrix helvetica. The sequence continues at coordinate 11,881,012 of NC_138561.1, forward strand.
GTAGATAGTTTACTTTATTGTTATGTCTATGGATTCAGATGCCATGGATTGTCTTAGTTTAATAAAAAGTAACTCATTATTTTGATCTAACACAACAGCATTAACACGTAGGGCGGGGGGGGGGGAAAGATTTCTTCTCTATTTTTCCTTGAATTCTCATATTTACTTACAGAAGTTAGCACATATTTTTCAAGCACAGTCCATGTTCTACCCCTTTACTAAGTACCAAGTACTTGATATTCTTTACCAAGTACCAAACATTATTTTAGTTTTATAATATGACATGTTTATTTTGTTTAAGATAATGCACCTCTGCTTTGAAGATACATACAGGAAAACATGTTTTACAAATAAATAAAATAACCTAAGATTGTAATACAGAGGAACAATGTAGGAAAGCCTGCAGATCATGGCTTCTAGAATTCTTTCGAACTCCTTTCCTAGCAAGGGGCATAGGGTATATCTGTACTTTTGTTTAAATGTGTAATAAGATAACAGGGTCTGCAATTTCTGTCTCTGCGTGAGCTTCTGTTCTGTGTTTGCTCTGTGTGTGTGTGTGTGTGTGTGTGTGTGTGTATGTGTATCATCTCCATATCTCTGTGTGCTTCTGTATTCTACTTGTACTAGGTATGTCTGGCTATGAAAGCTCTAGAAAGTCTTGACAGTTTAGATGGCCAATAGTTCCAGGACTCTCTTCTTTGGGTCACGTGACCAGAAGGAGAGGCTTAAAACTTGTCAACTTGCTGAGTGAGTGTCCAACCTCCTCTTTCATAGGGATGCTTTGAGCCATTTAAATTTGCCTGGAATTTTTATCTCCATTGCCCCTCTTTTGATCCTACGCGCTCTTGAATGTAGCTTTCCTTTGGACAGGTGTCTTCAGTCCAGTGATGGGTTTCAAAAATTTCAATAATGGGTTCTCTGCCTGGTTGGTGGGTGGGTGTGGCCATGGTGGGCGTGGCCTAGTTGGCCTCCTGCACCACAGCAGAGGGGTGGAATTTTCACCTTCCCCAGGCTCCGGAGGTCTTCTGGAGGCCAGAAATGGGCCTGCTTACAGCCTTCCAGGAGGTTCATTTTTCCCCCTCCCTGAGCCTCCACGCTGGCCCTGCACTTACCTCTCATCCAAAACAGGCCGTGTGGAGATTCCTGGGCGGGGAGGGGCAGGGTGGGAGGAGCTAGCCACAGGTGGGATTTGGAGGTTTTTCTAACCGGCCACAACGTTAGCTATGGGTTCTCCCGAACCCGGGCGAAATCATAGCAGCCCACCCCTGCTTCATTCCCACAAATATGCTCCCCATTCGGTTCAATGTTTGATGCATGGATGGCTGGAAAGACATTGTATAAGTTCCACTGTTACGTTTAGAAGGAATATAAAAGTGGTTTGTAGATAATATGTTTATGGAGATTCTCAAACATCCAGGTCTTGGTTGTCTGAAAGGTGCTTTTTCTAAAAGGCAACTGGTGAAACATTTCAAATTAAAAACCAAGAAAGTTCAGTTGCCTTTTTGGGAGGCGGGGAAGCACTTTTGGGACATTGTGGGTAATAATTCTCCTTGTCCATCTCCTCTCTCTTTGCAAAGATGATCTTATTATGAAATTAAAAACTTCAGTAAGGCAGGTACCCAGTTCTATAAACAGAAACTAATTTCTGAATAAAGGACCAAACATTGGAAGTGTTTTCCTTCAGACCAATGGGCTAAACGCCATCCTGCAACAACACCCATATGACTAAAAATAAATAGCCTTAAACGAGAAACGCTAATAGTTGTTTATTGTTGAGCCTACTGGCAAGGAAATGAGACTATCACTCTTTTCCTTCTGTTTCTTGGAACATGTACACGACTCTTTCTTAATGATTCTTTTGTTTTAAGTAGAGCACAGTCTCAGATCGGTGGAAATCTGTCTCGATGGCCAAGGAGCCACTCTTTGAAAACGGGGGAACGTTTGACTTCCGAAATAAACTTGGTGACTGAGAGCCAGCTTCTTGGGAGTGATAACAGCGATGGCAAAACAGCTGCCAGCCAAATCAACGGGCTGCTCTATTAAAAACCGACATGCTGTCCATTAATGCAGAGCAGCTACGCGGGGTTATTAGACAGCTATGCAAATATGCTAAATTAATCATTTTGGCACAAAGCCTCTCACTTTTGCAATAAAGGCAACGGCAAGCCTTATCTGTGAGAGGGAATGCCACTTGGGACTCTATCATAGAGCCCTTGTCATCCTCCTGTTTGAATTGGTTTCTCTTTGAAGAAACTGAAAAGCTGGGAATCTAAAAATTACCCAACCATGGGGCTCAATTGGCTGGCTCCTGCTTCTCAGAATGTAATTGCAACTTAATTATAGCACAGACTTTGCTTTGGCTGCATTGGTTCCAGCGCTACTAAAAAAGATCTAACAGTGGAAGCTGTAAACTTTGTGGGTGCAGCTCGTGGCTCTTTGTCTGGATAGATATCATTCTCTTTCCTTCAGGCAGTGTTTCATTTTCCCTTAATTTTTCCTTCCTTTCTTTTTTTTTAAACTGTGTGAGGTGTTATTGCTTCATGTTTTTGAGGAATGCATTTGTTTCTTTCTCCATATATTTAATTGGCCATTTTATCTACTCTAGACAGCTTTTGCAAACACTTTTCTCTTAACAGAACTGCAACCTAGTACACATTATTTGTGAATATATTATTTAATGCAGACATTTGCTAATATACGTGGCGGGAGGTTGAATGAGTATATTGAAAACTCCACAGAAGTGCATGTTTTTGGGGAAAGGTACTTACGGTAATTTGAACTCTGCGGCTAAGACACTGAGCTTGTCGATCAGAAAGGTCGGCAGTTCAGTGCTTCGAATCCCTAGTGCAGCCTAACGGAGTGAGCTCCCGTTACTTGTCCCAGCTCCTGCCAACCTAGCAGTTTGAAAGCATGTAAAAATGCAAGTAGAAAAATAGGAACCACCTTTGATGGGAAGGCAACAGCGTTCCGTGCGCCTTTGGTGTTTAGTCATACTGGCCACATGACCACGGAGACAGCCCTGGCTCTTCGGCTTTGAAACGGAGATGAGCACTGCCCCCTAGAGTCAGGAATGATTAGCACATATGTACGAGGGGAACCTTTACCTATTCATTTGAATATATAAAAAAACCTGTTTAAGTTCACAATAAAGTACAAAGTAAATGAATTTTCATAACTAATTATGGAATGCAAAGGAATAATGAGAGGCAGTTTTGCCTAGTGGTTAAAGTACCAGAGTATAAACCAGGAGCCTGTGAGTTCTAGTCTTGCCTTAGGCACAAAATATGTAAACTTGAGCCTGTTATTCACAGCCATTTGTCTGAAATGGTATATGGTTTCCTACTGTTCTCCAAGGTCTCTTCCAACTGTCTTATTTTATATCTATAATTTAAGTATGTACATTGTGTAACTAAAAATACTAATGTAGAGGGTTTTTTTTTACACTGACAATCTGTACCAATGAGAACATCCCCCTCTGACAACTTTAAAATTATTAGTCAAGCATCATATTAAGAATTACAGTATGTAACAATATCAAGATAGCTTTAATAGATGGCTAAATAGCTAATCTTTCTAATAGTTTAGCTATTTAATCTAATAATATTGATCCAGTAGTATTTAATCTAATAGTGAAGAGGTAAATAAATCTTGGAAGAAGATGAAGAGAAAGTTGTATAATAAAAAATAAGAGCATGAAGACATTGAAGCAGAAAACTCTCGATATTTTATAGTATGTGGCTTAACCTGAAAGTGTGGTTTTAAGTTAAGAAATAACTTCAAAAATCCCCCCAAAAATGACATATAAAAATAGGCTAGAATTACACCCATCTATCCATCCATAGATCATATCATTAAAAGCCATTCTGTAATAATAGAGTCTTTATGTGAAGTGGATCTGTCAAAATTGCAACTTTTATCGTTTCAATTTTGAATCCAGACAGATTTTTATCTATGTTTTCCCTGAGGACCAGATATTACAGCCCAATGAAACTGAGAGTTAATGGTAGACTATCAACATGAAAATCTGTGTTTCTGCCCCATTAAGAACCTTGAGAATTATAACCCAGCATTTCACATTTGTTCAGCTAAAGAATGGCTGTTTCTGTTGACTGCTAAGTTTAACAGATGATTTTTGACTTGGGACAAGACAACAGCTGTTTGTTAAAACATAATTTTTTAAAAGATGTATCCTGTACACAGGTTGTTATTAAAACTGTTTTCTCTATCTATGTTTAGGATACATCCCTTATGCTGTCTGCATTAAACATGCTTGGAGTACTTGACATAAGTGATAATAGTTCTTATTTAATCTCTAGAGTGCCTAGAACTGATGGATGCGTTCCCACACTGATTTACAATTTTCTCATTCTTTTAAAAAACAGACAAATCTGTGGAACTGCAATGACATATGAAATGCATCCCAAAGCAAATTAAAGTACTTAGAAAGTAATAAAAATGTGAGTAATTATCATCTGATTATAATTGAATATGTTAGGCAGCTCAGCATCCTTTGAAGTGTTTTAATATATTAATCAAACTAGTCATCAGCAATTCTGACTTAGGCTTACTACTGTTACGGATCTTTCTGTGAACAAATGACCTCTTGATATAGTTGTTTTTTTGTTCTGGACATTTGAAGTCATTGTATATGTGTCTGATTCGGGTGTATCAATCAATCAATCAACCTAAGTAAGCATCGCTCTTTGAGCATAGGAAGCAATGCAATGTGCATTGGCCCTTAAAGCAAGCTGTGAAGATGACATATTTTACATCACGAAACATCAAGATAGGCACAATTCACCTTGACTAGATATTTTGCTTCTAGACAAGCAGCTTTTATGAAGAGCAGTAGACACGCAATCTAGTAATAAAGAACCAATGAAGATATGTTCCAATCTATGCTGTGTAGTTTTGCTTTCCAAATCTTCTTTAGGAGGTGGGGTAATTAAAACTTTCCTAAATGTCTATGGAGGGATGCAGTGGCTCAGTGGCTAAGATGCCGAGCTTGTCGATCAGAAAGGTCAGCAGTTCGGAAGTTCGAATCCCTAGCACCGCGTAATGGAGTGAGCTCCTGTTACTTATCCCAGCTTCTGCCAACCTAGCAGTTTGAAAGCATGTAAAAATGCAAATAGAAAAATAGGAACCTTTGGTGGGAAGGTAACAATGTTTGGTGTGCCTTCGGCATTTAGTCATGCCAGCCATATGACCACGGAGACGTCTTCAGACAGCACTGGCTCTTCCGCTTTGAAATGGAGATGAGCACTGCCCCTTAGAGTTGGGAACGACTAGCTCATATGTGTGAGGGGAATCTTTACCTTTACCTTCAAATGCCCATGGAGATTCTCAGTCATCTGGATCATGGTTATCCCAAAGGTGCTTTTTTCAAAAGGAACTGGACTTTGTTTTTGCTTGAAAACGTTTTGCTTGTCATCCAAGAAACTTCTTTAGAACAAGTAAGAGGTCTCTTATTTGTTGTTTGGATTTAAGCATGTCTTTGGTACTTTAGTTATTCACTACACTCCCCAACATATATTTACGCATGTGTACCCACCCATGCAATTTGCTGCTGCAATCTTTGCTGCAACTAAATGGCCTTACAGGAATACTTTGTGAAATGCATTATCTTCAGTGAAATTGCCATAAGAGAAATAGGCTGTAGGCTGTATTGCTAGCACCTCATTAAGATTGCAGAACATGGTCCCTTATGCTGACTAGTATATCACTATCAATCATGTTGAAGTTCAATTGTCAAGTAATAGAATAGCCTGTATTTGGTGATGGACAGCTTGGGGCTGATTTAAAAGAATCGATTTTATTTCTTCTAGTGATTAGTCCAATTGGTTTCTTTTGAATTCATCGAGAAGGGACATTTCCTTATTCACCATCCCAAAAGCTCCATAGAGAACATAATTCTCTCTGTTTTAATAGATAATCAATTTTCAATAGAAGAAAAATACAAGCAATGAAGAGTTCATTAATTCTTCAGGAAAAACAAGGATCCATGCAATTGTTTTCACTAATGTATTAAAATAAAAAATAATAAAAAATAAATGAATCATGACAGTAGGAAAAAAAAATAATGGTCTGTCAAAATCCACTATTGTTCTCCAAAGTGGTGTCCTAGATTTTTTTTTATCGTCAAGGTGCTTGGGAGGAAGAGGAGAAAGGAGGAGGGGAAGGAGGAATACCCTGCTATGAGCAGAGAATTATATGTGATCCAACTCTGCAAACCTTTTACTAAGCAAAACAAGTAATGTAATGGTTCCTTAATAAGATTTGCAATGATTTCCTTATAAGGCCAACCTGATTCTTCACAAATAGGTAAAATCCATTCAGCCCTGTACCTATTGCCATTTTACTATAGTTATTTAACAAACATACCATTAGCAAATGGTATGTTTAGCTCTTCAAAATCAGTGTCATGGGTGCATGTGTGTTTATGTGTTACGTCTCTGTTTGGAAGCATCTCTCCAACCAAATAGGACTTTTCTATTTAAGTCTTTTCATACCTGTGCCTCCAGGGAATTGGGATGGATTTAGTGACGGACAAAGAGAGAAAGACCAAGCCATAATGGAATCGCCAATACTTTCTTTGCGAAAGAGGAGCATTGAGTGGCAGAAAAATTAAAAGGCGGAAGGGAGTTGCTTTCAATTCTATTAAATTGGAGGCAAAGTGACATCTTTTGAAGCAAATTTAGCAACTTGTCTTCAGTATTCACAAGAATGGTGACTCACACAGAAAAAAAAAAAAAAGAAGGATGGATAGACTGAGAGCATCCCCATATTTCAAATTCTGAATTAAATGAGGTTCATCCCACTCCCTTCCGTCTCTTCCAAACTGCCAAGGAGAGATTGCAGACTGTCAGTGCTTTGGACTGGATTTTATTGACAGAAGCCAAATAACATGAGAAACGGCAATATCTGAGCACTCTTTCCATCAAAGCACAATGAAAAACTACTACTTTTCTATCTTGGCTGGTTCTCCTCTGAAGAATAGAGGAAAGCTGTTGTGTAGTTGATTAGCTCCAATTAAAATACATACCCACATTACATTTTAATTCCAGTAAGTTTGTTCTTCCCACACAATCCATTCAGCTCTGTTTTATCGCCTGTAACATCACCATATAAATGGCTGGGAGAGGAGGAGAAAGTCGAAAGCTTTCAAATAAAAAGTCAAATAAAAACAAAACAATAAAATGATTAATGCACCCACAGCTGCCAGAATCAATCTAAAGAGAAAATACTACACTACTAATTTCCAAATTAAGATTTGGTAAGCAACTAGCAATCAAATTAATGTTGATACACAATAAGAGAAAATTACGGACAAGAGGTCTGTCTGGCCTTTTATTATGTTTTAGTTATTTTGAGTATCATCTAAATAATATCACACTGAATCAAGGAATTAATCTACTAATTAATTTCAAGTAATCAGTCTACTAGAAAAATGCAATCATTCTAATACTAACACATACACAAATATAATTTTGATTACAAAAATACTGATATCAGTGGCAAAGGTTGTTCATATCTAAAATGTACCTTAATAGTTTCCTTTAAAACACCTTTGAAATAGAAGGCTCTTGAATTTATAATATTCCTCCAGGTTCCTTTTTAAAACATATTTTATATTTGTATGTACAAAAATTGTGTCCATTTCCAGTCTTGTGGATCCTTATTAGATGAATCAGTGTTTTTAATTAGCATTTCCTCTGGTGAACTAAACCTACTGAGATTACTACACTTAGTAAAATTTAATTAACTTGACAAAAGAGCTAATTGTTTTCTTGCCACTGGTCCTTTTGAGAAACCAAAAATAATATTCTCTCAATTAGGCAGTTACAACTGTTTTCCCTTCTTTTCGCTGCCCTACATTTTTAAAAGGAAAATGTAACATTTAATTTCTATTAAAAATGGCCCATTTTTGACGTCTTCATGATAGGACTATCTGACTTCAATGCCAAACAGTAGGAACAAAAGCATGACTTTAAGAGAACCCTTCTTAAGAAATAATGTTGTGTGTTTCTGACTGGGAGCTGTAAATTGAGCATGAATTTATTGATGTATTTTTTTTGCAGGTCTATAGATTAAATAATGTGCTCTATAATTATTACTAGTGCTATCACCCTGGGAGATTTTTTTTTTAAAAAAACTACTTTTAGAACAAGCCTAAAGAACCATTTAGTCTGGAATTTTAAAAATGGACAGCAATAATTACAAAGCCCATAATTTGAACCTACCGGTACTCTGAATTTAAGAAATTCAGAATAGTCTATATCTCATCTATATAATTTTGAATGATTGAAATGTAATACAAAACATCACTCTAAGTGAGCCCAGGACTTACCAGTCCACAGCATCAATAAGTTTAGAAGACCTTCCCTTAAATATTTAGGTGGTTGTTGTTAGTTGCAAAGTTGTGTCCAACACATTGTGACTCCATAGACAACATTCCTCCAGGCCTTCTTGTCCTCTACCATCCTCTGGAGTCCATTTAAACTTATGCCTACTGCTTTGGTGATTCCATCCAGCCACCTCATTCTCTGCCATCCCCTTCTTCTTTTGCCCTCAATCTTTCCCAGCATTAGGCTCTTCTCCAGTAAGTCCTTCCTTCTCATTAGGTGGCCAAAGTATTTGAGTTAAATATTTAGGAGCTGCTGGTAATTAGATTATGCAGTATTAAATGATCTAACTCTATTTAAAGCAGCTTTCTTTACTGAATCCAATTTCCAGATGGAAAAGAAACTTTTTTAAAAATCTGGCTCTGAGGAGCATCTAATACCTCTAGTCCCATCTTCTTACATAGGAGATTTATTATTATTATTATTATTATTATTATTATTATTATTATTATTATTATTATTATTTTATTGTTTTAATTGGACGGATAACACACACACAAAACACTCTTCAATACGTCTTCCAGCTAGCATGTCGATTGGTTACATTTGAGTTCCGTGCATTACTACAATCATTCTTTATACTTCATTCAAATTAAGTTGTGCATTTTAAATCAAAGAATATACCAACATTCTCCTTTAACTACATTTGTTTGAAAGTACTTTTATCCAAAATCATTCGTATTTATATTATTCAATGAATAAACATTTTAACACCGACAACAATCTATAAGAGCTACCACATTCTGCTTATTTATCACCTAGGATTCCCATTTCTTTCCTCCATCCACCTATACCATTTATCCCATATCTGATAGAATTCTGATTCTTCTTTTCCCTGGATTTCCTTAGTTAGTTTGTCCATTTCGGCACAGTCCATAACCTTTCTTATTATTTCCTCTTCACTTGGAGTTAGCTTGTTTTTCCATTTCTGGGCATAGGCAATCCTTGCCGCCGTTATTATATGCAATATTAAGTACTGGGTTTCTTTTTTGTATTTTGTAGGCAGTAATCCTAATAAGAAAATTTCCGGTTTCCAATCTATTTTAACTCCCGTTGGAGATTTTTAAATGGCTGGGGGGAGGGAGGGGGAGAGGAGCTCTGTCTTCCCAAACATTTGTTTGCCAAACAAGTAACTAGCTTTCTGTACCAGTCCCATAGGATCTAAAAAAAGAGCATAGGTAAAGGTAAAGGTTCCCCTCACACATATGTGCTAGTCATTATGGACTGGGAGCAGTGCTCATCTCCGTTTCAAAGCCAAAGAGCCAGTGTGGTCCGAAAACGTCTCCGTGGTCATGTGGCCGGCATGACTCAATGTCCAAGGTGCACGGAACGCTATTACCTTCCCACCAAATGTGGTTTCTATTTTTCTACTTGCATTTTTTCCATGCTTTCGGACTGCTAGGTTGGCAGAAACTGGGACAAGTCACGGGAGCTCACCCTGTTACATGGCACTAGGGATTTGAACTGATGAATTGCCTACAAACTCTCAAGGGTTCATCATTCTTGGGAGCCATGAGAGAATGTAGGAAAGGCAACAAATGGACAAATCATCTATTATTATAAAGAAGCACCAATGGAAGCACACTGTTATATGTTTCCACTCTCATTTGCTTTGAGGATGGAATACACCTGTGTGACCACACAGAATACTTCAGTGCCAAACCTGCAGTTCATACAAGATTTCCACACTATGATGGATGGTTTAATTTGTAATGTTTCATCGGGCATGTAATGGAGTCAGCTTTGACATGCAGAAAGCCTTCTCTAGAGCAAGGTGGCCATGAGTAATAGAAGAATTCTATCTGAGAGTTATTCAGATGCATTAAAATAGGTAGGCATTTGACTTGGATTAGAAGCGTGCATTTTCCATACAGGGAATAAATGTACCTTTCAGAAAATTACAGAGATCAATACTTTAAAGGTCAGAGAAAAGGCCGATGTGCTCAAATTTTGGTACGTGGTCGGTCTGTCTTCTAAAGAAAAATGATTGGGGTCATTTGTCATATGAATTGAGATGATAATTGTGGTCTCTGAATACCGAATATAATCAAGAACAGAGAATATAATATTATCTATGAGTGTGTGTATATGTATGTTTACGTATGTAGGTCTCTCTGTATTTCTCTCTCTGTCTCTGTTATCTCTGTCTGCCTGCCTGCCTCTCTATCTATCTGTCTGAATCTCTCTTTCTGTCTCTATGTCTCTCTGTCGTCCCCCCCCCTGTCTGTCTGTCTCTCTCTCTCTCCTTGCCTTCAGTGGTGATAAGAATAGTACAATTTGAAGCAACTCCATGAAAGAAACCGAATATGAACTGTCCTTTTAATCAGCTTTACTTTACAACACAAAAGCTTTGTCTCAAAGGTGCTTTATCAAAAGGTGCTGTTTTTTTTTTTTTGAAAAATGGTCCAGTTGCCTTTTTTAAAAGCATCTTTGAGACAACTATGACCTGGATGACTCCGAATCTCCATAGACAATGAGACAAATTTGTTGTCTATGCAGAGACAGCTGGATTGTCTATGATCCACAGAACACAAAAAGCAAGGCAGAATTAATATCAAAAATCTGTTTTTGGCTTATATGATTTGTTAGGGATGAACTAACAATCACTCTTTTAAGATCATGTTCCGTATTTCTGTCCATCATTAAGCTTAAAAAAGAATCTGAAAGTTATATGGCTGCAAAAATTGGCATATTCCTAGTTTGTTTAATCATATTTGCAGAGAAGAAGAATTAAGCAGACAGGCTTGGCAAGGATGCATTAACATTCTTGTTTGATTACAGTAAAGTCATGGGGGAAATATAGAAGAAATAAAGTAAGACAGGAGGTGTATTAGACAAATGAAAACTTATAAAGTAGATAATAAGATAAAGAGAAAACCAAGACAAATATATTCCTAATGTAAAAATTAGATGTTGGTACCTTAGAGTCAATTCAAAAGAGAGAGAGAGACAGAGAGAGGGGGGGGGAAGGGAGCGAGAGAGGGAGGGAGAGAGAGAAAGTGAAAGGAATTTCCCTGAATGGGAGAAGGAAATCTCAGTTTGTGTTAAAATCTTGATTTTTGTGAATCTTTTGCAGTACTCTCTCTCACCTAAGGTGTAGAAACTACACTTCCTTCCCTTTCTTCCTTCCCTTCCTCCCCTTCCTTCCCTTCCTTCCTTCCTTCCTTCCTTCCTTCCTTCCTTCCATCCTTCCTTCCTTCCTTCCTTCCTTCCTTCCTTCCTTCCTTTCTTCCTTGATGCCTTGATTCCTTATTAGTGGACTTTCTCAATATCTCTGGTGAGCCATAATGGGAGACAGAATGCTTAGTGTGTGCCTTACTTACAATTTAATAAAAAAAACATCAGAAATTTGCAGATCAATGAAACTATATTGTATATCTAAAAGTCTGCATGTTCTACATCATAGACTTTAAAACAAAAGAAATGTGTTATATTATTTTATTTTTATTATTAATGTTATTTAGAGTGAAATATGTCTTGCGATACTTATATTAATATGCCCGAATAAAGCAAAAAAATAGGTTTGTTTGGTTTTATTCTGAATGGAGAACATTGATACCAGTGAAATTTAATATATCGGATTTTTCTCACACCTCCTTTCAGTTCAGAGTCATGTTTGATCTTGTAACACAGCTCTAAATTCTAGCTGTAAAAATGAATCAATAGCAGTGAAGCACTGACTTCATACTCCATCCATTGCCCTCCAGCCCTCCAATTTAGCCTATTTAACCTTTTTGAGCTGTCAGAAGGATCAGGCAATGTGGCATTTTCTTTAAAAGTAATTAATTTAATCTAGAGAGATTTATACAGCGTTACATTTTCTGACAAGGCATCCTTCTAATTTTGTTTCTCAAATAAAAAGCCTTAAGTCAGCTATGCCCTTGTTTGGCACCCTCAAAACATGTTGCAGTTATTATACCCAACTATTCTATACTTTTTTGGGCAAAGAACATCAAATTCCTTTTATCTGGGATGGTCACCCACTTACTCCAAGCAATCCACTTCAGAAGGGACACCAAGGGAGTAGTGGAAGTGGAACGGGAGGACAGGGGTATCTAGCTAGCCAAATCCATCAAGTTCACCTTAATGATCAATGGGTTGACAGATGCCACAGTGACATCATCTTCCCTGCTCTCTGGACTTTCCTGGAATCTCCTTCTAGAACAGTGGGTACAAATTACAAACAGCTCCTTCCAAGCCCACTAAATATTTTATGTTCAGGGGTTTAATGAATATTCAGGACTACAATCCTGCCCCAAATATGGGAGGCTGTGCCTTCAGAGTGATCTCCCAAATGAAAATTTGCAGGTGTTGACTCTTTGGCATGTTAAGCATCTAATCATGTCACAGGAACATAAAACTGATTTCCAACTCCTCAATCATCAAAGGGATGTGGTAGCTCAGTGCTAAGACACTGGGCTTGTTAATCAGAAAGTCAGCAATTTGGCGGTTCGAATCCCTAGCGCCGCGTAACAGAGTGAGCTACCGTTATGTGTCCCAGCTTCTGCCAACTTAGCAGTTCGAAAGCACATAAAAAACGCAAGGAGAAAAATAGGGACCACTTTGGTGGGATGGTAACAGCACTCCGTGCACCTTTGCTGTTGAGTCATGCCAACCACATGACCACGGAGACGTCTTTGGACAGCACTGGCTCTTCAGCTTTGAAACAGATATGAGCACCGCCCCCTAGAGTCGGGAATGGCTAGCACGCACGTGTGTGGAAACCTTTACCTTTAATCATCATGCATGACTTGCTACTTCCTTGTGTTGGCTAAGAAAGGACGCTTCAATGATGCAGAGAGCTTAATGAGTCGTCTTCTGTCATATGAAGAGCCAGGGTGGCCCAAATAAAACCCCAAAGAATTGTCCCTTCATCAATGACACATCAAAGTCGTAGAGTACAATTCCATCCCACAACGTAGGTTCTTTCCATAAGACCTGGGGCTTCTAAACCAGATCCAGCTACCACAAGGGTTCCTTGGCTAGCCATCTTGCAGATTATATGGTTCCTCTTATTTCCTGGTGTATCCACTCTGGTTCCATTTCTGCCAGCAAAGTCATTCTAAGTCCACTACTGGTGAATGTGAGATCTTACTGGCCAACATGAACATTTTAAAACATCTGTCAATCTGGGCGGTACAGTAATGAAAGTTAGACAGCATTTGTTGTAAGGGTATAAAAATTGCCTGCTTTTCAGTATTACCTTGAATCTTAATATGATTGGATGCAACCCTATTCAACTATACATTCTTTTCATATGCTTTTTGCTGATTGATATATAACCATTTCCTGAAATGAAATAAGGCCTTCTGAAGACAATGTTTCATTTCAAAATTATATATAATTTATAAAGAATTTTAGGGGGAAGATTCTAGTCTAAAGATTGCATGATGTTAGCTTTTTGAACAGACATTTTGGAGAGAAAAATTAAAGTTACTTAAGCCAAGCTAAAAAAAGAAAGTAACTTTTGGTTATTTGGAATGATGTGCATTATTTATTGTCCAAAATTTATTCTTTTGTAAATGAAAAAACCCTTTCAGTTTTCCAAAGAGCACTGACTGAGGAATGTGAATTCAACTTTGGCATTCCAGATTAGCTAGGAGTGAGAGCAAAGAACAAAAGAGAACATCGTTTTCATAGCTGGCGTATTATTCAAATTATTTAGCTAGTAAGCAGAGTAAGATGGTTCAAATCCCTAGCACTGTGTAATGGAGTGAGCTCCCACTACATGTCCCAGCTTCTGTCAACCTAGCAGTTCAAAAGCATGTAAAAAATGGAAGTAGAAAAATAGGGACCATTTTGGTGGGAAGGTAACCGCTCCGTGCGCCTTCGGCATTTAGTCATCCAGACACATGACCATGGAGACATCTTCGGTCAGCATTGGCTCTTTGGCTTTGAAATGGAGATGAGCACCGTCCCCTAGAGTGCTAGTTGTTCCTGACGCTGGGGGGCGGTGCTCATCTCCGTTTCAAAGGTGAAAAGCCAGCACTGTCCAAACATGCCTCTGTGGTCATGTGGCTGGCATGACTCAATGCCAAAGGCACATGGAACGCTGCTAACTTCCCACCAATTTTTGAATTTTTACGTGGTTTTGAACTGCTAGGTTGGCAGAAGCTGGGACAATTAACAGGAGCTCACTCCATTATGTGGCGCTAGGGATTCGAACCGCCAAACTGCCGATCTTTCTGATTGACAAGCCCAGTGTCTTAGCCACTGAGCCACCACGTTCCATTTTAACTTACTTTTAAGGGATTTATTTTATTTAAAATAGATCTTGTAGGTTAATCCCAAGGGAAGGCTTATGCATTAGACTTTCTTTCTCTCTTTTTGCCAAAAATTGCCTCCAGTTATTGGATGCTGAGTGCTATTTTCGATGTAGTGTAAGGATTACATAAAGAGATTTGGAGCTAGGTGCCATGCAAAGGTTTGCCCTGGTGTCACAGAATGATGATATTAAAAAGAAAAGCAGAAATATTTGCTGGGAGTATTTATGCAAGATAAAACACTTAACTATGTTTCAAGATTTTATGTGTGTGGTTTTAGTTCATAAAAATTCATGTCCATTATGCTTTGGGGTTTGTTTGTTTTTGCTTACAAGCAAAAGCTCTTTTTTTTTTAAAGCAAGCCATTGAAAATGATATATTGAAATGCACAGCCCTTATTGCCTACTTCTCTGAGCTTGGCTATTTTCTTCCTGTCTCTGTTGACTGTTTGTTTCTGCAGCAAAATAAACTGAAAGGGGATTTATTTCTCAGATCTGCTCCCATTGATTAAGACCCAACACATGTCAGGACAGAAATTCCTAACTCGGTGACACATGGCAACCAGAAAAATAAACTCCCAAAGCCTTATGTCAGGACTGTGATTTAGGCACCCTGATTGATTTCCCTCTTGGTTGGCCTTTGTTATATATTTCTAATAGTTTTTAAGCACTTGATTGTAGAAATGAACCTGGAGTTGTCCAGCTCAGACTTAACATGTGGTTGAACAAAATATGTGGTTATGAATCAGTAGTGGAATTCATTTTTTTTTTACTACTGGTTCTGTGCGCGTAGCTTTGTGGGCGCGGCTTTATGGGCCTGGCAGGAGAAGGTTACTGCCAAATCCCCATTCCCTCCCCACCCACTAACCTGCTTTCCAGCTCTGTTCTCCTGTGCAGGGCAAAATAAGAAGATCAGCTTGGAGGCAGTGAGGACAGGGCCAGCTTATTTGCCCGTTCTCCAAACGACTCAAAATGTCCACTACCGGTTCTCCAGAACCTGTCAGAACTGGCTGAATACCACCTCTGTTGTGAATGATGTATGAGCCCCACCTGATTTTAAACAAAGTCCATTTTCACAAGATGCAAAGGGATACCTTTTAATAAGCATGTTTCCTTTTTCTACCATCACTTTAATTTTTTGGTTTTGAAAAGAGAGAAAAAACAACCATATTGTGGATATCATCAGATTTGCACCCACTCCATGACAGACTTCTCCTAGGCCAGTGTCTTAAGATTAATGAGTTATTGCAGCTCTGCTTCCTTGGACAACTGAAATTGTAAATTTCATTATTCAGTTTCCTGGGTCATTAAAGTTTAATTCTCAATGTATCTATCACTCATTCATAGGTGATGCATGAAAAGTTATCTGGCTATCCAAGAGCTTCCTGCCTTTCCTCCAGATGTTTTAAGGGTACGGCAAAAGCATCTAAAGAGCTGATGTCAGAACAGGTCTTCTGATTAATGGATCCCTGGGATCCTTTTTGACACCTTTGTATGGATTAGGGAGATAGAGACAGCAAAAGATGGCCAAAGTGCATTGCTTCAGAGCAGCAACCAAAGGTTAGAAGCGTTGTGGAATTCCAGAGAGAAACATTAGACATAGACCTTCCTTTGGGGCACGATAATGGCCTGCAAAGGCTAATCATGCAGTGAAAGGTCACTTTGTAGACTCAAGCAAGAACCAGGCACAAGAAAGATGTTGTTAAAGAGTGAGAGGAAGGGTGGATCCAACGGTAAAGAATCCATAGTAAAATGAAGCTCATAGTGAAGGTCAGGAATGTGATAATTCTGTAAAGGATCCAATCTGGGTCAGTCACTGGGATCAGAGGTTTAGACCTCTGAGCTTTCAGACTCATGCTGAAGTCCATCCTCAGGGAACTTTGCTCACACCAGAATGTAAAGGGCCATGAAAGGTAGACCTGCATCTTACACAGTTGAAAAAGCAAAGTTTGTTTGTTTGCTTGTTTAGTTTGTCAGACATGTAAAAGATAACAGGTATAAGTATAAACATAAGTATGAACACAGTAAATGGGTATGAATAGATGGAGACAGTAGGACAGGGACGGTAGGCATGCTGGTGCGCTTATGCATGCCCATTACAGACCTCTTAGGAATGGGGTGAGGTCAACAGTAGACAGGCTTAGGTTAAAGTTATGAGGGTTTGAGGATGTTACAACAGTCAGGTAGGGCATTCCAGACATTGACCACTCTGTTGCTGAAGTCATATTTTCTTCAATCGAGTTTGGAGCGGTTTACTTTGAGTTTACCTTGACTCCATGGGTGGGTTTTTTTTAAAACTACTTCAATTTGTGAATTGAAAATTGGCCATTCGTGCATTGATTACAATGCAAAAGGACACAGAATGTTATTTCAGTTAGATTTGTCAGCTTACTTCTTCAAGAATGATGGAATGATGATCAAGCGACACCCTTTCATGTAGAAGATCACAAATTCAGTTCTGGGCATTCCCAAGTGGAGTTCAGAAAAACCCTTGGTTGATCTGCCTGAGCCATGGTGGTACAGTGATTAGAATGCAGAACTGCAGGCTACTTCTGCGGCTTGCCAGTTGCCTACAATTTGGCAGTTCAAATGTTGACTCAGGGTTGACTCAGCCTTCCATCCTTCCAAGATGGATAAAATGAGAACCCAAATTGTTTGGGGCAATATGCTGACTCTGTAAAAACTGCTTAGAGAGGGCTGTAAAGCACTGTAAAGCGGTATATAAGTTTAAGTGCTATTGCTATCTAGGTTAATATTGATGACAGTAACAACGTACAAAGAATCCCATATGATTGGCTATCTAGTCTAGCCTTCTCTTGCTCATAGTTGCCAAGCAGATACTTCTTGAAAAGTCATATATAGTAAATCAGTAAATATAGTAAACTATGTACGGGTATTCCTCAACATATGACCACAATGGAGCCAAAGTTTCTGTTGCTAAGCAAGACAGTTGTTGAGTGATTTGCACCCCCATTTTACAAATCTGTTTTGTCACAGTTCTTAAATGAATCACTGCAGTTGTTACATGAATCATGAGGTTACTCAGGGCATCTGGCTTCCCCCATTGACTTAGCTTGTAGGAAGCCAGCTGGGAAGGTTACAAAGAGTGATAACATGACCCTGGAACAGTGCAACTGTTCCAACACATTCCAATTGCCAAGTGCTTGACTTTTGATCCAAAAGATTATGAGGATGCTGCAACAGTTATAAGTGTGAAAAACAGTCATAATCCGTTGTTTTTTTCCCCAGTGCCGCTATAACTTTGAACAGTCACTAAATGAAGGGTTTTAAGTCGAGGACTACCTGTGTTTCAACTCAGACAACTTGACATTTACCTATGGTGAACTTATACCCAGACTCAGAAAACGTATTAATACCAGATTAAACAGAGATTAAACTCAGTTTAATACCAGATTAAACAGAGATTAAACTCAGTTTGGGTGGCATACAGAGCTAAACTGTGTTTGGTTAGTTTGGTCCAGAGCATTATATTCTCTGAATTATATTTCCTTTCAAACAAGGGAGGCAGCATGATGCCTTCCACGTGTTGGATTGCAACATTCACAATCCCTTGCTGTTAGCTGGAAAATATTGGGCTGATGGAGATAAACCTGGTGTATCTAGCTAAGAATTACGATTATCTTCAGGCTGAAATTACAGAGTAATAGAAGCTCATCTTTGTAGTGAGCATGGTCAGAGCAAGTAACCCATAGTAAGAAAAGATTGCACTTCCTTAATATATAGATTACAACTGCAAAGCATGTAAACAGCCTTTGCTGAAACAACAACACAATATGATATACACCCATACATACACATATCCTTTGAGAATCAACAATTAAACAGTCAACCAAACTGGGGGGAAAAATAAGGTATTGTTTCCCCATCATGAGTCCAAAATATTGTTTTTATTGAAACAATGACAGAACAAATAATTGAAGAAGAATTTGGCTGCAAGGCATAGAAATTAAAGTTATTTAAATGTCAAGAACGGGAAAGAAAATTATGAAAAATAACTGGATTCCCTTAATTGTTGCAGCTGTAGAATAATTTTAATTGCTTTGTGTTTACAGTTGGTGAAAATACTTCTGAGAAACAGCCAAGAAACTTATGGCACAACTAATTTCTGAAGTCTCAAAGACCATGTATGCAACTTCATGTAAGTATAAAAGAGAAACATGATTTTTTTTTCTCCCACTGAGTTTTCTGAGGAATTGCAAAATTAGCTTGATGATCTCCTGTTGGTGCTACTTGTATTTTGAGGTAGGTTAATATAAATATTGGTAACCTTACCAGTAAGAATCAAGTTATTACTAGTATGTTATTATAGCAAGATGGTAGTCTATTCTTACTTTATCCAGGCAAATCTAATAGTATAGATCAGTGTTTCTCAACTTTGGTGACTTTATGTCCACAGAACTTAAAGTCGCCAAGGTTGAGAAACACTGGTATAGATCATGATTTGAAAAAAAAGAACTGCAAAAATCAGCATATTGTGCATGGCATTGTGATTTATTTATTTTTCCTTTCTTTTCCTTTCCTTCCCTTCCCTTCTTTTCCGCCTAATAAGGAAAATATATTTTCGGCAACTCTGCAACTAAGTTTTGAAAGAAAATCTTGAAAATGGGAGAGCCAAGTCTCACTAGAGAAAAGAGTTGGGAAATAAAGGGATCGGCTAATTAGCTTTAATTGGGTCAGGCTGGATAGGGCTGATTGCCATAATTAACATTACTTAATGAGCTTCCTAAGGGAATGTCCTTTGAGGCACAGGGTGAAGGTGAGAAAGTGATTTCGACTATCACAAAGGCAATTGTATAGCTCCTAACTAATACGAAAATATATGCGTATTGAGAGAATATGCAGGAGAAACATTTAAGTGATTATGTTCAGTGGAATAGTTACATTGTTTACTGGATGAACTACTGTAGCTGATTGGCACCAGGGATTGCCCTTTTGTAAGTTTTTATTTATTTCTTATTTATTACACATATTTATATAGCTGCCCAACTCACACATAATTGGTCCATCTGGCATACAATATTAAAAACCCACAGTTAATAATCCACAATTTAAATCCACCCCATTCCATGGATATGGATTTTTTTTAAAAAAGTTATTCTTGTAATGCAATTTTATATTATCATTATTATTTTTACAAATCCTATCTTCTAAGTAGTATTGGTTGATTGAGATAATGCTATCAAGGTCTGTATGCCATAGATTTTTTTAATATACTGCTGTTATTTTAATTATTTCTTAATACTATGTTACAATGAAAGTTTTATCATTATTTTCCAATGATGTTTTAGTACTGTTTATATCTTGTGAGCCTCTAGGAAGTTTGGGCAGATTACTAGAGTAATAGAATGGCTGAGTAAGTACCTTTATTGACACTCTAAAACACACAATATTCCTTTTAAGTATTCACCTTCGGAGACAAGCAGATACTTCAGAATTGCTGTTTTAGTTGAATTTTGCACGTTCAATAATTTGATAGGCCTTTTTATTTTAGCACTAAATAATCTCATGATGTTGTTAAGTGCATATTTCCTGTGCATATTGCAGTAATTTTTTTTGGGGGGGGAGGGTTCTCTCATACTAGGAGAGCATTTGAATTGCAGCAAAACGTTTTGTAACTTATGATATGGCCTTGGTAAATATGTAATTTAAATCAATGAACACACCCATTGTCTTACAACAGATTACAAAAAGCCCAGTTCTTTGGCCCAACCGGTATAAAATTGCATTCAGTAAGATGCGGAGGTTGTCGATCAGAAAGCTCGGGAGTTCGGCAGTTCGAATCCCTAGTGCTGCGTAATGGAGTGAGCTCCCATTACTTGTCCCAGCTTCTGCCAACTTAGCACTTCAAAAGCATGTAAAAATGCAAGTAGAAAAATAGGGACCACCTTTGGTGGGAAAGTAACAGTATTCCGTGCACCTTCAGCATTTAGTCATGCTGGCCACATGACCAGAGATGTCTTCGGACAGTGCTGGCTCTTCGGCTTTGAAACAGAGATGAGCACCGCCCCCTAGAGTCAGGAATGACTAGCACATATGTGCAAGGGGAACCTTTACCTTTACTTTATTGTGCTGACAAAAGGCCTTTGAGCATTCCTTTGCAATTCACACCTACCTCAAGCCACCCACAGTGGGGGGGGGGAAATGCATATTGTCAAATAAAAACTGCCAATCTGAGTTAGGAGGAACAGAGTCATATGGCAGATTGCTATTTGCAATCATTGTATTAACAGAAGCAATGACCTTTACATACTCCAAAGGAAGCCATATGGGACAGTTTGTCAAGCAAAACCCTTTAATCATTTCTAACATGGGAGGAATATGTAATTCAAGAGTCAGCCTTGGAACAAAACTCGAACAAGGAAGCTAACCGTCAACTCCTCTTGCTCCCACCCTTAAAAGAGCCACCAAGATTTTTGGAGGTATCCAAGCGTTAGCATTTTCCAGGTTTCTGTTTTGAACAAAATGTTCATCTAAAATGTTGGCCTATTGGTGCTCAAGGATGGGAAACAGATGGTCGGCAGTCAGTTACATCAAGAATCTAAATTAAACCAATTGGATGGTTCTTACTTGAATTAATGAAAGTTGAATAATATACACTGGCAGCCAGTGAAGTCCTTATGATTTTGGCAGTATAAAATGGCAGCATGTTAAGTCTGCATACAGCCAACCACATCTTTGGTACAAGTCCATTGACTACAATAGATGAACTCAGAGATGAATTTGGCCTCTTGAAGCTCATAATGTTTTCTTTTCTTTTTTTCACTTGGCCCTCAATTTTTCCAGTGTTTCATTTTAAGAGGACACAGCCTGCTGCAGCTGAGTAAATTGCCCAGATGTTGACACTGGATTTTAAAAAAGACTTCTGGAGTGGTTTATAATATAAATTGTATACATTTCATTGTTCATTGTGTGATATGTTTTGGTACACCAAGTACAGAATATTTTATGTATAATCTATAGTCACTAAAAATATTTACATACAAAGAGAACTAATTCTGTGGTGTTGTCTGTATGTATGTGTGCATAGTGATAGATTTGAAGAAGAAGAAAAATTGCTATAAAGAATTCCAAGCTGATTCATCAAATCCAACTTGCACAATGTAGCTAATTCCTATGAATTCAAGGAACAATTTGTGGTTTGGATTGTGTAAAAGTCAGTTGGTTTCCATCAATGAATGGATATTTATTCCTCTGAAAGCAAACAGCAGTATAACTTCAGAAAGTGAGATGGGCAGAATATAAATTGAATAAATAAGCAACTGCAAACATTTATTTGCAATCCTATTTCAGCAAATACATTATTTTATTTCTCATAGGTTTTATGTATATTATTAATATTGTATGTGTATTATTTTATGTATATTATTAATATCACTATGTACTATTCTACCACTAAAATTTAGATGTGATTAGAAAATTATTGGAAAAGCCCAAATAACATCAAAGTCAGTTATAAATGGAATTCCTACCTAGAAAATAAACAAAAATATCTCTAGCTTCCATTTTAAGATTTCACTTTCCTCATATTCTGTTAAAAATGGCTGATTTTACCACAATCATCTGTTTTTTTCAGAATTTTCAGAGTTTGGCCCTTGTATGCCTTCACAATGCAGAAAATGAAAATAATATGAGCCAAATGTGCAAGACAAGAATTGACATGTACAGTACTCTGTAAAGGTTGTGACAGTATGCAACAGACATTTAACAAATCTTCAGCCTAGACCACATATCAACCACTACAGTTCTCTAATGTCTGTAAATACCTACTAGGATATATAGGGTCTTCTGAAATTCAGTATTGGTGTGAACGTCCCTAACCTAGATAACTTTGAATCTTAAACAAAAAATGATCTACAGCAGCAAAAAGACTAGTCGTAACATACTCTGAAGGTGCACTGAAGTAATGTATGGGTTCAAATTAGAGATACCAAAGAAATGATCCACTGATGGATTTGAGGCAATTATACAGAAAAAAGTGTCATAGTACATTTCCTTTAACTCCAAAAAGATAAGATTTTTTTTTAAAAAAATACATTTTAACTTTAATTTCCACAATGAATGACTAGCTGAAAAACTTATGAAATTAACACAGATGGCTAAATTGAGTGCCCCAATCAAAGAAAAACATACAGCTACCTTTGTTTCCACTTGGAAACTCCTCCTGGACTTTGTGTTTCAGGTGGGGGGGGGGGAAATGAAACTTTGACCTTGGGTTTTGCTGATTAGATTGGTTTGTTGTTATAGAAATGGCCAATACATATTACTATGTAAAAGCAAAAAGATGAGGCTGGTATGTTATTATCTTACAATAATACAATAGTAGAGTTGGAAGGGACCTTGGAGGTCTTCTAGTCCAACCCCCTGCCTAGGCAGGAAACCCTATACCATTTCAGACAAATGGCTATCCAACATTTTCTTAAAGACTTCCAGTGTTGGGGCATTCACAACTTCTGGAGGCAAGCTGTTCCACTGATTAATTGTTCTCACTGTCAGGAAATTTCTCCTCAGTTCTAAGTTGCTTCTCTCCTTGATTAGTTTCCACCCATTGCTTCTTGTTCTACCCTCGGGTGCTTTGGAGAATAGTTTGACTCCCTCTTCTTTGTGGCAACCCCTGAGATATTGGAACAATGCTATCATGTCTTCCCTAGTCCTTCTTTCTCTTAAGCTAAACATACCCAGTTCCTGCAATTTTAGTCTCCAGTCCCCTAATCATCTTTGTTGCTCTTCTCTGCACTCTTTCTAGTCTCCACATCTTTTTTACATCGTGGCGACCAGAACTGAATGCAGTATTCCAAGTGTGGCCTTACCAAGGCATTATAAAGTGGTATTAACACTTCACATGATCTTGATTCTATCCCTCTGTTGATGCAACCTAGAACTGTGTTGGCTTTTTTGGCAGCTGCTGCACACTGCTGGCTCATATTTAAATGGTTGTCCACTAGGACTCCAAGATCCCTTTCACAGTTACTACTGCTGAGCAAGGTATCACCTATACTGTACCTGTGCATTCCATTTTTGTTGCCTAAATGTAGAACCTTACTCTTTTCGCCATTGAATTTCATTTTATTAGATTATCTTATTCTACTGTGCTAAAGAGTCAGAAGTCATTGCTTTTCCACCTCCCCCTCTTTTATCCTACCCCACATGTTTCTTCTTCCCTTTTTCCTCCCCTCCCTTCCCACCATTTTCATTTTTCTTTGCATTTTATATTTTATAAACTAATAAAAAATGGAACTAAAAATACATTGTATTTTTATACAGTGTATTTTTATAATGGTGGGAAGGTGAAAAGAGCCACGTTAGGGAAGATTGCACTTTACAGAAAAATATTTTTTTTTAATAAAACTATATTTTCATGGAAAATAATTCAAACATTAAGGGAGTTTATAAGTGAAAGCAAATGTCATTTTATTCATGAACCTTTCAAAAACAAATCCTAGGATATAAAAAAAAGTTATGGGTTTTAATGATGTAGTCTAATAGTGACACTAAAACACCTTAAATTTCTACCGAATTCACCTGCAAATCAAAGATCTAATTTTAGATTTGGGGGGAGTATAAATACTAACAGTGTAACTTTTTAATTCAGTGCAATCTCTTACATGCTTACCAACTAAATCCCTAATCTAAAGATTTTTATGTCTCTCTCTTTTTGTACCACCCAAATGGTTTCTAAATCACTACATGATTTTTTTCCATCTTATGTTTCTCTTACAAAACCAGGTATTATGGCTTGTAAACCATAGATTTGCTGCTTAATGTGATATAATGTATACACCTAGCTAGTTAAGGCTAACTCAACAATCTATAGTTAGGCTAACTGTGACTACATCTAGTATGTGAACCTAACTATGAAGGTTGTAGGATGTTAACCAATGTATTATTATATTCTGTGTCAAAATGTTTGGAAACAGAACAGCAGAATGATATTTAATATAGTTTCTCTCTTCCTCTCGGACATACATAAACTTTTCCTATTTTAGATTTTATTTCTTTCCTTCACAGTGGTATGCCTTTATGCCCCTGATTCCTTTATTTAATAATGAGATCAGGCCTAGCCATTTTGTGTTTCTCCCATGTTCTCTTCATTTGGTTGTAAGATTTTGAGAACATGTTTCCCTGAACATTTTGAGGTATCCTTCACATAAGAGCTGGCAGACCTTCATTGGGATGTAGTCAGCATGTATCTTAAGTGGTGAAAAAGAGCTGCCTATAAATAATGCAGCCTATGAATGTTGCTTCCATTTCTGCCCAGTTATGTGATATGATGTGACAAAAGAGCTAAGCGCATGAAAAAGGGGCCATGAATAGAGAGTAGGGTGCAGAAACATTGTGCTAATGAATGTCTTAGGTTCTTGTCAATGCAACATTCTGGAAGGAATTAAAAACCTTTTATTTTTCTTTCCTGCTACTCTCCCATTGCTGGAAAATAATGTCCTTTCTTGCTTGATGTCCGCTTCTTTTTATTAGAATGAGCAATTGGAAGCCAAATTCTGAAAGATTTCAGCTTAGGATGATGCAAAATGTTTAGCCATGTATTTCACTTTGACAAAAGTGAAGTCCTTCTTGAAATTAGAATGATTCTTATTTGGAATTAACTAAGAAAATGCGAACAGAAGACCACTAGTTAAACATTTTTTTTTTAAAAAAAAAGACAAATTCGTGGAGAATAGACTAATAGTATTATTAGTAATTTGAATTTTAAGCATTGTTAATACTATTCAGTGAGGTCCCAGGTTGAAGTAATGTTTCTCAAGACATTTTAATGAGGTATTTCCCCCCTAGAATTCCAAAGGTTTCCATTTTTCTTGTTCCTTTAGAAAAATAAAAATGATAATTGGTTGATTGAATTTACAACATTTTTCATCCTCTCCTGATAAGAACCATACTTCCTTACATA
This sequence comes from Natrix helvetica, assembly GCF_964273705.1. Lineage (NCBI taxonomy): Eukaryota > Metazoa > Chordata > Lepidosauria > Squamata > Natricidae > Natrix > Natrix helvetica. The sequence continues at coordinate 11,906,597 of NC_138561.1, forward strand.
TAGTAGTTCTCAACCTACAACTGGTCATTTTTCAAGAATTCAACCCTCTCAAAAGCTACTTCTGATGCTGATTTGAAGTTCTGACAGCTTACAGTCTTCGTGATTATATAAGGAAGAGTAAAAAATAATCCTAATTTAATGAATACGATTTCTGTAATCAACAACGATAAAATGGTTCATCAGCCTGTTTTCTTATTGGAGGTGAAATCCTCTGTATTATATATATATATATATATATATATATATATATATATATATATATATATATATATATATATGTGTGTGTGTGTGTGTGTGTGTGTGTGTGTGTGTGTGTGTGTGTGTGTGTGTGTGTGTGTGTGTGTGTGTGTGTGTGTGTGTGTGTGTGTGTGTGTGTGTGTGTGTGTGTGTGTGTGTGTGTGTGTGTGTGTGTGTATGTATGTATGTTGTAATTGTACTGATAAACAGTAAAAATAAAAATATGGTTTTCTGCCTGCATGGTCTTTGTGATAAGCCGAAGGACAGAAAGAGGGAGTAGTGACCTTCCTCCCATATTTAGTCATACCAGGGGTTGTAACATAAATACATACATACATACATACATACATACATACATATATATATGTTTTCTGAGGTTTTCGCGGGTATCGTGAAGATACTTCCAATTCTACGCGGGAGAAAACCCGAACAACCAAAGACATACATACATACATACATACATACATACATACATACATACATACATACATACATATATATATATATATATATATATAGTATTTGTACTGAAAAATAAATAAAGGGAGACTAGTATAGATCTATTTCGAGCTAATTAGCTCTCATCAGCTAGCCATACCCTTACTGGGATTTGAACCTGGGCTGTATTACATATTAGGCAGGAGTCTTAGCCACTAAGCCACAGGCTCGCCTCCTTATCAGTTGAGCCAGGGAAATAGGTATGTATTTGTGTTACAACCCCTGGTATATATATATATATATTTGCTATTATCTCAATAATATTCCTAATTGAGATATAGATGAAGAAAAATCTATGGTTTTATTGTTTGCTGAAAGGGCAGAAACCTTTTTGATCCAACAACAATCTAGGGTACTGTAGGATTGAACCGAAAAACCTTCCTAGTGTCTCAAAGTACCTTCCAATTCAATACAGATGTTACCAGTATTTCTTTAAATGCAAGAACTTACCTAACACATTAAACAAGTCCACAAAAACTTAACCCAGATGTGCTAATTCAAAATATTGCTATAGTACATTTTATTTTTTTTAAATCCCCTTTTTCATGTTTAAGAAGCAGAGCAATAGTAAAAAAGAATCTTTTATTTCAAAGTCTGCTTCGTATATTGAAGCACATATTAAAGCAACAGTACAATGTTCATAAAATATAAGTGTGATGTAACATTTCTTACATGTCAGAATACTGATATTTGTATGTATACTAAAAATAAGAACTTTAAAATTGTACAAATAGATACATTTAAAAATGACATAGAAATAGGGCTTCTCCCACTGCAACAAGACAGAGTTTTATATCTGGCACGTATTAGATTAAGATGAAAGTATAAGCAAAAAGATTTACAAGAGTCAGCAGAAACAAGTTGGATGCTTAAGAGACATTATAATTGTACATTGTCCTGTACATATATCATATGTGTTTAAGCTGGCTGGATATTATATGTTTCAAGTTTAAAAATGCACTACGTAGGGAGTGTCCATAGTTTAAGGCGAAATTACAGCTCAGAACTGTTATTGTTTTTGTTTTTTTTTCTAATTTGTGGAAGCTTCTTTGACATAAAAGATTTAACTGTTCAGAGTACATAAAAAGACTGCCCCTCGGTTCTAAGATGGCATTTAGAATTTCCTTTCACTTAAATCTGTTTTAGTCATTATTTTTTTTATAAGAGATCATTTCCCCCTTCTAGCAAAGTTGAGACCAGGGGTGAAATTCAGCAGCTTCCGGTAGCAGAAATTTTAAGCAGTTTGGAGAACCGGCAAATACTACCTCTGGCTGGCCCCAGAGTGGGGTGGGAATGGAGATTTTGCAATATCCTTCCCCCAGGAGTAGGAAGGGAATGGGGATTTGCAGTATCCTTCCCCTGCCACGCCCACCAAGCCACACCCACAGACCTTGGTGTTAAATATTTGAATTTCACCACTGGTTGAGACCCAACTTCCATCTTAGCCTTTTTCCCCCCCATGAAAAGGTACTTCACAGTATTTCCTGTCCGTTTTTTCTTCATCAAAGGACCCCCTCCCCGTCAAACCTAAATGCTGAATATGAACTTTTCTTCACTTTTTGTTTAAAAAATACCTGCTTACATTTCCTCTGAATTTTTTTTTTCATTATTATTTTTTTTAGCACATTAGACACAGTTCTTTAAGGCCAAATTGAGAACTTCATTGTTAAGAGTCATCTTCAAAAGTGTCTTTGGAGCCGTATAAATCTGCTAGTTTCTTAAAACGAGGTCCCCAGTTTTGTAGATAGTCATAGTCTAGATCAGAATCTGTGGTTGCCGATTCTAATGAGCTCAACGAACCAGCTATTGATCCTCTCCCTTCATAGCCATAGATCTGGATGGAATCGTAAGGAGGGGCCGTGGGGTCATTATCTGCTTCTTGTATTCTTGTGTTGATAAAATCATCCACGTCAACGCTGTTGGGAGCAGGCCGAAGCCCCGGTCGGGGCATATACTGGTACTCTGGCTTGATGTCTTTGCGAGGAATAAATCCATTGATACCATCTGGATTTTGCAAAGTCGCGATGTCAAAAGCTTCAGTGTCTTCTTCCCCGCCACCTTCATCATCGTAAGTGATGATGTTCTCCCGTACGTCTTCTTCTTCAAAAACAATGAGAGGCTCTTTCTTTTGTCGTTTTAGGGTGACAAAGAGCACAACGATCACTGAGGAAAGAGAAGATTGTTTTTTAAAAAAAAAAAAAATACCCAGCAATGATTCATGCAAAAGTCCTCTATCTGAAAATAAAGTGTAAGCTATATTGAATTGAGTAAGAAGGCGCTGTAATGAAATGGAATAGGGGGGGAAAAAACAGAAAACTATGTTTGTGGAAGTATCCCTAGCACCCTTTGTTACCTGTTGCATGCACAGCACTCAAAGACCACCATCAGTGTCAGGACTGGTGAGCTGAACTGTTTTTTAGCTCAGCTGAGGCGCAGCAAACTGCTCTGCCACGTGAATCAGCTGAGCTAAAATACAAAGGAATATAGGACAGGGAACGACTGGGGCGGGAGAGTGGGGCCAGCCAGAGGCGGTATTTGCTGGTTCTCTGAACTACCATATTTTTGGAGTATAAGACGCACCAGAGTATAAGACACAGCAAGGTTTTGAAGAGGCAAATTAAAAAAAAAAGATTTTGCACTCTGCAAACCTCCCAAAAAAGGCCCGTTTTTTTTAAAGGGCATGAATAGCCCTTAGGAGGCTTGTAAAGTGCTCCGGAGGGGGGGGGGGGCAAAAATGAGCAAAAAAACGGCCCATTTTTTTGTCAAAAAAAGGACATGGATAGCCTTTAGGAGGTGTATAGAGTGCTCCTGAGGGCTCGGGGGACGGACGGACCATTGTTTGCTCATTTCTGCCCTCCCCAGCCCCCAGGAGCTCTCTGAAAGCCTTCTAAAAGTTATGCATGGTCACTTTGGTGAAGGGGCGGGTTTAGGGAGGCAAAAAATGTTGTATTCAGTGTATAAGATGCACCCAGATTTTCAGCCTCTTTTTTGAGGAAAAAGGTGCGTCTTACGCTTCGAAAAATACGGTACTCAAAATTTCTGCTACCGGTCCACCAGAACCAGTCTGAACCGTATATTGTAGTGTGATATCTCAGATACAATGAGCCTTTGTATGAAAGTGGCAGAAAAGAGTGGTGGTCCCACAGATGAAAAAGAATAGTCTCCACAAAATTGTTAAAGGATATCTTCAACAATAGCAAAAAAAAAAAAAAGAATCTCAACTCATGTCTCATTATCCCACATTTACTTGTTTGGTTGAGACAGGAAAACTCACTTTAGGGGTTTCAGGAAAAAAAAAGAGGGCAATTCTCACTGCTCCCCCTCCCCCCACCACTAAATTAACTGACAGAATATTAGATTTCAGGGCTGTATCTAGAATAAATTACAACCTGTATTTTGGAACTTCTCTTTTCAAAAGGAAGGTGTGGATTGAGAGAGAACCTGGATGTCACTTGAAGTGGTATAGGATGGGAGCCTTCAAACTTGGCAACTTTAAGACTTGTAAACTTCAACTCCCAGCATTCCCCATCCAGCATGGATGACTGAGAAACTCTGGGAGTTGAAATCCACAAATGTTAAAAGATGCCAAGTTTGGAGACTCTTGGTGTAGGATAATGTTGCAGATAGTTTGGGAGACTCTTAGCTTCTCCCAATGGAAAAAAAAGGAGTATTAGAAAATTGCTATTGTTCTTGGATCATAGTCAAAAGAGGGGAGAATAGTCAAGGTAAAGTGTTTGGGAGGGAGAACTTAAAATGCCCTTACCTAACAATATCACAATGCAAGCAAGGATTGCTATTAAAGCTCCAGTGCTTAATCCAGCATTGAGGATGTAGGCTTCTTGGTTGCAGGAGATCACACCACCATTACCATCACAACTGCAAACTCGAATAGGAAGCGGTTTGGTACTGCTTTTTGGAGGGTTTCCACCGTCGCTTATCACAATATCCAGAGCATACTGATCTTGCATTTGTCTGCTGAAGCTTGTGCGTTTTGCATAAACACTTGCAGAGTTATCTGTTTTTAAAAAAAAGAATAGCATCATTTGCCTTTCAATATTAAAGCCTTTCCCCCAAAAATGGAATTGCCAGCCTTCCTACATCTACTCAACTGGTTTGCCCCTTTCTCCTGAACACACATGTTCTTTTCAGAATGACATTGTCTGAAGGTACGATTAATCCATATATTGTCCTGCTTTGCAAAAATACCGTCAATGAACTCCTCAATGAAAGGAGTGTTTTTGTAATGTGGTAGCCTTATGAGGTGATCCAGTCAAAAAAAACCAATCCAGAATTACGAGTTCAACCTTAATTTACATTCTTGTTCCATTTGTGGTTGTAAGTTGAGAATTACTCATAAAGCAAATGTTCTCTGTCTTAGATATGTGGATTCCTTCCTTCCTTCCACCCATCCATCTTTCAACCCGCAGTGATCAGAATTCCATGAAATATATATTCTATGTTTTGCAAACTCAACTCTTATTTTGCCCATCTATTCCTTTTTACACATGTTCAGCATGTATTATTTTTACTACACAAACATACAATAGAAAGTCCATTTTATATCAGCCAAAAAAAATTTAAAAAATGAAAAGAAAATTTCACAAGCATTTCACAAGATTAGCACACATTGTAATCTTTTGATACTTTGAAAACCATGAACTCACATAAGAGATGACAAATTAGTGAGATTTCAGGCCGTTAAAAATGATGGTGGTCTGAAGAAGCTTTCTTCATGGTCCTTGCCATAAAGGAAATGACCACAAAGCATTTTGGGGCAATTTCAGGCATTCTTTTTGTGTTAAGTAGTGTTTCCTTACAGCAGGGGTCTCCAAACTTGGCAACTAAGACTTGTGGACTTCAACTCCCTCAGCCAGCCAAAATTGCCAAGTTCTACATAGAACATAGATGTTTCACTCTTGCTCAACTTTTAAAAGTTTTTGGAGACTGGGTTATTCTGGAGGGTCTTTTGGAACAGAAGACCCCTTTGTGTGCTTCATGTCTTTAGTTTTCTTTTTGTTGCTGCTTATTATTTTTGGATTTCTATTGAATTTGGAAGCCTGAAGTCCATTAAATTGTAGCAAGACTTTTTTTTAAAGAATCAGTCAATCCATCTCATACGATGTCAAGTTCAGGATATTATTTTATTTCATTTGCTTTGCTTATTCAGTTGGATATATTCAGATAGTGCCTATAATTTGGAAGCAGACTAGCATGGAAGTTGAAAAAAGGGGAGGGGGGGAATCTGGAAGATGGTTATAACAAATTACTTCCATACTATGGCCAAGAAAACACCATCAGTAGGTTCATGTTTGTGCCAAAAGTGACGCTTACTTCAAATGAGACTTCACTTTATGATAAATAGTAGAAAATGATAAAGGCTTATATGCTCCTTCTCAATAGAACTAAAAACCTAGACAAATTTAGTTGCCAACATTTTCTTCCACTATATTTCCTGGGTATTGTTTTTGGAAGATATTTTGCTGTTTAAGCACATGAAAAAAATGGCAGATATTCAGACATAATGTCACCAGGCAGACCTCCAAAAACGCCAGGCCAAAAACTAAATTTAGCTCAGTGCAGAAATTTCTAACGCTATCATTTCCTAGGACTTTACTTACTGTTTTAAACTTAGGTGAGCAAGCCAAACCCTACTGTATATTTTTCTATCCCGGGTCTGCGATTATAATTAGATGCAATAATTTTATAGTACCGGGCTAGTATTAAATATGTTCATATTCTCTGTCTGAAAGGATTCTTCTAAGACTATATGTCTATTTGTGTGTGTTAAACTGGCCACTTTAGGAACAAGCTGTCATTAAAGTAACACAAGGCTATAATCCTAAATGCTTTTATCTGGAAGTCCCATGGAGCTCGGTAGGAGCTACTTCTAGGTAAATATAATTGACACTGTGTGGTCTGTCTTGCAAAGTGTTTTAAGCTCCAAAGCACAGGAGGGACTAATCGCTACCTGATCCAGCTGAAACTTTGTACCAATGGAGTTTCCTGGATGCAAAGTAGCTACCCTTGTGCACCAAGAGATTTTATTACAGCAAGCAGGTAACTCTGAGGACCAAATTCCTCTGAAGTACAATCTGCAAAAGGACACTTGAAAGTGACTGGCTAGCATCAAAAATTGTATATACCTGTCATGTCATTCTCATCCCCCTCCCCATTCCTACTCTAAACTTCAGATGATACCTTCTCTTTCTCTTCCATGCAGCAGGCAGGAAAGTGATAGTAGAGTCACTTGTGTAGACTTTTTGTGTGGAAACTTGTGTAGAACTGCCCACCAAGAACTGTGGGCAGTTCAATTAAGGAGCCCAGGTAATACTGCAATGAAATCTGAACCCCTGCTGACCTTACTGAGATGATTTTCCTGCTCCAGGTCTAACTGTCTGCAGAATAAAAACCATCACACATAGTTACATATGCACTGGCTTCTATGTGAACTAGGATTCTGCGCTATGAAAGATTCAACTTATACAGAATAGAATACAGAATAACAGAGTTGGAAGGGACTTGGAAGATCTACTACAGATCTTCAAGTATTCTAGAGAAGTACTCTATATTCTGCTCAAGCAAGAGACCCTATAGCCGTGATGGCAAACCTATGGCATGCATGCCACAGGTGACACATGGAGCATATTTGCCGGCATGACAACCTTCAGCTCTGGTGTGCATGTGTGCACCGGCCAGCTGATTTATGGCCTTTCAGAGGGCCAGGGGAAGCCATTTTCACTCTCCCCAGGCTTCAGGAAAGCCTCCAGAGCCTGGGGAGGGCAAATCCCGCCCCCACACATGGGGTAGCCATGCACACATGCATGGGTGAGTGGGCATGCATGACAGCATGTGATAGCACGCACGGACACAATTTTGGCACACCTTTAGAAAAAAGGTTAGCCATCACTGCCCTATATCATAAAATCCTAGATAGATATTTTTCAGCATCATTTTTTTTCTTACTTTAAGGTAAAAAAGAAATAATGCCCTGAAAAGAGCATGAGAAATATCCCAAGAGAAGTGTTTGCATTATAGTAGCATTAGAGCTCTCTTTAGATGGAAGCAATGTATAACTATTACCACACATAGGGTTTTGATAAATAAAACTGGAAACTTGATGTATGATTGGCAGTGACATATAGTCCAGTATTAGCTAAAGAATGAAAATGACTGATGCATAATCAGTTTATTATCTGAACCACTGAACTATCAGGTCAGAAAAAATCACATTTAAAAGAGACGTCTGCGTAGCATCTTTTTATGGAGCGCTTGGTGGAGGTTTGTATCTTCTCTTTTCCTTCCTGTCGTTTTATTGGATATGTCCATGCCCAGATGGATAGGGAAATATCCTAAACTATTCAACAAAATAAAGCTTGAATATATAATTTCACTGTATCTATTCTACTGATAAAATGGTACCTTGGGGTACTCATCATGAATTGGTTCCAGGAGTTGTGATGATACTAAACAATTTTTTCTGATAATGAATAATGTAGGTAACAATCACAAGTTCAACTTGTGCATTGTGTACCAAACAAACACTGAGTACTGGAATAAAATTTTCACGTCAAAATGTGTTGAGTACCAAATTAGATGAGTTTCAAAAGAGTTGAGGCACTACTGTACTTGGGGAATTTTATTCTGCTTTTTAGTTCTTCTATTGTTATTTCCAAAAACAAACAATGCATTATTTTATCAGGATAAGATGAGCAACAATGCCAAGGCACATTTTCAGATATATTTTTTATCTCCTCTCCCTCCCTCTGCTTAACTTCAGGCTTTCTGATATCAAACATTGAATTCTAATGTATATTTCCAAATTCAATCAACAATTTACAACTGTTTTAGCATTTTTGAACCCACACCATTCTGCAGCAACTTGATTGATTTGACTCAGAATCTGTTGATGCTGAAGGGAGAAAACAATGAAAATATTCATTTCATATAGCTGAAAATTTAAAAAAAAGACTTCAAGACTTCTTTGTATATTGGTTGTTGTTATTTCTATTTATTGTGCTTTAGACCTGCAAACCTTTATTTCCTTATATTTTGTTTTTCTCAGAACGATCTGGAAAACTACTTTTGGTTGTTTTATTGTCACTGAAATATTCATTTGTGTGTGTGTGTGTGTGTGTGTGTGTGTGAGAGAGAGAGAGAGAGTTTTGGATGGAAGAAGACAGAGTGAACCAAGGAAAGGTCATCGTAAATAGTTATATTTACTAGCTGCTAAACTAGAGGAGAAATACAATTCTTCGGACCAGAGCTAATATCATTGATGGTAATCATGCAGAAAGCAGAAAAGTAGCAAAGAATTTGAAGGTCAGTAAAACAGGAGCTTCAATAGCCTAGAACATATACCTCATTTTTTTTAATTCACAAAAGAAGGCAGCTTGATTACATTTAAGGTCTGATTCACACAATGATATAATCTTGTTAAAGAGTGGTCATTACCGATTTCTTCTAAGGATTAACAATTCTATTTGAATGGGTAGGCAGCAGTGTTGATAAAAGAGAATTTAGAAATGTCTTTCAAAAAGAAAATTTCAGAAAATTATATGAGTAGCATTTTGGCAATTACTTATTTAATTGATGGTCAAGAAATGTGAAGGAATGTCAGATGTATCACTATAATAATAATCTCCAGTCTTCCTGACTTCCACACTTTCCACAACTCCCTGGAATTTTCAGTAGCAGTAATAAAGAGGAATCTAACCATTGGGAAGTTGTTGGAAATCATCTCCTTCCCCTGGAGAAATTTCAAAAAGGTATTCCCTCAAAAAAATGTTTGTCCAGAAATGTGGTAGAGAATTTTCAAAGACTATTAGAACTCAGCCCTAATTATATGTGATTTCCTATAACCAATTTTCAGATATAACCTACAGATAGAATACAGAAGTTCTAGATTCACAAAAGTCACACAACGTTGTTGCATTGATCCCATCAATTAAAAATAAACCAGGCAGCCTGATAGATAGTACAGTGACTCTATCGTTGATTATCTTCCACTGATTGGAACTATCTTCCAATCAATGAAAAAGTAAAAATGTTTAATGGTTTGTTACAGAAATGATAGATACCATTGGACCAATAGGATGGATAAGCAGTGAAAGAAATTAGAAAGATATTAGGGTTTCCTTTAGTGAAAATCTTCAAGCATCTCTACCACTTCTGATAATATTGGAAAATTATCATTACAAACTATTTGTAAATCCCATGTTTACGCATTTAATTTCATTCCTTATATTTTTGTCTTTAGTTATACCTTCAGTGTATCTACATCTGTATTATCTGTCTCCATATATTTATCCGTCTCGAAAGTGTTCAATTAAAATTATATACTAAAGAAAACTATGCTCAAGTAAGAGACAGGATAGTCATGCTTTAGGTAAATATATTTAGAGATACTGTAGCTCTGGAATTCCTTTTGTGAGGCAAAACATTGGAATAGATAACTTAAAAAGTCCTCTGCTTTAAAAGCCCTCCAGCTCTATGGTTTCTATGAATTGTGCTACTAAATAATTTAGGTTGCGTGGCAACAGATCAACATAAGGAGCTGACCTACTTTTTTTCCCTATGAATTCCTGGAAGTTTTTTTTCCAAAAGAAAATTCTAGTAGGCAAATTACTCATGTTTTCATTTTATGAGGAAAACTCTAACACAAAATCAGAAGACATCTGGAAGAATTTCCAACTGATTTTATGTTAAAGCATAAAGTTTCATGAGCTGCAGCTCAGTTCATCATTTTCCATGAGCTCTAGAGACCAAATTAGCAGTGCTTTGAATATTTTATGACATTTTCAATAAGCACTCAATCAGAAATTAAATGTCTATCGAAATTCTCAGTCAGCCATGTCATGGTTGTGTCAACAATGCTTTTTTTGAAAAGGAAACTAGACTTTTTTTTTTCTTAGGGATTTCACACCCAGGAAGCTTCATCAGTTCTGACTGGCAGCAGGGTGGTGGTGGTGGAAGGATTAGTTGATTACAATAACTAATATTCCGTCAAAACTGATGAAGCTTCTTGGATGTGAAATATGTTCTTCCTCAAGGAATAATCTATCTATCTATCTATTATCTATCTATCTATCTATCTATCTATCTATCTATCTATCTATCTATCTATCTATCTATCTATTATCTATCTATCTATCTATCTATCTATCTATCTATCATCTATCTATTTATCTTCTGCTACCTATATATCCATTTTCTCTCTCCCTCCATATATCTACTTACCTATCTATATCTCTTTCCCTGTATCTCTCTCTCCAATCTATACATCTATCCATTCTCTCTCCATCCATATCTATCTATCTATCTATCTATCTATCTATCTATCTATCTATCTATCTATCTATCTATCTATCTATCCACCCATCCATCCATCCATCCCTCCATCCATCCATCTATCTATCTATCTATCCATCCCTCCATCCATCTATCATCTATCATCTATCTATTTACATCTCTATCTATCTATCATCTATCTATCCATCCATCCATCCATCCATCTTTATCAAAGCTACCCCTTTGTTATATGTACCATTTGCAGTTTCTTAATTGGCAACTGGGATGGGATTGGCTGTTGAATCTGAAGCTATTGCTAGCTGAAAGTGAAATGCTTTAAATTCAAACCTTTGATCGCTGAAAAGTCCAGGAAACCCATGCAAGGTTGGTTGGTTATTTATCTGATTCAGTGTAAAACATCCTCCCATAACACTCAGGAAGAATGTTCAGATTGCTTCTGACAAATTAGGGCCATCTATTTGATTCAATTGGTTAATGTGATGATTTGAATCAATTTGGAAATGCTAACCAATAGAAGCTTTGATCCAAAGTATTGAATAGGGTGGATTTGATTCCTGGTATACTTTAAAAAAATCTTCCGATATAATTCAGGGATTGTGTCGGAATTGTGCATCTGATTCAGAAATTCCCTTTGGTTTGAACAGTTTATTGAACTGACTATGAACCTCATCCCTGAATGGGACTTTAGCATAACCTTACTGATTGTTACACAGCAATTGAGAGTTGCACAATCCATTCATTGAAATTCTAGTAGATGCCTGAAGCCAAATGTGTGCTAGAGAGAGGCTAAATGGAAATGAAGTGCATTGATTAGATCTCTGATACCCTACTAATAGTAGACAAATCAGGATTTTACATTAAAATTGTCTTTGTCTTATACTCTTGGTTTCTCAGATTGGGATAGTGCTAGATTTAGATTGTTGTACTTGCATAGTAGATACTTGATTTGAAAGACGGCCTTCCTAACACTTCCCAACAATATTTCAAGGGAAATAAAAGTTTACTATAAAGATTTTTTGCAAACATTAAATCAAGTAAAAAGACTGAGGTTTCATGTTTAATGTGGGATAAACACGTTAAAAGGCTTTTTAAAAAAAAACTTATTTTGAGCCAAATGGAAACATAAAACATAATTCACCATGTGTTTCTAGTTTTTGCCTTCAAACCGCAAACTCTTCTAAGGTTGCAGAATAAATACTGCTGGATCAATGTAGCAATTGTTCACTGCTATACTTTCAGACTAAGTGCCTATCTTGCATCTAGTGTCAACAGGGAGTATGTGCTATCAATCAAACGTGAGCAAGAAAGAGAATCAAGAACATACCTGACATCCTCAAATGGTGACCAGTAATTACTTTAAATAGAATAATTTTGGCTCAAATAGAACCATTGTTTCTGTAATGGATTGGGGGAGCCTCTGGAATACATTTTATAATGCACGGGGCCTCTAGGAATGCTGTGGGTTTGAGGGTGAGGTCTATCACTATCCATGATCTTTAGGGGGGGGGGCAGCTTTGAAAAAAATAGTATTTGGAAGCTAACTGGTTCAAAATGCATTTGAAAAACAGCCAAAGAGTTCATCATTGAGCTCTGGCTTAATTTAAAAAAAACATTACTTTTCCCTTTTAGCCCTTAAGTTTTTGGGAACCAGCAGCTCCTCTGCTGCAAAGCTATACCCACATGTTTGGGAGAACGCCACACTGAATCAAATGGAACTTATTTTGACTTGGCATGCAGAGGGTTGTATGAATTGCAGAGTACTGTGATGAAATATTCCTCCATTTCAAATGAGTTTCCATTTATGAAGGAGAACAATGATTTAAGATGAATTGGGAAGGGGGGAGAGTTCTATTTCTAATCTGTGATGGATCATTTTAGAAACCTAGCAAGAGTATAGCCAATATTTCTTCTTTTTTTCTTTTTTATAAAACTCCTAAAGTACATTTGCAGTAAAGTGAATCTATCTATCATCTATTTATCTGATCTACCTACCTACCTATCATCCATCCATCCATCCATCCATCCATCCATCCATCCATCCATCCATCCATCCATCCATCCATCTATCTATCTATCTATCTATCTATCTATCTATCTATCTATCTATCTATCTATCTATCCTGTTTCCCTGAAAATAAGACCTCCCGGATAATAAGCCCTCCTCAAAAATATTGCAATACAGCAGCAGCCATGAAGTACCACACTCACTGTCTCCTGCACATCAAAAATAATAAGACCTCCCCAAAAATAAGGCCAAGTGCTTATTTTGAGGGTCAAAAGAAAATAAGACCCTGTCTTATTTTTGGGAAAACACAGTATCTATCTATCTATCTATCTATCTATCTATCTATCTATCTATCTATCTATCTATCTATCATCTATCTATCTATCTATCTATCTATCTATCTATCTATCTATCTATCATCTATCTATCATCTATCTATCATCTATCTATCTATCTATCTATCTATCTATCTATCTATCTATCTATCTATCTATCTATCTATCTATCTATCTATCTATCACCCACCCACCCACCCACCCACCCATCTTAGCCACTGAGCCACCTACACTATTAGTTCACAAATGTGAGAGAGAATGCATGCATGTTTGTTCCACTCACACGCACCATGTCTGTGCATGCTCACTGCCTTATGTGCATGAGCAGTACTCACACATTCCACACGACAGGTGGGCAGAACCTCCCAAAGCCACCGCTACTGGTTCACCCGAACCAGAGAGAGAACAGGCTGAATACCACTTCTGACTAGCACTAAGGACCCCTCATTTTGACCCATTTGACTCATTTCTCAACCTTGGCAAGCTCAAGATATGTGGCCTTCAACTCCCAGATGAAATGATCAAGAAGAATTCTGCTAGTGAAAGAAACAACCAGAGCAATTGTTATGGGTCTTTTTTACTTGCATTTTACACATTCTATGCATTTTTGTGAAGCTCTCTCCCCAGTCATTGCTGCAGAAAATCACTCATGGCTAATGAGGAGAAGAAGAAAAAACTACTGCGAGAATAATTAGTTTCTTCCCATCCTATATAATGAATAGAAGTACAAACCTCGGTTATCTCTGAGAGTGAAATTGGGCTTCTGCATCATTTCAGGTGTCAAATGGAAGATGAATCTTGGGCCATTGGCTGTATCGTCTTTGTCCTCTCCGAAAATTGTAATTATTGGCTGGAAAGAAAGACACTTATCAGTATGCAGTCCCTTTGAAATCTCTCTTTCCCTCCCTGCCTCAACTTTTAGACTTTTCATGTCTAAATAAACCCCCTAGCTTTAACCTTAAACTGTCTACTGTTGACTTCATCCCATTTCTAAAAGATCAGTAGGGGCATGCATAAGCGCACCAGTGTGCCTACGGTCCCCATCCTACTTTCCCTTTATGTGTACCCATTTCTTGTATTCTTATTCATGTTTATTCCTATTCCTGTTATCTTGTACATGAGTGACAAACTAACTAACTAACTAAATAATGTTGGGGATCTGCTTTGTAGAATAAACTTTCAACCAAAGTCCCTTTTAAATTGCTTGTGTTTTAGGATAAGAAGGTAGCACCATTAGTGTTTAAGGGAACATAGAAGCAGTCCTCAACTTACGACCATAACTGAGCCCAAAATTTCTTTTCCCAATTGACACATTTGTTAAGTGAGTTTTGCCCCATTTAACGACATTTCTTGCCACTGTTGTTAAGCCAAATTACACTGTGTTAATTGCTTCTCGTTGACTTTACACGTCAAAAGCTTGCAAGAGGTGGATCACATGAGACTGAGACACTACAACCGTCATAAATATGAGTCAGTTGCCAAGCACCTGAATTCTGATCCTGTGACCATGAGGATGTTGCAATGGTTGAAAAAGAGCCAGCAATCACTTTTTTCAATGACGCTGTAACTTCCAATGGTCGGTTACCAAACTGTTATAAGCCAAGGACTATCTATTGTAATGATGGTCTTCCCACTGCCACTGTCAATCAGTAAGACAGATTTACTAGAGATGCTCATCATTACATTTATTTCTTTAAGGCCAGCAGAAATCCCTGCTTTTCCTGCTTCTCCATTTTTGTAGGCGCTGCCCAGAGAAATCAAAACGGTCAGCCTTGAAGAAGAAAAGAGAAAGTGGACATACTTACCTTATTTGTTTGGGGTTTTTCACATAGAAAAGCTTCAAATGGCTCTTTAAATGTGGGGGCATTATCGTTTAGGTCAAGAACTTTAATTGCTACTGGAACTTTGGCTTCCTGATGCCGGTTATCTGCAATAGTTGTTGAGAAGGAAAACATAATAGCATAAAGCACAAAGTTGTCTTGTCTGTGTTGGTTCTTGCTTTCTACCTCAAATGTCTCACAAAGGGACTTTCTTGACCTACTCAACTTTCTTTTGTTGTCCTCTGGGAGCAATAACTCAGATACCCAGATTGTCATAACACCCTTAACTGAGTATATGGGTTAGCATGGCTTATGCAAACTGCACCAACCACACACCCCCCGGTCTGCTTTGGACTAAGATATCTCTCTAGTTAATGGTATTGTCCGAATGATTTGAGCAGATAGTAAAGGATTAGACTCTCTTCTCAGAGGCAGAGGAAAAACTCCTAGAAAGGCTCTCTAGAAAGTAGGCATCCCTGCAAACCTTGTGGATATTTGGGTGTTTGCCCCCATGGTTGTATAGGAAATGAACAGAATGAATTCCATCCATTTCTGCCAAAATCAAAACAAAACAGGAAATGGGAGGAGAGAGGAGAAGAAACAGGGAAGAAGAGGGGAGAGGAAAGGAGAAGAGAATTCATGCACTATCAGGGCCAACTGCCCAACAGATGAAATATTTGGTACATCTGTATAACATAAACACAACCAGGAGCTTTTTCAGTATTAGTAGAAGATTAGTAAAATGCTATCAGAATTAATGAGTTCCATCATCAGATCCTATCATTAATAAATCATGTAAGTTGGATATTTTTAAAAAAATCTCTGCTCATTAATATTTCAAGATTGGCATGATTTCTAGTTTGGCAAGGTCAGAAAAAAGCAGCATGAAATCAGTCTAGTCTATTACCATAACAGGTGACAGGTAGAAGCTCTAATGACCACTCAAAATTAGGAAGCCTCAATCCCATTGTAATTAGTGATCAGAAGCAAAAGGCACAAAGATTAAGCACTGATTTCAGATATGAATCAAATGTCCTTTCTATGTTGGGAAACTGCCTGGGTTCTTTCTTAATGCCTTACATACAGTAGTTCTTACAATACTCTCATCCATCAGATACCTACATCCTGGATCTCTAGCTACACAACAGTGGTGGGAATTATTTATTTTTACTACTGGTTCTGTGGGCATGGCATGGTGGGCATGGCAGGGGAAGGATATTATAAAATCTCCATTCCCTCCCCACTCCAGGGGAAGGTTACTGCAAAATTCCCACTGTCAGAGGCCTTCAGGAACTTCTTCTGCATCAAGCAAGGCTTTCCTGAAGGCCTCTGCAACCGATAACGAGAGCTCTGGATTGATCCAGAGCCCTGTTATCAGCTTCAGAGGTCTTCAGGAAAACTTTGCCAGTGTGTGAGGCCTGGCTGCAACTTTCCGAAAGTAAGTAATAGGGCAGCTCCACCCCCACATCCCCCCTAGCTTAATTTTTACCTGTGCACCCTGGAATTAGGGCTTATTTGGGGAGCAGGCCTTATATTGGGTGCATGTGTAAAAATCAAGCTAGGACTTACTTTCTGGGTAGGTTGTATTTTTCAGGGAAACAGGGTAATGCTCAGAATCAGTCTGGGTTTCACTGAATGATGTACTGCTGAATATACAGACAGTCCTTGACTTACAAACCATTTTCCAACAGCCCTGGAAAAAATGATTCATAAGCATTTTTCACACTTATGACCATTGCAGCATCCCTATGGTCACATCATGAAAATTCAGGTGCTTGGCAACTGGTTCATATTTATGACTGTTACAGTGTCCTGGGGTCATTTTTTGACCTTCCGACAAGCAACGTCAATGGGGAAGCCAGATTCATTTTGCAACTGCATTACTCACTTAACAGCTACAGGGATCCACTTAACAACTGTGGCAAGAAAGATTGTAAAATGGGGCAAACCCTAACTATCTCACTTAGCAACAGAAATTTGGGCTTGATTGTGGTCATAAGTCAAGGACTATATGTATTCATATAGGTAGACAGGCTTAGCAGCATTCTACCTTTGCATTTCATGTTACAAGCCAACCAAGGGCACCATCTCAGGTCCAATGAGAAATCTCATCCAAAATGAAAGTGACCATAGGTTAAATATCAGTCCCAAAGATATTGAGATCCTAGCACCTTTCATGTCTTCAAAAAAGGAGTGTGTAGTGCATAACACTTACGAACTTCTGATGCTAACACAGAAATATTGTGCCAGGCTATTTCTTCCCTATCCAGGTTTTTTGTGGTTGTAATTGAGCCATCTTCTGGACTGATGCTGAAGTATCTGTCGAGGTCAGTGTGACGATCAATTGAATATCTAAAAGGGGATGCAAATGAAGTCATTAGAAGAGAATTGTTCATTGTCTTCAGTTCATTTCATGTCTCCCAAACAGTGTAGCACAGATTAGCTTGGTGGGAACATGCTTAGCAAGATGAAAATATTAATTAGAATGACTGGATCACTTCTAAATGGAAACGGGTTGCTATTTCTTAGTAGCATGGCATAACAACCCATCAGTAAAGTGCAATATGTATCTTCTTTCTCATTGGTTTTGGTAGTAGGAACTATTTATTAAGGTAAGGCTATTCAACTATTCAGTGGGTGTTGATATTTTATTTGGATCGCAGACAAGCAAAGGTCTTTATACAGAATAAATATGTGATTCCTTTCTGTTCATGTTAGAACTCTGCATGATATCAAGTTGTAAGTTGCAGCAGGAACTATGGAACAAGTACTTTTCTTCAGCAGTTCATCTAATATGTGAACATAGAATGGCAAAGTCACAATTTAAAACCTTGATCTCTCAACTGTGTAAGGGCTCCATTTATCTATCTATCTTCTTCAGATAGATGATAGATGATAGATAGATAGATAGATAGATAGATAGATAGATAGATAGATAGATAGATAGATAGATAGAGATATGTTTGTGTATGTATATGTGTGTGTGTGTGTGTATACACACACACACACACACACTTAAAGCAACTTCAACCAAACTTGGTACACAGATAACTTACTCTCTGCAAACAAATACTGTGGGGGTAAGACACCCCTAAAACCCCTCAGTGTGTGTGTTCTGTTAAAATACAGCCTGTTGTGCCATGAAATGGCTTCTACTGTGCAGCTCAGTGGAATTGCCATGGTAATGGCTTCACAGTACTCCACAAGGGGGAAAATCCAACATTAGAAACTACGTTTGGCCTGGCCATTTCCCACCTATAAATAAACACCTGGGCAACGGCAGCTAATCGGCTAATTTGCCAATAAAAGTAGTGTCTTATGCAGTGTTCCCTCTACGTGCCTCACACATTGGTGCCACTAGGTTGTATGTTTTCATGTCACATATTCTATAATTGTTTGTCCCAAATGGAAGCAAGGGAGTCCATGATGTGACAATGGCCCTGGAAGTTATAATTCATGTTGTAGTATTTGGGAAACAACCTGATGCCGAGATCTTGTTTTCATCAGTTATTCTGTTCATCCACGATCTGCTTCTTCTGACATTTTTGAAGTGCAGTTCTAGCATTGTTCACACTGACTATGCTGGAGCTGCTGAGAGTTATAATTCAATGTCACAATTGCCCTACCCTTCTGTGTGACTTAATTGTCAGCTGCCTTATTATATCTCTTTCAAAAGCGCTTATTCAGAATTTATTTTAATATTTTTCAAATGTCATTTTAAAATAGTTGGTATCACTTTAACACTGCTAATATTAAAAACTGATTTAATAATTATATATTTCTAAAAGCAGATGGTTTATTGCAATGGTGCTAGCTTATTGGCTGCAAATGCACCATCCTATTATGGAGTTAGAGGGGTGCGATGGCTCAGTGATTAAAGACGCTGAGTTTATCAACAGAAAGCTGATAGCCTGGGAGTGAGAACTGAGTGCAATCCAATGGAGTGAGCGCCCATTCCTTGCCCCAGCTCCTGCCTACTTAGCAGTTCGAAAACATGCAAATGTGAGTCAATAGGTATCACTTTGGTGGGAATGTACCAGCATTCTGTGTGCCTTCAGCATATAGAGGCCCCATGAACACAAAAAACATCTTCAGACAACACTGGCTCCCTTGGCTAAGAAACTGCCAGAATATTCATGACTGGCAGAGACATGGCAACAAGGTCAGCCAATGAATAGGGCTTAGTAACAAGTTCAGCCAATGGGAGCTGAAACAGCTTGGAGCCTGGGCTTGGTTTAGCCCTGCAGCTGTGAGTGCTGTGCTGAGAATTAAAACTGAAACTAGTTCTGTCTGTATTAAGCTCTGAACTCTGAACTGAAACTGATCTCTCATCTCACTGTGTTTTGCCTGTAACTACTATCATATTGGAGAATCCAATATTGATATTGTACATTTTTACTCCTGTGTTATTATGTATATAAAGAAGTTAATTAATCCTGCTGAATCAGTTATCTGTGTACATCCAGATTATTATTACATTGCAAGTGTTTAAGTTATTATTGATAGGATTTCAGCATTTTCTATTTTACGCCATTGTTGCCTGTTATAAGCATACCTTATAGGGCTGTTTTTAGCATCAGGGTCTTTGGCATGTACCCGTCCAACTGGAGCCCCCGGCCCTGCGTTCTCTTCCACTTCAAGGATGTAAAACGGTGCTAAAAACATGGGGGCCTCATCAGCATCCTCAACACTAATCTTCACAGTCACAGTATCCTTGAATGGTCCATTGCTGATGAATTTGGGGTCAATGTATATGTTGGCTGCCTCTACCTTCAAGTTGTAGGTTCTTTTGGTTTCATAGTCAACTTGCTGGGGTTAAGAAAAAAAGGAGGAAACACAAGGTATTATTCCAAAGATGTTTCTACAAACAACAGCAACAAAAAGATAAACCTCCTTTGAATTCATTTCAATCATTACTGCTTTCATGTATCCATCCATGAGGGTTTTTTGGTCAACATTATATTGATAACTTACCATTGCTTTCTCTCAGGATAATTTTTGATTCCCCAGTTTGGCCTCCATCTTAAGGTTTTCTGATATTCTCCCACAAAGTACTAACCAGAACCTCTCCTGCATAGTTCCCAGCTAGATAAAGTTAGCCAGATGTTGCTAGAGGCTGAAAAGAAATCCATTTCACTTTTGCACTTAACTCCCATGCACATATACCGTATTTTTTGGAATATAAGATGCACCCTTTTCCCTCAAAAAAGAATCTGAAAATCTGGGTGCATCTTATACACTGAATAAAGCATTTTTGGCTTCCTGAAACCCTGCCCCCTTCACCAAAATGGCTGTGCATAGCCTTTAGGAGGCTTCCAGAGTGCTCCTGGAGGCTGGGGAGGGCAGAAATGAGTGAAAAATGGGCTGTTTCCTGCTCGTTTATGCCTACCCTAGCCCCCAGGAGCACTCTATAAGCCAACTAAAGGCTATGCATGCCCTTTTTTTGACATAAAATGGGTCCATTTCCATGAAAAACAGGCTGTTTTGGGGAGGTCTGCAGAGTGCAAAACCTTTTTTTATTTGCCTCTTCAAAATCTTGGTACGTCTTATACTCTGGTGCGTATTATACTCCGAAAAATATGGTAATTCCTATATTTATTTAAAATATTGTTTTAAAATATGAAAATCATTTTAGATTCTTTGAGAACATAGTATCTTCCCTACTTTGCTTTTGGGCATGAGAAAGTGAGAAATAAATTTAGGGTCATCTCTGTTTGAGGTAATATGGTAGGTCAGATCATAACACCTTTAGAATCAGGCATGTTTATAAGGTAAACTGGAACTGAAATGATTCCTTCACTGGCCAATATTCAAAAATGTATAATGGAATAAAATGAACTTTAGGGACGTGTGATATGATCATTTCTGCAATCTCCAAGATCCTGCCTGTAACCTTAAGAGTAAATAAAGTCTTAAGATTATAGATAAAAATCTGTATGGACACTACTGTTAATTAAACCATGGTAATATTACCCAATTTTTGATATTATTCAAGGCACAAGTACCACGAGGGGAGTTATAATCTGGATGCCCATGTTTAATAATGCCTGGTCTAAAGGCTCCCAAGTCCTAGAGCTATTACTGATAGTATTGCTGTTATAGTAAAACAGGGAGCTATATTCTATAACAGTTTGCAGATTCTGATATCTAGTTGTTCCTGTCTGGGCTCAATTCTAATTAAAATATATTTTTAGATATAAAATTGAGTATTTCACATCTTACTTTTCCATGCATACATATACCGTACATAAGTATCTAATGTGCACAATTATTGTGTTTTATTCTGACCTGCCCAGGTCTAAATAGATTTGTTAGCATATAAATTTAATAATGACAAAGCAACCAGCCACCTAAATACATCTTGAGAATTATGGATGAACATATACTAGCTGCAGAATGGATACCTATAAGAGATTTCCAAAGCGCTGCCTGTAAAAAAAAAAATATGCCACCTTTTTCATCTGCAACACAAGGCAGAAAACATACCAATACATTTTTCTTCTCCTGATTTCCCCACAACCATTACCCTGTGAAGTAAGTTGGGTTGAAGAAAAGTAACTGACTCAAAGCCATTTTTTTCATGCCTAAAGTGGGACTAGAATTCAGTCTCCTGGTTTCTTAGCACTACATTAAACCCTACATCAAATTGTCTCTCTTTAATTTTACGTCTTTAACCCATTTTCGCAAACTAATGAAAATACCACCCAAAAAAATACTCAAAAACATGACTCAGAGGGGAGGGGAAGGAAGATGAAACAGATAACAGAAAAGCAATAAATAGAGGCAACATAAGACCCAAGATAAAATCTGCAACACAATCTAATTAAGATTCAGATTCATCTAGACATCCTGGACCACATGGTTCCTATTCGTAACCTCAAAATAGTTTTGGAGGTACTTCTAGGAATTGCATAATTGATTTTAGAACTTAAATGGCATCCTCTCTGCTATAGTTAGGTTGCTATAAAGCCCTAATTGAATACTATAGGATGGGGGTGTCAAACTTGTGGCTTCACCTTGTCGTGACTTTTTTACCCTTTCACTTAAATGGTGGGCGTGGCCAGCACATGACACATCTGGCCTGTGGCCACGAGTTTGACAACCCTGCTATAGAACAACCCCCCCCCCAAAAAAAAATAGAAACACTGATTAGTAGAGTCCTTGGTGCTCTCTGAGCTTCGTTGTTGTCTTGCAGACATTTCATTACTCAGTTAGGTAACATCACTGATTACTGGTGTTACTTAGTTGGATAATGAAACATCTTCAAGAAAATAGCAAAGCTAAGAAAACACAGAGGACTCCACCATTCAACCCTGAACTGCCAATATTATTTTCTATTCTATTGTTAAACATTAATCAGTTCTGAAATGTTGACAAAGTCATTGGTTTTAAAGCAGCTGAGCACAGCTGCTTCCATAGAAATTTTGCATTCAATGTTTAGCTTGATGACTTTGGCTTGTATAACGGAAGAAAAAATATTTCAGAATAGCGAGCTCACACCAAAAAGGGACTTTAGTTGACCTGCGTGAAGGAAACATAGCACTGACCAACCCATGCTTGCTTTAGTTCCCCTTTCCTCCCCCCCCTCCCTTCTTTTCTTTCTTTTAATCAACAGAGACTGCATTCAGAAGGAATCCTGACAGCCCAAATTAAGATTTCCTCCGGAAAAAGCATTGCAGACACAAAAGAAATCCCTTGTAATTTTCACATTATCTGAAAATTCACACTGTCTTGCCAACTTGAAAATAAATGCTTCATTATAAGGAAGACAATCCCTTTCATTTATTTCCAAGTTAATGTGCCACATGCTTTGAAGAGGGAACAGTGTTGATTTCTCAAGAGGAGATCAGTAAAAGAATAATGTACTTTTCTTCACTTTAAAATGATATTAAGGAGCTTCTATGCACCAGTGCTTTATTTTTATAATTCTTTCCTTTCATTCTGGCTCCAAGCCTTAAGAGATAAGAGTAAAATAGGATACTGGAAGTTAATCATAGCTTCATAAACAAATTATCCCAAACTACTTTTGCTCTCTTTGAGTGATAATCTATGGCTATTATATGTTCCATGAGGCATGGAAAGAAAATGAAGTATATATTATCCATTGAGGAATGAAAGGAATGCATTTCTTACCTTCTTGAGCTTCACAACCCCTTCCTGAGTCTCATAATCTGTTGTGATTTCAAACATTTCTATACCGTCACCATCAATGATGTTGTAAGTTACTAAACCATTTTCTCCAATGTCTGGATCTTTGGCTTTTACTCTTCCAGCTTCCTCGCCAGGAACGGCAGCTTCTGATATTGACATCTGATAAACACCTAGGTAAAATGGGACTCATCAGTAAATGAGCGACACTGTTAATTCCTTTAGGAATATTTATTTTATTGACTCCATCAAGATATGTAAAAAGTATTGGAGGAAACAGAGGGAACATGGACATTCCAGAGATTTTAAATCAGATTCAGGCAGCAATTCACCCATTGAAACGGCTCTTGGCACTTAGTGTTTTGCCCCATCACACTTTGTTTTTGGTAGGTTTAATTAAAAAGCAGAGAAATGCTTATTTGGCAGGCTATAAGGCAAAGCTCTACCCTGAGTCATTATGGACTTGGGTGGTCTTATACTTTTTTTTAAAAAAAAAACCCACTCAGACGTCTTGTATGGAGACTCTGTAATGGAAATTCTTGCTTTTCCACTTACTTTTTTTTCCTCCAGCTTTTTTTTTTCTCTACAGAATAAAATATACAACTGCTCCCAAGTGAAATCAATGCAAGTGTGTGCTTATATAAATCCATTTTGAAGTAATCCACAAAACATTTGGCTCTTTCTGGAGTTTCTGGAGCACATTAACCCTTTTTTCATTAATCCAGTTAAGAGGTTAACGCAATTCAGGAGACACACAACTATAAAGAGTATGGACACAGGAAAGGAGGGAGGAAGGAAGGAAGGTTGGTTGTCAGAATTCCTGGAAAGGCTATCAACAAAATACTTAAAAACCGCAGCAAAGTTGAAATAAAAGAAACTATATTTATTTTTATTTATTTACGGTTGCAGGAACTGGGTATGTCTAGTTTAATAGAAAGAAGGACTAGGGGAGACATGATAGCAGTCTTCCAATATCTCAGGGGCTGCCACAAAGAAGAGGGAGTCAAACTATTCTCCAAGGCACCTGAGGGTAGGACAAGAAGCAATGGGTGGAAACTAATCAAGGAGAGAAGCAACTTAGAACTGAGGAGAAACTTCCTAACAGTTAGAACAATTAATCAGTGGAACAGCTTGCCTCCAGAAGTTGTGAATGCCCCAACACTGGAAGTCTTTAAGAAGATGCTGGATAGCCATTTGTCTGAAACGGTATAGGGTTTCCTGCCTAGGCAGGGGGTTGGACTAGAAGACTTCCAAGGTCCTTTCCAACTCTGCTATTGCATTGTATTGTATTGTATTGTATTCTATTGTATTGTATTCTATTGTATTGTATTGTATTGTATTATTATATACATAGGTATAAACTTGATATGTAGACTCAGTTGCCTTGGGCTCCTAAGAGAGAGGAAACTGTATCCAAATAATTTAAGCCTTATAAATGAGTAAATACTTGACTTCCTAATTCATTCCTATTCACAGGACTATTAAAAACAATGCTACACCCAAACATTATAAGGGAAAACTCTTGTCATGAAAATTAGGGATGGAGAATTGTTCATTTCACCTTTTTCCCAATATATTAGAATACACATATCTCTACGATAGCAATGTTGTAGATGCTGCATTGGTGTTGGCTAGGCTTTAGTGTAGGAATCATACTACTATTTTTTAAAGATGTAATTTTTTTAAAGTGTTAAATTTTTAACACTATTTGAACTGGCTTGTAGGTATTTACAGGATCACCTGGTGAACGTAGAACTGACCTGGGTGTTTTGCTTGTCTTGACTGGGGATGTTGAGAGTGAGGTGCAATCAGGATTGTGGCAGAGTACAAGTGTTGTTCTAACGGCTGCTAATTATATAATTGGGGTCATGCTGGGCAGCACTAGAGATTGTTGAGTATTTATATAATTTAATCATTTTCATTCATAAATTACCCTCAAGCTGTGGATGCCTTTTGTTTGCCTGCCTATTTACAAAGGGTTAAATCTCTCAGAATGTCGATTTCATATTTGATGCATCAGTGACGATTATATACATATTCACTTCCAAAACCAAACAAAGCATGTAAACAAATTAAAATCTTGTCATAACTGACACCTCCATAAACCAAATGGAGCCATCAAAAAGCAACGGAGATGCAAATTTTGTCATTCTTGAAGATTACTGATAAAATCTGTCTAAATTGAGAAACAACCATGAAATCTGCTTTTTAAGAACGTCTCTGTTGTGCTCACAAATTCATAAAAAGAGATGGAGAGGGTGTGCTTTGCTTTGTTTTGTTTTTTAAAAAACTTTGGTCTCTTGTCTTACAGCGCATAACTATTTCTCTCTAAAATATGTTTCCACTTCCTCCATCCTCCATCTGTCTCCGTTAACAGCATTTCTCACCAAAAGTCTAGACCTCATGCCATTGATCCCAGCAGGGGCATATTGTTAAAACATCATTGTCCAATATGTTTTCAAAATGAGGCAGCACAAAAGTCCCTACCTCCTCCTGTGCCTTAATCCTCATCTTTGAAATGGTTCACTGTGTGTCCCTGGAAATGGCTCAACTCTTTTTCCTCTTTCTAAAAGAAAGCTCTTTAAAAAAAACTTAGAATGTAAAATGTGCACGAGATACCTCTTGATTTCTTTTAATGTACATGAATCTATTTCAGAAAAAAAAAACTTTTATAGATTGATGGACTTATATGGAATTTGGGACCGTGTATGAAATCATAAAAGGCTGAAAGGGGAAGGGTGAAGCTCTTTCACAAAATAGCGATTATGTGTTGTGGTCCACCAGTGGCCAGCAGAGTCGGACAATAAGGAGGTTGGGGAGGAACATGGACCAGTCCTGGGGGCTGAGGAAAGCTCAAACGAGGGCTCTGTGTCGGAGGCAGAGAGGGAGTTAGACGGCAGTGAGGCAAGAGGAACAGCTGGAGCCTATTCCCAGTGTGTGCATGCACAGAGCTGCCAGAAGACAAGAACAACTAAGAAAGCAGGGTTGACTTGGGAGTAAAGCCACACCTTTGTTTTATTGGATTAAATTGCCCCTCCCATAGGAAACAAAAGAGGAGTGAATGGGGAATGGGCTTTTGCAGGAAACAATTCGTTCCTTCGGTCATTTCAAGAGTGGAAAGTTCTGTTTGTGATTATAAGAGACTCTGTGACAAGTGTTGCCTTGCTTTGCATTTGTAAACTAGCTATCTGGAAGCTTGCCAAGTGAGATAAGGTTCGCGTTGATAAATATTCTTTGCCAAGCTTTGCTGACTGTGAATGAAAGGAATTCACAGTTGTGTAAATAAATGAAGTTTTGCCAGGACCAAGACTTTGCTTCATGCTTGTTAAGGAAGCTTAGGTCAGCACACTATGGTGGTCATGGGCCATTGAAACATTACCATCTACAAAAATCTAACTTGCCAGGTAGTTCACTCTCATTCAGTCTCAGCTCCTCAGACACCTTCTATTATTTTAGCTTATCTTTGTGTTTTTCTAGACAAGTGGGTACATTTCCAAAGTATTGGCCAGTAGCCATCTACTCTTAATTTTTAAGAAAGCAAGTGTGGCTCTATCAGGATTGCTATCCCCCTATGTCATGCTTTGCATGCTGCCAGCCTGTCATGTGCAAGGTGGGGTGGGGAAGGAGAGAGATTGCAGGGTGGGGTTAGGGGGGTTAGAATGAGAGGAATCAAAACTACTCATTGGGCCATCCTGTGAGAGCCACCAACAGTTCCAAGGTCACACTAGGGAATGCAGCACCATTCAGCCTATGAAGACAAGGACTATTACCCAAACATTTTGTTTGGATTCCATTGGACACTTAGAGATAAACCCTATCCTTAGGAACCAGATATTTTTGGATATACAGTACTATGTATTGCTTTGAGATTTATGGAAGATATAACAAATAACAATAAAACATGATTGGGTTTTCATTTCTAAAAACTGCATGCCACTGATGTTACTCTCTTAGAAGCTAGGATCTTAACATTAGAGCAGCACGGGTTTTGAAAATGGTTCATAAAAGAGTGTAGCACCTTAAACTGTGTGTATTTTTAATGTGATTTCTTAAAGCAGCCATGTCCTTCTTTGGACAAAACCTCTGAATAGATGTAGCTCCTTTAAAGACCTGCTGTACTTACACCTTTACATGTTTCAAAGCACCTCCTCCAAATAATTTTTAAAGCACAGGCAGCCCTATCTTTATAGAAATCACTATTAATCATAATAAGAGTCTGATACTTGATTTCATAGATTCAGTATATTACTGAATAGTTATTTGCTAGCAAGTAAAAGAGGAGGAGGAGAATTACTCAGTTTCAATGAAGCCTCTGGTGGACAATGATGACAAACAGTATACGCTATAAAGAGTTCTTCAGAACTTACTCTGTGGGAACTTTGGTGGATTGTCATTGACATCTGTGAGGGTAATTGTCACTTTGGTGGTTCCTGAAAGTCCTCCCATGTGGCCTCCCATGTCCTTTGCTTGAATCACAACATGATATTCTTCCTTTGCTTCTCTGTCCATGTTGGGAAGAGCTGTTCTTATAATACCTTCAGGAAAAAGATGCGAAGAAATGGTTCACAATATGTTCTTCAAATGTTGATCTCACAGCGAGTCTGTTCTACATACATTCATTTGCAAAAGGGCTGGCAGATATTTGTTTAAATGATTATACAACAGAGAAATTGCCCTCAGTGATCGTAGTATATATCAACTACGATTCACTCCACCCGCACTGCGTAGAATATCTGATGTTGGTCAAAGAAGTGGTGGGTGAAGAATATGTTCTCTTCGTAATTTAATATGAATTTAATGTATTTACATGTCCTGCCCTTATAAGATAATTATAATGCATCTTTATAGTCAATTCTGAAATTTCTAATAGAAGAGTACAAAAATGTATACATTGACTGTAATTTTATAAATGGACATGTATATTCAGGAAAATGCATCGATTTGAATTGCATTATATTGCTTAGAAAATGTACACACACACACACCCAACAAAAAGTAGAATACCCCAGGGGAAAAGAATATGTATGCATATAAATTTTTTCAAACACGTCTAAAAAGCACAAGAATGGGGGGGGGGGACCCGAAGTCAAACACAATAGAATCATCCATCTGCAAAATTGGATTCTGCAATAGCTTGATAAGTTTTTTCCGTGATCTTGCCTGGTCCGGCTTATAATATGATGATTGTTGAAGTTTTAATGGAGAAGTCTGAGGAATTTGATCTTTGCCATTTCCAATATGAGAAAGGGCATTAGGATTTGCATGCAAAGGGTTGATTTATGTTATCTCATCTTGGATTGCTAACAAAAACAGCTGACTTCCCAGTAGCAAAATTGTTATTCCTCACCTGTTGTAATGCCAATAAGGATTATGTTGCTGTGGTTTGTTTTAGGGAAATGAAAGTGAGGCCACATTGTTAAAAACATCTATTGTATTTTGGTTTTTACGGGTTTTTGAATTGGAGGTCATGGTAAGAATGGGTTCACTAATCGATTTGTAGTCCAGGAATCTAAGGTAGGCTGAGATCTCAAAATTTCCATAATATATATTAAGACTAGTGTTTGTTCTTTGGTGGGATTTGGGTGTGTGTGTGTGTGAATTTTAGACATTATGATGCCATTTTCTCATGAGAGGAAAATCTTGGCTTTCTTTTTCTCCATCTTGGAAAAGGAAAGGAAAGGAAAGGAAGGAAGGAAGGAAAGAAAGAAAGAAAGAAAGAAAGAAAGAAAGAAAGAAAGAAAGAAAGAAAGAATAGTTAGGACTATTAAATGAGCTTATCTTAAACTGAGAAACACTGTATTCAATTTCCTCCTTCTCCAGAGCTCTGTACCGGTGATGGGATTAATTTTTTTTCTACTACCGGTTCTGTGGGTGTGGCTTGGTGGGCATGGCATGGCATGGCTTGGTGGGCATGGCAGGGGAAGGATACTGTAAAATCCCCATTTCCTCCCGATCAGCTGGGACTCGGGAGGCAGAGAATAGATGGGGGTGGGGCCAGTCAGAGGTGGCATTTACCGGTTCTCTATTCAAAATTTTCGCTACCGTTCTTCAGAACTGGTCAGAACCTGCTGAATACCACCTCTGCTCTGTACCAGCTCATATACAATAGGGATATAGATGGATTATGCCATTCCCAAATACTTGTATCACAACCTCTGTACCCAACAACAGTAATAGAATAATGTACTAAGGGCAGATTTAACAACATCCCTTTTCAATTATATGTTTGCATCTGTTTTCAATGCAAAGGTTAAAACTAGCATTCAAATCTTCCTGAGCTGCCATTATATTATATGACCTCATGAACATTTCATCAACAGATATTTGGAATGGCCTGGGCGTGTGATTCTGTCTTTCCTACTAAGAGCTCAGTCTCGCTTAATCACCGCAAAGGCCACTTCATTCTGCACCATTGCAATCACAATTAGAAAAGGATTAGACTATTTTGAAATAAATGATTTTATGTCAAAACCCCTTAGCTAATGTTTCTTATTGACCTTCCCATCATATACTCTGCTCATATACAATCTCTCTCTCTCTTTCTCCCTTCTACTTTTAGCTTTTTAAATCTACTACCATTAGTATTTAAATAAATCAAGCGAACCATTTCTCATTTTTCCCCTCTTGATTGCCCAGTTTTGAACATATAGCTAATAAATAAAACCAGGGTACTTGGGTTAGGGAGTAAGGGACTAATACATTTGTTACCAAAATATACAGGAACCTCTGGGAGAATGGGGATTTTTTTGCTTCTGGTCCTGAGTATTTCAAGTTAACAACTGTGTTAAAAATTGTACACCACCTTCCCACTGCTTGTGAAGTTTGGGCGGGGGGGACTGAAAAGAGTGTGGATATAAACTCACAAATAAAGCTAAAGAGGCAGCACTGTCCGAAGACATCTCTGTGGTCATATGGCCGACATGACTAAACACCAAAGATGCACGGAACGGTGTTACCTTTCCGACATAGGTAGTTCCTATTTTTCTACTTCTATTTTTTACATGCATTTGAACTGCTAGGTTGACAGAAGCTGGGACAAGTAATGGGAGCTCACTCTGTTACACGGCGCTAGGGATTTGAACCATTGAACTGCCAACCTTCTAACTGACAAGCTCAGCATCTTAGCCACTGTGTCCTCCCTGATTATCAACTTTTCCACCTCCTGAATGCATTTTTAAGTCTTGTCCCTACTTTCCTAAATACACTTCGAAATGCATTAGGGAAAACATTAAAATTGTGTTTTATGCTACTATTTTTCATGAAGATTTTTAATGGAGACAGCAGAAACAGGAAATAATATTAGTGAGTGTAAACATAACACAGAAGACTGAACTTTTATGATAAACCAACATAGAAGACTAACAAATTGTGTTTAGTTTGAGGAGCCATTTCTTTGACATGCATTATATGGGGCCAGCTGTTGATTACAAAATTTAACCTTTATCTAAGTTTGGAAGTCATAATACTGTCAGTGTTTTTAAGTAGCTGGTTTAGACACTGAACATTTCTTTTATAACCCCATGCAATCACATATGCTAGGATATGGGTATAATTTCCATTAGAGATCAGTTATAGCTTGAAAAAATGTGTCAAATTATTTTCATATGCAGAAGGTGCATTTACTTTAAATCAAGCAAGAAAATCAAAGGCATTGTTTCCTGTAAAATAAATCCAAGGCCTGAATGCAAATTACAGGTCAAATGGAAACACACTGATGCTTTCAAAGCAAAGTCCTTAAGGCCATATTTGGGACACGTAAAGGAATCTTGGTGATGGCGCAGTGGTTAGAATGCAGTACTGCAGTGTAATTCTGTCAACTGCCAGGAGTTCAATCCTGACTGGGTCAACATTGACTCAGCCTTCCATCCTTCCGCCGTCAGTAAGATGAGGACCCAGATTGTTGGGGGCAATATGCTGAGTTTGTAAACAACTTAGAGAGGGATGTAAAGCATTACAAAGCGGTATATAAATCAAAGTACCAGTACTATTGTTAATCTCTTTTAGGTAATTAGTCATACCCACTAAAGCCAATGATCATGGTTTCAACCTATAGCCCAATAACAATTGGATTGCAGAGTCATGTATGTAAAATGGGTGGTGATATAAACTGAATAAATTTGGAAAGTTGCTGGTTTCTCATTGTGAGGTATTTTTGGAAAGTTGCTGGTTTCTCATTACAGGTATTTTCATTGTTAAGGTTTTTTAAAAATATTATTATTATTCCATTCAATCGCATCCAGTTCTTAGAGACTGCATGGGCAAGTCCTGGGAAGTTTTCTTGGCAAGATTTTTCAGAAGTTCTTTGCCATTGCCTTCTTCCTAGGATGGAGAGAAGGTTGGAGCAGTGGTGAGAGTGCAGTACTGCAGGCTATCTCTGCTGACTGTCGGCTGCCTGCAATTTGCCAGTTCAAATCTCACCAGGCTCAAGGTTGACTCAGCCTTCCATCTTTCCGAGGTCGGTAAAATGAGAACCCAGATTGTTGGGGGCAAGAGTAAACCGCTTAGAGAAGGATGTAAAGCACTGTAAAGTGGTATATAAGTCAAAGTGCTATTGCTATTCTATTTTAAAATTCCCTTTCAGTTAGTACACGGTTGATTAGTACCTGTTTGTGGCTCTACAGAGAAGTATGGTTGGCCTTCAAGAATGCTGTAAACAAGTTTCGCGCTATTTCCATAGGTAGGATCATCAGCATCTGAGGCTGTCACCTGAATCACGGATGTACCTGCAGACAGAAAAGGAAACAGATACATATATTTAGATATACATATGTTTTTTGCCCCACTTCCAAAATTCCAGGTTATTGTTACAATGGCAACTTCACCTTTCAATGGGAACAATGAGAAACTTATGAGAGGGGTCTGTAGGAGGAAGTGATGTCCTGGCATCTAACTGCAGGAACAGAGCTTTCGATCCCCTGCACTGGCTTCTGCTTGTTCATGGGCTTTTTAAAAAAGCCAAAAAGCCCTTGTAGGTGGGGTGAAGCTAAGGAAGAGCATCCTGTGAGGTTCCAGGGGAGATCCTAACTCTCCTGCAGAGCATTTTTCTTCTATGCCACGTCGAGAGAAGAGACAGCCTAAGGTGGCTGTCACAAAGCCAGAGACAGTTTAACGTCCAAGAAGAGTGCTGGGATGGATTTGGGGAACAGTGTTTGGAACTAGATGAGAAGAATCCTTTTTTTAATTCAAAGTGTAACCCCAAAAGAATATTCAGGAAAGAGAGACGCATAATTACTTTTAAGTTGTGGCGACCAAGCTATTTTTGAGTAAAACCTTGGAACTTTTAGAAACATATGAGAGATTATCTTGACTAATTGCACCCTGGAAAAGCCACATTTCATTTCTTTAAAAGAGGTTTTACTAGCAAATCACCGGCGGTTATTCCAACAGCTGTACAGATTATCGCAGATCTCACTTCAATTAATTTTTTGGGGAGTATAGAGTTGAGTTAATTCTATTTGCTAAATGCATTTTTCCTCCCCTCCCTTCCTGGCAATTTGTTAATATTATGATTTGGAGTATTAATTTTAGGGTTGTGCGGCTCTTTGTGTCCAATCTCCAAAAGTGCTTTGGAGTGCATAGGAGTGTGAACATGACTCCTGCCTAAAGGTAAAGGTAAAGCTTCCCCTCTCACATATGTGCTAGTCCTTCCCAACTCTAGGTGGTGGCGCTCATCTCCATTTCAAAGCTGAAGAGCCAGCGCTGTCCAAAGATCTCTCCGTGGTCATGTGGCCGGCATGACTAAATGCCAAAGGCGCACAGAATGCTGTTACCTTCCCACCAAAGGTGGTTCATATTTTTCTACTTGCATTTTTACATGCTTTTGAACTGCTAGGTTGGTAGAAGCTGGGACAAATAATGGGAGCTCACTCTGTTATATGGCACTAGGTATTCGAACCGCCAAACTGCCAATCTTTTGCTTGACAAGCTCAATGCCTTAGCCATTGAGCCACTGCCTGCAGCATCTTAAAGCAGCCACGTCTCTTCCCTTTGCTATAATATGTTATTTCGAAATAAATAAATGATTGCTTAATAATAACCCAACATGCTAACGACAAGGCTCCTATAACAAACTACCCCACAAGCTATTCAGTTTGGTGAGCTTTGTTGCATATGCAGTGATTCGTTCAGCATTTTTCTGCATGTTTCATGAGTGATTACTTTATTGGAAAGGGAGTTTATTTGACTGGAAAGGACATTTAAAACTGTGCTTTATATTTTGCAGTGTGTAAAAGCCTTAGTCAGCCAGTACTGTCATAGATACCAAAAACACGTCCATGATATACATATGATAAATGTAAAGTGACTATTGGCACAATATAGATCACAGTATCCAGAGACGTGGTGGCTCAGTGGCTAAGACGCTGAGCTTGTTGATCAGAAGGTCGGCAGTTCACGGGTTCAAATCCCTAGCGCCGTGTATCGGAGTGAGTTCCCATTACTTGTCCCAGCTTCTGCCAACCTAGCAGTTCAAAAGCATGTAAAAAATGCAAGTAGAAAAATAGGAACCACCCTTGGTGGGAAGGTAACAGCGTTCCATCCGCCTTCAGCATTTAGTCATGCTGGCTACATGACCACAGAGACATCTTCAGACAGCTCTGGCTCTTCAGTTTAGAAACAGAAATTAGCACCACCCCCTAGAACCAACAATGATTAGCACACATGCGCGGGGGAGCCTTTACCTTTACCTAGATCACAGTATAATCAGCTGAGTTTGGCCAGCTAATTATGGCAAGCTAATTATGATCTGGTATTTGGTGCAGAACTCATATAGATGTGCATGCAAAATTTTGCTGCTTCTTTTGTGGATGAATTAAAAAAAAGAGATGATTCCTTCCCATAAGGACTGTTATTTGTTTAAGAAAAATCACAAGTGGGATTGGATTAAGGACAGCTGTTGTTCTAATTTGTTCCAACCAATGGAATGCTGGAAAAAAATAATAATGAAAATGAGGCCCTTTACATTGTCAGCAGAATCACTCTCCCCAAACCAAGTGGAAGAAAACCAAATTTAATGTTGGGAACAAGCCAGCATAGGAGAGGCTGAGTTTGAAGATGGGCCAGAGAAGGTCATGGGCTAAGAAACAGTCCATTAAAAATTCCCCCAATACCATCCTGATTTTGCTGTGTGCATTGCTTGGATCCAAAAACACATTTGCTGGCTTTGGAGCCAAATATTGCACACATTTAATGAAGATGCCATTGGGGAAAAAAAAAAATGATGCAACTTTTTTTTAACCCTTGGCATGATCCAGCCCATTTTGATATGCTCTGGTCTCAGTTTTTTTGTACATCTGTGCAGCTTCTAAAGGAGTCATTTCCTGGCTTGAATCAAATATACATTTAAATTAAAGGTAAAGGCTCCCCTCGCACATATGTGCTAGTCGTTCCCAACTCAAGGGGGCGGTGCTTATCTCTGTTTCAAAGCTGAAGAGCCAGCGCTGTCCAAAGACATTTCCGTGGTCATGTGGCCAGCATGACTAAAGGCCGAAGGTGCACAGAACGCTGTTACCTTCCCACCAAAGGTGGTCCCTATTTTTGTACTTGCATTTTTACATGCTTTCAAACTGCTAGGTTGGCAGAAGCTGGGACAAGTAACAGGAGCTCACTCCCTTATGCGGAGCTAGGGATTCGAACCGCCCAACTTTCTGATCGACAACCTCAACGTCTTAGCCACTGAGCCACCGCATGCCTTGCATTTAAATTAAGGAGGCATTAAAAAGATTAAAAAACACTTCACAACGCTTGCCATTGTTACCTTAACACCATCCAAACTTGAGAACATATTTTTGAATCCCTGTGGCTATCATGCAAGAGTGTGGAAATTAATCCATTTGTTGCTGCAAGTACAGTGAGGGCTGTTGCATTCCCTGTTTTCCTCGACCTACGACTGGGGATTCCCTCGCACAGACAAGATCCAAAGCATCTTTGTCTGCTCCAGACTTGTAAAAGGAGAGGCAGTTGGTTAGCAATTTGGAAAATTGCTGATTTCTCCATTCAAAGTCGCTCTCTCTCCTCCCTGGAGGTCATACACCAATAAAAAGGAGAGCTATTAGTAAAGGCCAAAAATGAATTAATAAAGGCCAGGAACATATTCCAGAAGCTCAGCATACTTTCCAAAAACTTGTTTAAGTCATGCTTGTTTAAGTTAGCTATGTCTTGCTTCTCATAAATAGAAGAGCTGTTTCTTCCAGATTGTTGAAAATCAGCTGCTTTAAGTGTTCTCCAACTGTCACTTAGGCCAACACCTTTTTCATCATGCTACCTGAATTGTTTTCATCCCTGGTGGTCACAATAAAAGCTTCAACTTAGCGTGTTTTTTATTTCCCCCCCTCATCTTCTCTCCCCCCCCACTTGGGTTTTCATTTTGCAGCATAGCTTTTAGATGATAAAAATAGAAGCCAGGTACTCTCGTTGTTCATATTTTAAAACATTCAAGGATTTTATTTTATTTTTTGCCAATGAATAAAAGGCTTTAGATGAACATATAAATCTGTGCCTAGATAGCATTTCAGACTGCTTACCATCAAAAGGAAAAACATTGTTATCCCTGCATGTAAGAAGCTAGTGTTATCAGGAAGAAATCCATCCAGGTTTCCTCTCAAATAATTTAGATGGGCAATCTTTTAGCAGCTGGAAAGTCCTTAGCATTGTCTGAAGCAGAGGTGGTATTCAGCAGGTTCTGACCAGTTCTGGAGAACCGTTAGCGGAAATTTTGAGTAGTTCAGAAAAGGAGTAAATACCACCCCTGAGTGGTCCTGCCCCCATCTATTCTCTGCCTCCTGAGTCCCAGCTGTTTGGGAAGAAATGGGGATTTTGCAGTATCCTTCCCCTGGAGTGGGGAGGGAATGGAGATTTTACAGTATCCTTCCACTGCTCACCATGCTACACACACAGAACTGGTAGAAAATATTTTTGAATCCCACCATTGAAGGGGTATGGAGCCTATCACAATTGATTTGACATCCAAGGCAAGGTACTATACACGAGTTGCATTTCCCTCTGGCTGATCACTCTTCCCAGCAAGAGAATAATGATGCATAATTTGTGTTACCTACCCACATTGGATCTCTCTGGTACATTGGCATGGTAATTTTCATGAAGGAATTCAGGAGGGTTGTCATTGATATCTTGGACTTTGACGATGAATTCTGAGGGTGGTTCCAAGGGCCGGTTGGTGTTTCGGTCTACGGCTTGGGCAGTTAATGTATACTGAGCTCTTTCTTCTCGATCCAGTGTCTTTGTGGCATGGATGTTCCCTGATTTGTCATCTATAACAAAAATAATGCCTGCTCCTTCACCTGAGAGAATGTATTTGATGTTCCCATCGCCAGAATCGATATCTGAATGAAGCTGTGCAAAATGAAAAAAAAAAAAAACATATTAACATACAATCACCAAAGGCTACTTACAGGTAGTTCTCAACTTTACAACAGTTCATTTAAGTGACCATTCAAAGTTACATCAGCAGACTTAAGACTGTTTCTCACACTTACAGCATCCCAGTGGCCACCTGATCAAAGTTCAGACGCTTGGCAACTAAGTCATATTTATGATGGCTGCAATACCCCAGGGTCCTTTGATCCCCCTTTGTGACCGTCTTACAAGCAAAATCCATGGAGAAGCTCGATTCACTTTACATCTAAGTTTCTAACTTAATAACCGCCATGATTCACTTAACAACTGTGGCAAGAAAAATCATAAAACGGGCCAAAATGGACTTAACAAACGTTTCACTTAGCAACATTGGGCTTAATTTTGGTCGTAAGTTGAGGACTGCCTGTATTTCTGACATTTTCCCAAAATATTATTCTTCGTCTTTTTTGATAAATTTTAAATTACTGCCTTTTTCTTTTTTTCTATAAGAAAAAGTAAGAAAAGTTAAATTCCAAAGGATGGAAACCTACAGTAATCATAAAGACGGCGTGTCTGTTGATTGTATAATTCTTACTCTAATGGTCCTGTTGCTTCCCTGGCTTAATACATTTCAACCCAAATCCATTATTTATTTATTTGCTTATTTATATTTATTTATATCTATTTATATCTATTTATATCTATTTATTTATTTATATTTATTTATATTTATTTATATTTATTTATATTTATTTATATTTATTTATATTTATTTATATTTATTTATATTTATTTATATTTATTTATATTTATTTATATTTATTTATATTTATTTATATTTATTTATTTATTTATATTTATTTATTTATTTATTTATTTATTTATATTTATTTATTTATATTTATTATTTATTTATATTTATTATTTATTATTTGCTATTTATTTATTTCTACATTGCCCATCCCATCTTAGTGACTCTTGGTCAGGGGTGGGTTGCTATCGGCATTACTGCCAGTTCGGTGCGCAAAAAATGCATGCATGCACATTTACACAAAAAGAGCCATGCACATGCGCAGAACGTTAGGAAAAAGGGGGGTGAATACTTTTCTACAATGGAGATTGTTGGCGCCGCTGACAATAGAACCGGTTCAGGTCTGTGGGCGGCTGAGTTACTACCTACTCAGCCGAACTGGGCCGAACTGGTAGGAATTCACCTCTGCTCTGAGTGGTTTAGAACAGCACAATAACATTAGAGAACTCAGCTCATGATGTATTTCTTTTCAATTCAGAAAGCAGGAAGGATGTGTAAAACAGAGAAAATAAAATTAAAAGCATTAATTGATCATTAATTTACAATAACAAAATAAGCTCAAATCACATGACGTGGGGATGTTTTTTTTTTTTTTAAAAAAAAACCACACACACTGATGCCCATCTCACAAATATAGTTCCCAAATAGATACATTAGAAGGTAGAAGATAGATTTTGGGAAACTATTATTACATAGTTCTTAGTCATCACATTACCTTGAAATGTTAGTGATGTTATAGTGAAGAGGTTAAATACACTGTTTTTTTTTAAGAGTAAACATTTATTAGAGAGTAATGGACAGATTTAAAATGCCCCTTTATATTATTTCGTTGTTTGTTATTGCACAAACTTGTATACTGAATCTCTAAAGACATAAAAATGGATATAACTAGAATGTAGTTTCATGTAATCTAGAAAGTACATATATTGGTCTAAAGTATATTGTGGGGATGAATTTAAAATGCATTTGGATTTAAAATAAATAAATAAGCATGAAAGGAAAAGCTGATTATTATTTCGTAAGAATAAAAGGAAGCACAGGATATTTTAGGAAAGATTTTCCAACAGATTTTTTGATTAAGTGTACTTAAAAAAAAAAAGATAGATTTGCCCATTATGGAGCTACAACAAAGGGAACCACCCATTGATTTCAACTAATCTCTCATTTCATAGCTACTTAATGCCCATTGTGATAGTTTAATGAATAGTATTAAAGCAATTAATGCATAAAATGAAATCAGAATCCTGCCACTTAAATTTCCACAACAGTAAAGGCATTCAGCGCCACTGACAGTATGTAAGATTAAGGCCATCTTTACTTCCCTACACTTCATCCTATTTAAAGCTTGAAGAATGCTCAGCTGGTTTGATTTATCACACCATGTCAGGCTATTTTAGTAGATATTCCAATGTTCTCTAGAAAAAGGGATTTTAGATCATTCGAATATGAGTTGTCCTACTGCTTGATAGCATAACAACTCTGGGGTTCAGGCAAATAATGAATATGTCAGAGGTTTAAACATATATTATAGCAGGTATCATCAAGGATTCATACCTAATTTAGCAACTATGTGTTCATGTAATCACAATTACAACAATGAAAGGGGTTTTTGGGACGTTGACAATTAAAAAAAAAATTGCATACTTTAAGCCTAGGCATTTTAATGTCGTGTTTTGCTTATATTCTGCATTTATTGAGCTTGCGTAATTTCTGGACCAAGTTTATCAAATTAAGGCAATGTATTGAATTTACCTTGTAGTATTTAGTTGCTTGTTCAGACACTATGCTAATATTGTAAACATACTCTGAGAGTCTTAGTAATTTTTTAATTTAATTTAATTTAATTTAATGCTTCTAGACCGCCCCCTCTCCCGAAAGGGACTCGGGGCGGTGTACAGTTCATACAAAATATATCAGATACAATAAAATTAAGTATGTACAGTTGACAGTTGACATGGAGGAGGTAAGAATGACATTAAAAGAACTGTACAAAGCAGATTAAAATAAGTTCAAACTTAATGAGATCCATGCAGTATTTTGGGGTGAATTAAACCAGGAGACTTTGAGTTCTAGTCCCATTTTAGGCCCGAAAGTTGGCTGGGTGAGTTTTGGCCAATCACCAGGAGATTGTGAATTCTAGTTCTAGATTAAACATAAAAATTGGCTGGATGATTTTAGGCCAGTTTTTAATGGATTTTAATCTCAATCCATTATGTCAAATTTAGATGACAACTTGGTTGGTCAATTTCTATTGCAATAAATGGGTCAATCCTCAGTTGATCTGAAAAAGTGGAACTGGGAAATAAATACACATGCACACACACACACACACACACACACACACACATCATTAACATTGATATTTCTGAAGCATTTACAAGGCAGTGGTCATCACAAGCATTGGTATATCATCTGCTCAAATTTATTGTTTGGGTTTCTTTTGCAATTTGTCACTCTAGCATCAATGTTACATCCATATTCCTTAAGGGGAATGTATAACTTGAATGTATGTTTTGATTGAAAAAAATGTATTCCAAAATTCAGAGGAATGCAAAAATGGAAGAAATAATTACATTTTGAAAGGCTTAATCTTTATGATTACATTCCAAATTTGGGGAATTTGAAAAGTAGTATTTTGGATGCCATTATCAAATTCAATAGCATTAGCTTGGGGATTAGTTAAAATCATATTAGAATCATCTTTGATAATGAAAATGAGTTTTGAAACATATTATCTCGATCTTACATCTGGTGATTGTCCTACATATTACATTTGTCCCTCCTCTCCTTCAATTAAATGTATAAGCTATTTTAGAATGCAGAACATAAAAGCAGTATATAATCAGAAACAAAAAGAGCAGTACGGACCAAACAACCAGACAATAAAGCTCAGATGCTACAATTAAAGTCAATATTCTATTCTTTTCAACTTAGAATGTGATACAAAAAGTTTTGATGGTACAATGAATGCCTTGCGTGGAGAAAAGTTTGCTTGAGCTTATCACATCTCCATTAAAAAAGGACAAAGAAAATACAAGAAGAAAGATAATATATAATATATCTGTGAAAATAATAAGTATGATGATGAAATCAAAACCGATACGAGTCCGTTGACTAAATTTCTTAGACAAATAACATTTTAAACAAACTGAACAAGCTATATGATAATGGAGCACATTTTAAATGTACCTGCATGATCCACATCTCTGACTAAGAATTTCATTTCCTCCTTTCTTGCAAAAAAACCTGGAAAGCATAAATGAATCTCTATTTCATATGGCCAGCTACAGCTTGTCATCTGGGTGTTGTAGCACCATTCTAACCATCTTACAGAGCTAACTATTAATCTTAAATATCAAAGGATGGATTGCTGTTTGGCTAGATTTACAGCTACATGAATAGTTCTAATCGCCGTTGGATAGGAGAGGTCTTACCAAATGAAGATGAATATATGTGTCCCAGGATAACACTGCAGGATCCAATCTGGGTCGGCCGCTGGAACAAGAGATTGGAACTTCCAAGTTTTTAGACTCATGCTGGAGTCTATTTTCAGGGAACGTCTCTCTTCGGACTCATGTGGAAGCCCATCTTCAGGGAAGTTCTCTCTAGCTAACTTCTAGACAGAAGTTCCCCTGAAGATGGGCTCCAGCATGAGTCCAAAAGCTCCAAAGACAAAACCTCTGGTCCTGATAACTGATCCAGATTGGATCCTGCAGAGGTCTTGTCTTTGAAGAATACACAGGATTTATCCATGTCCAAATCATACCAAAACATGTTTCTAAGGAAAGAAGAAGAAAAAAGGAATGCATGTGTTGCTCTAAAAATGTACAAAAAAAACCCCAAAACACTTACTCGGCCTACTAGTACAGGATCCGGTCCAGTATATTCCTCTATTACAAAGAACTGGTTCCATACCCATCCTCTTTTTGACCTCTGGAGAACTTGTCCTTCCTTCCCTTTCTCGTGATGACCATGCAGTGATGGCCTTGAGTGGTTCAGTTTGTCTGTTGCCATAACAAAGCTGCAGCATAGCATTCCCAGAAAGAGAAGGGCAGCATGTAAACAATGATCTTCCTTCATTTTTGGTTAATGTATAGGCACCAGAGTATTCCCCAATTTTTTTCCCCTTTCTTCTCAAAGGGTCACCCACAAAAGTGAACAGGAATACTATAATCCTCTGGGAAGTTCACAGGTTTTCCGTAACCGAGATGTCAATGTTCCTTAAGTCCATCACTTTAACTCTGTATAGACTCCAAATGCTTTCCTAGAGTAAGAAGAAGAACCAAACAGGAGAAAATTAGTTCTTTGTATTTATTCTAAGCTCAGCATTTCAGAAACTTAGCACATAACAAAAGTTTAATAGACCATTGAAACAAGATGCTTGTTTCTTTCCCAAGACGATAATATACATGAAATATAAAGACACCTCAATAAATTATTCACTAGGATGACCAAGATTGGATGGTCTCCCTAGGTTGGAAACAATAATCTAAGAATATCTAGAATTCTCTTATCATATTTTTTAATAACTTGCTCAAAAACATACTTTTTTTATATATTCGTTGGAAAATTTTAAAAGTGTAAAGCAGACAAAAATGGTCATTTTTCTGATTAACAGTCCCTCTATTTGGAAAAAAAAAGCTGTAATTTTTGGACAGACACTTTCAGGGGTTTTAAGTGGCCCAATGTAAGATCTGAACTGATATTTTTAAACACAGGTTTTTTGCTACCTTTGGAGGGCAGTAAAGACCACATCTTTGTTCAATAAAGCATTTATCATTTCTAGAGTCCACAGTGAAGGTCCATCCTTTCTGATACAATTAAAAAAAAACTTTCTCACAGTCTGTACCCTTATCTTGGGCTAGGAAGCAAAAAAAAATCTATCTATAATAGTATGTGAGAATGATCTGGGAGACTGGGGAAAGAGACTGTGGGAGCAGTGAGAATAAGAGACAACATAGTCCAAAGCTACATACTGGGCAGGGCAAGAAATGCAGAAGAACCCCCCCCCCCCCGGTTTCTTGGGCTGTAAAGGAGATTGGTTGAGAATTGTACTTTCAGATGTTCACGATTCTATTAATATAACTTTACAATAAAGAAGGATTAGCTCATCTGGTCATATTTCCTTCCAAGTCTACCTAACACTGCCATAACATGAGTCACCTCTATGGTAAAACCCTCCTGCATATATAGGATTTTACCTAAATATACCCTGTTTTCCCGAAAATAAGACTTTAGTGCATGCATTAAAATGAGCCCTTCCCGAAAATATTTAAATGCATGCGCAGCCGGTCCCCGCCATTTCCTCTTGCAACATGAGGTGAGGAGGCAAGGCCAGAGGGGGGGAAGGGAAGGGGAACATGCCCTCTGCACCCCACATGCCCTTACTCAATGGTCACTCCCGCAACCCTAGCCACCGTGCGCCTTCTGTCATGTTAATGGCCACCGCAAAAGGAGCTGTCTTATTTTTGGGGAAACACAGTGATTCTTCAGGCATTTTGGCTTCCCTGCTGATGAAATTTCCAACCAAGGTCAAAAATGCTGGAAAGCTATCTTCAGAGAGATAGGGAATGGTATAGTATTAAATTCCCAATTCTTTTTAAAATCATAGTGTCAGGTATACCTGGTTGGAAGTAATAGCTTGTTGGATTTGGATAAGATAGTGGTAGCCTTCTGGATTTGAGTAAAATCTTTATAATCTTAGCTACTCTATTACTCTCTCCAACTAAGTCTTATGTTGTACTTTCGTATAGCTAGTTTCCATAGTACAAAAAAGGAAATCCAATTCCTAGTTCTTTAAACAACTTGGCAATCACTAACAGATTCTTTAGTAAGAGTACCAAATATTGGAAGATTGACAGAGGGGCTACAAAGAAACATTATTGTCTGTATATGTGGTTTATCTTCACTTGATATGTCCCCCCAAAAGGAACTTTTCCTTTTAACTTAAGTTCTTATTAACTGAAACTACCAGAAATAAATAGAAATATAAAGAAAAAATAAGGCAAGCATTATTTAAAGGATCTCTACTTCATCAGATATTCCAATATTTTTTTGATTTAACTGATATTCCAATATTTTTTTGATTTACTCGTTGTTCATCTGAACTGTAGAATTAGCACATAAAATAGATATTTCTCACTTTCCAATCTCAGAAGTTTCAAAAAGCAAGCTGTACTT
Organism: Natrix helvetica; assembly: GCF_964273705.1. Lineage (NCBI taxonomy): Eukaryota > Metazoa > Chordata > Lepidosauria > Squamata > Natricidae > Natrix > Natrix helvetica. Next base: position 11,950,292 of record NC_138561.1, read on the forward strand.
GGACAACAAGCTATATTTAATAATGTGTGAACTGTTGGGCAGATCATAGGAGCAGATTTGCTGTAGAAAAACAACTTAACAATTTATTTTGCTGACCAGATACAGATCCTTCTATAATAGTTCCTATCATGGTTCTGAATTCTAAACAAAACATCAGAAAGTACATTCTAAGGGAAACCTTATACATGTCAGATGCAAGGAATCAGGCCATCCATTAAGTAGCAGCATATATCAAGCTTATAAATGAGAATGAGCCACAGTGGCATAGTGGTTAGAATGCGGTTTTGCAGGTTACTTCTGCTGACTGCCTGTTGCTTGCAATTTGGCAGTTCAAATCTCATCAGGCTCAAGGTTGAACCATCCTTCCATCCTTCCAAGGTGGGTAAAATGAGGACCCAAATTGTTGGGGGCAATATGCTGACTCTGTAAACCGCTTAGAGAGGGCTGTGAAGCACTGTAAAGTGGTATATAAGTCTAAGTGCTATTGCTATTGCTAATCTACTCAAGTTTAACACTAAATTGGAGCCAGATAAAAGTCAAGAGAATTCAGGAGAGGATGGACTTGGATGTTTGTGGCAACGTAAAGATTCTAATCTGACGACACATTTAGCTCTGCCTGCTCTTCTCCTACTATTATCTTCCTTAGAATAAAAAAAAAAGATAGGGGAAAATTAAAGAAGATAAATGAAATGTACACACAGTTTTTCTTCCACCAGATCATTAATTTTAAATGATCCCATCCACAGTCGGTATGTGAAAAATCATCTAACGTCTAAAATATGGCTTAACTATATTACTGGGTTTGGTAACACAATTATATAGAAAGCTTGTAGAAACATCGGAAAGGGGAGATGCAGATATATGAAAGTGTTTACTATCAGTTGTTCAGGCATGAAAAAAACTGAACACAAAACATTAACCACACATCTAAGCCATTATCTTTAATTTACTAATTAGTGCTTAATGCAGTAATCGCTTGCAATCCCTTTATTTTTTTTCAAAATGTCTCTGTGTAGTGACATCTGTGGAGTCTCTGTGTAACGTTCATAATAGAATGGGTCTATTTTGAATCCAGCCCGGCTGTATCTGGGCTTCTTGAGATGAAACGACCAGTTTCCTTTGAGCATCCAAACCAGAGACTTCATTGGGGCTTGGAATGAAAGCAAATAAGCCCTTTTCATCTGAACAATAGTGCTATGTCAGCCCCCCTCTTGCCTTTAGCTTCTTCTAAAAGCATCTGGGCTTTCTAACCATATTAAATACTGTAAAAAAAAAAAAAGGACACCCAGGGATTAGGATCAGAGAAAGCTCAAAATGCACAAAAATGTAGGAAAAAGAAAACAAAACAACCCAGCATACTGGACCAATCTGAAGCTTGTTTAATTCAGCATTTAAACATGCACACACCCCACAAAGAAAACAATACCCCTCTCAGGAGGGAGTGCATTTTAATAAAATGCATACTTAAAGGACAGATCATGTTCTTATTAACATCTGGCAGACTATTGCCATCTTTGAGCACCGTTCAGAAACCACAGCTGCTGCAACCTATGACACAGAACTGTTCACCTATGCAGCGAGGATGAATAGAAGCTGCACAGTCATATTACCCTTGGGCTGCAATCTCTGCATTGGTTAGCAACAGGTTATGTGTGCAATTCACTATGTTGGTTTTCATCTGTTAAGACCCCACAGACTTGCCTCTCAGTACATGCTATCTTCCCTTCTCCACCTTGAATTGACCCATCTGATGGATGAGTCCTCACTGTCAGTGGTCTTCTGTAACTGGTAAGGGCCAATGTTTTTCAGCTCCACCCAATATATTTTGGAATAATTTTCCTTTTCTTAAAAGTCCAGGGTTGTGTCTGGATGACCTTCTAGAAGTGAGTAAATCTGATGATCTTCTAGAAGTGAGTAAATTCCGTGTGGCTCTGAAGGTTGAGAGAATGCCATCTGACTTTTTTTATTATGGATTTACAGTAGCATTGGTTTCGGTGTTTTTGTTGTAAGCCACCCAAGACCAGGTAAATTGTGGAGATACATGAGTTCTTAGTAAAGGCAAAGGTTCCCCCCGCACATATGTGCTAGTCATTCCCGACTCTAGCAGGCGGTGCTCATCTCCATTTCAAAGCCAAAGAGCCAGGGTTGTCTGAAGATGTCTCCGTGGTCATGCGGCTGCCATGACTAAATGCCGAAGGTGCATGGAATGCTCTTACCTTTCCACCAAAGATGGTTCCCATTTTTCTATTTGCATTTTTACCTGCTTTCGAATGGCTAGGTCGGCAGAAGCTGGGACAAGTGACGGGAGCTCACTCCATTACATGGCACTAGACATTCGAACTGCCCAATTGTCAACTTTTCTGATCAAAAAGCTCAGTGTCTTAGCCACTGAGCAAGTGGTGCATGAGTTCTTAAATGTGCATAATTCTCCTCTCCAGAGCTTCTTACAAATACTACTGGAAAAACAAAAGGCAGAAGAGTAGATAAAGGAGGCACTAATTAGTCCTGATACTTTTATTAAGAACTATTGAAGGAGGTTTGAATGAAAGTAGAAATGAATGTTATATTTTTAAACTTACAATGACATCAGCCTCCTTACTATTCTTTGTCACAGAGCCCAAAGAAAATAGTGTGGTAAAAAATGGGGTAAAATGTGAAATGAAAAAAAGAAGAAAAAGAAACAGGTTTGTACAGCTTTAGATGCTGACATTTTAAAACTAAAACGTATAATTAACATGAAAAAGCACCGTTCTATAAAATATCAAGTGCCATCCTCGCTCCAAAGCAAGCAGGCAGATGAACAACAAACTTTAAGAAAAAAATAAGTCTGTTTTTCTTTTCAAAAATTATATTAATTATACACAACAGAAGCTCCACAGTGATTTTCTTAAAGGAGAAGGGAGATAACAATTTTCATTTGATGACTAGAAGACACTGCTAGAACTTATAAATCACATCTGACTTCTCAGTGTCTTCTCTGTCTACATATATAATCCTAGTTGGACCAAAAATATTTCCACAGAATGCCTTTTCACTTGTCATTCATTAGACCAAGGGTGTCAAATTCAATGCCCGTGGGCCAGATGTGGCCCATGGGGTGCTTAAATTTGGTCCACGGGGCTGGCCTGGAAATAGCAAAGGACAAGCCTGTGGGGCTGGCAGGATGTTGCAGAAGGCCATCCAGGGTGAAAATGAGACACGGGGGGCATGTGTGATCCTCCTGCAGGAGGCATCCATCCTGCCCCCTCCCCGCAGCTGGCCCACGGAGAATAATGCTGATCCAACCATCAAAGAAATCCAGTTTGACACTCCTACATTAGACTGAATAATCTCTTACATTTGTCTAACCAGCACTTCTACATGATAAAATGGTAGCTGTTCCACCAGAATACAGAATTCTGAGCTCAAAGGAAGTGACTGGCCCAAGGTCATCCTGCTGGCAACTTCTCCAGGCAATTGCTAGAAGTCAATATTGACTTGAAGGCACCCCCTTCTTCCAAAAGGATGCATCGAACAGTTTATAGATCTATTCTTCATATTGTTGACAGTTTTGCCTTTCAGCTATGTTCAAAACTATTATTTGCTGTGAGTTTTGGAAGGATTAAGAAATACACCCAAGACTTTTGGTTCCATGTGTCCCAGGAGTCTAACAATGAATGCTTCTAAGGTTGAAACTTGATGAAAATCTCTTCCCTTCTAGGAAGCCAAACCAGGGAACATCAGTCAACCACTATTTGCATATAGTACCTCCAAAGATTAAGCTAGAGAATTGTGACTAGATTACCTTAAATTGCTGTAGTTGATGCTGCTATTCAAGACCACAATCAGCTGAACAGAACTTAAATTTGGTAATGAGTCAAATCCAGTAATATTTCTAATGCAAATATTGTAAGAGATGTACTGATTTGCAATGTGTTTCTGGGTGCAGATCAAGGTGCTAGATATCACCCATAAAAACCTATGCAGTTATTATCTGGTAACTACTTGTTCTGGACAGAAACAGCCTATCCACTTTGAGAAGGAAGAGTGTGCCTGTTGAATGTCTCTCCATTGAGATGATATATCAAACATTCCCATTGTTGAGAGTTCAGAATGGTTGCTAGTAAAAGAGAAAAACACTGCCAGAGCTAATCAATCAATACATAATGAATCAATCAGTCTAGACCAAGTGTTGTTCAAGCTTTACAATTTTAAGATATGTGGACTTCAACTCCAAGATGCTTCCAGCCAACATGAGAAGTCCACATATCTTAAAAGTTGTCAAGCTTGAGAAACAGAGATCTAGATAATAAAGTCCAGCAAATCTCCAGAAAGTCAAAGCCTAACCAACCAATCAGAAGCAGAAATATTCCCCTTGTTCTCAGAGGAGTTTTTTTAAAATGGGAAGAGACATCTCTCTTTTGCCTTAGACAATCTTCCATTCCAAGCTGGCTTGTGCCAGCTGAATTGAATCATCCCAGTCCCGGCATCAGTATTGATGAATCAGAAGAAATTAGTGAGCTAAAGGAAATATAGAGTGTGGGTATGACAAGAATCCTTTTGTTGATTCATATTAGAGATTGGCTTGCACAGAAGGGCTTAATATTGTCTTACTCTATTTCTCTCTCTGGTTTTTTTTTTACATCTTCTGTATATATAAAAATGTCTGTATGTGTGTGTGTGTATGTTCCAGCATAACTCTGGAATGCCTCAAGTAATTTCAACCAAACTTGGTGCACAGATGACTTACTCTCTGGAAACAAATACTAACACCCTTCAGGGCATGTGTTCTGTTATGATATAGCCTGTTGTGCCTTCAAATGGCTTCTACTGTACAGCACAGTGGAGTTACCATGGTAACGGCTTCACAGTACTCCACAAGGGGGCTCCCTCTGGTAATAGGGAAAATCTAACTTAGAAATTATGTTTGGTCTGTACATTTTCTCCCTATAAATAAATACCAGGAGAACGCTGGATTATCAGCAAGTATGTGTGTGTGTGTGTGTATATATATATATATATATATATATATATATATATATATATATATATATATATATATATATATATATATATATATATATATATATATATATATATATATATATATATATATATATATATATATATATATATATATATATATATATATATATATATATATATATATATATATTTGCTGATAATCCAGCGTTCTATATATATATATAGAATCCTTGCTATTGAAAGGATTCTGATATCCTTTCTTTCATTTGTCCATTGCTCTTTTAATGCTATACTGTCTGTTCAACTCTTAACAGACAGCTCTATCTTCTCATTAGATGCTGCATTCATTCTGGCAGGGATGTAGCTAAATGTTTTCTAGCTCTGATGCGGCAGAAAACAACGTCTACTTTCTCCCTCCACAGTAAACCACAAGGGGGAAATTTGCTCTTAAATAAAAGTGGTGCTGTCAGGCTACCAACTATCTCAAACAATGTGGGACAATGCAACAATAAGACTTGGACAGGAAGGGCTTAGGGACACCTGTGTAAAAGTGCCAGAAGTGTCCCTGTGTGCATCTGCAAGTGTGTACTCCATTATAGCTATTTATGGAAGAATGCATTTGTGAATATGCAGCAAGGCTGATATAAATAATGTTATTCCTCTGTGCTATGCTGTGGAATAAACAATTGCCTGCATTTCCCAACTCTGTCTCAATGAACTGAATTATTATGGAAAGGTGTTTAAGTAAGCTTGCTTCCCTGCTGAGAATTTTTATGAGCAATAGGAGAAAAAAAATTGGCTTGAGTCTGCTTAGTTATTAGCAGCCCTGTATTCCTCTAGCAATTCAAGAATTTTCTTACATTTCAAGAAATTGCAGTTTGAATGCATTAAAATTTCCGAGTTGGATATGCATCAGGTCAATAGTGACAGAGACTCGTTCATTTTGACTCTAGATACAGTTACAGGCATAATTCCAGTTAACAAGAGCCTTGCCAGACAGGGCCATTATTCTGCATCATGGATGGTCAACCAGAAACTCAAATATGGACAATAGTGAAGTAATGTCTATGGAAATGCTCAGTCATCTACCCTGTTTCCCCCAAAATAAGATCTCCCTGGATAATAAGCTCAGTTGGGCTTTTGAGTGCATGTGTTAAAATAATCCCTCCCAGAAAATACTGCAACACAGCAGCAGCCATGAGGTTACCACGCTCGCTGCCTCCTGCACCTCAAAAATAATAAGACCTCCCCAAAAATAAGGCCAAGCACTTATTTTGGGGGTTTCAAAGAAAATAAGACCCTGTTTTATTTTTGGGGAAACACGGTAGGTGATGGTTGTTGCAAAGGTGCTTTTTCGAAAGGCAACTGGACTTTGTTTTTCCTTGAAAATATTTCACTTCACATTCAAGAAACTTCTTCAGTTCTGACTGAATGGTGGAGAATAGAAGGATTCCATTCAGTCAGAACTGAAGAAGCTTCCTGGATGAGAAGTGAAACCTCTTAAAAGAAAAACAAAGTCCAGTTGCCTTTTGGAAAAAAATACCTTTGGGACAATAATGGAATAATGTTTTTTTTCCACAGTTGTGCCTAAGAAATACAAATCTCACATGAGTCAAGATGTGCCACACACAGTTGTCAATACAAATAGTCATTAATTGAGCAATCCTCCATGGATCTCTCTGCTCCTCTTTTAACCTCTAAATTATAGGGACACAGTGGCTCAGTGGCTAAGACGCTGAACTTGTCGATCAGAAAGGCCGGCAGTTCGGCTGTTCGAATCCCTAGCGCCGCATAACAGAGTGAGGTCCCATTGCTTGTCCCAGCTTCTGCCAACCTAGCAGTTCGAAAGCACATAAAAAAAATGGAAAAATAGGGATCACCTTTGGTGGGAAGGTAACAGCACCTTTGGCATTTAGTCATGCCGGCCACATGACCACAGAGATGTCTTTGGACAGCATGGTTCTTCAGCTTTGAAACAGAGATGAGCACCACCCCATAGAGTTGGGAACGAGTAGCACATATGTGTGATGGAGATCTTTATCTTTATCTACGTCAGTGTTTCTCAATCTTGGCCATTTTAAGATGGGTGGACTTCAACTCCCAAAATCCCCCAGCTAGCATGGGCTCATTGGGGGATTCTGGGAGTTGAAGTCCACCCATCTTAAAGTGGCTCTCACGGTTGAGAAACACTGATCTATATTATTTCATGTATCTAGATTATGATTTCCCCTTACATGTGTTTCTCCAAATTAACGGATTCCAGATGCTGTGCTCTCTTTAGAGGGTACTCTGGTATCCTAATAATTTTGGCTGCAGTTCATCAGAACAATCAAGTGATTCGGAGAAAGAGGCTAATTTTGTAGGAAAAAAGGAAATAGAAATAGAATAGAGTGGGGGGAAAGGAGAAGGGAATGTCATGTAAGCTGGTTGTAAGCCTCTCCTACTGGCAAATAGGTTAAAATGAAGACATAATCCTACTAATCAGTTGGAGAAGGCTTTGTCTCTTTATCAGATCTATTGATGAGGAGCAATTAATATCTCTTCAGGACTTTCAGGAGATAGTGACATCCCAGCCAGCCATTAGAGAAGAGCTTAAAATGGTTATCCTTTCCAAAGAGGACAACATTGGATTAGCTCCTGGAAACTGTTCCTTCCCTGTACCCAAAAGAGTAGAGACAACTAAGACTGCTGGAAGGAAGAAGTAGTGAAATTAAAAGCTGGTGAGAACTTTGTTGCAGAGTAATGAGGCAGCATCTGGAGAAGCCATCCTACTCTTCAGAATGTATGACTCTTCTCCAACCTCCCTCAGGGTTACTTGCAACTGAGATACTTTCCGGATTATCTCATGAACTTTTGCGAATTCAGATCAGTAGTGGGTTCCTACCGATTCAGACTGGTTTGGCAGCCTGGATCACTGGAACCGGCAGTGACCCAGGCCTGCCACATCCCAAAACTGGTTCCCCAGGTGGCACTGATGGCACCGCCATCTTGTTTTTCAGTTCTTCAAATGCACACACACAAGCGAACTGGCAGTAGCTCCTGCCGGAACCCACCCCTGATCCAGATCTATGGCTCAAGACTCACAACTTTCTCTTCTTGTTTTCCCTTTAGGACCTGACTTGAGTCACTAAGTTAAAAAGACCAAGCTATAAACAGTGAACCATGCTATTTGCAAGAGGCTACTAATCACAGATTTTCTAGCCAGCTGCTCTTTTTTCTCCACATTAGGCCAGCGATGCCAATTATTTAAGAGTGATTTATAGTGATTACAGTCATAAAACAGAATAATCATTTCCAGACTATGGAATTTTATCTTCTTTTGGAGATAAAATTGATCTATCTTTCCCCTACAACATTACACCCACAACAATGTTTTACACGATTTAAGAGATGAAAAACAATAACCTTCCTCCCTTTAAGTAACTTTTAGTGATTCCTTTGTTATTTTAAAATGATTTTTTAAAGATTTTCTTCTTTTACAGAAAAGTGTGCTTTCCACATGTGCCCGCATATGGACATCTGTATGCATTAATCCATACAAATTACATTGATGGTTCAAATTATGGCAATGTCAGTCATCCAGAAAAATAGCCTCTTGGACTTTAAAGTTGAAAGAAGAAAATTCAATTTAAAATCTCCCCTGTAGGGAATAAAATTGAACAATTTTACTAAAATCTTTCAAAGATCAGAAATAGCCATTGCCTAATCCTGATTAAAAAAAAGTTACATAATTTAGATACACATATTGTGCTACACCATGATTTATTTTAAATATTATTTGGACAAAAGAAATTCTTGGCTCTATTGCAGCACTAAAGCCTAAATTATACTTTATAATCCACACATATACAAAAAGTGTAAAGACAGTATATATTAATTTCTATAAGACCTTTATTTTTTATTAATGTTAAAAACTGTGATTTTAAAAATTGCATTTTAACCTTCTGAGGCAACTTCAATCAGTATTCCAAACATCAGCAAATAGCAAAACTGTCAGTTCAGGCTGATAAAATGACTTTTTTCTTAAATCCATTTGACACTGATAGTGCTACCTGTGTCAGGTTTTCCGACAATATCTAATTTTAACCTATATGCACTTGCTTGGAAGTGAAGCAATGGCAGTTATCAGCAAATAATACAACTTAATGTCATTCTTCATGTTAAATCACATGATCCAGGACATGAACTAAAATGTAATTTGAGAATTGTTGACCTAGCCATGAAAATGGGGTTCTTACAGTAACAGAATAACAGAATAGCAGAGTTGGAAGGGACCTTGGAGTTCTTTTAGTCCAACTCCCTGCTCAAGCATTAGACTCTGCACAACTCCAGACCAAAGGATATCCAACCTCATCTGAAAAGCCTTCTGTGATGGAGCATACACAAATTCTGAAGGCAAGCTGTTCCACTGGTTAATTGTTCTCACTGTTAGGAATTTTCTCTAGTTCTCCCCTTGATTATTTCCCATCCATTGTTTCTTGACTTGCTTTCTGGTGCTTTGGAAAATAGGTTGACACCTTCTTCTTGGGGTGCCCCCTCAGCTATTGGAACACTGCTATCATGTCACCTCTTTTCATTCAGCTAGACATACCCAATTCCTGCAACCGTTCTTCATATGTTTTAACCTCCAGCCTGCTAATCATCTTTGTAGTACAGCCTTCTCTTCCCTTCCAATATATCTAGGAGTATATTTATGGTGTAACATGTGTCAAGATTTTCTTGCCTCCTTTACAGGTATTTAAAGCCAATGGTGCATTACATGATAATAACTCCAGCAGACTAAGAGCTCCTATTACTTTCTGAAGCATTCTAGAGCTTGGTCATTTGTGCAGGGCAGTGTTGCTCCCAAATAACCATGAATGAGTTTGCAGGTACAGTATTTGGAACCAAGATACTAGAACAAAAGAGATCCCTACATTAGCTGACATCTTATTTATTTATTTAATTTATATGCCCACACATCTCAGAGGTGATTCTGATTAGCTTGCAATGCAAATATTCTCTGTTAAGCGTGTAATGATAAAGATAGCTGGAGAAGATGAGACTCAAACCAAGTAGGGAATGAAGAAATAAATTTAACACACTAGAAGAAAGCTGTCAGAAGGAAAATGGACAGAGATGATGGCTTCAATATAGAACCTGCATTATATAAAATTGAATCTTTTAAGATTTTTAAAGGATGGCCTACATAGCCCTAAGAATCTAAACTAGATTTATGTATTTCATAGATTGAACATGATTAGGCAAATTAAGACCACTTTGACCAATGCTACACTATCAAACATATTAAATACCTGCTAGCCTACAGCTTGTTTTTTCCCTTAAACATTAAAATACCAAAATAAGTAAAACAATGTTTTAAAAATAATTTCATCTGGTAAAAAAAAAAAGACATGAATATGCCACCATGGTAAACAAACAAACAAATAAACAAAAAAAGGTAAAGGAATCCCTGGGATTTTATTCCACTCGTTGTTGCCGACTGTAGAGGCAGTGCTCATCTCCATTTCATAGCCACTGAGAGAGCGCTAATCGCCAGCATGTGGCCAGCATGACATCACAGAGTATTGTTACTTTCCCACCAAAGTGGTAACTATTTACCTACTTGAATTTGCATGATTTTGAACTGCTAGCTTGGCAGGAGTTGGAGTGAGAACAGGAACTCGCCCCATCACATGGTGATCAGGTCGCGAACGTGGCCTGTCAGTTGTCCATCTGATAAGCCGAGTGTCTTTAACAATGATCCACCTCTCTGTCACCATGAGCCTTAACAATTTTCAAGGGGGCCATAGAAGAAAAGAATCTCAATGAACATTGACCTTTTAGATATTTCAATAATCAGGACAGCCATAAATCAAAGGACAGCAAATATATACTGTGAGTAGAACTGTAGATGTTGTTGTTAGTTGCGAAGTAATGTCCGACCCATCGCGACCCCCATGGGCAAAGTTCATCCGGGGCTTCCTGTCCTCTACCATCCTCTGGAGTTCATTTGAGCTCACACCGACTCATCCAGCCACCTCATTCTCTGTCACCCCCTTCTTCTTTTGCCCTCAATCTTTCCCAGAATGAGGCTCTTCTCCAGGGAGTCCTTCCTTCTCATTAGGTGGCCAAAGAACTTGAGTTTCATCTTCAGGATCTGGCCTTCTAAAGAGCAGTCAGGGTTGATCTCCTCAAGGTCTGATCACTTTGATCACCTTGCAGTCCAAGGGACTTGCAGGAATCTTCTCCAGCACCAGAGTTCAAAGGCCTCAATTCTTTGGTGCTCAGCCTTCCTTATGGTCCAACTTTCACAGCCACACATTGCAACTGGGAAAACAATAGCCTTGACTATACACACTTTTGTTGGCAGGGTGATGTCTGTGCTTTTTAGGATGCTGTCTAGATTTGCCATAACTTTCCTCCCTAGGAGCAAGCGTCTTTTAATTTCTTGGCTGCAGTCCCCATCTGCGGTGATCTTGGAGCCCAGGAAAATAAAATATGTCACTACTTCCATTTCTTCCCCATCTATTTGCCAGGAATTGAGAGGGCCCAATGCCATGGTTTCAGTTTTCTTAATGTTGAGTTTCAAGCCAACCTTTGCACTCTCCTTCTTCACCTGCATCAAGAGGCTCTTTAGCGCCTCTTCACTTTTTGCCACTAGAGTGGTATCATCTGCATATTTGGGGTTGTTGATAGAACTGTGGAGCCATTCCAAAAAAAAAACCACCCCAAAACCACACCCTTTGTGTTGGTTTCCTTCTTTCACTCTCAGGCATTTTATAAAGATGGCAATTAGAACAAAGGAAAATATGAGAGAGAGGGAGAGAGCAATCTCTTATTATTTGTCCTGTAAGCTGAGAACTTCCCCAATTATAAAGTGCAAAGAGTGTGACTCTAAAGCTCTTCATATAGATTCCTGAACACATTGGGTGTACTAGGAGGCTTTGTTTCCAGAGATTCACTGAACTACTTTGTGGCACTGATGGTTTCTGATGCACAGAACCATCCATGCTTGTAAATTTCTTTCTAATGGCTGGGTCTTTGGCCAATCAGTGCACATCAGTAATGGTGGGTACGAAGCATGATCCCATCACTATCTCAATTATGCTGTGAAAGCATGGTGGCATCTCTCCCAGGCTTTGCACTAGCGTTGACAAGAGAGAGATATGCTGTATTATTTATATCCGATTGCCACAGTTATTCTGTTTCTTCAGTCTCCATTTAATGTGCAGGTATGTGCAGCGTGGAGCTAATAAAGCCCAATTTAAACATGTAATAGAAGCAAAACAGCCCCCGAATTGAAATGACATAGAAATAGTCTTAAGGGGAAACAAGGAATGGGGGGAAGGAAGACTAAAAGGTTCATGTTAGATTGGGTAATGGAGAGGCACACAAAGGTTGTTAATGGTAACAACAGCTCTTTATTAAGTACAACAAGTGAGAACAATCCAGCGAAGGTTGAGTCTGACAGCAAACCTTTTATAGGCAGCTGTCAGACCCTTTGACCAATAGGATTAAACCTCTGTTCCCACCGGAACAGAGGACCTTGGTGGAAACCACTGTAGTTAGAACAAGTATCTAACAGTTCTGGAAATGAAAAATGGTTGTAAATGGTTTTCACGTTCCTTTGCTGCCCCCGGGGAGATGCTCTTGAGATAAATGTGATACCAGCTGTCTGTTTTTAAATATAAACTCTGCTAAAATAGCAAACCAAGCAGCATTAAACACAAAAAAAGTAGGCTTATTACGGAACAGAGTGATTGACAATATCATTTGAAATAATGATGAGGCTCTTGGAGGACGTTTATTCTAAAATAATAATTGTGTACTTGGGCAACTTGGAACTTAGTGGAAAATTCATAATTCACATTGTACTCAAAATATCCTTTGCCCATTCAGCTTCCAGTTCTGCTTGATGTTATATGAAGTTGTAGATGGAACCCGGGAAGAAATAATCCATATCAAGTGACTGTCTTTTTGTCACTTATTTTCACCCAGTTCTTATGCATATTTTGTTCAAGGTCAGACTTCGCCTAAGGACATTCCTTTTTTGCATGCACTCGACAAACAACACAAATATACTATAGCCAAAATCATTGTAATTTATGATCTGTCCAGATGCAATCTAAATATGTAGCAATTCTAAATGGCAGTGTAAATCTCAAATTCTGTCTTTTAGATGAATAAGCACCAGGGTTGCCGATGCCACCAGAAATTTTCCTATCAATTAGGAATTAATACAACTCTTAATTAATTTGTTCTCCACAGTTTTGCTTGGCATCCTTTTAACAGTTTGCCTTTTACTTTTTGTTTTGTTTTTAGATTTACAAATTACTCTTGTCGTCCCAAGAAAAAAAAATTAAGGGCATGATTGGAGTTTCTTGAAGTCCGAATCATCAATTAGAGAGCACATCCACAAAAGTTACTAGCACCATTGGGTAAGTAAACATTTGAATACTATCATAAGTTTGTCTTTTCTTTTATCTAAACATCTGCTGGTGTGGGGAGGGGAGGGGGAAAGAACATTTGACCTCTGGTGCTTTTTCTTGCCACAAGCAAAGGATTCATTCAAAAGAATCATTGGTGAACCAAGATTTTAGCAGGAGTCTTGTTCTTAGAGAGAAATGATTAATAGTCTTCTCCAGTCTGGAGTTTGTGCAAACTGTTAATTATGGGCGGAAAATGCTCCCCATTGTATGAACCAAGGCTGAAAAACCTTTGGAGGTCATACTGTGCAAAAATCTTCTCCTTTTCTTCAGTATTATTTCTATGATTCTGATGAAATTTAAATAGACTGTTTATTTCAATTTAGAAAAGGATGTGTGTTTGTTTGTGTTACTTATTTAGTTGCTTAGGCCAAGAGAAGTGTATGAATATCTTCTCTTTACTTCTACAGTCTTCTCTCTAGCTTTATGGCTGCCTCCCTGGCTTTTCATTTTTTCATACCCCATGACGGGTCTCAGGAGGGAATTCCTTCCACCTGGACCTTGTTTTTGGTGGGAATTTATCAGCAGCCAGGGAAACCCCCTAACAATGGAATGCTGCGTAAATGAAAACAACCCAACAAGAGTCACCTCCATCAGTCTCCAACAAAAATACAACTAGTCCTCAACTTGCAACCAAACTGAGCTCAACATTTCTACTGCTAAAGGAGACATTTGTTAAGTGGCTTTTGCCCTTTTTATGACCTTTTTTGCCACTGTTGTTAAATGAATCACTGCAATTGTTAAGTTAGTAACACATTTGTTAAGAGAGTCTAGCTTCCCCATTGTCTTTGCTTGTCAGAAAGTCCCAATTGTCAGGTAATCCCATGCAATGGTCATAAATATGAATCGGTGGCCAAATGTTTGAATTTTGATCATGCAACAATCCTAAAAACGTGTAACTTCAAATAGTCACCCAACAAAATGTGGTTAAGTTCGAGGACTCTCTGTATGCTCAACAAAAAAACATCAGGAGAAAGTCCTAAAGGTGCTTTTCCCAAATGTTTCCATTTCTTATTCAAGAAGCTTCTTCAGTTCTAACCTTTGAAAGAAAACACCAAGAAACTTCCAGTTGCCTTTTGGAAAAAGCACCAGTGGGATAGCCATGATCTGGATGATGGAGAAATTCCAAGGATATCAGGAGAAAGTGAAAAATAAAATGTTGAAGCAGCCTGAAAATAGAAGTCTCTTCTGTCTCAGGAGGAACCTTTGACAAATTGCAAAATGTGGGGTCCTTGGTGTTCTCAGAGCTTGGTTGTTTTCTTGCAGACATTTCATTACCTAGACTAGGTAACTTCATCAGTGCTAGTAAAGAGTGGGGATTGCTCTCAGTTTACATTCTAGTGGTTTGCCCTCTCAGTGTTGGTGGGAGTGATCTTGGAGGTTCTTTGGTTGGGCTATTTATTATTACCTTGTTTGGCAGTTCCTTGATTGGAGTATTGTTTATTCCAATCTATTGTTGGTCTGATGTTAATCTTGGAATTAACCTAGGCTCATCTGGGTGTTGATTGCTGGTGTGGGTGGGTGGGTGCTTTCATCTTTTCGTTCCCATTTTGGCTTGTTGACTTGTATCTTTTGCACAGTATGTACAATATGTTTATGTCTATGTGTCCATTGTTGGCTAATTTGTCAGAGTGCCAGGCTTCTAGACATTCCCTAGTGTTTTGGACTTGGCTTGATCTAGGATGGTCAGTTGAAAATATGGTTAAGTCTGTCCATATGTTGTGAAATTAAAGAATTTTCAACATGTCTTGGCTGGCTGGTTTACTTAGGATGTTTTGGAGGGCTTTTGTTGGCTTGCACGCTACTCTGATTTCATGTGTTTCTAATAGTATGTGTTGGTAGTTTCTGAGATGATTTTTGATCTGTGGCAGTGTTATTTTTATTTTTTTTACAGCTTGTATTGGTTGTGCTAAATTGGATTGTGTGGACAGGTAATTTTTGATGAAGTTTCGTGGATATACCATACTTTTTGCAGGAAGGTGTTGTATGGATGCTGTTACCTTTTTCTGCTGTGCAGAGCTGCTGCAGTGTGTTTGTGCAACATTTAAGTAAAGCATGATTTGCAAATTCACAATTGCATTTAGGATTAGGTAAATTCAGGAGACAACTCTTCATTTCTCTCCTTTATTTAGAGTATTTGTCTATAAATGTGCCTCATCAACTAGCAATGTTGATAACACAAATTTTCTCCCTTCCTCAATTTTACAAAACCAAAGTTTATCTGAAAATTGTGTACGTGAGCGCAAGTGAGCAACCTTAGCAGCTACTTTTTAAAAAGTATATTCTTCAAAGTAGCCTTTTTCTATCAATGTGAACCTGTACGCTGAAAAAAAATCAGGTTCTCTAAGAAATAGTCTGCTCAGCTCCTGAGTATACAGCCAGTGGTGGAATTAAGCCAGTTGACACCTATTTGGGAGAACCGGTTGTTAACTTTCTAATCAGTTCGGAGAACTGGTTGTTGGAAGAAATCTCATTTTGTTTGTTTTTTACACTTTAGAGGGCTAATTCTGTAAAGAAGACAGGAAGGAAACATCCTGGTGTTGTTTCTAGCCTAACCTTTAGTGCCCTGCTTACAGAAGCTGCCTCGCCAGTTAACACTTATTACATTGTAACAGCTAAGATGAAGTGCCTGTCGATGTGAGTGATGTTGAGTTGGCCATGCCCACATAGTCACATGACCATCGAGCCCCACCTACTCAGCTGCTCATTAGAGCAGAGAACTGGTTGTTAAATTATTTGAATCCCACCACTGTATACAGCCCCTCTTTTTCTCTCTTGCGCACACACAAAGACATAACCTCCCTTTACAATAATTGCATAATCACAGCCAATGTTTACGAAAGTTGGAAAAATCAACAATGAACAACCAGTGCCATTTTCATTCTGATTTATGACATCACTTAATAAACAGCTGGTAGGAAATATAATGAGTAAAAACTAAATAAATCCAACTATTGTTTAAGAAGCACAAAATAGGTGAAGCAATGCCTTTTACTAAAACAGTCTCTGCTGATAGGAGTGTGATTTATTGAAGAACTTATGCCTAGACTGAAGCCAAAGCAGACTCTGGCCATTTTCTAAATCTACCATGAGATTTCTGAATGTGCCCTTGTACACACAAACAAATTGCCCCTTCGTTGTTTTGAAAAATTGGAATATTGATGGATTTCTTGTTTAATTTAGTTCCTGTCTTTTAAAGCATCCTGTCTTTCCGATTCGTCAGATTTATAATCTCAGTCAGAGGTAGAGTGACATTTATGTATATTTATTATACACTTGTGTCCTGTCCTTTAATGTTTTCTTGTCCTTGAGATTTATTTATGGGTTTTTTTTCTCTATGCAAGAACCAGAGTCAGAAGCTTAACTCATGTATTTACATATGTTTTCTGAATCATAAATTTTCTAAACACAGTAGCTCTTCCTGTCCTTAAAACTTCAGTCGTTTGCTTTCTTGCTGCTATTCCCCTTTGACTCTATTCAAGAAATACTAGCAGGAATAACACATTTCAGGAGTTGTAATTCTGCAGGTCACATGTCAAATTTAACCGTCTTTGAAATCCCATGATGATAGATTAACCTAAAGAGAGTCATTCCCCAGCATTATGCCCCTCTGCCTATATAGAAAAACCTTTTGGGGAGACAGATTGTCTGACCATGGAGGGGTTCCTTGGTTGGATAAGCTGAGAAAATCAGTGCCTATTACTAGGTGGACAAAGTTGTTAAATGTAGTTATTCTTTCAACTGGAACTGGTCTCAACAAAACAGCCCTGTTGTAAAATGAAATAAGGAAGAGAAGAATCTCTCTCTCTCTCTCTCTCTCTCTCTCTCTCTCTCTCTCTCTCTCTCTCTCTCTCTCTCTCCTCCCTCCCTCCCTCCCTCCCTCCCTCTCTCCTCCCTCTCTCCCTTCCTCCATCCATCCATCCATCCATCCAGCTTTTGGGGTCACCAAAAACCTTTTCTTCTGCAGCCACAATGGGTCTAAGAAATCTGCTCCTTTGCCAGAAGTAGGTTATTAAAAATAATCTTCATTCTGAGAAAAGACATATTTTTGTTCATGTACATGAAATTTGGAACTTTGACATAGTGTGGTATGTTTCTCTACAACAAGAGGAGGAGGAGGATCTGGACGGGTGGATGGATATAGATGGAGATGGATGGATGGATGGATGGATGGATGGAATGGATGGGTGGGTGGGTGGATGGATGGTGGATGGATGGATGGATGGTGGATGGATGGATGGATGGATAGATAGATAAATGGATAGATACCAGTAGATAGCTAGATTAGGTAGCTAGGTAGATAATATAACTGAAGGATTTGGATGGAGCTGCATTATAAATAATAAATACTATTCTGTGGGGGGTTTGAAACATCCTTTCATCCATAGAACCAAAGTATACTGACACCATTGTTGCAAGAAGACAGAGCAGCAGTATGTTGTCAGGAAGCAAGTGAGAACATTGTCCTTTGACTGTAAATGTAGATATTCCCAACATTAAAAAGACTTGTTTCAATCAAAGTCCTAGATTAGTAATGGAATTCTGGCTGTGTAAGAAGGCCCATCTAGTCATTTATCAACTGTTTCCTTTAGAGAGAAATCTTATTTCTTAACTATCCAATGGCATTCTTTTTATCAAGAATAACTGCCCAATTATTGTTTTCTTTTGACTATTGATTCTATGGTCTTCATAAGTTACTGTCTCCAGTTCTGAAGACTCATGACAGTTGAAGAAGAATTCAGACAGAACATCATCAAAACTACAAGTGATATTCTGATTTGATAAAGCTGGCATCTGCAACTTTTTTCCATCCACCAAGGATGATCAGGCACTATAAGAACAGTTGGAGGGTTTTGTCATTTTTGTTTTACTTTTGAGAAAGGAAAACTGCAGGATGATAGGGCTCTTAAAGTATCCCTAGGAGTGTAGATGTCCAACGCCAAAATTCTATTTCCTGGAGAGTATAAAATTCGAAATCTAGGAGGAAACTGTCAACCAAACATTAGGAGAATCTTCCTGGTTCTAAGAGCAATTTAAAACTGGAATTGTTTAGTCAACTAAGGAGATGAGGGGGTCCCTTTAGCTGGCTATGTTAAGCATGGAATATATACCGCTCTCTGTTGAGCGCTTTTAATTTGGATTGCTGAACAGAAGAGGGAGTATGATTTGCTTTCTTTTCAAGTCTCATTTCCATAATTTCTATGAATAAGGTCCTGCTGATAAACAGAATATTTTCTAAGGGAAACACTGATGCATTACAGCTACATGTGGCTTTGCAAACAGCTTTAAAAGCCCCCCAGATGCAAATGCCAGAACAACTTGCTACCTTTTCTCTATAACTTTTATTTATTTACTTAAAATATGGCTGCTCATTTAAGAACTCTGACGGCTCAGAACAACAGGAAAACCAATAAATGTAACAATCATAAGACCATTAAAAAAAACCTAATAATAGTGAAGTAATCAGCATTTCCAGAAAATGGCATCTTCGATTAATTTTGAGCTAGCTTTTTTTTTTCGGTTGTTGGTTGTTTGGGATGGAACTCAGAATTTCCAAAACTTGCCATGAAAAATTCTGCCCACTGCAACACTACAGTATAGAATTTCCTACTAATACCAATAAATATTTAAAAAAATATTTACAATCAAAAGTTTAGCTAGCTGGTGCAATCTTAATTAGCAACAAAAGTAAAATCCATATGCATCCTTCAGTCACTACAGTCTACACACAGTCACTAGTTCAACACATCAATGTACTAAATATTGATTAGAAATAATTTCACGTACCGATAATACTATACAACACAGAACAATTAAATCTAAGAGATCTCTAAGACAAAAATGTGTCCTTATTGACAAAAACATAGCCACAGTTAATAACACTCTTGGAATCTTACAGTCTTATTTATCATTAAGTTTATCAGACTTCCCTGGCAATAGAACTAATAGAAGACAATCCTTTTCTGATGAACTCCAGCATAAACATTGTAAGATAAGGCACTCAATTTCACTGGGTATAGCTCTTGGTTATTGCATGAATAAATCAGCAAATAAGTATGTAATTAATACCATATTTAGCCTGGCCTAGATGTGAAAGATTAGTCTTAGGGTAGATATATACAATTGTAGTAACATCATAAAACTTTATCATCCTTTTCTGAGCAACCTTGACTGAGTTGTGATCCTGTGATCCTAAGACTTTCCTTTTGTCTAGAAATAGCTGTCATTTTTCCACCCCCTCACTCTTCCCTGAGTCTTCACACTGCCTGGTATAGGGTCGATGTTCAGGGCTCAGAACCCTGGACAGCATCCCAATGTTCGGGGAATTGGTTGAAGTTTAAACAGGATTCAGGTTAATGTCAGGGTTCCAAGTAACACCCCCAACAGAAGAAGACTCCGAGGCTTGAAGTTCTTCAAAGTTCCATTTATTAGAGATGTCATATTGGCACATTTGGGAAAACCCGAATCTGAAAGCTTCCAGGTTTTCCCCACCCAAAAGAAAGTCCAAGCACCTACCCAGCACCCACATGTCCATCACATGGTCTTATCAAAGCACCGTCCCAACTGGAGATACCTCTCAGTCACACCACTCCAGGTGAAGGGCAGAATGTCCTTGACTCTCGGAGAAAGGAATGTTGTTATGATTATATATCACCCCAGCTCCATACAATCCCCCCTCCCCGCTTCCTACAGCACTAAATATGGCAGGCCTAAAGATCCAATGGCCAAGATAGCTTCCTGACAATAACAACGATAAAGTCAATGTTCTGGATAAAAGAGACACTTCAATGTCATTTGGACCTCAACAAACAACAACATCCACACAACCTTGGAAAATCTAGAACACATTTCCGTACCATGCCAAAGTGACCAAATTCATGGGACCTTGACTTCAGCACACAACCAGTTCAATTTCCTTATCTAAATGACACAATCTCTATGTTCTATCTTCCATTTACTAGCTTTTTTAAAAAAAAATTGCTGAAGTGAAAGAACACAAAAGATTGAAAAGTGTTATCTTCTTTTTATCTCCCGAGCCTTATTTATATGCAGAGAAGCATAGAGCACTGAAATTGCTATCATATTTTGCGATCGCTGGGATTTCTGATTAGAAATTCATTTATGCAAGCTTGGAAAAAAAAATGTAAATAATTAGTAAATTAATAGAGACATAATAAAGTTTATCGAGGGAAATAAGCAAAGCTGTTTTCTGATATTATGCACATGTTAGATTTTCGAGCCATTTACCCTCGTCTGATTGTCATTTGTTCCTCTCTCCTTGCCAAGCTAAGTTACAGCTTTCCTATTAGGGTCCTAAAGCCTTTTTACAATAGAGAACTAGCTGTGGCTTTGACACAAAAATTGAACTATGCAGAAGTTATGCACACGTGTGCATTTTAAAGGATTAGTTCATCATGCAATCATCTCTTCAAATGTCTAGAGCTTCTCTGGCTTCCCCAAAGTCCTAAGGAAGACATCAAGAACTATTTCTTGAGCCAAATCCACATGCAGAGTGCATATTTAGTGAATTTGATGCTGTACCTTTTGCCTGGATGATAATATTTGCATGTGAATATTTCATCTTTCAGTGAGCTTTGATGATTTAGATATTGAAACAGGAAATTTCTTTTCTGAGTGAGCACAGCAGGAGAGGAAATCTTTTTCAAACAGAAGCACCACCACCACAACAAGAAGTTGGGATTGAAAATGGAAAATGCAAATGTCATATAGATACTCAGGTTTACATGCCAGTCAATGTAAGCAAGGCTTTATTTGCTTTTCCTTTGTGGGAGTGGAGAGAACGATAGCAATATGTGGCAATGTGAACCTCCAGAATCGCTTAGGCAAGAAACAGCATTACATACATCCACCGCAATTTCTCTTGACTTTCAAGTTTAAAATACCCAAGAAAATCAATGGAATACTTCTGGGGACTAACTGCTGCTTGAACCTGCTTGGTGTCTGGAGGAAGGGCTGACAAATTCCTTTTTCTTTCTTGTTCTACAATTTTTCAGAATGAAAACAGCATCTCGGTTTAAAAATTCTAGAAACAGGATGTTTCAATATTCTTAATATCTCAAACAAGATCTTTCAAGTGAAGATTTTTTTGCATCCCATGAATCATAATATGAGATAGCCATATGAGATGATTGATAGATAGATAGATAGATAGATAGATAGATAGATAGATAGATAGATAGATAGATAGATAGATGATAGATGATAGATAGATGATGGAGGAATGGATGATGGATAGATGGATATGGTGGATGAGCTCGATAAGTTAGTATCTAGGAAGAGAGAGAGATGACAGATAGATAGATAGATAGATAGATAGATAGATAGATAGATAGATAGATAGATAGATAGATAGATAGGATAGATAGGATAGATAGATATTAGATGATGGAGAAAGAGAGATGTGATAGATATGATAGATGATGGTAGATGATCAGATAGCTTGTAAATTAATAACTAGGGAGTGATAGAGAGATGGTAGGTAGGTAGGTAGGTAGATAGGTAGATAGATAGATGATAGATAGATAGATAGATAGATAGATAGATAGATGATAGATAGATAGATGATAGATAGATAGATAGATAGATAGATAGATAGATAGATAGATAGATAGATAGATAGATAGATAGATAGATAGATAGATGGTAGATAATGGTGGATGATGGTAGATGAGCAGATAGGTTGATAGCTGGAGAGAGAGAGGGAGGGAGGGAGATATCAGATGAGTGTGTGAGAGAGAAAGAGATCCATTGGCAAAGTGACTGTTGGAGTTGTGAATCCCTGACACGCTAACAGAACTGCCATCCTGACTCAACCACTTTGGCCTCAGGTTCATGAGCCTACAGTCCAAAGGGATTTCAATGTCACTCAGCAAGTCTCTTCAAAATCTCCACAGCATTCCTGTCCTACTTTGTGTTCTCATTCCCCTAGAGGTGTTTTTTTTAAAAAAAAATGAAAATAGAGCATTCCAGGAAACTCACTATGATGTGGCATTTTGCTTGGGTCTAATAAAGTCATGTATTTAATACGGCTTTTGGATATTCCCTCCATGCACTCCATAATGATGGATGTCCAGGTAGCCCACAGAAACTAGATAATATTTTTCTATTTGCCAAACACTGTATTGACTTTTCAAGGCTGCGATTGTGAATCCATTATCCCCCCCTGCTGACTAAAATAGATTCTCAAACCAAGGCCACCGAGAGAGAGAGAGAGAGAGAGAGAGAGAGAAAACACACAAAAATGCATTTATATCGCCTGTTTTGAAGTCATGGGGTACAAAACCTGGCAAATTATTTCTATTTCTCTCTACTTCCCTATTGTATCTCTAGAACCCTTTTATAGAGGTTTCCAAAGAAATGAAAGCCCTTCTTAGGCACACCAGGGGCACCCCATTAAATTGGCCCTAGCCTTTTTTTCTGCCTCAGATAGGTAAAATTAAAAAAAAAAATACTTGGTGGCAAATAGACTGTAGAACAAAACCAAAGATGATTGAGAGATCAAGCTTGAAAATGCTTAATTTGACTAGCTATTTCTCCAAAGTTTTCTTCCTTTGCAAAAGAGTTTCAAGGTACTTGAGAATTTCAATGATACATTTCCAGTGCTGATTCATATGGATGAGTACTTAATGGGTTTTTTTTTTAATAAAGGAGAAGATATCCATACATATAGTATCACACCTACAGTATTTTTCTAAAATATTTGTCACTGCAATTACTGCTTTTGAATGTGTTTATGACAGACTATTGTTTTACTGGGAATCTATTGCTGTGGTTACAATTTTTTTTAAGAAATAACTTTAATCTACTATATCCACTTTAAAGTATTTGTATTTTACTTCAGGTTTCTGTGATTCTAAAAGGTTTTAGGATAATATGTGTCAAGGCTCCGATTAATGCACTCAAGCAAATCAGAGACTTATGAATTAAAAAATAAACACTTTGTAATATAGAGACCTGACACTAGCTCCTAGCTCCTGCTTAACACTGCATATTTTAAGTGGTCCTTAAAATAGAATATGGATTAAGGGAAGTCTGGTTCATGTCAGTTCTGCATATTTTCATTTATTTATTCAGCTTTGTTCTTTAACTAATAACACATTTCCTGTTTAAACAGGAAATCCATCGCAGTTGTTTTACAGATGTTCTATCTAGGGTTTCCTTAATTTATGGACTTCTCTGAAATTACTTATTTGAAATATCATTAAACCACATACAACACTTTGTACTTCTAAGCAGTACACAACAACAAAAATGTGCAATAAATCAATCAATCATGGAAAGATCTGATATAATTTTTTTTAATTTTTTTTTAAAATGATGAAGTCAATTATTATTTTTTAATGTTAATGGATTTTAGTAGCTAGAAGCAATAGTTCCGCATTAGCAACATAGCATAATAATATGCTCTACTGAGTCATTTGTGACTTTGCAGATGTCCTTAAGATGTGATTATTTAACTCTGTAGATGCTCAGCACACATTAAAACAAATGTTTATCTGTCTGACTATCAAATGGGGTTTAATGACCTGTGATTCTAATTGCTCCAGTTTGCCTTAGCTCTTGATGGAAAGGCATACACACTTGCCTTTCTGGCAGGGTTTTTTTTTTTTTTTTAATCCTTCCCTAAGAAATTTCACAAAACCTGTCATTTAGCTGCCAGAAATGAGCTTATGAACAGTCAAGGACATTTTGAAGAGAAATGAAGCCACTATCAAGCAGAACATTGCCGTCTCGACTATGAAACAATATAAATGAGTGTGCTAAATACCGCATGATAATGTCAGAGTTGCCTGAATCTTATTACAAGCATCTCTGTTCAAATGAGAATATAACATTAAAGGTATCTAAGGAGGTTTTTTTTTGGGGGGGGGGGGCAAGCATGATTGCCTGAATGCAAATATGCTCATGTTGGAAAGACTTGGAAGACTGGAGACTTTGCCATGAAAATGATCAGATAAGACAGTGGGAGGCTCAAAAGAGACTCTCAATCCACCCACCCCAGTTTCTCAGACCATAAAGGAGAGGTGGGGAGAATTGTACCAGGGGTGGGTTCTGGATGCTGCTACTGCTGGTTCGCTCAGGGACGCGCTGTGCATGCACTTGATGTGTGCTATGCGCGCATGTGCAGTACGGACAAAATTGCAGAAGCATGTGCAGAAGCAAAAAATAAGATGGCACCATCGATAGAGCCAGTTTGGGGGCGTGGCAGGCCAAGTCACTACCTACCCAACTGAACTGGTCTGAACCAGTAGGACCCCACCTCTGAATTGTACCTTCAAAAATTGATGTCAACCTCACCAGGAATCATCTTCTCTTAAGAGTAGAGATGTCCAGTTCCCTCAACCATTCATCATACACTTTAGCCTCTAGTCCAACCAGTTCTGATCAGTTCTGGAGAACCGGTAATGGAAATTTTGAGTAGTTTGTAGAACCGGCAAATAGGGTGGCCCTGTCCCTGCTGCCTCTTTTGTTGCCCTGAACAGGAGAACGGAGCTGGAAAGCAAATTAGTGGGGTGGGGAGGGAAAAGGGATTTTGCAGTAACCTTTCCCTGCCACGCTCACAAAGCCATGCCACACCCACAAAGCCACGCCCATAGAACCAGTAATAAAGAAATTGAATCCCAACACTGTTCTTGTCCCTTAATAATCTTTCTTGCTCTTTGCCTTGTTTAATGCTGTGTTTTTTTGCCCTATCTTTGGCAGTGAAGAAGTACACATTGCTGTCACTCTCCTTGCTCCCCGGATATAAGGGACCAACATTTAATGCCTCAGGCATTCTGGCAATGTCACAAATTATAATCCAACCAATCTGGAAGGCAGCTTGGAGAAAGCTGTAGTAGGCTCAGAATGTTCTAGTATTTTTATAGCTGTACAGAAATTGACAAGTACAAGCTTTTGTGATCCAGCTTCTTACCTTCAACCTTTGGAAGCCTGTTGCCAGTTAAAGTACCATATTCCATCCATTTGAGCAAATTAATAGTTCCAGTAAAGCTTGTGTTTATGCACAGTTATGTATTTAATCATCCAAGACTTTCTGGAAAAGAAAAAGGGAGGACACAGAAGTCAAGATGTAGTAACAACAGAGATGCCAAAAAGAAGAAATTAACTTTTAATTATCCTTCCTTTCTTCCCTCTGTGAACTTTAGAAAAGAAACAGCATCTTGGGCCCAAATTAGACTTAACAAATAACAGATGCAAATACATTTTCAAGCAAAGTATTTCCATAATAAAAGTAATAGAAACCAGGTCAGTATCCCATTACCTTCAAAGTAAAAAAATATTAATTTATTTGTTTTGTCAAGTGTGTAGAAGATAATAGATATAAGGATATACAAGATTATGAATACATGAAATGGATACAAATAAATGGGGTTGTAAGGACAGGGATGGTAGGCACATTGGTATGCTTATGCACGCCCCTTACAGACCTCTTAGAAATGGGGTGAGGTCAACAGTAGATAGTCTAAGGTTAAAGTTGTGGGGGTTTGGGGAAGAAACCACTGAGTCAGCTAACACATTCCAGGCATTGTTCTGTCGCTGAAGTCAAATTTTCTGCAATCAAGTTTGGTGTGGTTTTCCTTAAGTTTGTATCTATTGTGTGCTTGTGTATTGTTGTGCTTGAAGCTGAAGTAGTCATTGACAGGTAGAACATTGTAGTAGATAATTTTATAGACTACGCTTAAGTCAGAGCGAAGGTGGCGTAGTTCTAAATTGTCTAAGCTGAGGAGCATCGTCGTAAAAAACATAAATTCTACAGCAGCCGTAGACTCTTGCTGCTGAGAGCTTACTGTTCATTAGGTGGATTCCCATCTTTAATATTTCTGGGTGCTGAATTAAAAATTAAGGCAAAATAGGCATTATTACTTGGTGTGGAATGGCACTCAGTTTCATCTCTAAGGCAGTGTTTCTCAACCTTGGCATCTTGCAGATGTTTCCACTTCAGCTCTCAGAATTCTGTCAGTTGAAGTCCACACAACTTCAAGTTGCCAAAATTGAGAAACGTTGGACTTCAAATTGTCACTGCGTTATTTTGGTTTGTCTACTTGAGCTTCTATTCTGAGTTATACTGTAGAAATGTTTTCTTATCTGACAATGATTTACTGTGCATGTCTCATAACACGTTTCATAATACGTCACACATTCTTGTACTTTCCTTCTGATCTTCCGTTTGCCTGCCGGAGGAGGTGGGCAACAATTGCTCTTGCCAGAATGTAACAATTAGATAGTAAGATTTATTTTATTTTCATATTAAAGTTTTGTTTTCATTAGAACATGTTCTCGGGTTTATTTTCTGCTTATTCGGAGATATGTTTCTTGGAAGGGCTGCGATCCGCACCTCGTTAATCGAAGGTGGGGGGAAACTTCCCCTCCTTCACACAAATGTTTAAGGACTTTAAGGACTACAAAAATGGAAGGCTGAATAACAGAGCTGAAAAGGGCATTGGAGATCTTCTAGTCCAACCCCCTGTTCAGCCAGAAACCTATACCAATTCAGACAAATGGTTGCCCAGTCTCTTCTTAAAAACATCCAGTGTTGGAGCACCCACAACCTCTGGAGGCAAGTCGTTCCACTGATTCATTGCCACATGTAACCTACAAGAAGCCTGTTGCCCAGCTCCAAGAGCACACTAGAGAATTAGGAAAGTCAGAAATATTTCCAACCATTCCTTTTGTTGTGACATGGTTTATTGTGGCTCTATTAAAGGTAGCTGAAAATGCTTTGTGATACTTCAAGATCCACAAACATTCAAGAACGGTAAAAAAAAGCTGTCTGGGAAATGTCTGGGGAATTTTTATCTAAGGATTTTGTCAAGAGAAGACCAAAAAACAAAGAAACCCCCATCTAGAGGGCATATCTCAAGATGTCACGAAGCAACACACAATACTAGGTTCAGACTTAGCATTTTTCTTACGAATATCTTTTGCCGAGATTTACTGTAATTTTCAAATAACACATCACAATATCTATTCGTACTTGGTGTTTTTTTTTTTCATGTTCTTTAATCAGCTAGGTTCATTAAATCATAAAGTTTTGTCCTGGTTCAAGTTTGCAGCATTAAAAGCAGAGGTGGATTGCTACCGGTTTGCACCAGTTCGGCCTAACTGGTAGTGGAAATTTGGACTGGGTCGCCGAACCGGCAGGGACAGTTAGCTGGCCACGCCCCTGAACTTGTTCCCCCATCACCCATGCCGTTTCTGGCATGTTTTGTAGTGATTTTATAAATTTCTGTGCAAGCACAGAACAATGTACAGGCAACTGTGCATATGCAAGCAATGCACAGCGGGCATGGGTGAAGCGAACTGGCAGTAACACCAGCAGAAACCCATCCCTGATTGCAAGTCTCATTGCAACAGATAGCCAAGGGGGGAAAGAACCAGGACATTTGATTGAACACTGCCAACAAACAGTCTTTCCTCCGATTCCAAAAACAGGATTATAGCTTTTTATTCTTGTGAATAAGCCATGTCTTAAGAAGACCGTTTATCCAAAGTGGCAAGCATAGTGATTCTTAAACCTCTAGTAATTCAGGTACAAAAAATAAGCTTTTTTTTTTTTTTAAAAAAAAGGAAATCTATTGTCCCCGTATTAATTACTTCACAGTCCTTGGTGTTTAAATGGACAGTCCTGAGACCCAAGAACCAGTTAAATCCTACATTGTCCTTGTGCATGATAAAAAAGATTATAGAGGCTGAAAAGCAGAGGGACAGAATCTCACAGCTCCTTCGCCCGCACTGTGAAAGGATCATTGTGCCATCCTCATAAATCCTCTGCTCCGTGGCTCTTGACAACCAAAGCAATGGACAATAGAATTCTTGTATTGGACAAAACATCCCTTGTGTGCCAACGGGCTTATCTATTTAATTTACAAATGTCTTTCATTGTCCTCCAATAATTCCCCATTAGGTTTTTTTTTTAAATCACCCCTATTATGAAAAAGACTAAATAAATATTCACAGTTCTGTGGCAAATTTGCTAGCATGAATAGCACCAACAGAAAGCGGGGGGGGGGGGAGAAAAGAGACTGTGCTCTTCTTCCTATTTCCCCCACTTTTCAGCCCCCAACCTTGTATGTAATTTGTCATTGATGTACGCACTGGATACACATGATTTCATATAGTTCTCTGTTTTCTCATAGGGAGAGACCCCTGTGTTGACCTAGATTTAGCAATACCTATCCCTCCAAAGCCAGTTAGGCAACATAAATATGGTGTCCACAAGTGTTCAGAATCTTTATGGATTTAAGGAAATCATCATAGATTGCATTTCTTGGATTTTTGTGTTTTTTTAAAGCATTACATATATTTAGAGTTTAATTTCATTACTCAGAATCTCTTTCCTCTATCTTTTTTCCCCCTTGCTTGCTTTTGTTTAACTGCCTTCTTTGCAACCCTTCCATATCTTTTAAATTAGGAGAGATATGGAGATAGTTAGTTAGTTAGTTAGTTAGTTAGTTAGTTAGTTAGATAGATAGATAGATAGATAGATAGATAGATAGATAGATGATGGATGGATGGATGGATGGATGGGTGGTTCAACAGACAGAGACAGACAGACAGATGATGATGGATGGATATACAATGAATAGAATAGAATAGAATTCTTTATTGACCAAGTGTGATTGACACACAAGGAATTTGTCTTTGATGCATACGCTCTCAGTGTACATGATTGATTGATTGATTGATTGATTGATTGATTGAATGAATGAATGAATTTCTGAGATGAAGGCTGTCCATTGCCTTTGAATAATAAGCAAGCACCATTCTCCCATTATGGGTAGGCATAATAAGAACATAACAAAAATGAAAATTGATTAACATTGAAGTTAAATATCACTGATAAAACTATATGCAACCAATTTGGACTAGTAATTGAGATACAAAGCTAGAAAGCAGGAGGCAGTGAATTCTAGTCCTTCTTTATAAATAAACCCAGCTGGGTGATCTTGGGGAAGTCATACTCAGCCCTAGGAAGAAGACAAGGGCAAACTACTTCTGAAATTTTCCTAGGAAAACTATAGGGACTTGTCAATCTAGACAACGTCAATCCTAACCCCAAGACAACAACAACAAAAGGCAAAAAGAAAAAAAAGAAATAACATTAAAGCCCAGACAACTATTCTCCTGCCCTATATTTAATATGCAATTCTGCTTGAATCCCTGTCTTAATAAACGACTCAATTTGGCTCGTGGCAGGTAATCCTTTTCAGATCATTTATTGATTTATTTATTTATGCTTCTCCTTATTTCTGGGGTGCAAATTTCTTCTAATAAAAGAATTTGCATACAGAAGTAACACATGGTCTTCAAAGAGTTTGGAATTGCAACTCCATCTCAGACAAGTATCGTTTGTCCAATATCCAATCAATTCACTGATTTCAGCTTGTGCGAAATTAGATCAGAGTAAATCTTCCCCAATCAGAAGATGAACAAATTTAACACAATGGCTCACTGATTGAGGCTCATCTAACCCACATTATATTCAAATCAGATGATTAATCATGTTTATTTCAGATATTTCTTGCCAGCTGTCCAATTTAGCCAATTTCTAGAAGAAATCATAATTTTAAACTTATAACCCAGTGAAAGAAAACTAAAATAAAACTGAAAGCATTAATAAACTACAGTAATTCTTTGCAAGAACAATTTTGAAAAAAAACCCACACAAGACTATTGAAAAATACATAGTGTACAGATAGACAGACAAATGACAGACATATAGATATAAATATAGATATAGGTATTTGATAAGATAATAGCCTTACTACCATAAAACTCAGTTGTTACTTTATTAATCATACATTAAATTCATTATACAGTATGTCTACTGTATATGACACCATAGTAATGTCCCTGTAATGTAATAATCTTCAGTTGTTAAAATGTCAAAAGATTATTTTATTAAAACTTATATATAAACAATTATATATACACACACACAAATATATGAATATTGAATGCAGCAGTATACAGAAACATGAGTAGGAGTTCAGTAAGCAATTAAAGTTTTAAAAAAAGGAAAAGAAAAAGTACTACAGCTTCTTGGTAATGCTAGAAAGAAAAGGCACATCTATTCAGCTTCTTTATTTTTGCTCAACAAAAGACATGTGATTCATCAGACAATTGCAAAAAGCATGATGAAAGTATAGGACTGAAGTATGAAAGTGATACAAAAATAAAGCCAGAAACTCCTATTTACTTTGAGTGAAATTTCCCAGAAACAGATGAATGGTATGCTAGGATACTGAAGTAGCTTCTGATGTCCTTTTCAAATCCTTTTACTTGTCAAAAAAATTATCTTTGAGAACGATTGAAAAGACAGATAAATAGAGGAGGACAAACGGTGGTCCTATCTTCAAAAAAGGATAGAAGGAAAATTCAAGGAATCAAAATCCTGAAAAGGAAGCTTGGTGAACAGAATGGGTGGTATATCCCAAAGGTGCTTTTTCAAAAGGCAACTGGACTTTGTTTTTTCTTTGAAGACATTTTGCTTCTCATCCAAGAAACTTCTTTAAGTCAGAAGGATAGTCTACTAGATGTTGGCGGCAAACTATATCTTACCTCAAAAATCATACTCAAATCGTTTCTCTGCAAGAGTTTCTTCTCTAGCTAACGCGAGGTATCAAGTGAGATAATACCATGTCCAGTTTTATTTATTCTCTCTCTGCTAACATGCGTGAGGAGGAAGAAGGAATACTTGATAAATTTTAGACCACCTAACATTAGGATGCCTCAGAATTATAAAATATAATTCAAGATTGTCTTGTTAACTTAAAGAAATGAGCTGAAAAATACAGAAGGAAATTTAATAACCATAATGCAAAATGCGTCATTAGGAAGCAGTAGTCAAATGCAAAGTCTAAGTAGAGAAAACAGTGAGTTGACAGTAGCACTAACTAATAAGATCTTGGAATAATTAGAGATTACAAGTTGATTATAAGTCAGGAGCATGACATAATGACTTAAATGCTAAAAACACTTTTAGACCGCAACAAAAGATGTACAGCGGACGCAGTGGCTCAGTGTCTAAGATGCTGAGCGTGTCAATCAGAAGGTCGGCAGTTCAGTGGTTCGAATCCCTAGTGCCGTGTAGTGGAAGGAGCTCCCGCTACTTGTCCCAGCTTCTGCCAGCCTAGCAGTTTGAAAGCACATAAAAAATGGAGGTAGAAAAATAGAAACCACCTTTGGTGGTAAGGTAACAGCATTCCATGTGCCTTCGGTGTTGAGGCATGCCGGCTACATGACCATGGAGACGTCTTCGGACAGTACTGGCTCTTCAGCTTTGAAATGGAGATGAGCACCGCCCCCTTGAGTCTGGAACGACTAGCACATATGTGCGAGGGGAACCTTTACCTTGACAAGAAAAAGGATTTGTTTATCTTTTTTCCCCACTGCATTTGTTAGACCAACCAACACATTTGTGTTCACTTCTGGGCATTGTGCTTTAAAAAAAGGATTCAGAGAAATGTAAATAGGTTCCACAAAAATAATTATCAAATACTAGAGACTAAATTCTGTGAAACCATATTGAAGAAACGGATAGTATTTAACCTTAAGCAGGCAAGGCTGAGGACAGAACTTTTCCCATTTCACCAAGAAAACAAATAAGAACATTTTTTTTTCTACCAATCCCTATTATAGACACATGGTTCTAAGTTATGGGACACTTAATTCTATTTGAATATTGGAAGGAAATAAATCTTAGTAGAAAGATTGGAACAAATTCCAACACTGGAAACAATTTTTTTGGAAAAGTGCTAGCAAGTAAAGGCTAGACACCATCTGTCCAAGATTTATCAGCTTGGATTCCTGCGCAGAATAGGGAATTGGATTCAGTATGAAATCACTGCCTACAACTCTATTGTTTTAATATTTTATTTAATCAGAAGTGGAAGTATGTCTGTCCAAAATATTTTTTTAAAAAAAACTTGGATGTATCCTTGAAAATGCCTCTGTTCCTATTTGTAGGATCTACAATTTACAAAACATCTTTCTTCTCCTTCCCCCCACTGCTCTTCCTTCAGTTTGACTGTTCTCCACAAAGTCATTGGCTGCTTTCAAACCTGGTGTTGGCAACGAAAGTACATTCAGATGGGCTTGGCTGGCTTGAACAGACCAAACACTCCATGAAAGCTCCCCACAGCTGGCGACGCTATTGGTCAAAATGAACTTGCCCTGACAACAGAGCTGCAAAAATGCACGGTGGGTGAGGTCTCCAAGCCAGATCCAATTCAGGCAGTCACCAAGCCAAGACAATGGAGCAGCCTTAAATACATGGATTGTCACCTAAAGACCACAAAATATCTGTTGCCACACAACAAGTATTTTATCTCATTTCAGTGGCTCCAGCGAGGCATCAATGTTTACATCTTTATGGTCTTCTAATTGATTAAAGTTGGGGGCATCAAGAACACAAAACCTTCAAAACAAGAATCTCAATTACAGGGACATTTTGACAATCGTCATGAAGTAAATATGCTCTTATTGTCCTGAAAGGAGTTTTTACCTTCCCAACAGCCAAACATTTTTAAATGTGAGGATGGCTTTAAAAATCACTAAAAATAATAATAATGGAGGGATGACGTGGCTCATTGGCTAAGACACTGGCGATCAGAAATGTTGGCAGTTTGAATCCCTAGTGCCATGTAACGGAGTGAGTGCCCGTTACTTGTTCCAGCTTCTGCCAACCTAGCAGTTCAAAAGCATGTAAAAATGCAAGTAGAAAAATAGGAACCACCTTTGGTGGGAAGGTAACAGCGTTCTGTGCACCTTCAGCATTTAGTCATGCCGGCCACATGACCACAGAGACATCTTCGGACAGAGCTGTCTCTTCGGCTTTGAAATGGAGATGAGCACCGCCCCCTAGAGTCAGGAACGACTAGCACATATGCTCTTACCTAAGAATAATTGAGAACGATGAGGTTTGGGATTTTTTTAAAAAAAACTGTCTAATCTTTGCAAGAGAATCGTTATCTCATTCTGTGAGCGAATGCTCTCTTTCATGCAATAGTCCGATGAATCGGAATGCAATTCAAGGTGCTGGTTACTTTGTAAGCCCTGCATGAAATGATTGCAGGCCTGCCTCTCTCTGAATGCCTGCCCATCCCATTAGATCAGATAGGGTGCTGCCTATGCTCCAGGTTCTCTACCTGCATCTTGCCTTCTAGGGGGACCTCATTTCTAGGTGTCCCCTACCTTAGATAACACCTTCCCTCCCAGAGGTGGGCTTCAAAAATTTTAGCAAGGGGTTCTCTGCCCGGTTGCTGGGTGGGCATGGCCTAATTGGCCTCCTGCACCATGGGGAGGGGGTGTTTTTGCTCTCCCCAGGCTCTGGAGGCTTTCCTCGAGCTTCTGGGATGATGAAAACAGTCTCCCTAGCTACAGAGGCCTTCTGGAGGTCAGAAACACACCCATTTCTGGCCTTCCCGAACTTCCGGTAGGCCCGTTTTCACCCTCCCCAAGCCTCTCTGCGCTCCTGCACTTACCTAATCCAAAACGGGGCATGTAGGGACTCCTGGGAGGCACGGGATGGGGTGGGTGGAGCCAACCAGGAGTGGGATTTGGGGGCTTTCTGAACTGCACAGAATCTTAGCTAGAGGTTCTCCTGAAACCCTGCGAACCCCCAATCGCCCACCCCTGCTCCCACCAATGATTAAACAGACACATCCTCCTCATCGGTCTTTCTTATCTAGGCTGATAAGACCTAGATATTTTTTTTTCCTAAGATGCTGGGATTGTATAAGTAGGATATGGGATTGTATATAGAAGGAGGGCAGCTGAACCTGCTGTGGGTCATTTCCAAGGACAACAATTAGAAAGCATTTTTTTTTGTTTTATAGTTTCATTGTTTTGATTGTCATATTTCTTTTCTGATTTTATTGTGGTGAGTCACCCAGAGTTGCTTAAAAAGGTTACCCTATAAATCTTTCCAATGAATAAATAAACGTGATGTAGAAATGTCTTTCTGAGTCCTCACAATACCAACAAGACACCAAGAAGAGAATAATGGAAAAATAGAGTTGGAAAGGCTATTGCTTAGAATAGAGGAACTGTACCAAAACTTGCCACCCCCATCCTTATTAATCTATAATGACCCCCCCCCCCCCATGGACTTCATTCAGTTGAAGCCATTTTCTTCCCCTTATGATTCTTTCCAGATGCTTCAGCAAGAATTTTGGGCATTGCCAAGTGTCTGCTCTAGCCCACATTTTCTTGCATCTACTTTAATGTAATTATAATTTTAAGACAAATAGCAAACTCTTTCAGCATTGATTTCCCTGGGCTTGTTGAAATTTCAAGAATTCATAAGAAACAAACAAAATCTGACAGTTCAAAATACCTGCAAAGTTCATCTTTGCACAAAACTACACCCCCTCCCTCAGAGGAGGAAAAATAGATAAACTAATTGCTTTTCAGCAAAAGCAAGCCCCACCCAATCATTAAGAAGAGGGAGGTAATTACTTTTGGCAGCCAATTTAGGGTGTTACGACAGGCAGGAGAAAAAAAAATGTGAGTTCTGTATTATTATAAGCTTATTGCAAGTTCGGAAAACATAGCATTTTCCATCTCAGATGCCAAAGTACCCATGGCTGGCCTTGGGACATGTGCATTTTGACCTGGAAACAGTGGCAGGGGGGAATTGTTGTTGCTTTATTGCACAATGTTTGGGTCCATCCCTGTTTGTGTTGCCTCTCTGGATGGCGTCCTTCCATACAGCACTAGAAGTTGGGAGGAATGACGAGCTGTTTCTTGAGGGTTTTCTAAGAGTTTGCTTACTTTTCTTTGGGGTCATGCTTTGGCGTCTTGTGGCATTACAGACATATGGTACTGCTTCAGCAGCACAGCACAAGGGTCACTTCAACAAGACCTGGAATTTTAATTGGAAAAAGCTGTTGGGCCTACCGCAAAAATGGGCACATATCCAGAGAGTTCAGTATAAATACCAAAAACCCTATATATCATCTCTCTTGGGCAACATTAACCGTGCAGCTGGCTAAATTGCTGATTTATTTGTGGTTAGTGTAGATTGAAGGTAAGATTTGACATTTTGATTGTTTTTTGAAATTCCTGAACTAGTAATTCCGTTGACAAGCAGTCTTCTTGTGTCAATATGGATCTTCTACCTGTAGCAAATGTTCATGACTTTAAGATGGGTGAACTTCAATTCCCAGAATTCTGCTGCCTGAAGAATTTTGGGAGATGAACAATTCTTACAGTCAGCAAGGTTGAGAAACAAATATAGTGGCAACTCTCATTGGCACGAGCAAATCATCATTGAATGTGGTATTGTCTCTTACCAATGTACCTTGAATATAATGCTTCTTTGTGGAACAAGTTTATGAATGCTACTATCCATTCTACATTAGAAAATGGCTTAAATAGGAGAGATTATTTGATCCCCTAGTTTCTGAATTGTTGAACATTGAAAAATAAGATCTGTGAGAGAAGAGATCAAAGACTTACATTTGGTCAGGAATGCAGCTGCCATGCTCTGTATATCATTCTAACCTTGGTAGCAAAATTTGTTCCAACTTTGTATTAATAAACCTACCCTTTATTAAACCTTATAAAACCATCTGGGTAAATGTTCATCAAGACAGTTCATTGCAACAAATTCTTTAAGTTTACTATGTGCTCTGTGAAAAATCACTTATTCCTTAGATAGATAGATAGATAGATAGATAGATAGATAGATAGATAGATAGATGATAGATAGATAGATGATAGATAGATAGATAGATACCGGTAGATAGGTAGATTACGTTGGTAGGTAGAAAATATAACTGAAGGATTTGGATGGAGCTGCGTTATAAATAATAAATACTATTCTGTGAGGGGTTTTGAAACATCCTTTCATCCACAGAACCAAAGAATAGATAGATGAAATGTATAAACTAGGCAAAATAGACGGATAGATAGTTGTTAAATTCTTCCTGTTTCTCCATTATCCCCAGGATTTTTTAAAAGCACTATGCAAAAAGTGACATTTTTATCAACCAAAATATCAAGCGCTCTTTTCTGGTCAGATCTCATTAGTATCAATATAAAGTTAGATTTATTACCCAGTGTTTTGCCTTTATTTAGCATTAACCCACATTTGACATTTTGTATAATATTCTCAATCTTTTTGATAAAAGATGTCAAGACTGAACCTGGGGCTTTATTATATTAAATATACTGGCTGCCCCATCTCTCCATCCCCCTTCCTTTTTTATTTTTTATTTTGCCATGTTAGCAAACTTTTGGGCTATTTGAAAAAGAATCTATCATTTAACACAGGAAATATTTTGCATGAATTCAGAAAGTTCTTTGTCTATATCTCCTACACAAGAAGCCAATTTGGATTTATAGCTCAGCATCATGCTAAACCATGGCTTATTTGGACCACAGTTAAAAATAACAAGCTGCTGTCATCTATGTTAGCTACAAACCACAATTCTCAAATCCAATGGGCTGATTGCAAGACTGTGATCAGTCCACACCACGCAACATTACTATGCAGCACAATATGTGGATTCTAGCAATCTTAAATTTTAAGGGCAAAGTCAAAAAACATTTCATTCTCTACCTTTCTTTCTGCAAATACAATACAATACAATAGTAGAGTTGGAAGGGACTTTGGAGGTCTTCTAGTCCAACCCCCTGCCTAGGCAGGAAACCCTATACCGTTTCAGGAAACCCTATACCGTTTCAAATGTATCAGTTAGGCTTCCATTTGCTTGTTTAATATCACAATGTTTAATGAAAGGCATGTAACTTCCAGTGTTTGAAAAAATAAATGTTTTGCCTTTCTTGATTATGGATGCCCTCTAAAAATTATAGATTTATTCTAAGGAACAAAAGACAGACTGGAGGGGAAAACGGAGGGGTGCAATGCTCAAACAACAGGTCTGAGCATTTACTTAGAGTGGATGCCTCATCAGGGGCTAAATGTAAGGATTTACTGTATTTTTGATAGGATTTGGATCAATGCTGTTTTTAAAGTACGTCCCACAGGGATGCTAAAGAAAATAAGATTTATCCTGCTTAATCCTATGGGGGAAAACTATACAAAACAAGAATTGGCTTTTCCAAATTGGTTTGGGATGACAATATGCCCACACTAAAATTGATTTTAAGTTGGTTGTTCCTGTTGATACCTGTATAATGAATTAAAATTATGGCAATGTCTGAATGAAAAACATTTTTTTTAAAAGCTAAATGAATATTTACCAACAATAACTGAGTAAAGAAAATGTGGGGTCCTCTGA
Organism: Natrix helvetica; assembly: GCF_964273705.1. Lineage (NCBI taxonomy): Eukaryota > Metazoa > Chordata > Lepidosauria > Squamata > Natricidae > Natrix > Natrix helvetica. The sequence goes on from NC_138561.1 coordinate 11,987,997, forward strand.
GCATGGTTGTTTATGAATGTAGAAGTGAATGCATTTTGCTCCCTGATTATATTCAAGTGGCTTCCATTGTCACTGTTGGTGGGATGTTATTTACTATTTGATTGTTTGTGTGAAGAGGTAGTTCCTTGACTAGTATGTTTCCACCTTGGGTGTTGGCCTACAATTAAACCTGGTATTTACTGCGGGTGAGGAGGCGTGCTACTCTCTTTGTTTCCTTTTTAGTTTTTTAATGTTTTAATGTTTTGAATGTTGTTTACCTTTATGAACCTATTGATGACTGAACAAAAGACTTGGAAAGAATCTGTCCCATAGCAAATACATCACCAGCTCTGTCTATTTGGCCTGTCTGTCTACCTTCCATTCATCCAGCTACCTACCTTACAAGCCTTGTTCACAATGAAGGGACATGAGTAGACAGTTAGATTGCAGCTATCATTATTGGCACACACTCTACAGTGTCACAGTTAGACAGTGATGGCAACATAATGTGTGACTTGTTACCAAGTGCCTTGGTGCCCATGATGGACAATGGCATTATCAGTGATGTGCCAGGTACCATATTGCTTCCATAGTTCTGCTGAAGACCAGGGAAGATTCCAATTCTGGGATCAGGAAGTTCCTTCGTGTCCTTTAATGCCTCTACCATTTGTCTACCACTATCCTGGCACTGAATGATAAGAAATTAATATCAAATTCTTAAATAAAAAGTAGGCATTGTTTTATCTATCATTAAACTACTGGCAAGATGTGGCCCCGCATTTAAGGGTTACTGTAGTGAAAAGAAGCTAGGACATTCACAGACTCTTGGGTTGAAACTCATGACTTCTTCCTCTCACCTTTCTGGATACTTGGCATGGTACTTATTGGCCTCAAAGTCACCTTGAAGTTGTATCTTTGCATACTGGCCATCTCTGACCTTAGCTCTAGGTAAAGTCACACATATGTGCTAGTCATTCCCAACTCTAGGAGGCGGTGCTCATCTCCGTTTCAAAGCCAAAGCGCTGTCCAAAGACTTCTCTGTGGTCATGTGGGTGACATGACTAAACATCAAAGGCACATGGAATGCTGTTACCTTCCCACCAAAGGTGGTCCCTATTTTTCTACTTGCATTTTTACATGCTTTCAAACTGCTAGGTTGGCAGAGGCTGGGACAAGTAACGGGAGCTCACTCCATTACGCGGCACTAGGGATTCGAACCACAGAACTGCCGACCTTTCTGATCAACAAGATCAGTGTCTTAGCCACTGAGACCTTGACCTTAGCTTTACCTCAGTCCTTATAAGGTAGGCTGAATGGCAGATCACAGTTAGTATTCCATTGAAGCTCTACTTTAGAAGCTCTACCATAATACTTTGTGAATGGACAGGTCCACTAGCGTCTCTCTTCCATCCATCCCTCTTGCAAAAGCTCCTAGAAACATTTTTAATAATTTCCCTTGACCAATATCACATATTGTGCTTGAGACTTTTTGTATCAATGATATCGAGGCTTGCAGACCCCCATTTGCAGGGTTATGATAATGGAAATAACACGAAATTCAGGCTAGGCTACCATTGAGAAATAACTCTGATGAAGCATAACATCTCAGGTGCTGCCCCCAAATTTCATACACTAATGTGAGTTTGGAATAATATTCAAGTTCAAGCCATCACCTTTAAAACTCTAGCGAAGGAGATTTGAGCATGTATTCAATTCCGGTACTCAGAATAAATGGGTTTCATCAGCTCCTTGCTTGGTTCACGTAGCTATTATGGACAGGCACAATTTATTTTCATGAATCACTTTACCCCATAGAAATGACACAGGATAAAGGCCAAGGCTATTCATCTCAACCACTGGTGTCTTCTCTAAACTGTTTCCTCTAAGGCATCCAGTACTTAGAAACATCTATGCATATACAGTATAATACAGAAGCTTCTTGTTTAGAACTGCTTGTCATAAGATTATCCTGAAATGGGCAGTGTTTCTATTTTGCTTTTAAGACATTGAGATCTGGGGGAGAACATAATGATTCCCAGAGGTGATTCAATGTTTTGTTTGGAGCATTATCTCTTCTCTTTCTTTGATGGTTACGCATATCCATTGTCGGTTCTATCCAAATCCTGTATTTGGAAGGGGTGGGGGGAATGCAAGAACCTTTTAAAATATAAAGCTGAAAGATAGCGGGATCCAATCTGGGTAGGTCACTGGAATCAGAGGTTTGATTTTCTGAGTTTTCGGACTCATGCTGGAGCCCCTCCTCGGGGAACTTCCTTCTAGTAGTGTGTGTGCTTTGGGCTATTCTATATGTGGTGCTTATATGGTTGGATGTGGCTTTTTCATTGTTGATTGGGGTGTTGATGGCTGGCTATTAAGTCATTGGCTGTTGTTTCCTTGTGCTGCCAAGCCCTCGCCCCTGAAGATGAGATCCAGCATGAGTCCGAAAACTTGGAAGATTAAATCTCTGGTCCCAGTGACCAACCCTGATTGAATCCTGCAACATTATCCTGGGAAATGTATATTTGCCTTCATTCGTGAACTGAAAGATTCCATACATGGGGAACAGGGAGCTATATCATCACTAATTGAAAACTGATGTCACAAGTGCAGTAGAGACATACCCTGAATAAATCATTATCATCATCATCATCATCATCTCATCGTATATCTTAAGAAGGTACTTGGTTGATACCTAGGATGCTGGCAGCAACCTGTATCAACAATTAGCACCAGTCAATGGCATTTGTGATGTGTTTTTGAATGTTCAGTTGACTGAGTTTCATGTTTAATGAATAAATTTAATTATTATTATTATTATTATTATTATTATTATTATTATTATTATTATTATTATTATTAATTATTATTATTATTATTATTATTATTATTATTATTATTATTATTATTATTATTATTATTATTATTATTATTATTATTATTATTATTATTATTATTATTATTATTATTATTATTATTTTAAGAACCAACTAATACCTAGATTGATATCTAGGACGCTGACAGCAACCTGTATCAACCATTAGTGCCAGTCAATGATATTTGTGATACATTTTTAAATGTACAGTTGACTGAGTTTCATGTTTAATGAATAAAAGTATACTAATAACAACAATAATAACAACAACAATAATAGCGAAAAATTTAAGATACTGAAGTCAGCAGATGCTGCAGCTTCTCCTTAAAGTAGATAAAGCAGTTCAGTTATTAGCAAATTAAAAATAACCCTTAAGTTCTCTAAGAATTCCATCGGGGATGTTAGTCACACATTCCTCATTGATTTTAATTTAAGTTCCTGAGAAGTTCAGTAAAGCTGCATCTTCAGTGAATCTTTTTTAAAACAAACAATTGGCAGTTTATTAAGTCATGGTTTCTAAATCACATGTCCATCCTGCTCCTTTTTAACGAGGACTTAGGGGCAAGGCAAAGTTGCAGATGAGGAAGAAAACAAAGGTGAGGAAGAAAGCAATATGTATAGCTGAGGATCAAGGCTAACTGCGATGACTCAAGGTTCATTTCATCTTTGCTACGGGATGATTTTTTTAAAAAAGTACTTTTGTTCAGAAGTAAAAGGGTAATTACAGTAATAATGAAATAGAACAAAGAGAAAAGTTGCCTGCTGTCAAAAGATACCCTTCTTCTCTCCAGAATGAACATCAGCCAATTCTCAGTAAATTTATCTTGTGCTATTCTAATTGCATTCCCAATAAGCACCTATTCCAAATTAAATCCCATTGAATTCAATGGAACCATTTTTTGATGGCAAAGTTTTACGTCAGGGTACAGAAACCATATCCCTTACACAAGATGCCAAATATCCATCCCCTCGCTTGTTTTGTCTGTGTCCATTAGGACTTCTCTTGGAACATGACTGTGAAAAATGAATGGCAATAACTCCCATTATTTTGAAGCAGAAAGGAAGCACTCCTAACATTGTAGGGCAACCCATAAAAAGGGTTTAACAAAGGTATATCGATAATCCTCAACTTACAATAATTTTTTTAGCAATTGTTTGAAGTTAAAATGGCTCTAAAAAGTAATTTCCAACAGTATTTGCACTAACACGCTGTTTCCCCGAAAATAAGCTCTCCCCTAAAATATCTAACCGCGTGGACAGCTGGTCCCCATCATTTCCTAGGGGAGAACAGATCCCATGCTCTCCACATGCACCTCCCATCCATGCAGAATGGCCTCACACACACACACACACACACACAAAACACACTCTCATAGAACCAGGATGAAAAGGTTTGGAATCCAACCACAGGTGTGACTCATTTAACAATTACCTTGCTTAGCAATGGAATTTCTGGTCACAACAGTTAAGCCTTGCAATATTGAAACTCCACCCGCCTCCCAAAAAAAAATAGAAGGGGGAAAAAACCGAGCTTCTTGCATATTCCTAAACTCACCTCATCTAATTTTACGTATGATTCTACTCATTTCGTATACATAAAATAAAGAAGATCTGATTTCCAGCCAGATTGTCAATGTTTATCTATGCTAGATATATAGTGTTCCCTACTTTTTTTCCTCCAGAATAATGGCTTTATTATTATTAGAATCAGGCAGGATAACAATTTAACAAATTGTTATTATTTGCATATAATATGCATTCCTTATTTCATAAACTGTGTCAGAAAAGCACCTCTTACAATCCATCTCTTTTTTTTTTCATTCTGATAAAGTCGCCTCTGTTATATTTTACTACAATACAATTTCCGTCAAATGATTTGGAAATACACTACAGGTGATACGTTTAGCATTAAAGCCTTGCCAGGCAGATACTGCTGCATTTAAGGATTCACAAATCCTGAGTTATAATGGTATAACTCAAAGTGTTTAGCTACAATGAAATGGAAAATGCAGTTTGGAATAAGATGTGATTTCAATTCTTAAACAACTCCCCAAGAAGAAAAGAAATTATGATCTCGGGGAAGGGATAGACTGTGTCTTTCCTGTTGCTACAGGTAGTCCTCAACTTACGATCACAATTATGTTGCTAAATGAGACATTTGTTAAGTTAGTGTTGCCCTATTTTACAACCTTTTTTTGCCACAATTCTGATGGCAGAATGCCATCACTCTTTTAAGCAATTAATCCTCTTTTATTAATGTATTGTGAATTCTGCTCATTCATTTCCAGCAAAGTCTTTCAAGGGAGGATTTACAGACACAGAACCTATCTGGCTGGGGGAGCTGCCAGGCCGATATTAGCAAAACTTGGCAAGGACTCTCGGAGAGTCACAAACCAATTAAGCAAACTAATTGTCTCCTGCAAACTCCACTCCCCTTTCACTCTTTAATTTCATCTGGGAGAGACCATTCATTGTCCACCTGTGGCCTTACTGCCAAGTCAACCCTTGTTCCTTAACCCTTCATCTGGCAACTCTGCACATGTGCACATGAGGAACAGGCTCCAGCTGTTTGTCTGCCTCACTGATGGCTGCCTCCGAAGGCAGCTGATAACTATCAGATGGCCTGGCCCCTCCTCTGCCTCTGACACAGAGCCCTCATCAGAGCCTTTCTCAGACTCCAGGACTGGCCCATGTTCCTCCCCAACCTCCTCACTGTCCCAATCTGCTGCCAGCTCCACTGGCCACTGGTGGGCCACAACACTACCAGACTGGTCACCTTCTAAGTGACGGATAGGAATTACATAAGTTAGCTTTCTGTTCCATCAATGCTTACTAATATTGACTTTTAAAGACTAAATAATACAATAATACAATAGTAGAGTTGGAAGGGACATTGGAGGTCTTCTAGTCCAACCCCCTGCCTAGACAGGAAACCCTATACTGTTTCAGACAAATGGCTATCCAACAACTTCTTAAAGACTTCCAGTGTTGGGGCATTCACAATTTCTGGAGGCAAGCTGTTCCACTGATTAATTGTTCTAACTGTCAGGAAATTTCTCCTCAGTTCTAAGTTGCTTCTCTCCTTGATTAGTTTCCACCCATTGCTTCTTGTTCTACCCTCAGGTGCCTTGGAGAATAGTTTGACTCCCTCTTCTTTGTGGCAACCCCTGAGATATTGGAACACTACTATCATGTCTCCCCTAGTCCTTCTTTTCATTAAACTAGACATACCCAGTTCCTGCAACCGTTCTTCATATGTTTTAGTCACCAGTCCCCTAATCATCTTTGTTGCTCTTCTCTGCACTCTTTCTAGAGTCTCCACATCTTTTCTACATCGTGGCGACCAAAACTAGATGCCGTATTCCAAGTGTGGCCTTACCAAGGCATTATAAAGTGGTATTAACACTTCACGTGATCTTGATTCTACCCCTCTGTCCCATATTAATGCCTTAATATCATTGCAACTCTCAACCTACTTAAAAGATCATACAATAGTAATCTTTTATCCACTTGACCTTTGAATGATATGCCAAAGGCCATAGTTTCAAAAGGAGAAGAATCTAAAGTTTATGTTAAATGTGATGTGCTTAATAACATGAGGATGGGGTTCTTGAACAAGAGGTTAGAGAAGAGTTAAATGTACTATTGTCATGGGTTCTCAGGCTGTTTAATCCTGTTCTAAAACCAGGTAGTTTTAATCTTTATTTGTGTGCTCTGCTGGTCTGTCTCCATTATAAAGATTGACTGATTGATCGATTACTTGTGAGAATTGCAGAGGAGCAGGCAATTGGGCTGCAGAAGTTCAGTGTCTGTTTCTGTCCTATAATGGCCCTCTCTTACAAGCATAGCACTTGAAAGGAAATAGTTTGAATAGAATCAGTAGAAAAGTATTACATATATACTGTAATAAGGAACTTTTATCTCTTTAATTTAAATTGTGCACATGTTTAATTCAAGGATTTATGAATTAATGATTAATTCATATCAACTGTTTAATATCCGTAATATTTTTTAAACCAAAGGAGCAGCTCATATACAAACATTTCCTTTTAAGCCACCTATTAGTTTTTCTTCTTCCTCATTCTCTCATCCAACTTCTAAAAGAAACACTTTGATCGCCAACAAGATAACAAAGCAGTGCAGAACTGCAGGTATTCCATTTCCTCACCTTAAAAGTTCTTTTAATACAAGCATTTCATTGTAATCACGACTGGTTCAAGCCTAAAAACTCCAGCTCACATTCTCAGCAAGGGTCTTGCTCATTTTCCCAGCAGCCGTAAAACATTTTGTGTTTCCTTGGGACAAAATAAAATAATAAAGTAGGCTGAATAAAGCGTCTTGACCATGAAGCATTGGGGATAATTGGCTTTCAAGCTGTCGTCCTGCCCATTTTACACAAAGCAGCTTGTTCACATAATGCTCTCAGATGCTATTCTCCAATGTTGGGGTCCAGTTCAAGGAATGACGAAAGTCTCAGACATCAGTCAACTGTTTGGAAAAACCACGAAAGGACAAACTTTTCTAGTACTTTTCTCAATTTTCATTATTATTTTTAGCCACTTTAGAATTTTAAGCGCTGTTATCAAAATAGCTGCAGTGGGAAAAGTTTTCTGCTGAAAAAGATCTACAGGGTAAGGGTCTCCAGTAGCCTTGTCAGAAATTATCTTTTTAAAGTCTCCAGCCAACCGGGCAATTATATAGAAGATGTTTCCAGTAGAATGACAAATTCTCCAAACCCTTTTCCACATAATGTTTTAGGACAAAGCTGCTTCCATTGGTAGTATTGCTATTAATAAACAAACAGAGAAGCTATAGATTGCTGGATATGAGCCGCAGTGGCACAGTGGTTAGAGTGCAGCACTGCAGGCTATTTCTGCTGACTGCCGGCTGACTGCAATTTGGCAGTTCAAATCTCACCAGACTCAAGGTTGACTCAGCCTTCCATCTTTCCGAGGTGGGTAAAATGAGGATCCAAATTGTTGGGGGCAATATGCTGACTCTGTAGTCCACTTAGAGAGGGCTGTAAAGCACTGTGAAGCAGTATATAAGTCTAAATGTCATTGCTATGTGATAATATGTACATTCAAGACATTGTCCATAAATCTAATCACCAAAGTTCTTGAAGTCAGTTTTGCAAACTTTCTTTTTCATTCCTGTCAATCCTGAATGCCAAGTATAATCAGGGAACACCATAAACTAATCAGTGCTCCCTCCAGATCAATATAGGGCTGCAAAATAGTCATTGGTCACTGTTCTTTTCCCTGGGCTACAGTAACAAAAAATCTCTGTGTCATTGTACTACATAGAGGACAAAATAAATTACTAATCTCCTGTGTTCTGAAGACATAATAGGTGTGGTTGGCTGTTTTCCAAAACCATCTGAGCTATTAATATAAGAGGGCAGCTTCCTAGCCATCATTTTTCCTTTGCTGAATGCTAAGCTAGCGATGGCTAGGGCGATGCCATGATAGCATATTTTTCTGGCCGGAATTTTCTCAGCAGCTTCCCATCTCATCTGCGATATTCATTCTCTCTCTCTCTCTCTCTCTCTCTCTCTCTCTCTCTCTCTCTCTCTCTCTCTCTCTCTCTCTCTCTCTCTCTCTCTCTCTCTCTCTCTCTCTCTCCTATTTATCTATCATCTATCTATCTATCTATCTATCTATCTATCTATCTATCTATCTATCTATCTATCTATCTATCTATCTATCTATCTATCTATCATCTATCTATCTATATAATTTCCCTGGCTCAGCTGGTGAGGAGTAGAGCCTGTGGCTTAGTGGCTAATATAACTGCCTAATATGTAATACAGCCCTGGTTTGAATCCCAGTAAGGGTATGGCTAGCTGATGAGAGCTAAATAGCTTGAAATGGATCTATACTAGTCTCCCTTTATTTATTTATCAGCACAAATACAACACAAATAAATGTATGTATGTATGTATGTATGTATGTATGTATGTATGTATGTATGTATGTATGGCATACCAGGGGTTGTAACACAAATACATACATACATACATACATACATACATACATACATACATACATACATGTATGTTTGGAAGGAAGAATAACAGCCGATTTGAGAAGATAGACAAAAAGCAAACTTAAGCAGGAGTTTGATTCAGCCATGTGTAAAGCTGAAGAAACCAGTAGGGGTGATTGTGAAATTGAATAGATGGTAACCCAAAGAATAAGAGTCAGGTTTCCTAATTAGGCTGACACAGTAACCTTATTATTTGTCCGGTAGTAAGATCAAGATCTTCTTTATATTTTGTGAGACATTTGTTAAGTGGATCCCCCCCCCGCCCCCGGCCGCCACCATTTTAGGACCTTTCTTTCTTGCCGTATTAGTTAAGTGAATCACTCCTGTTGTTAAGTTAATAACATGGTGGTTAAGGGAATCTTGGGCTTCCCGTGTGATTTTGCTTGTCAGAAGGTTACCAAAGGGGTTCACATGACTCTAGGACACCACAACTGTCATAAATATGAATCAGTTGCCAAGCATCCAAATTCTGATCACATAACTATGGGGATGTTCTAACGATTGTGTGAAAAATGGTCGTAAATTGATTTTTTTCAGTGCCCTTGTCATTTTGAATGGTCACGAAAGGAACAGTTGTAAATTGAGGACTACCTGTACATGATATTAAATTATCATATGTTGTTGTTATTGTCTATACTGAGAATTATACAACTAATAATTTGGCTGCTAACTTTTCTCATTGACAAAAGGATCATACAGCACAAGTATAGTTCTACACTCCTACTAAACAACAACATATCCCATCATATAAAGGAATTATGTTTGCCAATGGCCTTTGACTCTTACTTAACCATCAGCCAGCCCGCTTCTCTATGACTTAATTTCAAAAAGCTAAGTTTCTCCCTGAGTCTGGATTCTCTAACTGGATAAAGTCATTTAACTTGCTTTAATCTCTTGAAATGAAATAGGAAGCCTCACATTTCAGTCCATTCAGAGCTGTCAGAGCTAGAAGATTAAGTTTAATGAAAGTTGGGTTTTCCCTGCTTCTTGCACGATCCAAGGATTACCAAAAAGTTTAGCTGGATCGAAATATCCGGTTGAATGCTCTTGTGAGGCAAATGCCTTGTTCACATGGACCAACTGTGGCACTGTTGTTTGAATCCTTTGTTGGATTCATTGCTTGAATACCTTTCTAGTAGAAAAGGTACATTGTGCAACTTCATTTATACTATCAAGGTTACAAGTCATTTTTGTTTAATTGGAATATCCCACTTGAAGAGTGTGAAAATAGCTATTTCTGGAACAAGGCAAGGCATATCTAATTTTTCCTTCAGGTTCATCTACTCTCTTCCCCACCCCAATTTGTTGTTTTGCATAAATTTCTTTTTTTTCTCCCTCAATCCAATCCAAAATAACTTCTTTTCTAGAGCAAAAACAATAGATTACGTGGAACTAGAATAAACACCGTAAACATGTAATTGAGCAAGAACACTGAAATACAATATGAATATGCAGGAGGGCAAGCAGCATGATCATTTTGTTTGCTGGTTTTGATTATAGAGTTAGGCATGGGTAACTCATCAAGAGGAAGAAAATTCAAGCACAGAAAGTTCAAGGGAATTTTTTTAACATGGCCAAAAGAAGGACAATTAACATGTTCCAACAACCAAGAGCTAGATTCTCTCATCTCCAGCCAAGAATTGGGAAGAAGGAAGAGAAGGAGCAGGAGGGGGAGGGGAAGAAGAGGCATAAAAAGAGGAAGAGGAAGGAGAGGAGGAGGGGAAAGCAGAACAGGAAGTAGAAGTAGAAGAAGAAGAAGAAAAGGAAGAGGAAGAGGAAGAGGAAGAAGAAGAAGAAGAAGAAGAAGAAGAAGAAGAAGAAGAAGAAGAAGAAGAAGAAGAAGAAGAAGAAGATTATATCATGCTAAAGTCTGTACTCATAACTACATTTTATTCACAAGGACTTCTGTTCTTAAGGTATCCATTATATTGAGGTTACATCCTTTTCTGAATAGGCTTCCATGTATTGTCTGGTGGTTTAGTATCCAGAGAAGGAAACACTTCTCTGCCTTTTATAGGGATTCAGCTGATAATATTTCCTAGAAAGTAAGTAGATGCTCCCTGGTGAAGTCAGGGCTTGGCAGATGAATGGTGATGCTGTACTAATCTATATATTCTCTTTGGAAGAGATCTCTTCCAGGTTAACAAGAAGTAAGAATAACACCAGAAAATGAATTGATTCTGCCAATCATTCCAGACTCAATATAGAAAGTCTTGAAGTATTGGCAGAACCTTCATTTCAGATTTTTCTGGTGTCAACATTAGAATGGAATGGAATAGAATAACAGAGTTGGAAGGGACCTTGGAGATCTTCTAGTCCAACCCTCTGCTTAGGCAAGAAACCCTACACCACTACAGACAAATGGTTATCTAACATCTTCTTTAAAACTTCCAGTGTTGGAGCATTCACAACTTCTGGAGGCAAGTTGTTCCACTGATTAATATAATATTTATATTTGATTGGGACTTGATTTTAAGACTCTGATGATAAGTAACAGTAGCTTGGAGGATCCCTCATCTTGTCCTACCACATTGTGGACTCATAAATTATCTTAAATGTCACCCAGTCCAACCCCTTCAGTTGCAGGGTCCCTTACACAACCACCCAGTCGCTGATTGGAGACCTCTAGTAAAAGAGAGAGTTTCATAGTTTCTACAGTCAAGAAATTTCTGCCAGTGTCTACAGCTGAATTTTCTTCCTTCTTCTTTTAACCCACTATTTTAGTCCTGCCCTCTGGGGCCATAGGGATTAAGTTCATTTATTCTTCTGGGTCACAACCCTTCAGATCGTCTTTTTCAGTTATTTAACACAATTACTGAAGATAAGGCACAAGGATGTGGTGAGTCAGAAATCTGGGCTTCCCCTGTTTTTCAGTATACAAGCGTATTAGGAAAAAATGTGCCTAAGGACCAGCTTAGATTTTTGTAATTACACAGCATATAATGGAATATGTTAGGAAAAGCTTTATCTTGATCACTCAGTGCTAGGCGTTCTTCTGACATCTCCTTGGGCTTAATACCTCTTTAATATTCCCGCATAAATAATTCAAATCTTCTTCATTAACCTTCCTGGCAGCTGCCACAGTCGAGATCCTCCAGAGGCTGCAAGAGCTTCTCTTCCTCAAAAGATGAAAGCATCTGATCTTGAGATTGTTGCAATTTTTCTCTTTCTCAATTTTGTAATTGTTTGCAAATGGAAGTGCTGAGGTGCACCTCTTTAGCAAGAAGGAATCCCCCCTCCCCAGGAATACCTAAAGGTATAGCAAGGGTAAGCAAGCTCTTCTCGCATTATTTGGACTGCATTATCAAGAACCAAGCAGAAGGTGAGAATTACTTCTGACTGCAGATGATAGAATGGCACAGCCATAACTCAACATAGACTTTAAGGAACATTTGCAAAGGCTTTACAGCAGAGGTGAAATTCAGCCGGTTCTGACAGGTTCTGGAGAACCGTTAGCGGAAATTTTGAGTAGTTCGAAGAACCGGCAAATACCATCTCTGGCTGGCCCCAGAGTGAGGTGGGAATGGGGATTTTGTGGTATCCTTCCCCTGCCATGCCCAACAAGCCTATCCACCAGAAGTAAAAAAAAAAAAAAAAAAAAAGAATTTCGCCACTGTTTTATAGGCAGAGTCAATATAACCAACATTACCACTCCTTTTCTGACGTTGTATTCTGAATGGATTTTTGGCATATCGCAATTTGTCTAAACTATTTGTAGAAAAGTACCAAATCAAATATTTATTAGGTCAAAGAAGGAGAGCTGGAAAGCTAGAAAGCCGGCAGCCTGGGTTCACGACCCAAGTGCCAAGTGAGCTCCTGTTCTCACTCCAGCTCCTACCAACCTTGCAGTTTGAAAGCATGCAAATGCTAGTAGATAAATAGGTACCACTTCAGTGGGGAAAGTAACACAGCTCTGTGACATCATGCTGGCCACATGACCACAGAAATATCTTCAGACAGGCACTGACTAAATGGCCTTGAAACATAGTTGAGCACTCTCCCCTAAAGTCAGCAACGACTAGTGGAGTAAAATCGGCAGGCAGTCCTTTATCTCTACCAAAGAAGGAGACTGGGGTGGGGTACAGTCAATTAAAAGTTAAAAAGCATAGAAGATACATAAAAAATATTGAAAACAACCTTCTGTTGTATATCAAGAAGAAATGGAAGGAGGAAAATGCTCTTGGAAATTTCTGCTCCAATAAATTTAAAACTTGGCTGGAGTGAAAGCTTGCCAAAATTCAGATTGCACAAAGTGGCAATACAGACAATTCAGCAAAAGGTTCCAGACCTGCATCAATCATCTGCACTCATCTGCAATTAGCACACTTCATTAATCACATTTGTCCACAATGATCAGACCCAACCTGAAAACAATGATTTAAAAAAAAGAGAAAGAGGAGAAGATGATGATGGGCATAAGAGTATCATAGATCAGGAAGGACTTCCTTCTTCCCTGCTGTTTAATTTGTTAATGGTCTTCACTGGGACCGCTTTTTTATTAGGTTTTTATTTAGGCTTTCATTGAAGTTTGGGAAGCTAGGAAGGTGGCAAATTGCTAGATAGTGGTAAATAGTAAAACTGCTAATTGCAACCATGGACATTTTATTTATTTGTTTCTTTGTCAAACATGTACAAGGTAACAGGTATAAGTATGAACATAAACATGAACAAAGGAAATAGATGCAGATAAATGGGGCCAGTAAGACGGGGATGGTAGGCATGCTGGTGGGCTTATGCATGCCCCCTTTATTAACCTCTTAGGAATGGGGTAGACAGTTTAAGGTTAAAGTTATGGAGGTTTGAAGCTGTAACAATGGAATTAGGTAGAGCATTCCAGGCGTTGACCACTCTGTTGCTGAAGTCGTATTTTCTGCAATCGAGTTTGGAGCAGTTTACCTTGAGTTTGTATCGATTGTTTGCCCATGTATTATCGTGGTTTTTTTTAATTTTATTTTTGAGAGCAATGTTTCTCCTATCAAATTTTATGAAACTGCTCAGGGAAGCTAGCCATCTCATTCTGGGATACAGAGTTGAATGGATAGTCATAGCAACATAATCTCCGTTACCACTATATAGTAGTGAGCTTGTTTATGTTAAGGCTGTATTAAGGATAAGGTGCTCCATCACTGGATATTTTTAAGAAGCAATTGGACAGCTATTTGTCTGAGTCTCCTGCTTAAGAAGGAGGTTGGACTAGAAGGCCATCAAGGTCCTTCCAACTTTGGAACATACTCCAAAAACAACCCGCTTATGGAGAATTATTGAACAACAGAATAACAGAGTTGGAAGGGGCCTTAGAGAACTTTTAGTCCAACTCCCTGCAAAACAGGGGACCCACAACTTCTGAAGCCAAGCTATTCCATTGGTTGACTGCCCTCACCATTAGGAAATTTCCCCTTAGTTTTAGGTTGGTTCCCTCCTTGATTAATTTCCATCTATTTGTTCTTGTTCCTATTTTAAGGTGCTTTAGAGAATAGGTTGAGCCCCCTCTACTTTGTGGCAGCCGCTCAAATATTGGAGCACTGCTATCATGCCTCCCCTAGTCTTTCTTTTTTTAAACTAGACATACCCAATTCCTGCAACCGTTCTTCATGTTACATTATATTAGCCGCACATGTGAGCATGGCATAAATTGCACAAGGAAATGCTTCCTGCATTGAGGTCTTTTGATTTGAGCTACTCTAAACCAAGGTTTCCCAGGTTTCCATTTTTGCAGTTCACATTTTCAGTAGGATAGATTTCCTGTCTCAATATCCACTCATTGTCTATCAGAGTTCTTAATTGTTCTTTTCGGTCCACTTCCAAGATTAATTCATTCTTAATAAAGCCTGTGCTGTAACGAGGATCATTGTGAAGCCAGTTGAACTTTGAAATGGGAGAAAGAAAGAAAGAAAGAAAGAAAGAAAGAAAGAAAGAAAGAAAGAAAGAGAAAGAAAGAAAGAAAGAAAATAGAAAGTAATGAAAAATTCAGCTCCAGTAATCACTATATTTGTGTTTCCTTCCCTCTTTGAACGATGTTTTTAGGGCTGCCTAGTTTGTTCAGGAAAATGATGCTGTTTCCTCAAATGGAACACTAATATTAACAATAACCTATGATTTAACCTTTTTTTTTAGCTTCCCCCTGTTTCAGTCCTTGCTACCTTCCTGAAAACAAATCCTAACCACTGAAAATTGTTACCTTATAGCTTTTGCTCAAGACAAGCATTATTGACTAAGCTGGATGTATTTAGTCTCTCTCTCCTCATTTCTTCTCAAATTTAACTGTCACAGATGGATGGGGTGCAAATTTTACATTGGTGCATGACCAGATTCACCAATGCAGGTGAAATCCAAATAATCATTATCTACTGAGCCTCAAAACAGTGTGGTGCAAGTTAGGGGGTGGAAAAAAAATACCTCAAATGCCAAATTCCCCATTAACTCCTGCCACTGTCACTCATTATAAGAAGCAGAACCGCTCTTCTAACTGTATTACAAGAGTACCGAATGTGCCTTGTTCACACTTTCCTGTCTGAATGAAATCTAATTGTGTTGGGGAAACTGTCTGTGAACTGCTTTAATGAAGACCTGCAGAACTTCATTTAGTTACATGGGCATATTTCTTCTGGGCTGGGAAGAGTCTTCCAATGCAAGCAATAGTGTCCCTGGTTTTCCTCTGATTAAAGGCCAGGCGCTCCCCAAGATCTTATTACAGGTTGAAGATTGATATAATTCCTGATGGGAAGCAGGACAATGTAAAGCGAATGATTTCAACAGAGGCTGGCTTGGGACTTTCAGCTTGCATATTCTCTTCTAAAAGAAGTACTCTTCTAAAACCGAATCCTAGCCCTAAAAGAAGCTGCCAACATGCAAAAATCTGTTTCAATCATTGCTGCCTGTACATCAGATTTTTTTTAAAAAAAAAAAACAAAATCTCATGTAGGTGTCTGAGCTTGGTTGTTTTCTTGCAGACCTTTCATTACCACACTAGGTAACTGTCAGCGTTCCAAATATCATGCAGAATTAAATCAGAGTCCAAGGCAGAGCTATCCTTAAAGTTCCAATTTAATAAGACACACGTGTTGGCAACGAATTGTGGAATCCCAAATCTGAAAACTACCTGGGGTTCCACCCAGTTTAAAGTTCATGACCTTTTCCCCACACCCATAAATCCATCACATGGTCCAATCTTCTTCGGCCACGCTGGCATCTCCACCCAGCTGGTTCCGGTCAGGTGCAGAGGTGCGGAGACAAAAGATGACCTTGGCTTCTATAAAAGAATGACAGCAACACATTCCACAATTCTACTCCTTTCTATTCCCCCTCCCAATTACTACACTAATGAAACAGCATAATGAAATAATAGCGAGTGTGGCAGGCCAAACATCCTAAAAAAGGAATATGACTGCAGGCCTGACAGTAACATCATCAGTGCTAATAAGAGGGGTAGGATTTGCTCTCTTTTATATACTAGTGGCTTACCCTATCAGTGTTTATTGGAATGGCCTTGATGCAGGAGTGGCTTCAAGAATAGCTGCAATGCTGCCCCATTGCTGGGTGGGCATTGCCCGGATGGCAAAGCTCACCTAGTTGGCCTCCTACACTATGATGGGGGGAGAGGTTGCCCTCCCCAGGCTTTGGAGGTTTTCCTCAAACCTCTGGGAGGGCGAAAACTGCTTCCCCCGGGGCCCTCCGGAGACCAGAAACAAGCCAGTTTCTGGACTTCCGGAACTCCGGTAGGCCTGTTTACCCTGCTCCCTGAGCCTCCACGTGGGCCCTGCACTTATCTGGTATGATGAATGGGCTGCATGGAAACTCATGGGAGGGGAGGGGCAGGGAGGGAGGGCTGGGCATGGCCAGCCAGCGGTGGCATTTGGGGTTTTGCTGAACTGGGCAGAATCCTAGCTAGAGGATCGCCCGAACCCATGCGAACCCCCAGCAGCCCACGCCTGACTCGATGGTATCGGGTCGTTAGTATATAAAATAAAAGCAAACCCTACTTCCTTACTATCACTGATGATGTTAGCTTGGTAATGAAAATCTGCAAGAAAATAACCAAGCTCAGACAGCACCAAGGGATTCCAGAGTTTAACCCTGAGCTACCAATATTCTCTTATTTTGGTAACATTTGTAGTTTTTTAAGAAATGGCAGCATGCGTAGGGTCAATAGAACCTGTTATGATAGGCCTCTTTTTTATAATATAGAGAATGGGATACTCCTCCCACATACCCATAAAAGATTCAACTCAAACGGATAACTCCATAACTTCTAATAGGCCATGGAAGCCATAGCCCCTGAATTTCTAGGTGTTAACAATTTACTCCATCTGACTTAGACGGTCTGGGCAACCAATTTATTATGCCCCTTTATAAACCATCTCAACTGATGACTAATACCACACCTGCTGCTTATGAATCTCTCCTGTTCTTCTGACATTTTTACTTCTGTTGAGTAGAAAAAGCACAGAACCTGCTGAACAATCCCATTTGGTCAGTGGAGCAAAAAGCCCTTGATTTGGATGCACATTGAATCCATCACTTGTCACTGCGTATCTTCCTACCCTATAATTTTATAGAGAATCGTATTTTTTCTCAATGTTGTCTCAATGAGGGAGGGAAGAACCAGAGGAAAATATCTATCTATCCCACTCTGAGACATGTACAATAAATCTTTTTTCCTTTGCTGCAGATTCCGTCAGTGTTGCACCAGTATTATGGTAGAAAATAATACAGAGACATTGCACCCATCGTAACATTGGCTTGAAATGTTGGGAAGTAACTGGATATCCAAAACTGGAAAATGCATTGTGAAATGGAGGGATAGAGAGACAGAGACAGGGAGAGATGATAAATATATAAATGTTAGATGATAGATAGATAGATAGATAGATAGATAGATAGATAGATAGATAGATAGATAGATAGATGATAGATAGATAGATAGATAGATAGATAAATGTTAGAAGATAGCTAGATACCTAGATAAATGATAGATAGATAGATAGATAGATAGATAGATAGATAGATAGATAGATAGATAGATAGAAAAACTCTACTGTTTAGTGTTTAACTAAGCAGCAACTAAATAGACAGTCTCAGTATAGAGAAAGGGGGGGAAGAGTAGTTGTCGTCATCATCATCATCATCAGAGTTAGAAGGGACCTTGGAGGTCTTCTAGTCTAATCTGCTGCTCAAGAAGGAGACCCTATACCATTTCAGAACAAATGGTCTCACTATCAGGAAATTTCTCCTAGTTCCATTTGCTTCTCTCCTTGGATAGTTTCCATCCATTCTTTTGCCTTCTAGTGGTTTGGAAAATAAATTGACTCATTCTTCTTTATCACAGTCCCTCAAATATCGGAACATTGATATTATGTCACCCTCGTCCTTCTTTTCACTAAACTAGACATACTCAATTCTTGCAACCATTCTTCATATATTTTAGCCTCCAGCCCCTAATTCTCTTAGCTCTTCTCTGCACTCTTTCCAGAGTCTCAGCATCTTTTTAAATCATGGTGACCAAAACTGGATGCAATAGTCAATTCAATTCAGTTTATTACAGTCATAGACCAGAGATCAGAACAAATAAAATCACTCAGTAAATATACAATTGAAAATCCTAGTATAAAATAATAAATGACAGCTAAAATCTATGATAAAATCCAGTCTGTCAATTCTTTGAAATCTGGGTTGTTGGCTTTCCAGCCAACAAGGCCAGCATCTTAACTAGTGAGGCATAGTGGGACCACCCTTGGAAGATGAGCATAGGCTATTTCAAATGCATGGACCAACTGGACACAAGCTACCTAAGTTCCTTTATTTGTATCAGGTGGGAAGGTGCCTTATGGGACAAAGTCAGCCTAAAATCCACTGCTTCTTGAATTGAGGGAGAGCAGCAATATTTCTTTTCCCCAATCTAAACCAAGGAACATGCTACATAAAGTGAAATTGTTTTAGCATTTTGTCTTTGAGTCAGTTTTTGGCTCCTAGCAACTGCCACGACAAGTCCCTGCTGTTTTCTTGGCAAGGTTTTTCAGAAATGTTTTGCCATTTTGCCTCCTTCCTAGGGCTGAGAGAGAATGAACCGCCCAGGGTCACCTATTTGGCTTTGTACCTAAAGCAGGACTAAAGCTCACAGTTTCTAACCTGGTGCCTTAATCACTACTCCAAACTGTGTCTCTTATTTAGCATATAATACTAGAAAATGCCATGAAGAAATCTCTTCATTCTTAAAAGTAATGGTTCCCCTCACACGTATGTGCTAGTCATTCCCGACTCTGGGAGTGTGTGTGCTCATCTCTGTTTCAAAGCTGAAGAGCCAATGCTGCCTGAAGACGTCTCCGTGGTCATGTGGCCAGCATGACTAAATGCTGAAGGCGCACAGAACGCTGTTACCTTCCCACCAAAGGTGGTTCCTATTTTTCTACTTGCATTTTTTACATGCTTTCAAACTGCTAGGTTGGCAGAAGTTGGGACAAGTAACGGGAGCTCACTCCATTACGTGGTACTAGGGATTGAACCGCTGAATTGCAGACCTTTCTGATTGACAAGCCCAGTGTCTTAGCCACTGAGCCTCTGGGTCCATAGAATAATAGCAAGTTAATTAAACAATGATTTTGCTATCATGCTTTCATGAAACCTCAAATTTAGTGCCTTTAAACTTTCATCTGTTTATTGCTGGCACCAGACTTACAGAGGAATTGAGTACGTCTAGCTTAAGTGAAAAGAAGGACTAGTACTGACATGATAGCAGTGTTTCAATATTTGAGGAGCTGTCACAAAGAAGAGTGGGTCAACCAAAAGGCAAGACAAGAGTCAACAGATGGGAATTAATCAAGGAGAGAAGCAACCTAGAACTTAAGACAAATTTCCAGAGTGAAAACCATTAATTAATGGAATTACTTGCCTTTAAGACAGTTGTGGGTGCTTCATCACTGGAGGCTTTTAAGAAGAGACCGGGCAGTCACTTGTCTGGAATGGTACAGAGCAGTGCTGAGATTCATTTTTTTTTTACTTCCAGTTCTGTGGGCGTGGCTTGGTGGGCGTGGCAGGGGAAGGATACAGTAAAATCCTCATTTCCTCCTGATCAGCTGGGACTCGGGAGGCAGAGAATAGATGGGGCGGGGCCAGTCAGAGGTGGTATTTACTGGTTCTCCGAACTATTGAAAATTTCCGCTACCAGTTCTCCAGAACTGTTGAATACCACCTCTGGTATAGAGTCTCCTGTTTGAGCAGGGGGTTGGACCAGAAGACCTCTAAGGTCCCTTTCAACTCTGTTATTCTATTATTGTTAAGAGGCCACTGAAGGAAACCTCTGGTTTAACCCCATAGCAAGAAGCTATAAAACACCACATCCTACAACACATGCCAATCCCTCCCCAAAATCTAAGAAACTGCCACATTGCTCTCTGTTTGGAAACATCCATATAAAGAGCTTCTGTACAACAGCATAAAGTGTGACTACGTTACAAAATAAACAGCTTTGGAAAATAGATTCCTCCCCCCCCCCAACATTCTTCAGTTGTATTAATCAATAGCAACTGTAACCAAACCATTTTCAGATATAATCATTTTCAAGATGACAGCCTCCCTTTAGGTCAATAATGCCTTCTTAAAAATAAGCATTGTGCATTCGGAAACCATCAGCCGGTGTAAAATTTACATGGCCACCCATTCTAAATCCTTCCATGCCTGAAGGAAACAGTCCAGTGTTCTGCCGTATCCTTAAGAGTAACTGATCAATTTGCTTGCCCAGACATTGAAGCCATGACATTTCATAGCAGGACTAGTGTTCTAACAACAGAGAGACTCAACCAATCGCTCCTTGGCATCTGTATGGCAAAGGTTTTCCAAATAAAAGCATGAAGCAAAATCTATGAATAATGTTAAGAGGAAAAAATACTTTTAGAACTATCTTTGTAAAAGTGGTGGAGGATTGAATTTTCTACATATTGACATCCTGCAGAATACATTCGATACTATTTTACTTCAGTTCTATTGTTTGTTTGTTTGTTTTAATTAAAAGCTACTCAACCTTTGTCTGCTGTTCTGCTTTGGCATTTGCTATCGACAATTACAGAGCTATTTTCAACCCATGGGAAACGGGGAATGCATCTCTAGCTCACCATCATCTATTTATGAGATGCAATTGTGGAAGACAGAATCCTAGCAACCTAATTCTCTTGGAAAGCTCAGCTCGATAGAAGTAGTTTCACCTTAAGGGTTCGTTCCTCAAGTCTATTCTGGGAGGATTTGGGAAGGATGGTCTTTCAGCCATGATTCAAAGGGCAGGTTCTCCAAGCTCACTCCGCCGCCCCCACTTCAAAGCTACTAGTTATTGTCTGCCTGTTTCCAAGCTTCTTCCTTTTCATTCTTCCTTCCATGTAATTTCATGCTGCACCCACAAAAAAAAGGTCCAAAGCTTGTCAGAATTGACATTCAAAAGAAGTAGTACAAATGAAAAGGCAGGGGAAAAACCTGAAAGCCTTTTTAAAGACTATAGAAAAAGAACAACACATTATTTTGTATTTGTGGAAGGTACAAATAAAGTGTAAACTGAGATAAGGTCAAGTGCAGGCAAGCAGAACCACAGGGGTAGAGTTCAAACTAAACTCTTTATTGTTTTATGCCTATTTCATGGGGATCTCCCCACACTGGCAGCTTTCACCTGGGAAAGACTAGATAAGGCTCAAAGAGGGAACCTGCCCAGTGAGGAAATTCAATTTTTTTTTGCTACCAGTGGGTGTGGCTTGGTGGGTGTTGCAGGGGAAGGATATTGCAAAATCTCCATTCCCACCCCATTCCAGGGGAAGGATATTGCAAATATCTATTCCCTCTCCACTCTGGGGCCAACCAGAGGTGGCATTTGCCTGTTCTCTGAATTACTCAAAATTTCCACTACCGGTTCTCCAGAACCTGTCAGAACCTGCTGAATTTCACCTCTGGATCCTGCCCTCTGGTGACTAATTCTCCACTTGAACTTTCCTCCCTACAGGGACAGTTGCTGTCCTAGACAGATATTGGATGCTATTTCATATTCGTAAGCATAATTCTTTCCTTAGCTAACTTTGAAAATGGCAGAGCAAAGTTGTAAATAACAATCCGATTCTGCTAGAGCGGATTTTGCACTAGGAGCTAAAAAGCATTGTTCTTCTTTCTTTCTTTGTTCAAAATCCAAAGACATATAAACCTACTGACCATGCCAACAATGGTAGTTATAGTTATATATATTAAAAATATTAAAAAATATCCCCTGGACATTTTCATTCTAAATGACAACATCCTAAGGAAAAGAAGAAAGTAGCGTAGCTGTTGTTTTTCAAATCTTTGAACAATTTGCATTAACAGCTAAATAGATTAGGAGAAGCTGCTCAACAGCTAGGCCTCCATATGTTCATGATATTGTCGATACAAATATCAAGGAAAAAATATATTTAAAAAAACCCAACTCCATAGGAAAATTTTTAAAGACTTGTTTCTTATGAATAGAATGCAACAGCCAGCACGATACAGTGGCTAAGATGTTGTACTAAGGTTGGCAAGATCAAGTCATCTTTCAGCCATAACAAAATAGAAATTAAATACACATTAGTCTCTAACTCGTATTTTTTTACATTATTTATTTGTATCCTGCCTTTGTTATTTTTACAAATAATTCAAAGTGACGTATCAACACACTTTACTCCTCCAATGTAGGCAAGAACCATGGTCTAGGTGAAATGGGTTGAAGCATGTTTTAATCCAGGAAGATGAAATTTGGAAATATTTTAGATACATACCTTCCTAACCTGCAGTGGGTTTCATATTTTTCTTAACACCGTTTCGCCCCACGTGCCCTTTCCACACATTTGCCCAGTCTTACGTGCATGTGCTTTGCTCATGCTCGTGCCTTCTGTGCATGTGTCCGGCTTCAAAAACATGCTTAAATTTGATGACATAGAGCCGTGGTGGGTGGGCAGGCGGGCCCACCCACGATTTCCACTACTGGTTTGGGTGAACCAGTCCATACCAGCTGAATACCACCTCTGCTCTTAGCCCATTCAAATATAACAAGCAGGAGGATGTAAAACATAGTCTGACTTGCAAGATTCTGTTATTACTCAATCTCAATAAAAATAGATTTATTTGTTCTGCGAAGCTGATTCATGGGTCCAGTCTATCTAGTGGGGCTGATACCACATGAGTTCAATCCTTCCTTCCTTCCTTCCTTCCTTCCTTCCTTCCTTCCTTCCTTCCTTCCTTCCTTCCTTCCTTTCTTCCTTCCTTCTTGTTTGTATGAAATTACTCCTACCAGTCCATTCATCCATTCAGTCTCTAAAACCAATGCATAGTTGCATGAATTCATCTCATTTAAACATATCTTACTTCCGAGAAGGGGTTAAATTATTTGGGATCATCAAATAATAGAGACCCTTAAAATTCCCACTCTCTGAACAAATGTTCAAATTATAATCCTCCTAATCAATTTGTACTTTTTCTGAGTTTCACCATGCAATTTCCCCTTCTCCTTTCTTTTCCACCAAGCCTCTTATTCTTTAAATGTTTTGATTATGGGCTATATAGATGATGGGGGGAAAAGTCCTTTATAAATGTAATAAAAAGAAAATTATGTAAATGCTAAAGCATTAGATTGATTGGACTGAAATGATACCCTTTCACTTGATTTGTTTATTATTTTTAAGAAAGGACTCATAATTACAAAGATGGAAAAATTGGAGTGTTAATGATGAGAAACTATTGCTAGTGAAGTTCTTCTCTGTTCTCTATCAATCATACTCCGAACTAAACACTCTTACCCTGCTTCTGATAACACACTCCAGATTTTATGAACTGTTCTTTCCTCTGTCTGCTTCAATGGACTATACTCATCAAATGGAAACCCAATTGATCTCAAAGATAGATGTTTATTTTAGTTAATTAGACAGAACTGCCATTTGATCAGAGGTAGTGTCTCTAAACTGATTTGGAAGTGCTAATCGCAGGGCCATGCAGGGGTTTGAAGGGGTGTTTCAGTTCAATAAAGCTTCAATTGAATGACTTGATTGAAGCAGATTTGTAAATCAGAGTGAGGAGATACTTCAAAGAAGCGAATCCAGTTAGGTGCCTTTGAAGCACTTCATAGACTTTTAAAGTTCCTTGCACGTTCAATGGATCTCCTACTGTTTTTAATGGTTGTTACAGGCAATAAATGCTGCAACTCCATATATGGAGAATTTGAAAGAGGAGAGGGTTGGGTTATATGATGGGGTCTCTCACATTGACGGTAACAAACCAGTGGGTTATATGACTTTGTTTAAATTTTGCCAATCACAGTCCTTTTGGAAAGTCAAAAATGATACTTTGAGTTTCTCTCTGTTACTCTGAACAATTTCAGTATGGTGAGCCATATGTATTAACTTTGCTCATGAGTTTACAAAGAGGCCATAATGTTTTATTCATATGTTATTTATGACTTTTATGACCACCTAGAACAATTCTGAGAGAAAGCAAACCTTACAAAATGTTGAGGCTTTGGAAAGAGAAGAGCAACAAGAATGATTAGGGGCCTGGAGGCTAAAACATACAAAGAACGGTTGCAGGAATTGGGCATGTCTAGTCTAATGGAAAGAAGGACCAGGGGAGACATGATAGCAGTGTCCCAATATTTGAGAAGCTCCTACAAAGCGCCAAATGGCAAAACGAGAAATAATGGATGGAAACTAACCAAGGAGAGAAGCAACCTAGGACTAAGGAGAAATTTCCTAATGGTTAGAGCAATCCATGAATGGAATAGCTTGGCTTCAAAAGTTGTGGGTGCTCCATCACTGGAGGCTTTCAAAAAGTGACCGGACAACCATTTGTCTGAAATAGTATGGATTCTCCTGCTCGAGCAGGAGTCTTGAGTCTTTACTGATGTTATAATTATGGGTCATTGCACAGTCAGTCAGATGTTTAGGCTGGATTTGACATTTTTGTCCAAAAATGTCCCAAAATTTCATGTCCCTCTCAAAGACCTGGAATAGGCAGATGCTTGATGATGTTAGCGGTATCGTCTGAGGATGTAAGCTATTCTGAATAAAGCTGCCTTTTGCAATTGACTGATGGTGACTCTGTCAATGCCGATGGAGTTCAAGTGGTGCTCCAGTTCTGGGATTGAACTCTAGGCGCCTATTGCAATTGGTACTACTTGATTATTATTATTTTTTATATTATCAATAACAGGGAAAGATAATTTGTCAAATACCAGCTCTTTCTTTGATGGTTTTGTATTTCACTGTGCCAGCCTATTTCTGACGGTTCTGCTAATTAACCAACTAATTTAAAGTATTGCCAATAAGCCATAATCCCACGCCAATAAATCCTCTACCTGATGAAGGGGGGTTTTCCCAAGAGAGTCCTTGCTTGCCAACTTTTGTATGAGTCTCCCTTCGGAAACTCAGCGATCAGAGGCAGTAAAGCTGCAACACACATAATGGCGAAGTAAATAATTGCTCTTTTAGTCCTGCTGAGGAGAAGTCAAAATCTGCCAATTATCCTACGCAACTTGGCACCTTCCCCGAAGTGTGCGATGAGAAGATCCTTCCCAGGAGGGTCCAAATTTGTCAACTAACTGCACCAAGCCTGCTGGCATGCCACAAAACCCAGTGATCAGAGGTAGCAAATGTAAGAGTAACTCAACAGCTACGCTTGAGTGTCTTGCTAAGAGGAGACATCCCAGGAAAAAAAAAAAAAACAAGCACAATAATAAGAGCTTACTCTTGAAGAGCTGGAACAGGGCACTGTTGGCAATGATTCTTCACATCTTAGGTATGTTTGAGAGATAATTTAGGGACTGCTATCCTTTTAACGAGGTCCATTCTAGACAGCTGTTTAGGATATGGCAGAACAGATAGCCTGATCCCAGTGGTGGGATTCAGCCAGTGTAACAACCGGTTTGCTGAGCGTGCTCTTCACACGTGCAAATTCCTTTCAAAATAGCTCTAAAACTTACCTTCTACTGCTGCCCCGGTGAGTAAAACAGCTGTGGCACGGCAATCGCTCTGCCGCGCCTATCAGCTGGGCTTCAAATAAAGGAAATATAGGACAGACTAGCGCTGGGGCAGGTGGTCGGGGCCAACTGATCGGCGAAACTACTGGTTCGCGCGAACCTGTCCGAACTGACTGAATCCCATTCATGCTGATCCAATCAATCCCAGTTGGAGATTGTCCTTTGGGTATCTGGGTTCCAAGCGAAGGGCTTTCTAGGTCTGCAGGCCTATACAGGCAGTCCTTGACTTATGACCACAATTTAGCCCAAGTTTTCTGTTGCTAAATGAAGTCATTTGTTAAGTGAGTTTTACCCCATTTTATGATCTTTCTTGCCATGGTTCTTATAGGACTCAGCCTTCCCCATTGACTTTGCTTGTCAGAAGGCTGTGAAATCACATGACCCTGGGATGCTGCAATGATCATAAATATGAGTCTATTACCAAGTGCCTGAATTTTGACACGTGGCCATGGGAATGCCACAATGGTGGTATGTGTGAAAAAGAGTTACGAGTTTTTTCAGTGCTATTGTACCTTCGAACAGTCAGTTCAACAAATTCTTCTACCTCTACAGCTATCATCCATAGCTCTTTCCAAGCCTATAAAAATCCCTGTGAAGCTTTTTAAAAATCCATTCTTGTTCGGTTTTTCCAAAGTCCCACCTCATCTACAACAATGCTTTCCATCCTTTAAAAACAATTCCTCTAAACCACCTAGGAAGGGACATGGTAGCTCAGTGGCTAAGATGCTGAGCTTGTCGATCAGAAAGGTTGACAGTTCAGTGGTTCGAATCCCTAGTGCGCTCCTGTTACTTGTCCCAAGCTCTACCAACCTAGCAGTTCAAAAGCCTGTAAGAATGCAAGTAGAAAAATAGGAACCCCCTTCAGTGGGAAGGTAACAGTGTTCCATGCGCCTTTGGCATTTAGTCATGCCAGCCACAGGACCATGGAGACATCTTCAACACTGGCTCTTCGGCTTCAAAATGGAGATAAGCATCACCGCCTAGAGTCGGGAATAACCTTTATTTTTAACCTACCCAGCTCTGTGCAATTTCTCCCTAGCATAAACTCCTCCACTACTTTCATAAACTAGAGTGATTCTGCAATCTCTCTCCCTCTCCCCTCCCTCTGTCTCCCTCCCCCTCCCCGTCTCTTGTGCACAGATAGTACAATATCACCATCTGCTTAGTTTCAAAATGTCAAAAAGTTGGCCCAATAAGTATCAGTTCAGGGATAAGTGAGAGCAGGTGAGAAGTGCCTAATTATTAAATTTACATTGTGCATGTTAGATCTTTGTCTTCATTTCTGAAGCATCTTATCCACTCTGCACCCAACAAATATCATACCTGGGACCAACGTGTTTTTTTTTTTCTGATTCTACCCTGCTGAAATAACGAGGTAGAATTTCCCAAGGAAAGGAGCATAACCTCCCCAGCCTTCATTTGTTAATGTGAAATGCACAGATAGAGGAAAATAAGCAGTCACAAAGATCCCCCCAAAAAATTAATAAGAAAGGTAAATATATATTCTTCCCCCACCTACCTGCATCAAGCCTAATAAAAAAGGAGAAAACATTAATTACTACGTATGGGGTTTTTATGATGGAGCAACTCAATTCAAATTAAATACCTGCTTACTAACCTTGATGATTTTTTTAAAAAAAACTGAGCACCTGAGGTTTCATTTATTTGATTGATTGATTTTTACCCACCTTTGTTAATGTTTATAAATAACTCAAGGTGTTGAATTTACCTAATACTAATTCTTCTTCCTATTTTCTCCACACACAAAAAAACCACTGTTTGGTAGATTACAGACAGTAACTAACCCAAAGTGTACCAGCTGGTCTTTATGCCTAAAGTAAGACTAGAACTCACTGTCTTCTAGTTTCTACCCTCATGCCTTAACCACTACAGTAAACTGGCTCCAGTAATTTAAATGTTTAAATTTACTTGAAACATGGCAATTACAGGTATCCCATGGAATTGGCCTCTGCTACTCTGACTCTAAACCAGAGGTGATATTCAGCAGGTTCTGACCAGTTCTGGAGAACCAACTAGTAGCGGAAATTTTGAGTAGTTCAGAGAACCGGTAAATACCACCTCTGATGGAGCCCTGCCCCCATCTCGCGAGTCCTAGCTGATTGGGAGGGAATAGGGATTTTGTAGTATCCTTCCCCTAGATTGGGGTGAGAATGGAGATTTTACAGTATCCTCACCCTGGAATGGGGAGGGAATGGAGATTTTACCCTGGCATTGGGGGGGGGGGCGATTGGAGATTTGCAGAATCCTTCCCCCGGAGTGTGGTGGGAATGGAGATTTTACAGTATCGTTCCCCTGCCATCCCCATCAAGCCACACCATCCCCACCAAGCCACACCCACAGAACTGGTAGTAATTTTTTTTGAATCCCACCTCTCTCTAAATGCATTGATTTGAGAAAAAGTGCCAATCACATTGGGGAGGAATGGTGGCTCAGCAGGTAAGAAGGTGGGCTTGTCATCTGGAAAGCGGCTAACCCAGGGTCAAGACCCGAATGCCATGCGACAGGATGAGCTCCTATCCTCACCCCAGCTCCTTCCAAACTAGGAATTCTAAAACATATAAATGCAAATAGATAAATAGGTACCACATTGATGGAAAGATAACATTGCTCCATGACATCATGCTGGCTACTTGAACAGCATGTGATCATAATGTCTTCAATCACTGCTGGCTCAGTGGCCTTGAAACAGAAATAAATCCCGCCCTCTGTAGCCAGTAACAACTAGCTGAGTAAAATCCTCAAAGGCTCATTTACCCTACTCATCACATCTCTACAAAAGATATACGGTACTTAGCATTTTTGTTATTACATGGACTATTTCAACCAAGCTTATCTCTGGCCCAGTTTCACAGGAACTAACTAACATTAATGCACCGGCACATCTACATTATGCATATAGAAAGGGGGGGGTATTAAATTTAAAATGTATTGCACTTGGCATTAAATGTAGGACTAAATGAATCATAGGAGGTGGGAGTTGAGGAAATAGAACAGAAATGTTATTTGAGTTCAGCACCATTCTCAATGCCAAGTCAGATTTGGTTTTTACCTTAGTGCAGATTTTAAATTAACTCGAAATGTATAGCGAGGGAATGCTGTTGTACAAGAGAATAATTCTGCTGAAATCAACTGGAATAATTATGCTTATGATCGGAATACACCGGCTCTAGGATCCTATGCTATTTAAAAAATAATGTCTTGATCATGTAATATTTTGTTCTTTTAAGACCTTTTTGCATGGTTAATCACAAGGGACAACCGTATTAACCTCATAATGGCAATTGTTGTGCATGTAAATACATATATGGGGAAGCAGTGGCTCAGTGGCTAAAATGCTAAGCTTGTCGATCAGAAAGGTCAGCAGTTTGGTGATTCGAATCCCTAGCGCCGCGTAATGGAGTGAGCTCCCATTACTTGTCCCAGCTTCTGCCAGCCTAGCAGTTCAAAAGCATGTAAAAATGCAAGTAGAAAAATAGGAACCACTTTTGGTGAGAAGGTAACAGCGTTCCATGCTCCTTCGGCGTTTAGTCATGCCGGCCACATGACCACGGAGACGTCTTCGGACAGCGCTGGCTCTTCAGCTTTGAAACAAAGATGAGCACCTCCCCCTAGAGTCGGGAATGACTAGCATGTATGTGCGAGAGGAACCTTTACCTTACCTAAATATATACTGTATGTATATTAAACCACCAAGGTGACAGAGTCAATGGGCTTGCAAAAAGTGTATGAAATTCCTTATTTGAGGTTGAGCTAGCACTTTGATGTGTTTTAAACTTGCTCCTGCAAAGAAACCATATGGAAACTGACACACACACACACACACACACACACACACACACACACACTTCTTTTATAATGATACATTTAAACCTTCTGGTTTCATTCCTTGAAATATTTCTTGCCTTCCACCCTCCTCTTTTGAAGCAGGCAGTCTGCAATCTCTCAGTAAATCTCTCAGAGCAAGGATAGAGAGAGTGGCAGATTTTATATTATTTTGATGATGAGAATTCAAGGAAAAAGTTTGATTGACACCTTGAATAAGAAATCTTGCAAGAGAAGGAAGAACACTCGGTGGCGGCGGCTGGGGGAATATTATCGGGGCTGAGGACCAGATCACACTGTAGCTAAAAGAAATAGAAGGAGTGGGGGAAAGCCAGAAGGGTGACAGATAGTCAGATATTAAAATGCTGTTAACTTCAAGGATTAAAGGATGTCTCCCAGGCTTCCATGTCTTCAATTTTTTATGATGTATTGGAAGGCAACTCTCATTCCAACAGCTCAAGGATGCCAGGAACTCTAGACTGAAACATCCAAGAAATTGGAGTCCCAAGTCTATTTCCACCCCGGTGTTTTACTAATAACCAGGAACTTACATACTTCAGTTAAATTCTACCCCACAAAAATAAATTTGTGGTTCAGAATAACAGAGTTTGAAGAGACCTTGTAGGTCTTCTAGTCCAACCCCTTGCTCGAGCAGGAGATCTTACACCCTTTCCGACGAATGGCTGTCCACTCTCTTCGTAAAAGCCTCCGGTGATGGAGAACCCCTGAAGTGAAGCTGTTCCACTAGTTAATAGTTCTCCCTGTTAGGAATTTTTCCCCCTTAGTTCTAGTTGCTTCTCTCCATGAAAATGGGGTTCTTACTGTAACAGAATAGCAGAATTGGATGGGACCTTGGAGGTCTTTTAGTCCGAATCCCTGCTCAAGCTCTGTACCACTCCAGACCAAGTGGCTGTCTTAAAAGCCTCACATGATGGAGACCCACCATTTCTGAATGTAAGATGTTCCACTGGTTAATTGCTCTCACTGTTAGGAAATTTCTCCGTTCTAGGTTGCTTCTCTCCTTGATTATTTTTTTTCATCCATTGTTTCTTATCTTTCCTTTGGAGAATAGGTTGACTCCCCCTCTTTTTGTGGCAGCCCCTCAAATATTGGATCACTGCTATCATGTCTTACCAGTCCTTTTCACTACACTAGACATAGCCACTTCCTGCAACTATTCTTCAGCTCCCTCATTTGGGAAGAACCAAAATAAATATTGTTATCCCAAATCACAACTCCGCTCCCAGGTAAAAAGCTCCAAAGCTTTTATCCTATCCATGAAGATTCTATTCCTTTTGAAGTTAACTGAAGTTTGCAAAAGAAGATTTTTAAAAAAACATGGTTCTTTAAACATTTAAATATCTGCATGCATGGCCCCAATTTGATTTTCATTATCTAAAGAGGAACAGGGGGATGGGAAACTGAGGGTGGATTACTGCCATAATTTATGGCACATCTGGCTGGAAACCAGCATGCAAAATAATTGCTTTGCTGGAGATAATCAGCAAAACAGGATCCTGAATAATGAAATTGTATGGGCTAAGACCTAACTAGAGAGCTAGCAAATTTCAGAGCCCTTTTCCATTACTGACTGATTTTGTGTCACCACGTCAGTATCAATTCTTAGCAAGTACACGGATAAATTTTCTCAAGGATGACCTTCCATCATAAAATGGCTAAGTGCACAAAACGCTCCAAACTCAGATTAGTATTAGCGACAAAGATGATTAAGGGGCTGGAGGCTAAAACATAAAACAAAGAACGGCTGCAGGAATTGGGTATGTCTAGCCTAGTGAAAAGAAGGACTGGGGTGATATGATACAGTAGCAGTGTTTCAATATTTGAGGGGCTGCCACAAAGAAGTCAACCTACCTACTCTCCAAAGGACCAGAAGGCAAGACAAGAAGAAATGGATGAAAACTAATCAAGGAGAGAAGCAACTTTAGAACTGAGATGACATTTCGTGACAGTGAGAACAATTAATCAGTGGAGCATCTTGACTTCAGAAGTTGTGGGGGCTTCATCCCCGGAGGCTTATAAGAAGAGATTGGAAAGCCACTTGTCTCGGATGGTTTAGGGTGAGCAAGGGATTAGACTAGAAGGCCTCCTAGGTCCCTTCCAACTCTGTTCTTAGTTAAATACTGTTAAATCTTGGTCTGCTATATTAAGTCGTTTATACAACCTGTCAAACCCTAACAAATGGCTAACAAATGGTTCCGGTTACAGAGCAAACTATGTTTAACCAACGAGATCATGATTTAACATAATAGTTTGCTTTACGCAACATGTAAAGACAATGACTGGATATCCACAAAAAGTTGCAAAATTATAAATTACCTAATAAAAGTAAAGAGAAAGATTTCCCCTGTCCAGTTGTGTCCAACTCTAGAGGGCGGTACTCATCCCCAATTACCAAATAGCATTTTTAATAACAATAGCACTTACATACTGCTTCACAGTGCTTTATATAGCCCTCTCTAAGTTTACAGAGTCAGCTTATTGCCCCCAACAATCTGGGTCTTCATTTTACAGACCTCGGAAGGATGGAAGGTTGAGTCAAGATTGAGGCTAATTTAATTAATTTAGGTAATTTTTAAATTACCTAATACCATTTTGGTTTACCCTAATATGAATTTGCATTACAGCTAGCTTGTATTCAAGCAAATTCATCCACTTCTGACAAATAATCTTAGAGATATTTATGTTGAAGACAAGTTACCGGTTTAAACCAGCCTGGTTTAAACCAGACTAAAATATCATTGCCCCTGGCCTGAAATATAAAGATATTCAGGGTGATGATTTTAAGGACATGGCAGGTCTGACTGTGTACAAAGTAAGAAATGCACCAGAAGAGAGAATCTTGGGGCGCTACATTAAATGGGGCAGCAATTGTGTTCCAGATGTTGCTTACTATCTTCTATCTTGTCATCCCTGGGGCTTTCTGGAATTAAAAAAAAAACATATGGAAGTTTACGGTTGCTGCCTTAAGTTTCAGGCGACCCACTTTATCAGTTGTTTATCTGTGTTTTGCATTTCTCGTTTTGTTTTCTATTTCATTTTGCTGCAAGCATCTGACTGACAGTTGGCCCCGTGGCCCACAAAAGTTTCTTAGGTAACAAAAACGCTATTTTCTAAGATTCTGTTACTTTTCTCTTAGAAATATTGTTGCAAACATGATATCGGCAATTACTTTGAACAAAATAACTTCTCCAACATAAAGTGCTTTGATTCTTAACTTTTTACTGGGGTGATTGTAGTTTTTGTGTGTCTGACAAAGAGAGTGTGACAAAGATGTATGTATATATGTATGTGTGTATATCAGAGGTGGATTGCTAATTTTTTTACTACCAGTTCGGGTGCGCTCCCGCATATGCTCACGTGATACTTCTGCGCATGCGCAGAAGCGTCCGGGCAGGTGGGTGGGACCTCTCGTCACTACTACCAGTTCGACTGAACCAGTAGCAACCCACCTCTGGTGTACATGTACACACACATTTTTATTTACTGAAGAAATAGGGAGAACATTGATATTTCAGATATTTTAAATACCAAAGATCTGATTACATTTTAAATTAACTCCATGCTTAAGTAGTGTATAAAAATTTGGTTCCTGAAATACAATTCAGACGATGCATTTATTTTTCAAGAGACCCCTTTCTGAGATGTCATTCAAATATAATGAAATTATGTCTTCTAATAATCACAAGGCTAGACCCAAGCTTATGCTAAAACCAGACCTTTTAAAACAAAAGGAAGAAATTAGCTATGATTTATGCACATGTAATGAGTTTCAGTTGGTCTACCAAATAAAACCAAACCAGGATCTGGCCCATGGGCACAATGCATACGTTGCCCTAAGCTCTGGATTGATTTAATCATGGTTTGTTGGTTAGGAAACAAAGCTTTGCTGAACCCTAAGCCATGAATCATGGTTAAATAACTCATTATGTTTTAACATGATATGCAGATGTTACCAGCTATCCAAAATGTCCATGTACAGCTAAATAGAAGCTTTCTCCCCGTATTCTGACTTCTTTTCATATTCTTACACTTATTCTCATTCAGCAATCTTGCAGATATTGCATTTGCTCCATTGAACTGAATGAGAAAATTCACAAGTGTGAGAAGTTAATTTGAATAGTTGGCTTACACACACAGGAAAAATGGAAACGTTAGTTCAAAACAATGTTATTGTTTTGTATGCTGAATATTATTATATGCAATTTAGAGATTAGGTTTCTAATTACATTTCCATGGAGGAAAACATACCCCCATATTTAAACTTGTCATATTGTTGCTGATGTCTTCTCACTTGAAACTATGAAATAGCAGCATCCTATTAATATCTATAACCCAATCAAGAGACATGGTGTTTCTGTGGCTAAGATGCTGAGCTTGTTGACCAGAAGGTTGTGTGATTTCTCATTAGCTTTTTCCTTCCAAGGAATTATTTAACTCAACATTGTTCAAGAAGTGAATCCCAAAGAAATATAGCTGTTTGTGAAAGTTATATGATGTTTGCAATATTCTGGGACATGTGATCCCCACTTTCCCTATCTTCTGGCAAGCAAAATCAATCAAGAAAACTAACTTCACTTAACAATCATGTTACTTACTTAACAACTGCAGTAATTCACTTAACAGGAGTGGCAAGAAAGATCATAAATTGGGGAAAACTCACTTAACAAATGTCTCCCTTAGCAACAGAAATTTTGGGCTCAATTTGTCATAACTATTGAAAAACCTCAGGAACCACTCCAAATAATACTAGAAGTATCCCAATAAAAACTTCTAGCAGTTCAGTCTAGGATTCCAATAAATAGAACTTTTCAACTAAAAAAACAACACCAAAAATGTCTATATGTCATTATTCTGTGTAGAAGGAACATGATCTGGAAACACATCCTATAAATATTAGATTAAATGTTTGTTTTAAAACTTACAAAGCCTTGGATTCATCCCCAAACAGATGGTCCACATAAAAGCTGTTAAGTATAAGAGGAAAATGTAATAATCTAATCATTAATGCAATTCCTACAACTATGTCAATGAACGAAATAAAGAAAATGAAAATTTCAAAGGTGTGGGTTAGGTGGGCGGGCGGGCGGATGGATGGATGGATGGATGGATGGATGGATAGATAGATAGATAGATAGATAGATAGATAGATAGATAGACAGATAGATCTGATGCCAAGAAGGTCTTAGGAAAGGCATTTGATATATCTTATTATTATTATGAATAAATCAACATCCTCAGAACCCCAGGAGGCTTTTGTTAGAAAAATTCATATTAAAACAAAAAGTGCCAGGGGAATATTATATTTGGTTAGAACTATTCAAGTCATCTTGGAGGATGAATATTTCTGAAATTTATCCATTAGTGGTAAAAATACTAAGAATGAGCTCATTCTTCTAAATCTTCCATTATTCTATTTTCCAACATCTGAAGATATGGCCTAAGGCTTCTCACAAAACTAAGAAAGATAAAGAAAATACTCTCTGTGTCCAAGTGTCTTGGCATGATAAATTCTCAAAAGAAAGTTCTCAGTCAAGTATCTAATGCTATCATTAAACTGTGGTTTAATAGTTGGTACTCTGATAGACACTCTTATTAAAGTTACACCAAGACGACCCAGAAAAATGACGGTAGGAGACCATTCCCACCTTCATATTCTCTTAACTTTCTGTTCTTCTTGTAGACATTTCAGGCTAGGCAGTGAAATATTTGCAACAAGCTTGGGGCCTAACAATTCAACCTGAGCTTTATTTATCCTCCATGCTTCGACTTCCACCTAGAAAGACTATATAGCTATTTGTCCATGAAATCATCAAAACTCAAGCTCAAAAATCACGTTGATCATAATGATTGGCTTCACTTAACATAGAAGAGCCAAACAAATAAATCACATCAGGATTGAACACGATGGCTTGGATTATGCCAAGCGTGTTGAGGCGGGAGTTTAATTTGAAAAAGGACTCAATGAGAAATTACTATTTTACTCTATTTTAGCACCTTGTGCAAAGGCAGCATGGAGGTTGAGGATCATTTTATTCTTGAGCAGATGCTTCCAATGGAAGATTGGAACGGGAGCTAGTCAAAGGTCAATTCCTAACTCGCAACCTCAATTGAGCACAACATTTTGCTTCCTGAGCGAGACAGTAACGTGAATTTTGTTCTATTTTACCGCCTTTCTTGCCGCTAGGTGTTAAGTGAATCACTGCCTTTATTAGCTTAGTCACACGGTTGTTAAGTGAATCTGGCTTTCCCATCAACTTTGTTTGTCCGAAGGTCGCATAAGGGGATCCTGTGACGCCGGGACACTGCGACCATCATAAATATGAGCCAGTTGCCAAGCATCCCAACTTCAGATGGTCACTAAATGAGCTGTTGTACCTCGAGGACTAGCTGTCCTCCATTCCTCAGCCACACCAGGCTATCAAAACCCCACCAGTTCAATGAAAACTCTTGAGGGTGGAGTAATGCAAGTCCAAAAGCAATGCTAGAAAGACGGAGGAGTAAGATGTTAGTCCTGACAAACTGCCTGAGCATTAGTCTGAACGTGATTGTATTCAGTCTCCCTTGAGAGGGCAAACAATACCAGTGGTAACAAAACGGCTTTTCACACTGGCCTAAAATGCTGACAGGCTGAGTGTTGAGCTAGAAAAGAATGCCAGCGCCCTCTGGCGATCGCAAACTCGGGCTCTTAAAAAAAAGATATGATTAAAGGTAGACCGAAGTATAGATTTCTTGCTAACACAGCTTAAAGGCATGAAAGCATAAAGAATGTTTTACCAAGAAATGAGAGAGCCTTTATTAAAACAAACACAAGAACCGCACAATAACAAGAGCTGATGCAATCATCTGGTATTACAAAACTGTGGCCCTTTCCAAGTTTACTTTTAACAGGCTCTGACTTAAAAGACAATAATAATGACTTTGTCAACTTGAAGCCAAGACAAAATACTTTTTAGGCTGGGTTATTTATTGACTGATGCCATATAATCACGCACAGGAGGCAGGGGCTTAAAGTCGACTAAAAATGGGAAGATTACAGAGTGCTGGCGATATAAATTAATACGGCATATTTAACGTGTTCCTTTCCAACTATCATTTCTAACTTAAATATAGCATCTTATTATGAATCAACAAACTAGAAGCATCACTGGTAATTAAACATCCCGAGGCCCACTTAGAATTCCATGGACACCCACAAGATATGTCCATAGAAGCTGTGAGATAAGTTGGTTGAAAAGCGGAGAAGACTAACAGCACCAGTTCTAAAGCTTGTGGATACATACATACACATGCATAGCTGTCATAGAGAATTGATCAATCAACCAACCACTACATTGGTTGTTTCCCTCAATTCCATGGCCAATTAAGAAGGCCTGAAGTTGTTGAGCTGCCAGCCTCCCAGAAACAAGCTACGTATCAGAAAAAAATGATTTTTCAAATTTATTCGAAGCAGTAATGGGCACATACATTCCAGAAATCGTTTGCATTTCTACAAAAACGTATTATTCCATTCCATGTTCTTTCTAAATGATCCTAAATAGACAAAGAGCAAGACGGTTCTATTTGATAGCTAAAAAGAGCAGCTTTCTCTGATTCACTTCTCCTACTGTGTATTACTTTAATCTAAATACAAATATTGAATTAGTGGAAAGGACCATATATATGTAGATAGATATACATAGTACTAATTATACTTGGCCAGAACAATACATGTATGCATTTGCTTGAGTAGAACTAGAGAGAATTGTGCATCCTTAAATTTCTCTGTTTACCCTCCTTTGATCTACATGCGATTACTTGATGATAAACATACATTTTGTCAGGTCACCTCTGTCTGCAATGATTCTTGCCCTGTCCTCAATAAGAAATTACCCGTCATGATTTTGATTAAAATCTTATCGTTTCCTGGACTATTGATGCTGATTGTAGCAGTTCGTGGCGTTAATGAATTTAGCCAAATGTGCAAACTTTGAGCATTTCTGCAAAGTCAGGCCCGAATGAGGAATGTATAAATAGTGTTTCCACGTCGTCCTATTCCTCTGGTTGCACTATTGGAATTGGGGAGTTTTAAATAGAAATTCTATAATGCAGAATTGCAACCGCCGCACATTAATCAAAGAAGGCAAGGGGAGCTATGTTGGCATGGGCAAGGAGCATCTTGTTTTTGCTTTTAAGTTTGCAGCCCCATTGTCTCCCCTTCTTTCAGGCTGCAGGGAGCTCAGCTGCTTTGCAACTGCACTCCCACAAATATTTCCTGGGGGCTGGGACATGCCATTTTAAAATGTGCTGAAACAGCCCTAACGAGGGTCACAATCTCCAGGTTTTGCCTGCATTCAAATTTCGCCTCTATTTTATTACCTCTTTCGCTAGCTTGGATTGTGCTGAAGCCCGGGCTGCCCAATGCAGCACATAACAGTATAGTTCCCACATCCATTCATGACATTTTCCCAGTCCTTTCTTCCACAGACAGAAAAAATAAATAAGAACTGAAACTAGTTCTGTCATCAGAACACTCTCTAGGTTTAATTGTCACACAAAAGCTGAACTCTTTGGCAAATATTAAGAGGAGAGCAAAATATATTATCTAAGAAGGATGGTATGTTTTTTTCAAACCCTAATGGTAGTGTTAGAGGGATAAAGTGTGTGGAGGGGAGGAGGGGGAGGAGGAGTTGGAGGGGGAGAAAGAGAAGGAAGAGGGGGAGAAGGAGGAGAAGGAGAAAACAAAAACAAAACAAGGACAATCAATGCTTTCAAGCTTCATGACTCTGCCTACATCTGCAGAAACCCTATGACTTGAGTATCTCTTTTATGATCATAAGTGATAAAAAATAATTAATTCCTTAACCTTTAGTTAGTTGCCCACGAAATGCTCATTGTGCCATTTGCAAAAATGAAGACAAAGTTCCGACAACGTAAAAGCGGAGCGAGAAACTGTTTGCTTCTCCTATTTGGAAGTTAAAGGTAGCTTTTGGGGGGAAGAGTGACCTGGTTTTCTTCAAGGCATGCCTTTGTCTTTGACGGGCAAATGCCCTACCACTTCGTAGCAGCATTCTCTTTTCAACCCCCCCCCCCCAAATTAAAGTATAAAAAGGGGAATTCTCCACCATCTCCCATCTTCTTCTTCCATCCAATCCCCCCCCTCCCAACTAGCTTCTCCTTTCCGTTCAGCGCCCAGTGAAATAAATATTTAAAGGCACTGATGATCAATGGGCATCGCTCCAAAAGGTAAAGTTGTCCTCCTGATGATGTCAGATTGCCAGATGGGGGGAGGGACGGGGGGCTCTTGAGGGCCTCCCAGGAGAAAAAAGGACCGTTATGCAGAGGGACCAAAGAGCTTTCTGAGCCAGCTTTCTTTCTTCTT
This sequence comes from Natrix helvetica, assembly GCF_964273705.1. Lineage (NCBI taxonomy): Eukaryota > Metazoa > Chordata > Lepidosauria > Squamata > Natricidae > Natrix > Natrix helvetica. Next base: position 12,027,123 of record NC_138561.1, read on the forward strand.
CCCACCTTCGCCGTGGCTCAGATTTCCTAAAGATCAGCCAAAGGGTATAACGATTTTTCTGACCAAAGCCACACACACGCACGCACACACACACACACACACAGACACACACAGGCGGTTGGGAGCAAGAATGGAGCCCTTGGCAAAACCAGAATAAAAGTCTCTCTGATGGGGTGGGGGGGGGGAAATCTCCCGAATCCCGGTTTTGGGAAACGTCTGGCCGCTTTCCCGTCTCCCTGCACCCCCATCTACACGGAGAGTATTTGGAATCGGAGCCTTTCTTACTGAGATCCTATCCCTTCCCAAACAACCAACAACCCCCCTCCCCCGCACACATACACCCGAAAACCTCCCCCAAGAAGAGATCCGGAGTGGCACCGCTTTCTTTCCTCTAAGGGGTTGCCATTCATCGGAACGCGCAGTCTCGAGTGGGCTTTGCAAAAGGCGCCGCCGGAGATTCAGAGCTGTACACACACACACACACACACACACCCAGCGCGCGCACCCAGAAAGAAAACGGCGGAATCGAGAACTTAGAAGATGGGCTTTGTAGTCCGAGGGGGAAGGGCGGGGGGTTGGAGCAACCCAGAGAGAGAGAGAGAGAGCTCAAGATGTCTTTGGTGCCACGCACGCACCATCCCTTTCCAACGCCTGGATTCGTTGCGCCGATTTCGATGGTCTTGAACCTCTCTTAAGAGCTCCGCTAGCCCCGTTCAGCCAACGATGGTTCGCGGGTGCCAAACCAAGGAACGAAAGAAAGAAATCTCCCGAGCTCACTTTCAACAAACACACACACACACATGGAGACACGAACAGAGGAAGGGGGGACGGCGAACCCCCAACGCCCCCTCCCCAGAGATCCCCAAGGCTTCACTTTCAGCCTCCGAGTCTGTTCTGCGCCTATTTCATTCCTCTCCAGCCCTTCTCGCCTAGCGATCCCTCCCTCTAAGCTCCCTGTCGGGCTGCAAGGCACTTTCCAGCCCCCCCCCCCAAGCTTCCCCCCTGCTTCTCTCCCTGCTCCTCCCGGCGTCCTTGGTGGCCGGGGTGAACCCCAAAGCTCTGGTCCAACTCCTTTCCGCAGCATCCTTCTGCCCCGTCGGCTGTGCAGAGCAGATGGAATTCCCCCTCTCCATCCCCGGTCTTTCGCGCACCCTCTCTCTCTCTCTCTCTCTCTCTCTCTCTCTCTCTCTCCTCCTCCTCCTCCTCCTCTTTCCAAATCCGTCTCAAAGGAGCCTAGAATTTAAGAAACAACCCCCTCCTCTTCCCCAGAAATTTGGGGGGGGGGAGGGCCGTTGGGAAGGCAGCCGTTACCTGGAAATCTGGCGGCCCCAGATTCTTTCTCCGGATCACCTCTGGAGAAAGGCGAGCAGAGGAGTCCCATTCACAAGTAGAGGCGCAGTGTCTGCTGGTTCGCTCGCTCTCCAGCCTATTCCACTCCGCTGGCAACGAGGCTGAATGAGGCTTGGAGCTAGTGGAAGGAGAGAGAGAGAGCGCGCTTGGGGGAGGAGGAGGAGGGAGGCACAGGGAGAGGGGGAGAGAGGGGGAGAGAGAAAGGGAGAAGGCTGGAGGCTCTGCTTGGGCTTCTTCTGCCGGGAAGAGCTGGGGTAACCTTTTTTTCCATGGGGTGCCTCTCTTTCTCCCCCTTGTTTGCCTTTTTTTTTTTTGCAAGGCAGATTTGACTTGGGGGGGGGGGGGAATGCTAACCAGGATGCCTGGTGGAGAAGAAGCAATAAGGAGGCAGCAGATCAGCCCCTTGTCCCAGGCATGTTGGCTCTCTAACACAGTTTGCTCTCCAGGCTTAGTCCTTTTTTCCATTTCTGGTGGGTTCCCTGTTCCAATTCAGACATCTTTCCTTTTCTTTTCTTTCCAAACTCTAAACCCCCTTCTTTGTAAAGGAGGGCTGCTAAAATTCATCCCACCCACCCCTGAGAGAAGGTTCTCATGTTGGAGGCAAAGAGGAAAGGGGCTGCTTCTGAGGAAGAGGATGAGAAGCACAAGACACAAAAGGCAGACTGATTTTGGGAAGCAAGGGGGGTGGTGGTGATGGATAATTCCTGACTTTTCACACCCAGATTCTTAGCCTGATCTGAAGATGCAGTTGCTTCAGCCATGAGAGCATTTTCAATACAATGTAAATATGCAAAAAAGCAGAAAGGCATGGATGTATCTGGTTACTTGGAAGAGTCCTAAGACCTATGAGAAAAAATGGACCATTCAGAGCTCTAGATACAATCCCAGGTATTCTTAACCATTCTGCAATTGGCTATGGCTAGCACCATGCAATAGCAATAACACTTAGACTTATATATCGCTTCATAATGCTTTTACAGCACTCTAAGCGGTTTACAGAGTCAGCATCTGGGTCCTCGTTTGACCCACCTTGGAAGGATGGAAGGCTGAGTCAACTTTAAGCCGGTGAGATTTGAACTGCTGAGCTACAGCTAGCAGTCAGCTGAAGTAGTCTACAAGTACTGCACTCTTAACCACTGGGCCATCTCGCCACCATGCAGCTATGAGGACTGTCTAAAGTCTACCTGTTGGCACTCGAGGGTTAGGACAACTTTTGAGACACCTTGTGACACTATCTGTGCCTTCCTTCCAAGACTTGCCCAACTACCCTCAAATCCTGACTGTTGCCTGAACTTGTCGGATCTAAATGTTCTACCTTTCCTACTGGAAATCTGACATAGGATTTTATCCCCGAACCAAGCTGCAGACAAACTGCTTTGTCTGGCAGTTTTCTGATGAATTCCTCTTGCGATATAGACTTTGAACTCTTTGACTACATTGTGAAAACTTTTAGGAGGGGATGAACAAGCATAAAGAGGATAAGAGCCAGTGTGGTCTAGTGGTTAAGGCACCAAGCCTAGAAAGCAGGAGACTGTGAGTTCTAGTTCAGCCTTAGCCAGGAAAGACAGCTGGGTGACTTTGGGCCAGTCCCTCTCTCTTAGTCCAACCCACCTCACAGGGTTGTTGATCCAATCTTTTCTTGATCTGTATTCTTTAGAATTGCAAGTGACAGAATTAGATGTGAATGGTATCAGTACACAACTAAAATATGCATGTTAAGATCATTAAGAACCATGATGCCACAATGCTTAGTTACACTGCAGTACTACAGGCCATCTCTGCTGACTGCCTACTGACTACAATTTGGCAGTTCGAATCTCATCAGGCTCAAGGTTGACTCAGTCTTCCATCCTTCTGAGGTGGGTAAAATGAGAACCGAGATTGTTGGGCAAGAGGCTGGCTCTGTAAACCACTTAGGGAGGGTTGTAAAGCACTGTGAAGTGGTATATAAATGCCATTGCTATTGCTATTAAACCAGTGCATTGGGAATAAAATAAAGTTAGGCTTTTCTCAATGGTAGATCTGTATTTGTTGAGAGGTTTGTTGCTTCATTTTTTTATATAATGAATACATGGTCCTCTTACATAAAAATCTCAAGGGAAAGGACAACTAGGAGAATGGTACCAAGAACAATAAGAGGACAACTGGTCTCTCTCTCTCTCTCCCCTCTCCCTCCCTCCCTCCCTCCCTCTCTCCCTCCCTCCCCCCCCTCTCTCTTTCTCTCATCTGTCTGTCTAATTTATCTAATTGCCCATGTCATGAGACATTCCTTAGTTCCACATTTTTAGATTTATTTCATAGGAGAAGAACAGGCAGAGCCGGGAAGCGGAGTTAAGCTAGTCATCAGTCTAGAGTCATTATGTTTCCACAAATGGTCTATGTCTAACCCTTCTTGAATTCCGTTTGACCCTTATCTACCACCAATTAATCATTGGACATTAGTTGACTAGATTCTTGTGCAGAGGCTTGAGCAATACATCTTTTTAATTGCAACTTAACACATGATCCTGATTCATTGTGTCTGTCACTTTTGATATATATGTACAAGGACAGGGGTCTGAACAGTGGAGCGCCTTGAGACTGAAATAATCCAATCTTGGAATGAGTTATTCAGGGTAGATCAGAAGTGACCTGCCCTCAAACTGAACCATTTTGGCTTTTGCTCTGAGGCAGGACTGACCCACTTTGAGACCAGACGTTTCCAGTACCCTCCAAAGGACCCAATTGGAAAACAAACTTGGAATGTTCAGAATTCAAAATATTGTGCATGCTTTCAAAGATGTGACATGTCTAAAATAAGCCATCCTTCCTTATCTTGCCTAATACCCAAATCTGACAATTTGATATGTGATCAATTAGCCTTATCTAAAAATAGCATTTTCCATTAAGCCACGTAGAGTAACAGATTAAAAAAAATGATGATACAAATATCCCCGATATTAAAGTCCCCCCAATGTGGTTAGTTAGTTAGTTAGTTAATGTGTGTATGTGTGTGTGTGATTGTGTGTGTCAGAGGTGGTATGCTGCTGGTTTGCACCGGTTCAGGCGAACTGGTGGTAGCATGAGGCTCCGCCCACCCATCCTGACATCATCACGGATCTCCGGCACATACACAGAAGGTTCTGTGCATGCCCAGATGTGCACATTCCTGCTACCGCATGGTTAGTGAAGAGAATAGAATACTACTACTGGTGTGTGTGTGTGTGTGTGTGTGTGTCCTGGAGTCCACGTTGACTCCAGGCAACTGCTTGAATAAGTCCCATTGTCTTAATAAGCTTTCAGAAGTGACTTGCCATTTCTTCTTCCTAGGGCTCAAGGTCACCCAGCTGACTTAGTGCCTAAGGTGGAACTAGAAGAGATGATTTCCCAGTTTTGGACATCATGCTTAACCAGGAGATAAAACTGGTCCTCAAATCATCCCTTAATCCAAAATAATGGTTCCAGTGGCCCTGATGCCAAACAGCAAAGATTATAGCAGTGGTATTTGAAAGTCAATGCCTACACAGACCAAGTGGAAAGTGCAGAAAATGAAAATTAGAGAGTTGAGTCAACTCTTAAGAAAAAAAAAAATCTTAATATTGTGCCATTATATTTATAGACGAATAGAGCACTGCAAGGCATGCCACTTAAGATGCGTAAGCATCAGGTGAGCATCTCTGATTAATTTCATCCTACCCTGCATGGAGTAAGGTCCCTTTTGACCATCATGCTATGAATCTAAGAGATGATGACCTGATAAACATGAAAAATAAGCAGGATTACACTTCTTCTTTTGCAGAGCTACAGGGCATACATTGATTCATTGTCTCAGCGTTTCACAACTACTTTCCTGAATTGAGAAGGAGTAGGGGGGGGGGGGGAAAGGACAAAGTCTGGAATACTGCAGGGCAATGCTCTGGATCACAGGGTAGCAGGAGAATATAGATGTAGCTTTGCACAATAAATGTATGCATTCTCAAGTACAGGGACCTTCAAACAATGTGCATCTAGCATAGTAACACAAGAAAAACCTCTGACCCCCGTTGTATGCATTGAATAATCTATAAGCTAATTACAACAGGCTAACTCAGGGGTACAGGACAATCCAGGTACATCCATCCATGTCTTCAATCGCTTTGCACGCTGTTCCCCCACCTCCCCAATACAGGGTATAGCAATAGGACCAGCACTTAAATTACAGCTTCATGGTGCTTTTACAGCCCATTCTAAGCAGTTTACAGACTCAGCCTATGGTCCTCAACAATCTGGGGTCCTTATTTTACCCACCTCGGAGGGTTGGAAGGCTGAGTCAACCTTGAGCCAATGAGACTCAAACGGTCAAACTGCTGTCAGCCGGTGGTCAGCAGAAGTAGCCTGTAGTGCTTCATTCTAACCACTGAGGCTCTTCTTACAACCACAACTTGCAACCATGGTTGGGACAAGAATTTCGATTGCTAAACAAAATGGTTGTTAAGTGAGTTGTACACAATTTTACCACCTCTTTTGCCATGGTTGCTAAGCAAATCACTGTAGTTAAGCAAATCACTTAATCTGAGGACTAGTAACTTTTTATATAGCGTTTTTGGATTGTCTAAGCCACCCAGGTTTGTATGAGAAGGATGACATCAACAACAACATTTGGATTTTAACCACAAATCACTGGGCAACACCCTTTCCCTTTTGTTAATCTGAGCACTAACAACTTTTTTTTAAGGACAATAGAGATTATTACAAATGAGCTTTCCTATTCAGTGTGTGCCAGTCATTTAAGTGCCCTGGATGAAACTTCCTTTGATTCTGAAGTTATTAATAAGCTATAATGAAGGAGGAGGAAAAGTGCTCCTTCTTGAATATAGACAGATAAACATTTATGGGAGGTCCAGATGGTTAATCTTTAAGTGAGAGGAAAACGCCCAAGGGAGCCTCTCTGGGAAAGGAAGGAATGTGTCTGAGAAGCATTTTTTTTTAAACAAATGTACTTATCGTCCAGGAAAAAAGAAAGTGGAATCTTGTTTGAAAAGGATTTGGTCAGCTAGAACTTCAGATTACTCCTTGGTGGTTCTGTAATGGTCCTAAACCAAACTATCCACTTAAGAAAGCTCTTGAAATATTTGGCTTTGATTGAAAGCAGAGGTGGCCTCTGTGCATAGGCATGTGATTGTTATGTTGGAGAAATCAGAAATATATTTCTTCTCACCAAAGCCAGGGCCAAAATCAGACAAAGTTGCATTCTTTCCCATATCCCCTAAGCCCAAAATAAGATAAAATATATATATTCTAAAATCAGGGAGACTAGAATAAATTAGGCAGCTCCATGACAGTTATGTTAGCATTACAGAGCTGACGTCTTGCTGTGCTTTGGGGAGGCTTCAGTCATGAAAATGAATGAAGAAAATGAAAGAATAAAAAGCAGAACAAGAGACTCATAGGAGGGATGCCTTAGAATCAGACTAGAATGCACAATAATAGAATTGGAAGGGACCTTGGAGGTCTCTAGGCCAAACCACTGCTCGAGCGGGAGACCCAATGCCATTCCAGACATAGGGTGTTCCTCCAGGGATGGAGCACCCCCAACTTCTGGTGGCAAGTTGTACCACTGATTAATTGTTCTCAGTGTCAAGAAAATTTCTCCTTTTAAGTTGGTTCTTAGCATGATTATTTTCCATCCATTGCTTCTTGTCCTGCTTTCTGATGTTTGGGAGAATAGGTGGGCACAGGGGTGAATTGCTATTGGTCCGGACTGGTTTACCTGAACCAGTAGTAAAAAGTGTTACCGGTTCTGGCGAACTGGTATTTCCAACTATCAGCTGTGACACGTGATTTAGATTAGCTAGAAAGCAGAGTTTCCTGCTTTCTAGCCAATCTAAATCACGGGGCACAGCAGATTCCCCGCCCCCCGCGCTGTTCTACTTACCTTTCAGGCATGCTCAGTAGCAGGCTCCACACATACCCCGGCCAGACGTCATCACTCTGTGATGACGCTCTGTGCATGCGCAGAAGGTCCTGCGCATACGTGGAGGTGGTGAGTGTACTCACATTTGCGAACCGGTAGCGAAGGTAAGTAGATTTCACACCTGGATGGGCCCCCATTTTCTTTGTAGCAGCCCCTCCAATATTGGGACACTGTTATCATGTCGTTGGTTCTTTTCTTCATTAGACATTCTGAGTTCCCGCAATTGTTCATCTTAAAGTTTAGTCTCCAGTCCTCTATAACCCCCCTCACCCATTTTTTGGCTTCCAGGGTGGTGCAGAAGGCTTTCCAGGCCAAAACGAGGTGTGAAGGGGTGCTCCATTTTGGGCCTGGAACGTCTCCTGGACCAACTTGGAAGCCAAAATGGGGCATCGGGGCACTGCACAAGGCCCCAAAATGCAATGAGACCCCCCCGCATGCCCCCTGCACGGCAGAGACCCGAAGACCAGCTGCCTGTGGGAGGTGTGCCCGCATGCGCGGTGGAGCTGACCTGGGGTGATGGCTGGTGTGCCCGCAGAGAGGTGCCATAGGTTTGCCATCACGGTCTTAGGAAGTAGCATCTTGAAGGGAAATAAAATCTGAATTTTTGAAATCACTGCTCAGATGGATGAAAGAAAATTTGCTCTCAACGTCGCTCTCAAAGGAGAAAAGAATTTATGGAGAAGTCTTCCAAGAGGAGTGTGTTTTAATAATAGGATGGGCAAAATATCTGCCCTGTCCTTCATTCTACCTTCAAATCCCTATCTCTAGCTTATTTTAGTGCAGTTAATCCTGAAGAACACCTCCGTGTGATTTTCTTTTTTCAGAATGGAAAATATATGTAGCCAGGAAGCTTTGAGACAGATGGAAACGTACATAACACAAAAGCAACAAGGCCACCAGTAGTATCATCTGCTACTCCAGCAATAAACTCAGAAATGCCACCAAGAGAAATTTAAGAGATTCTAAAGCATCCTGAAAGTAAAGGGAAGAAAATGGAAGTCCTTTTCACTAGCCAGGCCAATTTTCAAGCCAATTTTGAGACACCTTTACTTTGAACGTTGTCAAAAAGAGAATCAGGGGTGTTTTTCTACTGACATCAACAGCTGCTCTGGTTTCTAACCATTTTTAGGTTATCCTGTCATCTACCTACCTACCTACCTACCTACCTACCTACCTACCTACCTATCATCTATCTATCATCTATCTATCTATCTATCTATCTATCTATCTATCTATCTATCTATCTATCATCATCTATCTATCATAAAAAGCTACTCCCTACAACTGCATCAATAAATCCCTTTTTTTAAAGCTGTGTAGGAAGTTATCACCTAGCCCTCTCCCAGAAAAATGAAATATCCTAGGAAATATTGATAAGGCAGAATATTATATTTTCCTGGATGTGAAAAAGGGAGAAACACATTTTAAACACAGAGTAAATTCCTGCAGCTTCCCCGCTTTGTCAATGGGCCATTAAGAAGGCCAAGCTAGTCCACTTTACATAATAAAGAGTTCTCCCCTTCAGCTCCAGGGGGGATGGCAATGAAGGCAGGATAATAAGCCTTTACTCAACTGACCACATGGCATCTGAACTCAATCAAACCTGAATTCAAAACAGCCTAGAGGGTTGCCCCTGCATGGGCCCATGTGAGTCTGGCAACCAATCAGAATACATTTCTTACACAGGAACAGGAAACAGATAGGTGGGGCAGAACAGAATATAAAAATCCCTGCAAGCCCTTCTTCAGTCCTTCTCTTCCCTTCTCTTCCCTTCTCTTCTTCTCCACCAACATTGAAGCATGTGATCACCTTTTCTGTTCAGGGCTCAAGCCATGTGGTCCTGTCCACCATTAAACCATCTTTCCAAGCAGCTTCCATGTCTCCAGTGTCTTTTTCCCCACTTGGAGCTGAACCCAGAAGGACATTTCTTCCAAGAGCTGCAAAATTAATCTTTGGGATAGGAGCTGTGGTGTTGCAGTGGTTAGAATCCAGTATTGCAGGCTGATTCAGCTCACTGCCAGGAGTTCGATCCTGATGGGGCTCAAGGGTGACCCTTTCGTCCTTCCTAGGTCTGTAAAACGAGGACTCAGATTCTTGGGGGCAATAAACTGACTTTGTAAACCACTTAGAGGGGCTTGTAAAGCACTATGAAGCAGTATTTAATTCTAAGTACTATTGCTATTGTTACTCCTTACCGTTCTGATGGCCATTAATTTGTACTGTATTGTACTGTAGCACTATCTGCTCAGAAGTCAAATTGTGATCCTGAATTAGTAGCTTTGATCAACCCACTGGGCTGTCTACTTGAGGGTTCCTACAAAGAAAGGGCAGTGAAACTATTTTTCAAAACTCCAAAAACAATGGATGGAAACTAACCAAGAAGCGAAGCAACCGACAACTAAGGAGAAATGTCCTAATAGTGAGAGCAATCAACCAATGGAATGGATTGCCTTCAGAAACTGTGGATGCGCCATCACTGGAGGCTTTCAAAAAATGGAGTGGATAACCATTTATCTGAAATGGTATAGAGTCTCCTGCTCGAGCCAAGGGTTGGACTAGAACAGCGGTCACCAACTGGTGGTCTTTGGACCACTGGTGGTCCATGAGAAAAATTTGGTGGTCCGCAGAAACATTATTTGCATTTGTTGATTGCACTCAAACTACGACCCCTAGACCGGATACATGCAATGAACGTTTGTGTTGCTGCAGAGAGTCTCCCCACTCAGGGTATTTTTGTGGGGGTCGGAGGGGGGGCAGAAATTCCAACATGGGGTCTACTTCAGCCTCCTGGTGCAGGGCTTTGTGGGAAGGCTGGGTGGAAGTGCACTGGTGACAAAGAACCAGAGAGCCTTGTTCTAGTGGAATTATATCATGGCCTGGAATTGGCTAACCATCTTAGCCCACTGAGCCTCCTCCTCGGTCAGAGCCAACTTGAACTGAGCTGTTTTGCCAACTCTTTCTCGTGGTGGCTGCTTAGCTCCAACAACTGCTTCCTGTTGGGGCCCTAAGGATCCCGGACGGTCAGGCTAGGAGTGGCTGGGAGGGGAGGGGCGAGTAGAGGCCAGCGAGGCACCCCTCGACATGAGTGGCATCAAGTTGGCCATGCCCACCCAGTCACATGATCATCTAGCTACACCCATCCAACCGGTCATTAGGCAGATGATATTAGTGGTCCGCTGGATTTAAAATTATGAATTTAGTGGTCCCTGAGGTCTGAAAGCTTGGTGACCCCTGGACTAGAAGACTTCCAAGGTCCCTTCCAGCTCTATTATTCTATGTTCTAACTTGGATAGCTTCGAAAGGACTTGGAGAACATGTCTGTCAAAGTGTTGGTATTGAAGACTAGAAGTGATTTCGAGGTTGGGGACAGCATGCCACCAAAAAACAGTTGCAAGTGAGGAATTCTAGGAAAAAGAATATGCCTTATTCTCCTTTTTCCAAGACCTGCAGAGGCCACATTGACACATTCAAGTATGATATTTTCAGGTTTTGTTTTGTTGTTTTTTTATTAAAAAAGCTTTAAAACCTATTATCATTTCCTCTTGGAGACAATGTTGTTTCCTGAATGGCCTCTTCTACCTCATCTCATTCTTTAAATCAAATTGATCTATGACATACCCATTCATTTTATCCCTGGTGTCAGAGCTTTACCCAGGGGATGGAAATAAATCGTTTTCTCTAGAAATTCAAACATTCACTCAGGGGCTATCAGTAAAGAGTCAAGGACAAGTCTTGGAAAGATAAGTTGCTTTCATTGCACATGCCAAAGAAGTTCATCTAAAGGAATAAAGCCATATTTAAATCCTAGGTCTCTTTCGCTCACCCTTAAATGGTGTGGGATTTTTTTTTTTCCTTCTTGGCTCTTATGTGCAGAGCAGAGGTCTTCAAACTTGGCAACTTTAAGACTTGTGGATTTCAGCTCCCTGAATTCTACAGAGCTCTGCTTGCTGGAGAATTCTGGAAGTTGAAGTCCACAAGTCTTAAAGTTGCCAAGTTTGGGGACTCCTGGTGTAGAGGATACCAATAGAGAGTTTTAATGCTGGACCTTCTTGTACTGAGACTGTTTGCTTCTGGTCCTATCACCTTGAGCCTTCAGAAACAGGGAAATGTTTCTAAAAGATTGAGCAAAGAACTATCTCCTTCATCTGCACGACCCAGGCTTTTTTTTGGAAAAGACCACCAAATATTTCTCATACATGAATTGGCTACTCTTCATTATGACTTTTCTGATTATAAGCCCATTGATCAGTTTGGTCTAGTGGTTAAAGTACCAAGCTAGAAACTGGGAGAGTCCCCCTTAGCCACAAAGCCAGCTGGTTGACCTTGGGCCGGTCTCTCCTTTTCAGCCCTAGGAAGCAGACAACGACAAACTACTTTTGAAATCTTGCCAAGAAAATTGCAAAGCCTTGTCTAGGCAATTGCCAGAAGTCAACATTGATTCCAAGGGACATGTACACACACATGGAATTGCAAGCCCACCCAAGTATGTGCGTTAACCCACATGCCAAGTCAGATTTTGACACAATCAGTTGCTTGTAAACTCACGCAACTAAAGTTGATTGTGAGTTACAGGAAAAATGCTGCCGTGATCCCAGTGACTAGTTATTGATCTATAATGGAAAAGTTTCCTTCCTACCTTTTAGTAGCACTAGTAACAAATGAATGCATGCTTCTCTGACCTGGTATTAATAATCGGTTGGTGTTTGATTTAGCTTTATGAGACAAAGGCTCAAAGATGGAAACTGATGAAAGTCTCATCTCTGTTAACATTTGTATTGTCAGCTTCCCTTCCTAAAGAAGTTATAAGTTTGAGGCTGAGGTTCATCCATCGTGTTCGAAGAGGACCTTGCCATCTTTTGAGGCTACAACGCAGGAGATGACATTCCAGCAAATAGGTCATTTCAAAATCAATAGACCCAGATGGGGGTTTACTTATTCTGTGTCCAGCTATATCAACAATATGCACAGAACTAAAATGCAAATTGTTATCAACCTTTGAAAAGCATCAACCATGCAGAAATGGTGCATGCCCCTAAAACCACAGTAGGACTCTTTTTAAAACCAAGAAAGCCCACTTGAGAATTGGAAAGGGCTAACAGTTTAGGAATTTTCTTCCCAAGCTGATCCTTGTCAGAATAATGTACTGTTAAAATATGCCTTGTTTTCTCTCAATGTTTCATGCCAAAAAAGAGGCTTCCCTTTCTCCACCTTGCACATTTCTTTTGAGGGTCTCTTGGCAATATTTATGAACTTGCTTATAACTGGAGGGCCAGTGGCTAGAAGGGATGGTGTTGTGGTTTCTCCTTGCTCATCTTTTCAACATTCCTTTCCAGTTGTTCAAACTTCCTTATCTGAAAAAAAAATCCCAAAATATTTCTCATTGGGAAGATGGAAACCACTAAAGGCAAAATCATACAAAGAAAGTCAGGAGGCTAACATATAAATAGATACCTCTCTTGGCCATTTGACATTAAGTAAATACAAGAATGCTACAGAAAAACAATAACAGAGATGGAAAGGAACCTGGAGGTCTTCTAATCCAACCCCCTGCTCAAGCGGGAGACCCTATACCATTTTAGACAAGTGGATGTCCAGTCTCTTCCTAAAAGCCTCCAATGCTGGAGCACCTGCTACTTCTGAAGACAAGTTTTTTTTCCACTGGTTGATTGTTCTCACTGTCAGGGAATTTCTCCTTAGTTCTAGGATGCTTCTCTCTTTGCCCAGTTTCCATCCATTCCTTCTTGGCCTGCCTTCTGGTGCTTTGGAAAATAGGTTGACACCCCCCCCCCTTTTCTTATTTTTGTTAAAGCAAGATTGTTTTAGCAAAACTCCCAATACCCTTGTAACAATTGCATCAAAATCCATTTCCTTTTTGAAGGTGCATTATCGTTCATCAAATTAAATGAGAACTGAAAGAGAGAAAAACTGCAGGATTTCTCTAAGCAACTTTAAACACAGAGGAAGACATGGTCTACAACTGAATTATAACCTTTTCCTCTGCAAATGGTTAAAGAGAGAAAGATGCAGCAATTCGAAGAAGGAAATTCAAATCAATCAAGCAAACCCAAAGAAAACATTTCAACAGCAGCAAAGCTGCCAAATGTTAATAGCACAATCAATTTTCGATCTTGAGCGCTTATTCTTACAAAGCTTCATGATGGATCTCGCCTTTTTGGTGGGACCACAACTCCAAAAACATGATATTGCACAGCCTGGGACCAAGACTGTCTGTCTGTCTGTCTGTCTGTCTGTCTGTCTAAGAAGAATATGTTGGAAAGAATTTCTGAAGTCTAAACCTTTCAAATGTTTCTCTAGCAGATATGCAAATCTGGGAGGCTACATTAATCTCAAGCGAATGCTAGGATTGGCTCAGACATTCCATTATCTCATATGTTGTTGAAGTGACATAGGCTTCAGACATAAACATAGGAAGTTTATACATACTTTCAGACATACACACACTATCTCACACCGATATATTTCAGTTAGCAACATCTGTGATAACACATTTGCAAATCTTAAAGAGAAAGGTGATTTGTCTGCGTTGAGCTCTTACCGTTGAATAATACAGATGTTGTTTTAAAGCTTTGAAGCCAGCTTCCTACTTTAGCTAATTTTATCATTAAAAAGAAAGATGAACTGAAAATAACCCGTTAGCTATATTCCAGCCAATAAAGTCCTAATTTGAAAAAAAAGACACACACACAAACATTGTTCTACACTTGATCTTACCCAAAATGCCAAAATAGGGAAAAGAGGATTATTTTAAACCTCCCTGCTACTTTCAGATACCAATCTTGCTATAATATACAAAGTCCTCCACTTGTGACCGCAGTTGAGATGAGAATTGCCGTTGCTAAGCAAGACAATTGCTTATTGACTTGTGCCTGGTTTTACCAAGGTTTGGTTCACAGTTGTTCAGTGGATCATGTCATTGGCATCCTTCAGTCTCAAAAGATTAGGGCGTCATGCTCTGGAACAGTGTTTCTCAAACTTGGCAACTTTAAGTCCTGTGGACTTCAACTCCCAGAATCCCCCAGCCAGCATAGCTGGCTGGGGAATTCTGGGAGTTGAAGTCCACAGGACTTAAAGTCGCCAAGTTTGAGAAACACTGGTCTGGAAAGAGGTCCTAAAGCAGCATCTGGTGTGGCTAAAAAGGCCAATTCGGGAGAGGCAATCCCTTCCACACTGAGGGCAGATACATTGTGTTCACTGCCCAGTCCCCAGATTTCACTGGTTCCAGGACTGCCTCTTTGCTCAGCCTGCCGAACAAGTGTCTCTTCGAATTGGAGAAGGCCATGCTGCTTCTTTAGCCTCCAAGCCGAACGATCAGAAGTTCAGGTTTCCCCAGCTGTTAATGTCCATTCCCAAAGCCTTTAGATCAGTGTTTCTCAAACTTGGCGATTTTAAGTCCTGTGGACTTCAACTCCCAGAATTCCCCAGCCAGCATAGCTGGGGGATTCTGGGAGTTGAAGTCCACAGGACTTAAAGTTGCCAAGTTTGAGAAACACTGCTTTAGATCCTTCTTGCAGATATCCTTGTATCGCAGCTATGGTCTCCCTCTGGGGCGCGTTCCCTGCACTAATTCTCCATACAGGAGATCTTTAGGAATCCGACCAGTGGATCATTGTGGCCATTAAGTAAACCCAGCCTCCCGATTAACTTTGCTGATCAGAAACCAGTTGGGAAGTTCACAACTGGCGATTACATGACCCTGGGGCACTGCGACCGCAGTAAATAAATAAAGTCCGGTTTCCAGGACTTCTGATTTGGATCATGTGACCATGAGAATTCTGCAATGGCTGTAAGAGCAAAGTCAGGCTGTGTTATTCACTCATTTTCAGTGCTGTTGCTGCTTTGAATGGCTGCAAGTTGAGGACTATGTATGCAATGTTGCCAATACTTCATAATGGCTTTCATAAAGTAGACTTCACAAGCACCTCATTCATCATGTTAGGTTACTCTGGAATTTGACAGATGATGTATAGTCTTCTACCCATTAACCTCCTATGCTGCACTTAATACCCATCAAAGGCACCTACCTTTTCTTTTAGACTCTTTTAGACTTTCTTTTTATATACAGGTACTGTAAGTCCTTAGCTTATGATCACAATTGATCCCAACATTTCTCTTGCTTAGTGAAACATTTGTTAAGTGAGTTGGCCCCATCTCACAACCTTTCTTGCCATGATAAGTGTTGTGGCCCAGCAGGCGCCGTTGCCGCTGCCACCAGACTCCGAGAGTGAGGGTCCCTATGAGTCGGCTCCAGAGGAGGTGGGGGACCCTGGACAGGGTTCCGATGCTGAGCAGGGATCGGAGAGTCTGGTCGGCCACCAGGAGGCGCCTGAGGCATGGAGCAGCGGTGAGAGCCAGAGGAGGGGGGCTCCCGATGCCATGCCTTGGAGCAGCGGGGAGGAGTCACGAGACAGTGAGTCAGAACTGAGCAGGGAGTTCCTGGACGCTCGTTACCACCGCGCCCATAGACGCAAGGAGCGTGCGCGTAATTATCTGCGATAAGAGCTGCTGATCAGGAGGGTCCTCTCCAGGTTATAAAAGGGGTTGACTGTGCATACGCCCTTTGCAGCAGTCAACAAATGACTTATGCCAGAAGTTCTAGTCTGGAATTCTAGCAAGCTGGATAGCTGCTTTCATGTTTTGTTTTTGTGAGTTTTGTTTTGGTGGTTTACTGCCACGGAATTTTCTGTTTGTTTGTGCAATAAACCTTGTTCCCTTGTACTGTTCCGGAGTGTGTTCTGTGTGGGCAAAGGAGGAAGGGGGGTCAGAACAGATAAGTGAATCACTGAAATTGTTAAATTAGTCCAACTGTTATCTCAGTCATCCAGATCATGGTTCTCCCAAAGGTGCTTTTTCAAGAGGCAACTGGACTTCGTTTTTCCTTGAAGACGTTTCACTTCTTCACAGTTCAGAGCTGAAGATGCATCTTCTAATCCCTCGTGGCTCAAATGATCCAGGGATTAAAGAAACACATTAAAAAGTAAAAAAAAAATATGTATTGCTTCTATTAAGGGAAATTTCTTGCAAAAAGTGCAGATGATAATGGGAAAATTACGCCCCGAATTTAAGTGCAACGGCCAAGATATACACTTTAGAAAAATACATAGACTGTTATGCAAGCGATGCCAAAAAGTTTTCATTGCAAAATAAAAGAGTAAGCAGATTTGAGAGTTTTGCATATCCCAGGAATTTTGTCATTCCACAAATTTTACAGAGAAAGCAAAGGAAGAACAATGGCAAAGTATCTAGAGGTAAACCTGGAACGTGGGGAAGAATTATGTTCCACCGTCGACTCTTCATTTTTGCTCGTCTTCCTTTTTCAACAAAGATTTCTTAAGTGTCAAAATATTTTGTGATAGAAATTGCCTTTGGACTCCCAATTGTTACGATCACATAAAGACACCCAGCCCCCTTGCGTGCAGATGCAAAGAAATAATGGATTTTTTAAAAAAAAGCTATTTGGAAGGATAAGGTTTCCTTTTTGGCCATAAAAAAGCTGTAACACATGATCTGGGTTATAGAAAACAATCTGGCAGTGCGGGGGAAGAGAAAGAGACAGAAGGAAAATCCTCACACATTCACAGAAATGCATTTTTTAGAAATGTGAGACAGGAGGAGAATAAAATAACACAGTCAGAGTTTTGCAGAAGAACAAATGCAGTCTTGTAATATTCCCGTGACTTCCTTTTTCTGATTTTTACTCAGAAAGCTTGGATCTGCGGCTCGCTTGACCCAGGACCCAGGAAGAAAATAACTTGAATCATTGAAATTATTCAATTATTCCTTAAGGCGAGGCGGAACCTGTTTAGAATTAATCTATGAGTTGGACTGCACCCTCGCTGTTCCCCACACTTGAGTAAAAGGTATTGTTTCCTTCTGCTACAGCAAGACAGTATATTTCATGTTTGTGCTCACACACCCTACATTTGTCTTGAGTTAACAATGCATTTAGATTTGTTTAAGAAGAAGGAGAAGAAGAAGAAAAAGAAAAAGAAGAGGAGGAGGAGGAGGAAGAGGAGGAGGAAGAGGAGGAGGAAGAGGAGGAGGAGGAGAAGAAGAAGAAGAAGAAGAAGAAGAAGAAGAAGAAGAAGAAGAAGAAGAAGAGGAGGAAGAAGAGGAGGAGGAAGAGGAGGAGGAGGAGGAGAAGAAGAAGAAGAAGAAGAGGAGGAGGAGGAGGAGGAGGAGGAGGAGGAGGAGGAGGAGGAGGAGGAGGAAGAAGAAGAAGAAGAAGAAGAAGAAGAAGAAGAAGAAGAAGAAGAAGAAGAAGAAGAAGAAGAAGAAGAAGAAGAAGAAGAAGAAGAAGAGGAGGAGGAGAATGGCCAAAGCCACTTAAACAACGTCTTAGAAATGCAGTCAAAAGCACACCGTTTCTGTCCAAATGCATTAGCAGAAACACAAAGACTATTTACCACCAATTTAACTGGTTCTCCTTTTTCCTTTCTCCCTTCTCTTCTCTTCCCTTCCTCTTGCAGACTATTTGCAATTCCTACAGGCCCCAAAGAGATTGTGACGTAAATTGCCTGATTAAAAATTCTAAGTAGCAGCTTCAGAGGAGACAAAAGTCATTATGCCAAATGCTGGTGGGGATATTTTGACTTCCGCACCCTGGCTATAATTGTGAATAAAACTGTCCATTTGACCTGCTTTGTGCATTGTAGCCGGAAAGGTCTTCTATAAGGAACCAACAGAGCTCCCTTTCCCAAGAGAAATACATAGACTTTCAAAGGTCACGTTTGTGTTGAGTCCATCTTATAGGAAGGAAAACGTAAACATTCCTGTGTGCTGTGATACTAAAACTGCTATACTTTATAACTTGACTGCACACGCACACACAAACATATGCACACCAGAGTTGGTATGAAGCAGGTTCTGACCAGTTCTGGAGAACCGGTAGCGGAAATTTTAAGTAGTTTGGACAACCGGTAAATACCACCACTGACTGCCCCCACCCCCATCTATTCTGTGCCTCCCGAGTCCCAGCTGATCGGGAGGGTATGAAGATTTTGCAGTATCCTTCCCCTTCCACGCCCACCAAGCCACACCCAGCAAGCCACGCCCACAGAACCATTAGTAAAAAAAATTGAATCCCAACACACACACACACACACACACACACACACACACACACACACATACACACGTGATGAAGACTTGATTGAAATGTCACAATACAGGCTTCAAAGTCACCCCTTTTGTACTTCTTTATTTATTAGATTTTTTTTTTCTCCTTTCATTACTTTATAAATAACTCAAGGTGGCAAATGTCCTTCCTCCTTCTATTTGCCCCACAACAATAACCCTCTGAGATCGGATGGGCTGAGAGAGGGAGAGGGAGAGGGAGAGGGAGAGGGAGAGAGGGAGGGAGGAAGGGAGGGAGAGAGAGAGAGAGAGAGAGAGAGAGAGAGAGAGAGAGAGAGAGAGAGAGAGAGAGAGAACTGGTCCATAGTTCACCCAGGTAGCTTTCCCACTTAAGGTGAGTCTAGAACCCTGGTTTCTAGGCCAGCAACTTTACCACTACATCAAACTGGCACTCCATGTGGTCACACAAATACAAGGCAGAGACAGAGACAGAGATAGATATTAGGGGAAAATATGTAATAAAGGCATTCACACCCCTGCCCCAGTCACCGCTTTTCAAGCTAATGAGAATATTCCTCATAAGTTGCTTCTTTGATTCCTTATTAAATAATTACCAGCTACTGGAGGTACCTAGGTCTCCAGACAGACGTCAGGATGAACTGTGTGAATACAGAGGACTAAAACCAAAATACGATAGAAGTCAAGATAAAACTAATCATGAATATCATAATTAATGCGTAGCAGTGTGTTCATAGAGAAAAGTGACCTTAAAGGTTATCTTATCTAATTCCCATAATATCATTTGTATTGAATGTTTCAGTTTTTAGATCAGTGCTATTTCTTACCCGAGCAGTTGTGTAATATTGTCATGTTTACAACCTATTTAGTCCAATCAGATTCTATTTTACAGGATATGTATTTACATTTCCTTTCTTAAATTACAAACATATGCAACGTGAAGGATATGGGCATTATATTTATATTCTACTCTGTTTTCCTTAATGTGAGGACAGGACAGGATAGGGAAGAGGAAGAAGAGGAGGAGGAAGAAGCTAAAACACATGATGAACAGTTGCAGGGATTTGATATGTCCAGTTTAATGAAAAGAAAGACTAGGGGTGACATGATAGCAATGTTCCAATGTCTAAGGGGCTGATGCCAAGAAGAGAGGTCAACCTATTCTCCAAGGCATTTGCAGGCAGGATAAAAAGCACTGGGTGGAAACTAAACAAGGGGAGAAGCAACCTAGAACTAAGGAGAAATTTCCTGACTGAAAACAATTAACCAATGGAACGGCTGGCCTTCAGGAGTTGTAGGTACTCCAACACTGGTTTTTTAAGGAGATTGGACAACCATTTGTCTGAAATGGTATAGGGCTTCGTGCCTGAGCTGGAGTTTGGACTAGAAAACCTCCAAGGTCCCTTCCGACTTCTTTTGTAGGATCCAATCTGCGTCGGTCACCATGGCCAGAGGTTTTTGTCTTCTGAGTTTGTGCTGGAGTCCATCTTTAGGGAACTTCTCTCTAGCCTGGGACACATATACAATACAATACAATACAATACAATACAATACAATACAATACAATAGTAGAGTTGGAAGGGACCTTGGAGGTCTTCTAGTCCAACCCCCTGCCTAGGCAGGAAACCCTATACCATTTCAGACAGATGGCTATCCAACATCTTCGCCTTCGTTCTGTTATTCTGTAAACTTGTATGTCGCCAAAGGTGACTCTAGGCAGTTTGCAATAAAGTTAGCTGACAAAGAATTATAACATTTCCTGGTTATTTCAGCAGGCTACCTTTCTTTAAACAGACACAGGTGTTGTCTGTACAATTCCCCAGTTATGGAAACCCTGGTTCTAAAATCACTCAGATCTGATTGCTGCTTCTCGTACACATAGAGCGACTGCATTATTAATCAGTGGCTTGGCTGGTTCAAGCTCATATCAAAAGGAGTACTTTAAAATCTCCCCCTTTCCACTTTGCTCCAATTCCTGCGGCCTTTTAAAGACCCATTTTTTTCCTCCTCTTCCCAAGAAGTGCATTTCAGCTTATTTTGTGTTGGCTTTGGGCTACATCTGATTTCGGGTTGCAAACAGCCCCGGGTGTGTGCAAAATAGATTTACGAGAGGACACCGTGGGTAACCCTTTTGTGCTGAGGAACTACAGGCAGTAACACTTACCAGGCACAAAGATCTTCCTTGGTTTAAAGGCTTGAGATAGTCAATCACGCCCAGCATGTATTTCAGGCTTGGTTTTTATTATCATTGGCAATTTGAGTGTGTGTCTACATTGTGTGTGTGTGTATGTGCGCAGGTCTGTGTGATTTGTTACCACTATGCATTTCTTGCCTCTATGATTCAATAGCTACTTAGCTACCTACCCAAGGTCTTTATCAGAGACACTGTTATTCCTGCTGTCTGAGTAACAGCTTTGCATTGGTCTGAGGAATCAGGTCTACTGGGAACAACTGCAAATGTTTGCAAGCTGAAAATAGCATCCATGCAGAAGATATATTACACCAATGTTTTATCAATTATTTGAATTCCATCTAATAATAAGTTACCATCATGGTCATCATCATTCAAGACCTGCATTTACTCTCAATAGGGATAGAGGGAACAGCTAGCATCCAGCAGCTGGAAGCCATCCGTGCTCAATAGGGATAGATGGAACGACTGGCGTCCGGAAGCTATGGGTGCTGTGTCACTGATGATTTTGAAGAAGAGACTGGACAGGCATTTGTCTGGAATAGTATAAGACCTGGACTGAGCAGAAAGTTGGACAAGAAGACCTCCAAGGTACCTGCCAACTTAACTTCATTATTCTGTATTCTGTAGCTTCTGGCTAATTGCAATCATTTGCCACTGAAAAGCATGGAAGCTTTTATATGTTTCCTAAGATAGAAATATCACTCAGTAAAACATATTTCTGATTCAGTATGTTCCATCTTGCTTAGGGGTCTCCCCACAATTTCAGATAGGTGTTTTCCTAAATCTATTAGAAGAACTTCTGGACTGAATCCAGGTGTCATGGGGTGGCATAGCTAAAATGAAGCAATGATATTGGTCCAAGCAAACATATAAATGTCCTTATCTTTTATCTTTTATTTTTAGCTAGTTCTTGATTCATTTTAATGTTTTAATTTTTAATGTTGAATGTGTTTAGTCTTTTTAATGTTCTTATCATATGCTTTCAGATTGTTGTTCACTATCTGGAATCACTGGACATAAATTAAATTATATTAAATTAAAATAAATAAATAGATAGATGATAGATAGATAGATAGATAGATAGATAGATAGAAGATAGATAGAAGATAGATAGATAGATAGATAGATAGATAGATAGATAGATAGATAGATCAAAAAAATAGATAGATAGAATGAATGAATAAGAGATCACCTTTATTGTCACTTTTTCTGTTAACATATTGACACACATTAAAAAATGCATTTCTGATGACCACTGTCAATAGCAATAGCACTTAGACTTATATACTGCTTCACAGTGCTTTTCAGCCCTCTCTAAGCAGTTTACAAAGTCAGCCTATTTATTTCCCCCAACAATCTGGATCCTTATTTTACCCATCTTGGAAGGATGGAAGGCTGAGTCAACCTTGAGCGGGTGAGATTTGAACTGCCAAATTGCAGGCAGCCGACAAGCAGCAGAAGTAGCTTGCAGTACTGCACTCTAACCACTGTTCCACTTCAGCTCTTTCTCAAAATAGATAGATGATAGATAGATGATAGATAGATAGATAGATAGATAGATAGATAGATGATAGACAGACAGACATAATATAAATCACAGACCATTTAGAATACATAGCAGAAAAAAAGTATTCAGAGTTAACAAGATTGATGCTATACTATACAGTAGATAGATAGATAGATAAAGTAAAAAATGGAATGATAATACCAGAAAATGCAAGTACAGCTTTGCAAGCATAAATCTCATACATATAAAGCGTAAGCACCATAACTAATCAGAAAAAGCACACCCTATCTAATCTTCACAGCTTTACTCCACTAATGGAATATCCATGGTGTGTGTTGGGTGTGTGTGTGAACCCTTAGGTCATAAGTGAAGCCTATACCCTTGTAATTAAACACCTGGATTGCATACATTAAGGTGATTATTTCCTTGCTCCCAAGAAGGAGCTGTGTCTGCTGTGACACAGATCTCACTGATGCTAAAAAGAGACGGCGTCTTTGTGATTAATAATCTACTAATGGGGATTGGCCAACCTGGATGCCTGCCTCAGTGCCAGTCCTGGCAAATGAATTATTTTGGGGATTTGTGATTTAGGTTGTTTCCATTCAGGGCTCTGCATTTGAGTAACTGTTGTGTAGGCATCTGATTTCCCAGTAAAAACAGAGAGATGATTCAATGGGCTGCTGTGTTCTACAAACACACACACACACACACACACCACTTTGGGTTTATTAAATAAGGAAGCTGTTCTGCTTTCCCACAGATGGCATTTGACTTTGGTCAGGATATTCCAAGTTTTTCATAAGTGTGGCAATGCCATGTTGCTGGGATCAGCTTTATTTGATTGACACCTCTTTTTGAGAACCAAATATAACCCAGAAAATGAAATAGCATTCTTAGACTTAGTTAATTATTTGATAGCTGAAACAAGCATCATTCTGTTCTTTAATTATTCTCCTCCAGAAATTAGCAAAAATTATCTGTTTCACACATCAAATAATGTCAGGAGTTCTGAATGGAAAAATTTATAGGAGTTGGCAGTTGACATAAACTCACTCCAGAAGCTGTTGCTCTCATATTCCCTGATCATATTTCCTGAGAAGCCCAAAATTGCAATTCAGATCCGAATACAATGACTGAACGTTTTCACTTTGCCTTAATAAACTACCTAAAATCTTTTAAATGCACATAATAATTTCATGGAGACGCGGTAAAAGCGACATGCCCAAGATTTCAAAAATCCCTGCATGTAGGTCCAGGGGTGGGCTTCAAAAGTTCCAGCAACCAATCTGTTGCCCTGTTGCTGGGTGGGCGTGGCCATGGTGGGCGTGGCCTAGTCAGCCTCCTACACCATGGCAGGGGAGGGACGTTTTTTGTCCTCCCTGGGCTCCGGAGGCTTTCCTTGAACCTCCAGGAGGACAAAAGCTGCTTCCCCCGTTTCTGGATTTCGGGAACCTCTGGTAGGCCCATTTTTCGTCCTCCCCAAGCCTCCAGGGGTGGCATTTGGGGGTTCGCCAAACCGGGCACAATCCTAGCTAGTGGTTCACCCGAACCTGTGCAAACCTCCAGCAGTCCACCCCTGTGTAGGTCTAATTTTAAAGATGCAAAGGAGGATGAATTTACTACATTCTTTTCCAATCCAATGACCTCCAAATGCTCCCAATATCTAATTTCCCAGACATTGTTTTCCAGCTAGAGTTAGGCAGACTCCTTGTAAATACAAAGATGTCACCTTGAGAACTGCCACTGGTCAAAATTGCTATTATTCAGCCAGATGTACAAGGATGGGCACACACAGAGATAGGCATGTAGGCAAGGACTGAAACGGAGAGAGCAGTAAAATAAGTGCACTCCTATGTGGTATGTTGTCTTGATTAAGCTTTTTACAGTTCTGCTTGGGATGTGAGATTCGGCTATTTTGTTTGGTTTATTTTGCTTTTCATTAATGGTATCCAGACTATTCTTAGGGGCTTTCATGTATTTCCTGATGCAATATGACGAGAAGCTCTGCCAAAAAATTTCAGGAACTCTATGGCTGAATTTTAAAAAGGCTGCTGAAGGCAATAAAAAAAAAATGGTTCAAGGGCACCACAAACCAAGAACGCCTATATTTAAATAGGTGTATAATTCTTGGATCAAAATATTATAAAATAGGAAGCTGATTTCCATTTTCCTGCAAAAGGTCAATTAAATCATCCCGCATATATTTTCAAACGCAGACACTTATTTATTACACATTGTCTTGTTTGAACTCCTGAGATAATGAGTTGGCAATTCTTTGTTTCCACAGATATTAGTCGGTGAGTTCAGGATCTCCGATACTAAGAGGATATTAGTACAAGGTTAAACATGATCATAAGCAAAGCCTTCCCTTGAGGTCCCACGGTTTTTCAATTTGCAAGATTTCCACGCGTAGAGGAGAGCTGGATGCATTTCAAGAGCTGCTGCTTGTAGTAAAATACATTTGCAGCTGCCGGAGAGGCTGTTTAGGGGATTTGAAAAGTTGGCAGGCAAGCAAGAGAAAACAATGGAAGGAACATACTGGAGAGATAACAGGTAATCAATTCCAAAAGGTAAGAAATCTGAAAGTACATTTATGAGACCTCCACTCTGTTCTTCAATAGAAATGTTTCATTGACACTTACTTATTAGATCCCTTTTTTTTTTGACAGCTTGCCTTTTAAGTCCCGATGCTCAAAAGCACTTAATCATATGCTTGGTTGCAAAGTGTAAAAAACAGGAACTGTCATTTCCATGTTATTCCCAAATGGTTTTCCTGCAAGCTACCGAAGGAAGGGTGAGCACTAAATGGCTGGTTCTGAATCAGACCCTATATCTGAAGCATTTTCACCCAATGTGCAACTTTAACAAATATATCGGAGATTTTTCTCTTTTTTGCTTCATCCTCAAATGCAAGTTCTTTCTTTTCCATAGTTTTTAAATTATAAACCTGAGGGTGAAAAAAAGATCTCCAGATTATCAACCGTAAAGAGTAAGGTTCTACATTTAGGCAACAAAAACGGAATGCACAGGTACAGTATAGGTGATACCATACTCAGTAGTAGTAACTGTGAAAGGGATCTTGGAGTCCTAGTGGACAACCATTTAAATATGAGCCAGCAGTGTGCAGCAGCTGCCAAAAAAGCCAACACAGTTCTAGGCTGCATCAACAGAGGGATAGAATCAAGATCACGTGAAGTGTTAATACCACTTTATAATGCCTTGGTAAGGCCACACTTGGAATACTGCATTCAGTTCTGGTCGCCACGATGTAAAAAAGATGTGGAGACTCTAGAAAGAGTGCAGAGAAGAGCAACAAAGATGATTAGGGGACTGGAGACTAAAACATATGAAGAACGATTGCAGGAACTGGGTATGTTTAGCTTAAGAGAAAGAAGGACTAGGGGAGACATGATAGCATTATTCCAATATCTCAGAGGTTGCCACAAAGAAGAGGGAGTCGAACTATTCTCCAAAGCACCTGAGGGTAGAACAAGAAGCAATGGGTGGAAACTAATCAAGGAGAGAAGCAATTTAGAACTGAGGAGGAATTTCCTGACAGTGAGAACAATTAATCAGTGGAACAGCTTGCCTCCAGAAGTTGTGAATGCCCCAACACTGGAAGTCTTTAAGAAGATGTTGGATAGCTATTTGTCTGGAACGGTATAGGGTTTCCTGCCTAGGCAGGGGGTTGGACTAGAAGACCTCCAAGGTCCCTTCCAACTCTACTATTGTATTGTATTGTATTGTATTGTATTGTATTGTAATCTCTTGGAGCTTTTCTGGCTATCATCCACCTTGGAAGGTTTTGTGGCTAAGCAGCGGGATAAAAATTCTTTAATTATAATAGGGGAGCTTAATTGCAAGCACGTGGTGGCTGTGTTTTCTACACTTTGGGGGGTATCTTTAAACATCATCCCAGATCTAACCTTTAGAATAACTGGGAATCAAGACTAACAGTGTGAACAGTGTGAAGCAAACTTTTCTAAGGACACAATCAGATTTGAAACTACACTGAAACTTCTTCGTCATACAGCGCTGATGATATGTGAAGATTAATGTGAATAGTTAAAAAGGAAGCTAAACATTAGAGGCAGAATAATATTAAAGATAACAAGGTTACATTGTTGGACATGTTTTTGTATGGAAGGAGATAGAAGCCTCCTTGACCATCAAAATACTGTACCTGTATTCAAAGTCTTTGAAAGCAATTTTTTTTTAAAAAAGGGGGAGGAATCAGAACTTTTGAGAACAGTGAGAACAATGGACAGAGGAACATCTTGCCATCAGAAGTTATGGATGATTCATTACTGGAAGCTTTTAAGAAGGGACTGGACAGGCACTTGTCTGGAATGGTATAAGGTTTCCTGCTTGAGCAAGGTGTTGGACTAGAAGACCTCCAAGGTCCCTTCCAACTGTTATTCCTTTTGTTTAAACATGTTATTTAATTGGGATATGGGATGAGGAGTCAATGGTCCTTCAGCCAGGAAGGTCAGGGCCAGTATATGGGTGGAATGTGTAGATCAGCAACACTGAATAGGCCAGATTCCTCACTTCCTCCTTAGCAACATGGTATTTTCCACCAAGGAAAAAGTGGAGTGTATTCTATGCAACAGAGTTCCCGTAATTCCTATGGATAGTGGAACTGTGATTCAGCAGCATCTGAAGGCTTTGAACAGAATATAATAGAGTTGGAAGGGACCTTGGAGGTCTTCTAGTCCAACCCCTTGCTTAGGCAGGAAACCCTACACCACTTCAGACAGATGGTTATCCAATATCTTTCAAAAAACGTCCAGCATTGGAGCATTCACAATTTCTGGAGACAAGTTGTTCCACTGATTAATTGTTCTAACTGTCAGGAACTTTCTCCTCAGTTCTAAGTTGCTTCTCTCCTTGATTAGTTTCCAGCCATTGCTTCTTGTCCTACTCTCAGGTGCTTTGGAAAATAGCCTGACTCCCTCTTCTTTGTGGCAACACTTGAAATATTGGAAGACTGCTATCATGTCACCCCTAGTCCTTCTTTTCACTAGACTAGACATACCCAGTTCCTGCAACCATCCTTCATATATTTTAGTCCCCAAATCATCTTTGTTGCTCTTCTCTGCACTCTTTCATATCCTTTTTACATCATGGCGACCAAACCTGAATGCGGTATTCCAAGTGTGGCACTATAAAGTGGTATTAACACTTACCGTTATCTTAATTGTAGCCATCTGTTTATGCAGCCCATAACTGTGTTGGCTTTTTTGGCCTTGTGCCTCTGCTGCAAAATCAAACATACATTAAAAGAGGAGATAATATGATGTTCCTGTATAAAAGATCTAATTCTAAGGTTGTAAGTCTGCATTTAGCCCCAGAGACTTTGATAGAGACACTTCTCAAAAGGTCACTTTTAAATGTCACTGGACAAAAGTGGAGAAAAATAGTAATACATAGTAATACATGAATCTGACCAGACTATTTTGAATCACTGTTTGATTCATAAAATTGAGTCAGTTCTATTGGGTGGAATTATTACATTGGGTGGAACTGACTTGGAAAAAAATGATTCAGTTGAGAAAAAAAATAAGTTTTTGGTCATAGAAATTGTCCATCCAGTTCACAAAGTCAATTCAAATGGGAGAGAGGATTTTTCAATGTAATGTCCTATGAAGGTCCATGTATTAGATCTTCCAAGAAGGTTTTTCTGTTTTATGCTGACATCCCACTTTCCTTTCAGTAGCTCTATTGTATTAAATATGGTCATTGGCCACATAAAATCAATCAATTGCTTGCATTATGAGGCTTGACTCTGGAAAAGGGAAGGTGAATGTAAAATCTATTATTTTCCTGTCCTCTTCATTCTTTTCTTATTCTCCATCTCTTATTCTTTCCTTTCTCCCCTTTCTTCCTCACCCTCTTTCTTCAACCATCTTTTCCTAGTACAATTTGATTGCTTATTAGTAGTAACTTATGACTATCACTGTTGTATCTTATAATTCTTGATGAATGTATTTTTTTCTTTTATGTACATTGAGAGCGTATACACCAAAGACAAATTCCTTGTGTGTCCAATCACACTTGGCCAATAAGGAATAAAGAATTCTATTCTATTCTATTTTGAGACTAGAACCAAATGTAAATAAACCATGTCAGCAGGGGGGGGGGGTTCCTGCTAGAAAGCAAGACCTTCTCAGAACTGGGAGTGAAGTGTTGACAGTCTCTTTGCTTGTCAGCTACCACAGCAAGGGAAGCTTACTGGAGTAATCCATATATTGAGTATACTTTCTGCCTAGAGCAAAAGGTTGTTCATCATAGAGATGGGAGGTTTGTTAAGAATCAATCCATGGGTAGCAAAGGAGTGGCAGTGATGCACTCTCATAAGGATGAGTATTTTTACCTTTATGCCTGTATCACCCAACAGAAGAAAGAATCAGGTCTCTAAAGGGAGACCTTCCCTGCCCCTATTGGAGATTGAGCCAGTGAAATATAAGAAGCTGAAAGTGTGGCTTGCTTTGTCGATCGCTGCCATTATCCCACTGACCCTCAGGGGACAAACATGAGAGCGACTTTAATTGAGCAATCAGACCAAGAGTGATGCATTGACAGATTGCCAGGGACACAAGTCTCCCGCTGTGTCCACATCAACCACTGAGTATGTAATTGAGACTATGCTAGGTATGAGGCTGCTAAGGAAAAACGCATATACCAGGAGAAACACCTAAAATGTGTTGCATTTGCATCTCTCTCTCCCTCTCTCTCCCTCCCTCCCTCCCTCCCCCCCCTCTCTCTCTCTGTTTTCTAATACAAATGAGTCCATATGCATTATTGGCTCCATTACGTTGGTTTATTTCAAGCATTTTCTTAATGCCACCTTTCAGCACTTCCCCATCACCATCTACACAAAGGTCTTCCCAAAACAGCTCACAAATAGCAAATTGTTCAAGCCTCTTCCAAAATGCATGCGGTTCAAAGATCTACTAGATGTGAACGGAGAGCTTTGGAAAGAAGGAAGGAGAGGACATCAAGATGGCTATTGCCTCATTGCTAAAATAGTTTTTAGGTTTCCACTGCAACTTGTCTTCTGCTTGTTCCTCTTGTCATTCTCCTCTTTCCTTGGAATTTTCTCCTATTGCTTCCTGTTGCTGAGATCAATCTTAACCTGCTCCTTTCATGTCTTGGCAATCTCTCCAGCTCCTTTCTCTGTGCACCCCTGCACTGCATCCTTTAAGCTCCTTGTGATTGTGTTTATCAGTTCTAAGTCTGCTCAAGAGAGTGCTACTAGACTAAGGCACTTTGGCAATGGCTTGCATAGTCTTCAGACCCAAATTCAGACTAATATGAGCTCTCATTGGACAATTTCCCAGCTGCTGCATTCTTCCAACTTTCTGTTCCAGGAGAATAATTGCTAATCATTTTCTTTCCAGTGGGGGAAAAAATCTTACTTTATATACTTCTGTAGGTTTGTGAGTTTGTATCAATATCAGTATAATTTGCATTAAACCGAACTGATACATACAAATTGAAGCATCAAAATGTACTTACCCGCTGGCCTAGTAATCAGCTTTAAAAAACCAATTCCTTCCTTCCTTCCCTGTTAGTCTCTAGCATTTTCTAGAGCCACCTTTATCAAAAATGATACAAAACACAATGGCTATACACTTGTCTTATAAATAGATTTGTTGGGTGCTGAAGGCAAAATCCTGAAATGACTGAAATGATAAGGACATTGTGAAATGCTCGATCATTTTTCATTGTTAAAAAAGCACAGGGGATAATAAGATAGTCCAAGAAAGAAAAATATTAATTAAAAAAAGTCTCTGTTGGGTATTAAATCTGAAATGTTTTGCATCAAGATTACATAAAGGGGTAAAACTATAAAGCTGTTGCAGGAAAATACACCTGGAAGTTGAATTTTTTTCAATGATCCATGCCTGCCATACAAATATGAGCTGTTAAGATGAAAGACAATGTGAATTCAGGAGACACACAACTGTAAAGAGTGTTTACAGTTACTCTGTAAATGGAAGGGTAGAGGAGGGGAGGGAAGGGGAGAGGAGGAAGGAAGGAAGGAAGGAAGGAAGGAAGGAAAGAAGGAAGGAAGGAAGGAAGGAAGGAAGGAAGGAAGGAAGGAAGGAGAATGAGATTGCTGGAATGTCTGGAAAATTCACTGGGAGTTATTTCACATTTCTTTTTTTTTTTTAATGCCAGAATTAGTCCTCAGTTTACTAAAGATATTATTATTCTACAAAATAAGCTGCTGTTTATTTATTGTGAGCTAACTTTTGTATTTCTTTATGATTTCTCTGAGTGTACTTCTTTATTATGGCTAATAAAGGGGCGCAGTGGCTCAGTGGCTAAGACGCTGAGCTTGTCGATCAGAAAGGTCAGCAGTTCAGTGGTTCGAATCTCTAGTACCGCATAAAGAGTGAGCTCCCATTACTTGTCCCAGCTTCTGCCAACCTAGCAGTTCGAAAACATGTAAAAATGCAAGTGGAAAAATAGGAACCACCTTTGGGGGGAAGGTAACAGCGTTCTGTGCGCCTTCGGTGTTTAGTCATGCCAGGCACATGACCACAGACCACTATCTTTGGACAGTGTTGGCTCTTTGGCTTTGAAACAGAGATGGGCATCGCCCCCTAGAGTCGGGAACGATTAGCACATATGTGCAAGGGGAATTTTTCCTTTACACAATTATGTATGTATGTATATATGTAATTTGTCATGTTATGTACTGTAACCCTAACCCTAGAGTCGGGAACGACTAGCATATATGTGCAAGGGAAACTTTTCCTCTACACAATTATGTATGTATGTATATATGTAATTTGTCATGTTATGTACTGTAACCCTAACCCTAGAGTCGGGAACGATTAGCACATATGTGCAAGGGGAACTTTTCCTTTACACAATTATGTATGTATGTATATATGTAATTTGTCATGTTATGTACTGTAACCCTAACCCTAGAGTCGGGAACGATTAGCACATATGTGCAAGGGAAACTTTTCCTCTACACAATTATGTATGTATGTATGTATATATGTAATTTGTCATGTTATGTACTGTAACCCTAACCCTAGACTCGGGAACGACTAGCATATATGTGCAAGGGAAACTTTTCCTCTACACAATTATGTATGTATGTATGTATGTATGTATATATGTAATTTGTCATGTTATGTACTGTAACCCTAACCCTAGACTCGGGAACGACTAGCATATATGTGCAAGGGAAACTTTTCCTCTACACAATTATGTATGTATGTATGTATATATGTAATTTGTCATGTTATGTACTGTAACCCTAACCCTAGAGTCGGGAATGACTAGCATATATGTGCAAGGGAAACTTTTCCTCTACACAATTATGTATGTATGTATATATGTAATTTGTCATGTTATGTACTGTAACCCTAACCCTAGAGTCGGGAACGATTAGCATATATGTGCAAGGGGAACTTTTCCTCTACACAATTATGTATGTATGTATATATGTAATTTGTCATGTTATGTACTGTAACCCTAACCCTAGAGTCGGGAACGATTAGCATATATGTGCAAGGGGAACTTTTCCTCTACACAATTATGTATGTATGTATATATGTAATTTGTCATGTTATGTACTGTAACCCTAACCCTAGAGTCGGGAACGATTAGCATATATGTGCAAGGGGAACTTTTCCTTTACACAATTATGTATGTATGTATATATGTAATTTGTCATGTTATGTACTGTAACCCTAACCCTAGAGTCGGGAACGATTAGCACATATGTGCAAGGGGAACTTTTCCTTTACACAATTATGTATGTATGTATATATGTAATTTGTCATGTTATGTACTGTAACCCTAACCCTAGACTCAGGAACGACTAGCATATATGTGCAAGGGAAACTTTTCCTCTACACAATTATGTATGTATGTATGTATATATGTAATTTGTCATGTTATGTACTGTAACCCTAACCCTAGAGTCGGAAACGATTAGCACATATGTGCAAGGGGAACTTTTCCTTTACACAATTATGTATGTATGTATGTATATATGTAATTTGTCATGTTATGTACTGTAACCCTAACCCTAGACTCGGGAACGATTAGCATACATGTGCAAGGGAAACTTTTCCTCTACACAATTATGTATGTATGTATATATGTAATTTGTCATGTTATGTACTGTAACCCTAACCCTAGAGTCGGGAACGACTAGCATATATGTGCAAGGGAAACTTTTCCTCTACACAATTATGTATGTATGTATATATGTAATTTGTCATGTTATGTACTGTAACCCTAACCCTAGAGTCGGGAACGACTAGCACATATGTGCAAGGGAAACTTTTCCTCTACACAATTATGTATGTATGTATATATGTAATTTGTCATGTTATGTACTGTAACCCTAACCCTAGAGTCGGGAACGACTAGCACATATGTGCAAGGGAAACTTTTCCTCTACACAATTATGTATGTATGTATATATGTAATTTGTCATGTTATGTACTGTAACCCTAACCCTAGAGTCGGGAACGACTAGCATATATGTGCAAGGGAAACTTTTCCTCTACACAATTATGTATGTATGTATATATGCAATTTGTCATGTTATGTACTGTAACCCTAACCCTAGAGTCGGGAACGATTAGCACATATGTGCAAGGGAAACTTTTCCTCTACACAATTATGTATGTATGTATATATGTAATTTGTCATGTTATGTACTGTAACCCTAACCCTAGACTCGGGAACGACTAGCATATATGTGCAAGGGGAACCTTTACCTTTATTATGGTTATGAGGTCGTTCTTAATACAGCTTTTCTTTCTCCAATAAAGGAGAATATAGTAGCACATGTTACCTGGTTAGAGTAATGAAACATTTTCAAGAAAACAAGCAAGCTCAGCTTTTTTTTTTCCTCCACTGAAAATTTTCCAATATGATGCAGTCAACTAGGGACCCCAACTTCTTCATCAATGACAGTTTCATTGGAAGAATCCTCCATGGTTTTCTTCCTTCGAGGTTGGTTTGAACCTTCAGACGCTGCAGAATGATGGAGGGAAGAGTGCTCCAATGAATGTCAACTTTGACAAAAAAAAACATTGTCTAATTTATAACTAAATAAATGTCTACACTCAATATTTTAACTTTTAAAAATAGAGAATATCTGTAGCTCGGGGTTGAACGGTGGACTCCTTGATGCTTTCTGAGCTTGGTTATTTGCTTGCAGATGTTTCATTACCCCAGAAGATAACATCATCCGTGTTAGTGGGGGTTGAATTTGCTCCTTATTTCTATACAGTATCTTGTGTCTATGTAGACACATAGAGATAAGTCACATTTAAACCTCATTTAAAGGGACAATAAAAATCTAAGAAGGAAACAAAAAGACCAAAATACTACCCTGTTCCCCTGAAAATAAGACTATACTATATATAAACAGAGATAAAGCCACACTCATTAGCACTGATGTTACTTAGCTGGTTAATGAAACAAACATCCAAACTCAGAGAGCATCCATGATTCCACCTGAATGAAAGAAATGTTTATTTCAAAACGGATATCAAAATGCCATGCATGAGAATTAGACCAAAAAAATATATATTCTGTCAGAAAAATAAAGGAAACACACATTCTTTCATCAGCCAAATCATGAAAGAAAGATGAAATAAGCACAAACATTTCTCAGCCTGTCCCATTTCAGCAATTACCAGCATGCCTCCGAGAAGAAATCCATTCCCAAAGCTGGAATAGACAACAGAAAAGGAAGAAGGTTGCTCAGCTGCCAGTGACTCATAGCTCCCAAGATGTGCTTTGTAAATCGGGTAAAGAAAGAAAATTGGTAGTAGGCGTTTCTTATATGCGTATATATGAAAAGAGAGACAGAGAGACTGTTTACAGTCTGCACTCACCTTTGGCTTTATTTTATATCAATCACCTTTGCTAAAGAGCATTTCCAGAGCTTCGTATTTTATGGAAAAGGTGCACTTCTGGTCACACATGCTTAGAGGAAGGCAACATCTAAGAGAAAAACGTCATGGCTGAACATCTTCTGGATCAGTGGAGGTGAAAAGAGGCCACCAGATTGTGACTTTCTATTGCATAAAACTAAGATCATCCTTGTTTCTGATAGCCAATCAATTAGAATAGAACTGGAATAGACCTTGGAAATCTTGCAGTCCAAAGCCCTACTCAAGCAGGAGACCTTATATCATTCCAGACAAGTGATTGTCCAGTTTCTTCTTAAAAACCTCCAGTGATGAAGCACCCACAACTTTTGAAGGCAAGTTGTTCCACTAGTTAATTGTTCTCATTGTTAGGACGTTAGTTCTAGGTTGCTTCTCTCCTTGATTTGTTTCCATCCATTGTTTCTTCTCTTGCCTTCTAGTGCTTTGGAAAATAAGTTGACACTCTCTTCTCTGTGGCAGCCTGTCAGATACTTTTCCAAAGTCTCCACAATTTTTCTGTAACATGGTGAGCAAAACTGGATGCAGTATCCCAGATGTAGTCTTACTAAGGTTTTATAAAGTGATACTAATATACTTCTACCTTCTATCTAATCTTCTTTTACAGGGTTTATTGTATCTTCTTAAAACTAGTGGCTTAGTAAGTTCACCTTGTCTTATCTCAACTCTCCAAGTATAGCAGGAATGGAGAATGTGTTCCTTCACATCTTATTGAACTATGAATCCCAGCATCATTTAAAGGTAAAGGTAAAGGTTCCCTTTGCACATATGTGCTAGTCGTTCCTGACTTTAGAGGGCAGTGCTCATCTCCATTTCAAAGCCAAAGAGCCAGCACTGTCTGAAGATGTCTCCATGCTCATGTGGCCGGCATGACTAAATGCCAAAGGTGCACAGAATGTCGTTACCTTCCCACCAAATAGGGTGGTCCCTATTTTTCTACTTGCATTTTTTCATGCTTTCAAACTGCTAGGCTGGCAGAAGCTGGGACAAGTAATGGGAGCTCACTCCGTTACACAGCACTTGGAGATTGAAAACTGCGAACCTTTATGATCAACAAGCTCAGCGTCTTAACCACTGAGCCACCGCATCCCTCTCAATTCAATTACCATTGCTAATTGAAGCTGATGGGACTATGATATTGGTGGGAGGGAAATCACTATCTAGAGTTTGCTGATCCTAGATTTTCCCATTCACTGTAAAAGATACGGCAAAAGAAATGAACCAGGTATTTCCTGTTTAAAGCATCCTGCTCAGCATCCCCAAATAATTAAATGTTGAGAAAAACACAAACGCTTGGCTGGGGAATATGTTGAAAAGGAAACCAAGAGAAGAAAAGAAAAGAAAGAAAGCCAGCAATGATTTTGTATTGTTCAAAGTGCGAATTACTTGAAAGAAAGATGACATTGAACTGACCTACAAAATCAAACAGGTTCCATATCTTAAGAACCTGAGAGAAATCAAAGGGAAAAGGAACTCTCTTGTAGGGCTGTTAGACCTGCCAAGATGCAATAAGTGCTAATTGCCATATGAATTCTGCTATTTTTATGATTCCCTGTTTGTTTACTTCCCAAGTATATTTTTCTCTTCCTATAGCCTGATGTATTTCTGGTTGCGCTAAGACAAAAATTGTATCACATTCCAAAATGTGAACAGCAAACATACACAAACAGAGAGGGGGGAGGGGGAGGGAGGGAGGGAGAGAGAGAGAGAGAGAGAGAGAGAGAGAGGGAGAGAGAGAGAGAGAGAGAGATTTTATTCATTCTTATCTTCTGGCAAAGATGCAAGAGCAGCACTTTAATATCCCACAATACCCTTGGCATGAAAAGTTTTCAGGACATTAACTTATCAACCAACAAACTACTGATGTCTTTGGACAAACTCTCTGTGGCTTCCTTTCATGGATGGGTTGATGAAATGTGGGGACCTGCACACTTCATTTGGAGAACTGTTATTTTGTTTAAGAAGATTCTATTCTTATTTGTTTGTATTTTCTTGTCTCAATCTCTTACAAGCTTTCACATTCTTTCTGTCATGAAATGTCTAGCGGTTGCTGGGAACACCAAAGGGGCAAAATCTTTACAGAAAAGATTCCCGAGTACAGAAGAAGAGGGGAAATTGAGAAAGAAACACAAAATAACTCTGCTTTAATTATTCTAGGTATAAATTGAGCTTATAAGGGACACGGTGGCTCAGTGGCTAAGAGGCTAAGATTGTCAATCAGAAAGGTCGGCAGTTCGGCGGTTCGAATCCCTAGCACTGCGTAACGAGATGAGCTCCTGTTACTTGTCCCAGTTTCTGCAAACCTAGCAGTTTGAAAGCATGTGAAAAACTGGAAGTAGAAAAATAGGGACCAACTTTGGTGGGAAGATAACAGCGTTCCGTGCACCTTTGGCATTTAGTCATGCCAGCCACATGGCCACAGAGACGTCTACGGACAGTGCTGGCTCTTCGGTTTTGAAACAGAGATGAGCACCGCCCCCTAAAGTCGTGAATGACCAGCACCTATGTGCGATGGGAACCTTTACATTTACCTAAGTTGAGCTAGAAAATTGCCTTGCCAGGCTTGCGAGATGTTGTTGCTTTACTGTACCAGCAATAAAAAAAAATAATTCCATCAAACCCAATGGCTTGCTGAGCTGGCCAGTCTCAAAGGGCCTAATATTTTCCTATGGTGTTGATAAATATCAGCAAAGACAGCATTCAAAATGATCTCGGAAGACCAAGACATTAAACTGAAATTTACACTATGAAATTCAGCCTAAATAAAAGTTAAAAGCCTGGCTGGTTACAAAATAGATGAACAGTATTAAGAAGGTCTGACTTGGCAGCTGAGAGAAGAAGAAAAAACACTATTAGTGTCTTAGCAGTTCGAAGTTGAGCATGAGTCTTTATCTCCAATAACACTTATTATACCTGTACGGAAAGAGCTCCAGGATATCTGTGTTGCTTCTTTTTCGAGTGCAAGGAACATTTTTATGTATTTATTTGTGAGTGAGTAGAGTTGCTCGCCCATCGCTCAGAATGGTTATGGAGTGTAGAACCCCAGCAGAAGTGAGGTCAAATAAAGGGCAACTTGATTCTGTAAATTGCAGGGAAAGAAATGGAGCCAAGAGAAGGGGGTAAAAATCAGAATAGGAGGTCCATCAAGACTCTGCATGTTCTCAGTGGGGATCCAAAGGAAACAACTTGTTGAAAGGGCCTGAGATGGAGAAAAACTAAACAAAGAGACCTTTTTATCCAGAAGACTTCCGCAAGAAGACTGGGCAACTCAAAGTTTCTTAATTAAAATAAAGTAAAATAAATGTGAAGTGGCAAAGTTCTCAATTTCATTGAGAACTTCCTGCACTGATCATTAATTCTAATCATGTAAGTCTTTTTTAATTATTGCTTGCTCCATAAACACTTTTTGCGCTTATTTATCTGGACAAGTCTTTTCAGCTTAAAATGGCTAAATTTGCAAACCTTCTCCTACCCCAAGACTTATCTATTTGAAAACAACAACAACAGGGAAACAGGGAAACAAAGCCAGGCACTGGCCTTGATTGCAAAATCACTGAAATGAGCAACTAGGTTAGGAACAGCTCAAGGAGAAAAAAAGTTCACATCGATGGCCAAGGGAATGACCCAGTTTCTATTATCTCCATCTTGGCTTGAAAGAATGTCTGTTGCCAGGTGTCGACCATTAAAACAGGAGAAAAATCTGATAGAACGAACTTATCAGAAAAAACCCAGACCTACAATGAGTGGCCAATCGTTTTTGTTTGTTTGTTTTCTTTACTGTTCACTGTTTTAAAAAAAACATAAAGAGTATGTAAGGTAAAGGTAAAGGTTCCCCTCCCACATAGTTGCTAGTTGTTCCCAACTCTAGGGGGTGTGTGCTCATCTCCGTTTCGAAACCAAAGAGCCAGCGCTGTCCAAATACGTCTCCGTGGTCATGTGGCCGGCATGACTAAATACCGAAGGAGCACAGAATGCTGTTACCTTCCCACCAAAGGTGGTTCCTATTTTTCTACCTGCATTTTTTACGTGCTTTCGAACTGCTAGTTTGGAAGAAGCTGGGACAAGTAACAAGAGCTCATTCCATTATGCAGCATTAGGGATTCAAACCGCCAAATTGCCAACCTTTCTGATTGATAAGCTCAGTGTCTTAGTCCCTGAGCCACCATGTCCCTAGAAATGTAACCCTATAGGGTTTCATTATATATGGAATTCAGGTATCCAAGGCAGATGAAGGAAGTTTAACAGTTGCAATACAGCACTGGAAGAATGGGCAGGCAAAGCTATGAGAGAAAAATGCCACCAGAGTGGAGCCATCATAAAAAAGCCACATCTTTGATACTTGCCAATTTGTTTGACCTCAACAATGATCTATAAAACCAACCTCTGAAATGTCTCTTCAGGCTCCATCCAGGTCATATGCTTAAAACTTCAAACAAGAATCATAGCCAGCATACATGAATGTCCTGCTAATAGGGTATTACTCCAGCAGCTGAAGATATTTGCAACAGCTCAAAGGAAGTGGAAAGAAAATTCTTCCAGTTCTTTTCTTTAACTGATACCCACACAGTGGTGGGATTCAGCCAGTTCGCACCTATTCGGGAGAACTGGTTGTTAACTTTCTAAGCAGTTCGGAGAACCGGCTGTTGGAAGAAATCTCATTTTGTTTTCTTCCACTTTACAGGGCTAATCCTCTAAGGAAGGCAGGAAGGAAACATTCTGGTGTTGTTTCTAGCCTCATCTTTATTGCCCTATTTACAGAAACTGCCTCTCCCGTTAACCCTTATTACATTGTAACACCTAAGGCGAAGCACCCATTGACCTGAGTGACGTTGAGTTGGCCACGCCCTCCCAGTCACATGACCACCAAGCCCCGCCTACCCAGGTGGTCATAAGGGCAGAGAACTGGTTGTTAAATTATTTGAATCCCACCACTGTACCCACAGTAAACCTGCAAGGACATCATCATGTACCACTCCCCTGTTCTTTTACGCAGCCATGTAACGTTTGCTGGCATCCTTTTCTGACACCTCAAAAGCTGGAAGGAAGCTCTTTAGCAGAGTCACAAGGAAGAGTCTTGTATGACACAGAATATTGGACTAGATCCAGCAGTACTTCTTTTATGGACTTAACAGCCGAACAAGACAAAAGATCTTACTCTGATTGGGAAAAAAAAAGAAAAATGGGTCAAAGCTCTTTTGTTTATCTTCTTATGAGATCTTCTTTTTCACCCAAGCTATTAAAGCAAAGAAACTTGGTAGCATGATCACCTGATCTGAATAGCATTTTATGGTGGCTTAAAGGAAATACAAGATACATTTAATAACAGGAAGAAATACATTTTTTTAAATGTCTAATGGTGTTTATTCATGTAGTTTGACTGTTTTTTTTATCATCCTTCTCATTTCTTCTACATTACTATCTTCTCGTAGTGGTATCTTATGATTATATAATTTGTTGTTTGTATGTATACTTGTTTCTATGTACATGTTTTTGTATATTTGTACATACACTGATTATGTTATTTTGTTGTTTGTATGCACACTGAGAGCTTCTGCACTGGATACAAATTCCTTGTGTGTCAAATCACACTTGGCCAATAAAGTAATTCCTATTCTATTCTATTCTATTCTATTCTATTCTATTCTATTCTATTCTATTCTATTCCATTCCACTCCATTCCACTCCATTCCACTCCATTCCATTTCACTCCATTCCACTCCATTCTATTCTGTATTCCATTTCATTCTGTATTCTATTCCATTCTTTTTTCTCTATCAGGACAGGACTGTTAAGACAAAAGTTAGAGCAACTGGGTAAGAGCAAAGTACTATATTTTGCTTGATGGCAAAAACTTAATTCCCCTGTTTTGATTGCTTATGATGTATTAACACTTTCTCTCTGACCTCCAGCAATGGAGAAAAATACTAAAAGTTAAAGTGGTGCTGCAATTCATTAATTTTTAATGCTTTTAATTATGTGAGCTCAAATTTGGTTTTTTTTTTATTTCCAATTTTTTATTAGTTTATTAAAATGAAAATCCAAAGAAACATGAAAATAATGGGAAAGTAGGGGAGGAAAAGAAGAAACAGAAAAAGTGTAGAGTGAAAGGAGAGAAAAAAAGCATTGACTTCCAACTCGTGTTAGTGTAGTACATTAAAGTAATAACATACAACCTCAACTTTTTACTTTTACATAATAATATATGTTGTTGTTGTTGTTAGTCGCGAAGTCACGTCCGACCCCATGGACAACGTTCCTCCAGGCCTTCCTGTCCTCTACCATCCTCTGGAGTCAGCATTGTTTGAATGCTGTTTTTTCTCCTTTTTTGTTTCTGCTTTTTTGCTACTTCTCTCATTTAACCTTCATATACTCAGCAGTATTAGATTTGTTAAATCAATAGCTCAGTCCATAATCTTTTTTCCCCCTTTCCCTCTTTTGTTTTATCCTCCGTGTTGCTTTCACTTCTTAGACACCCGTCATCTTTATGTTTCCTGCATATTAAGAATGAGTCCCTTCTCGTCTGCTGTGGTTATTGTTAATGCACCTGCACTAATTAATTTCATTAATTGGATTTTTTTTTTTTAAAAAAAGAAAGCATTCAATCTGGGCATCAATTCCAGTGTCATTTGCTCTGCGCTATTAAGGAACCATGATACATTGATCGGAATTAGGCATTGATTTGAAACTCTTGCATATCCAAGTGAAGTGGAAATATATTTACCAGAGTAGAATAGACCCAGAAGTTAGAGGTCAATGCCCCTCCTCCTCCTGCTGCCCCATAATTAGTGGGTGCTTAAGATAAGATATTGCGAAGGTGTGTTAACTGTTGGGGAAAGAGAGTTCAGCTAAGCTTATACCTGGAGGGTTTCACATTGGTTGATTGATTAGTAGCAGATTCCACTTCCTTCCCCCTTGCCATCCTACTCCCTCCCTCCCCATCTTTTATCTAGGGCCTCAGTATTTGAATCTTTATTCTATTTTATTTATATCATCTAGGCTTTGTATCGTTTTATCTTTTTAATATTGTAAGCTGCCCAGAGGTATCCCGTGGAAAGATGGATGGCCAATAAATGTTACAAATGAAGAAAGAAAGAAACTTAAAAGACATAAAATTGCTACACATTTCCGTGGGAGGAGAACTGAGGCAATATAAGCACAGAAGGAAAGTAACAGAGATAGCTAAAGACTTATCCTCCACGTTCAACAACACAAAGCAGTATCGTAAATCCAGAGAAACAGGCATAAACAATTGTGACGAAAGGATCTTAGATCCCTAAAACCAGGAATCTGCATCATAGTTCTTTGTGCAAAAAAATAGCACAGCCGCCATCTGTACCAAAAAGTACAGATTCTCAATCATCCAGGTAGAGGAGTCTGGAAACTGAGTCATGATAACCAAACTTTTTTTCCCCTTTTTTGGTTTGAAACATTTCATTGCTTATGTAAGACCGAAGAAACTACTTTGATGAGCAGTGAAACATTTCAAATACACAGAGGGGGAGCAGGGAGAGAGGAAGGAAGGAAGACGAGGAGGAGGAGGAGGAGGAGGAGGGGGAGGAGGAGGAGGAGGACGACGAGGAGGACGAGGAGGACGAGGAGGAAAAAGAGAGTTCCAATTGCTATGACTCAACTAACTTCTAGATATAGCCACTATATTT
Source organism: Natrix helvetica (assembly GCF_964273705.1). NCBI lineage: Eukaryota > Metazoa > Chordata > Lepidosauria > Squamata > Natricidae > Natrix > Natrix helvetica. Next base: position 12,068,818 of record NC_138561.1, read on the forward strand.
CCAGCATTTTTCTGATATCAACACAAGTGTTTTCCAGATCTGACTGTAGACAATACCTGAATTCATCCTAAGGAGAAATTCCTGACTCGTTTTACTCTTAAGAAATACAATTCTGAAGACTTGCAATCCATACCATTCAGTTCATTATTACTTTCATGGATTTAAGGTGGGTGGGCGATGGAGTATCTTTGAAATTAATTACCCAGATTACAGATTTTGAAAATTTGAAAATGTTTACCAATTTGTATCTAGGCTGGGTGTAATGCAAAGGATGAAACATCTTCATGACTCCTCAGTTACTCTCCTTCCCTTGTATCCTATGATGAAGCTTTACTCAAGATAGCCCTAATAATTTATTACTGGGGTGAGTAATTTTTTAATCGCTTAGAACACCCTCAATATGATGACATTATTCCCTTCTTATTAACAACATGCCCATTTTAAATAACATTCAAAAGCTGATACTTAGAACCACATCACATAATAGTTTATAAATATTTCCCGAGAACAGAATATCAGAGTTGGAAGGGACCTTGGAGGTCTTCTAGTCCAACCCCTGCTCAGGCGGGAAACTTTTCACCACTTCAGACAAATGGTTATCCAACATCTTCTTAAAAACTTCCAGTGTTGGAGCATTCACAACCTCTGGAGGCAAATTGTTCCACTGATTAATTGTTCTAACTGTTAATGACAAAAGGATAATATAAACTTTTTTTTTGCCTTTAGGCCTTGGTAGTGGTGGTATTTGTTTATCCAGAGAGCTATCCATTATTTAAAAAAATATATAAATTAAGTAAAAAAAGGAAGCAGAGTATTTAAGCCTTCTGGAAAAAATAAGTAACAAAATACTAAAAAAATAATAATAATGGGCACATTCCTTTTTTAAAAAAAATCAATAACTTAATGCAACATCAAAGCCTAAAATTCCGACCACCGGCATAAAGAGACAGACATTTATCTTCCTGAAGTCTTTTTTCCCCCTTTTTTTTCCTTTTCTTCCTGAGATGTTAGCCCAGTCTTAATCACTTAAATAGATGCGTCAGGACATCGAATCACTGTGGGGCTGCATTAAATTAACCACATGAAAGCTATTCATTTCTCTTTTTCTCTGGGGTTGGACCTTGCTAGGTTTTTTTTTTTTTTGAGGATGACAAGAAAAAGTAGCCAACACGAATAACAAGAACCAAAGAATCTGAGACTCTGTTTTGAATAAATTCCATTTTTTTAAAAAAAATCTCTCTCCTCTCCTCTTCTCCCTTCCCTTCTTTTCTGTAATTTTTATTCCAGTCCCATTTTTTTTCTCACCAATGACACATGTTTGTTTTTCAAAGAAAGCAAAAGTTTGTGTGTGTGTGTGTGTGTGTGTGTGTGTGTGTTTAAAATGTTGGCTCGAGAGTAAACAGCAATGTCAACATGAAATTGCCTGCCATGTCCTCTCCTTGCATTCTCGGTCCAGTAAAAATTCTGCCTGGAACATCTGGGTTACGCAAGCCTACCCCATGGATATATGGGATTAGTGGTGTTGTGGAATAACAATCAGGGTGACAGCATGCACTCAGCCCTACCTGAGATTTCACTTATTTGTTTAAATTATTTTTTTATATATTTTTAAACTTGAACATATCATCTTCCATTAAACAGTGTGTCGTCTGGGTAGCAAATGTCTCTGTACACTTACAATTAAGATTTACAATATTCATTGCATTAATGATAATTTTCTAATCTTACAATATTAATAATCAGCATTATAATTCTATTCATTTTCCCCTCTTAACGTATCTTCTAATGAAAACATAATATTATATTGAGTACAGTCATCTTAACAGTCATATATAATATCATATTGTTTACATCTCTATCTTAACATATGTGCTTTATTTCACTAGTCTCTATTTATTTCTCACTTCTATTTTTATTCTCCCAACCATCCATAAAATAACTCCCATGTCACATAATATTCCGTTTCTTCTTTCTCTTTTATAGCAAGCATTAATCTATTCATTTCTGCACATTCTAATATTTTCACTTATTAACTGCAAAATGATCAAAGTTACAATATTACATTGAACAGACAAATATGCTTATATCAGTCTGTTTTCCTATCTGTAGATCTATACTCTCTTTCTCTCTCTCTCTCTCTCTCTCTCTCTCTCTCTCTCTCTCTCTCTCTCTCTCTCTCTCTCTCTCTCATCTATCTACTTTTTCCTTATTTCTCATTTGTTCCTAATTTCAGGCTTCCTTTGTATTATGCTGATACTCACCAAAAGTTGCCGCTGCAATCAGAATGTTTTTTTTAACAGATTGTTATCGTGAAATAACAAAGTCCATGCCCATGGATGAAATTACATGTGCTTTTAGGTCACAAGCCAAAGGTCCAATAACACTCCCAAGCCTAGAAATGTTTTGTTAATTTGAACCCTCTTTCTTGCTGCTTTTACTTAATTTGCCAACCAGCTGTCTCCCATAAAAAGATATTTCTGTTTTTAGTTACAGATCTGTTTAGAAATAAAAAACCCGCCATAAATTCACAACCATATGCATATATATTTTACTGTGTTTTATTTTGCTGACAATTTAAAAATAAGTTTATGTGCTCAGACATGAATACGTATATACACACATGTTATATATACATACTTTGAGGAAAGAATAAATATACATTTCAGTAGGCACCCTTTTCCAGACATATACGTAAGTAGTTGTACCTATTTGCCTTAATCTGTTTGATACACAGTTTTCAGCTGGGATATCATAGCTATAAATCAACATGCATTGATTTATCCCTGATTCAGATAAACACCTCTTTAGCAAGATAAGTGGATTTGTTGCATATTTTATGTTATTTTTTATTGATTTCTGTTGTTTTACTATGATAAACCGTGGTGGCGCAGTGGTTAGAGTGCAGTACTGCAGGCTACTTCTGCTGACTGCCGGCTGCCTGCAATTTGGCAGTTCAAATCCCACCAGGCTCAAGGTTGACTCAGCCTTCCATCCTTCCGAGATGGATAAAATGAGGACCGAGATTGTTAGGGGCAATTTGCTGACTGCGTAAACCGCTTAGAGAGGGCTGCGAAGCACTCTAAAGTGGTATATAAGTCTAAGTGCTAGTGCTATAAGTCACTTTTTCCAGTGCTGTTGTAACTTTGAACAATCACTAATGAATGGTTGTAAGTCATAGGACCACCTGTAAATCAAAAATGAATTTATATGTATATAAGTTTTTGATTAATAGGACCTCTGGGGGGCAGGGGATGGACATGCAGGGGTCTAGCCAAAAGATCATTAATAAATTCAGCTTCACTTTGTGAGGGAGAATTGCATGTCGGATGGAACTGATTTCTTGGAATACTACCAACAAAAGATCTACACTTTTATACAGAACTGGCTCATTTTATTATTAATGCTTGCAAGGCAGTAATTCAATCCATCTTTCATTTTACAATTCATAAGCAAATGCATAAAGCAGACATGCTTGTGTTTGTTTCTAGCATCTCATAATAAATGGAGCTGTTCTCCGCGAGTTCCTCTTGTTGTATCAAATCTCCATTTGATAGCATATTTGACTTCGATTTCCCTTGTCGTCATCCCTTCTCTTAATGTCCTTAATGTTAACATTTAAAATAATAATTCTGTTGGTGTAAACAGTGTCCTCCGCACTCTCTTTTTTTCTCTCTTTCTCTCTCTTTCTGTGTGGCGCGCACTGACACAAAACAGTTAGAGAAATATATCTTTCCCCTCGAAATATCTTTCCCAAATTTCTTATAGTAAACAGTGTGTTCTTTACCATTCTTTACCTTACAGTACCTTACCTTGATCAAGGAAGACGAAAACACATAAATTCTGTTGAGTTCTGTTTCTCTTGTTTTTGATGAGCCATTTGGCAGACTTAGTAAATAAATCTATGGTGAATTTCTCCAGCATGTATAATCTCAGATGCTCTAAGAATATATACAACTGATCCTTCCTTACTGGCTAGCAGACCCTAAATTCCTATTCCTTTTTTTTAAAAAAAGTTGGTCTGTACTTAGCTGCCAGCTAATGGAAAACAATCTCTTGACTGATCAATATAAATCAAAGATGCTTAAATTGCCACTCCAGCATGTGACTCTCTTGGAAAGAGAAAAATATAACAGCAGCTAATCCTGCGGACTGAATTTAATGTAATGGAAACATGGGCAAATAAAATTTAGCTTTGTCCTAGTTAAATCTAGCTCTTTACTGTAGTCTATATATTTTGGGAGAGTGTGTGCACGCATACAGACACACATTGCAATCTAAATACTAATCGGGGTGCACAGTCTTCCAAAGATGAAGATTTCTGGTGAAAACCACCTGTGCTGATTGCAAAATTCAACCTGATGTGATTGGCTGTAATCCAGCCAATTAAATATATCATCAGTTTAGAGTCATTTTGTTGTCACAGCCAATCCCCCGCCCTCGCCATCCCCGCCATGAATTCCGTACACTACCCCCCAATTTAACTTTGACCGTTAATTGATTTGATTTTTGTATTAGAGGTAGCAGTAATAAACTCAATGAATGTTCCCAGTTATTTGTGCCTGATGGGAATGTTGGTAATGGATTGGTATGGACATCTTTTCTAGGTGAAATTATGAAGTGTCAAATCAATTCTCCATGATCTTGTAGATATATCACAAGCTGCGGATTTGTTTAAGTAAAAAAAAATAAGAAATTCCTACAGTATTTTGTAGCACTCCATTTTGTTGTGACTTTGGTTAAGATCATATTGTTTCTCTTAAATTAGCTACCTTCCCATAGCCCAGAACCATGATGGCGAACCTATGGCACGCCTATGGTAGAGCCCTCTCTGCGGGCACGCAAGCTGGCACCACAGCTCAGCTCCACCATGCATGTGCATGCGCTGCCCACTGACCAGCTGATTTCGGGGTCTCTGCTGTGCATGCATGGGGAGCTGCATGCAGGAGATGTGTGCGCATGTGCGGGGATTGGGGGGGTCATGCATGCATGTGTGGGGGCAGGGAGAGCATAGGGGGAGCACAGGGGTGGAGGGAACTCGGGGGTGCAGCACCCCCCAGGCCCATTTTTTTCTCCAATGAGGTGCAGGGAGGGAGTCGTGCACACATGTGGAGGACAAGGGGGGCATGGGAGAGTGTCTCGTGGACATTAGATTATAGGTGTATCCCCTAGTCCTTCTTTCACTTAAGCTAAACATACCCAGTTCCTGCAACCATTCCTCATATGTTTTAGTCTCCAGTCCCCTAATCCTCTTTGTTGCTCTTCTCTGCACTCTTTCTAAGGTCTCCACATCTTTTTTTTTCTGGTCGCCACGATGTAAAAAAGATGTGGAGACTCTAGAAAGAATGCAGAGAAGAGCAATAAAGATGATTAGGGGACTGGAGACTAAAACATATGAAGAATGGTTGCAGGAATTGGGTATGTTTAGCTTAAGAGAAAGAAGGACTAGGGGAGACATGATAGCAGGGTTCCAATATCTCAGGGGTTCCCACAAAGAAGAGGGAGTCAAACTATTCTCCAAGGCACCTGAGGGTAGAACAAGAAGCAATGGGTGGAAACTAATCAAGGAGAGAAGCAACTTAGATCTGAGGAGAAACTTCCTGACAGTTAGAACAATTAATCAGTGGAACAGCTTGCCTCCAGAAGTTGTGAATGCCCCAACACTGGAAGTCTTTAAGAAGATGTTGGATAGCTATTTGTCTGAAACGGTATAGGGTTTCCTGCCTAGGCAGGGGGTTGGACTAGAAGACCTCCATGGTCCCTTCAAACTCTACTATTGTATTGTATTGTATAGGTCTGGGCACGCGCAAGCTTTTGGCATGCGACAACAAAAAGGTTAGCCATCACTGACTTAGAACTTGTAAATAATTTCTTTCAGCCATTATCTTAATTCTGTGGAGGAGGGATGGGATTGTTGCTACCATTTGGAGACATCAGAGAGATGAAGACACAGAAAGTAGAAAAGCATGAAGGATAGGTTTCAGTACGTCCAGCAATTTCCCCCCATTTCTGCTCTACTGCTCAGGAAAATAGTCATAAGAAAAGGAATTTGCCCTTTGCTCGTCACCTTGATTCCCCCCCCCCCCAAGTCTGCTTTTCCCCAATGAAAATGGTTGCAGTTTGGGTGCATCTGTAGATAAAGCAAATCTGCAGGACATCACTGCAGACTCACAAGTGTAATGTTTCAAGCTTGAAGAATAAGTACAATTAAGTGAACATGAACGATTCCAGGCAATAACCATCTCCTCTATCTCTTCTACCACTCCCTTTCAGACGGGTTGACTTAAGGTGGTTTTGACAGCCACATCTGTCACAAAGTGATGTCATGAGTCTATCTCACAGGCACTGTGGTATCCTTTCCCTTTGAAATTGTTTAACTGCTAGACTTCTCTGAAGAAGGCTGGGCGGTAACATCTATCAAAGGAAAGAACTCACACCATGTCTCTGGGAAGTGCCAGGAGCCGTTTTCCGAAAGAGAACAGGATGAAAACGAAAAGAAGCTGAAGGTGCCTTTAGACCTTACGCTTGAAAAATTTAAGAGACAATACAATAGCTTTCTTTGGGAAGAAAAATCAAAGAACTGTCACATCAATGTTTGAGCAAATGTGTTCTTCACTAAATTAAAGAGCAACAGTCAAAACCAACTCTTTTAAATCTCAGGGAAGGATTAAAAAGAAATAATACTTTGCTTGATTGAGGATAAATTTCCTGACAGTAAGAACAAAGAATGGAATTGAGCTTGCTTCTCAGAGTTGTAGTTTGTCCATCAGTGGAAATTTCCCCCCAAGAATAGACTGGACAACCATTTAGAATGGAATAGAATAACAGAGTTGGAAGGGACCTTGGAAGTCTTCTAGTCAAACTCAGAGAATATGGTTGGATGACATTCAGATGGTGGATTGGATGCCTCCAATAACTAATACTGTGATGGATTGGTCTGATGATTTGATCTGAGAAGCTTTACTTGGGGATAGAAATAGAATAGAATAGAATAATAGAGTTGGAAGGGACCTTGGAGGTCTTCCAGTCCAATCCCCTGCCTAGCCAGGTAACCCTATATCACTTCAGACAAATGGTTATCCAACATCTTCTTTAAAATTTCCAGTGTTGGAGCATTCATAACTTCTGGAGGCAAGTTGTTCCACTGATTCATTGTTCTAACTGTCAGGAAATTTTTCCTTAGTTCTAAGTTGCTTCTCTCCTTGATTAGTTTCCACCCATTGTTTCTTGTCCTACCCTCAGGTGCTTTGGAGAATAGCTTGACTCCCTCTTCTTTGTGGCAGCCCCTGAGATATTGGAACACTGCTATCATGTCTTCCTTAGTCCTCCTTTGTCTGGGATGGTGTAATGTCTTCCTACTTGGAGCAAGGTTTTGGACTAGAAGATTCCCCAAGGTCTTTTCCAGCCCTTTGATTCTATGATATGAAACCAATGGCATTAGAAGGTCAATGCCTCTCCTTCATCATATCTTTTTCAGCTGTAAATCCTATAATTATAGTACATTCCTTTGGAAAAGAGCTGGTCTAAATGACTTTTGAGACACACAGATTGAATCTGCTTTTATAAGGTAACAATTTATTCTGCCATAAATTTATTTAAAGGTGCAATAACATAGCCATATGATAGGCTGCAAAAAAATTCCAATGCCTAATAAATAGTAGCAAAGTGATACAGAAAATTCTAATGCATTACCGCAACTAGTCATAATTCAGAGATGTGCAACCTTGATCCGGTAGTCTTGTCGTGATATGAATATACAGTTGATTATTGAGGGGAGGCATGTGACGTGGTTATGATATTTATATGAAATGTGGCCTAAATTCACAGAGTTGCCAAAGAGTTATCTCTGTGAAACTTTTGTAGAAAAAACAATTTTAAAAAATTCTGCACTTAATTGAACAATGACATCTAGTAGAATTTCAGAGGTGTGTCTTCACTGTCAAAACATCTGCCTTCTGCAACAGTTTCTCCCAAGAGATCAGAATGTCGCTCCACCCCGTTGGAAACCTGGCTATTTCCCCAGGCTTAGGGTAGGGTGGCGGGTGAGTCCCTGTAAGGTCTTGTGCTATTTTGTGTGGTTTTCGTCTTTTGGTTATACAACATTTCCTTTCAAATCTACCTTTATCATCTTTTTGGCTTTTTATAAAAGCTCTCAGAGTCATTGAGAGTTAGAATTTCATGACATCTATGTCAAGGGACGGAATGGCTCAGTGGCTAAGATGCTGAGCTTGTTGATCAGAAAGGTGGGCAGTTCAGTGGTTTGAATCCCTAGTGCCGCATAACGAAGTGACCCCCTGTTACTTGTCCCAGCTTCTGCCAACCTAGCAATTCGAAAGCAAGTAGAAAAATAGGAACCACCTTTGGTGGGAAGGTAACAGCGTTCCGTGAGTCTTCGGCATTTAGTCATGCTGGCCACATGACCACGGAGACATCTTCGGACAGCTCTGGCTCTTCGGCTTTGAACCCGAGATAAGCACGGCCCCCTCTAGAGTCAGAAACAGCTAGCACATATGTGTGAGGGGAACCATTACCTCTACCTTATGTAAAGATAAAAAGAAACAAGCTGGTATCCCTGTAAAAAAATTAGTTTTACTTAATATTACAAATTTGATGAAGCATATTGTCATCTTCTAAAGCTTATGTGCAAATAAAGCAGCTATGCCTTTAAAAAGGCCATAAGGTTCTTTACAGTTTAAATTAAGAAAGGCTCCTCTTATGTATAAATTGTGTGTATGTGTTGACATTCCAATTTACTATCCTCTTGGAAACTGTTTCAAGCAAGCCACAAAGAACAATTGCAATAGAGACTAGATCTGAGTCATGGACATCCTTTCAATGACTCCATTCTTCAACAGTTTACAAGCCATCCATCATGGGGGATGTTTTTTTCCTTATCTCCTGTTGGGCAAATAATGTTAGTATGAAGAAAACTGTGAGCACCAGGAATTCACATTTCTGGACACTTGTGAAGGTCTTCAGAACTCTTGTCTTAATAAGCCTTCTACTTATTATGATAAGGTAAAGGTTCCCCTCACACATATGTGCTAGTCATTCTTGACTCTAGGGAGCAGTGTTCATTGCTTCAAAGCCGAAGAGCCAGCCCTGTCCGGAGACATCTCTGGCATGATTAAATGCCAAAGGCGTATGGAACACTGTTATCTTGCCACCAATGTTGGTTCCTATTTTTCTATTTGCATTTTTACATGCTTTCGAACTGTGAGGTTGTTGGAAGCTGAGACAAGTAATGGGCACTCACTTCATTGTGCAATGCTAGGGATTTGAACCACCGAACTGCTGACCTTTCTGATTGACAAGCTCAGTGTCTTAGCCACTGAGCCCTACTTATTATTTTTGTCCAAAGACAAACAACAGGAAACAGAAGAAGCTGCAGGTTCTATTCTTCTTGAAGAGTTAGTTGGTCCCTAGAGAGAGACAATATAGACAGAAGAAGGAATGAGAGGATAAAACTGCCCATTCAGGAATAGGAAGAGATGGAGATGCTTCAAAAGCTGGAGTTTAGTCTCCTGTTCTGTACATCTATCTCTGCATTCAAACACTGCAAATTTTAATAGCACCCCCACTCTATTAACAGCCTTCTCCAATTTAGAATATCCTCCTTCAGATGGAGGACTTCAGTTCTCAAAATGTTCAATAGTCATTTGGGGAGTTGAAGTCTGTTTCAGGAAAGTTACCACAACTGAATAGGTTTTGAAGATATAAAGGTAAAGATTTTCCTGTCCGGCCATGTCTGATTTTAGGGTACGGTGCTCATCTCTGTTTCTTAGCCAAGGGAGCCAGTATTGTCCAAAGATATTTCTGTGGTCAGGTGGCCAGCATGGCTATATACTAAAGGCACATAGGATGCTGTTATCTTCCCACCTAACTGGTACCTATTTATCTAGTCATATTTGCATCTTTTTGAATAGATAGATGGGCAGAAGCTGGGGCTCGCCCCATTGTGCAGGTCTCAAATCCAGGCAATCAGTTTTCCACTGAGAAGCTCAGCATCTTTCTGCGCCAACTCAGGAAGCTCAAACTGCCAAAGGAGTTGCTGATAGGTTCTACAGAGGAATTACTGAGTCTGTCATCTGCACCTCTATAACTGTCTGGTTTGGTTCTGCAACCAAACAAGACAAACACAGACTTCAGAGAATAATCAGAACTGCAAAAAAAAAACAATTACTGCCAACCTGCCTTCCATTGAAGACCTGTGTACTACACGAGTCAAAAAGAGGGCCGTGAAAATATTTACAGATCCCTCACACCCGGTACATAAATTGTTTCAACTCCTACCCTCAAAACGATGCCATAGAGCACTGTACACCGAGATAACTGGACACAAGGACATTTTTTCCCCAAACGCCATCACTCTGCTAAACAAACAATTCCCTCAACACTGTCAAACTATTCACTAAGGCTGCATTACTATTACTATTAGTCTTCTCATTGTTCCTATCACTCATCTCCTCCTATTTATGACTGCAGGACTGTAACTTTGTTGCTTGTATCCTTATGATTTATATTGATATTGATTTTTTTCTGATTGCTTATTTGTACCCCATGACTATCATTAAGTTTTGTACCTTATGATTCTTGATGAATGTATCTTGCCTTTTTATGCACATGAGAACATACACACCAAAGACAAATTTCTTGTGTGTTCAATCCCACTCGGTCAATAAAGAATTATGTTCTGTTCTGTTCTGTTCTGTTCTATTCTATTCTATTCTATTCTATTCTATTCTATTCTATTCTATTCTATTCTACTCTACTCTACTCTACTCTACTCTACTCTACTCTACTCTATTCTATTCTATATTCTATTATCTTCAACTGCTGAGCCATTGTTCCCCTGCATTTTTGAGGATATGAATTAAATCAAAATGATAGGAAAAACAACATTGGTTATTTTGGCATTTGTGAAATGAAATGAATGCCTGCAATTATTATTATTTTTCCCTCAACTTGCTAGCAACTCCAGAAAGGACTCTTGGCTTGTAAATAGCACGCCTTTGATTTCTTGCAGAAGTAATTTCCGAGGACTTGACAAATGAAACGAGGGGAGGGGGGGTGGAAATCCAAATCAAATTCTTTTTCAGAAAGTCATGTTTAGAAAAGAAACGAAGACTTCTGAAGAACAGTTTGCTAGTCTGAACTCTCCTTGAAAGGACAACATTGTTTTTAATAAGCTGCCTACAGAAACAAACTTTGAATTGCTTTTCCCCGCTGCAATCTTGAGCTGTTGCATTCAAGATAATCAGTGGCTTCCTTCTAAACATTCCTCAAGCATATTGTAATAAAGCTGTAGTGTCTTTCGAATGGGAAAGGCTATGATTGCTCTTGTTGCTTCCAAAAACTCTTTCATTGAATGGGGCTCTGATGGCTGGAACACATTTTAATGGGTCTTGAAAACTGGGGGCCACTGTGAACTTTATTTCATTTATTTTATTTTATTTAGTTTGTCAAACATGTAAAAGATAACAGGTGTAAGTATAAACATGGACATGAACACAGTAAATGGGTACAAATAAATGGGGACAGTAGGACACATGCTGGTGCACTTATCCACGCTCCTTAAGGACCTCTTAGGAATGGGGTGAGGTCAACAGTAGACAGTCTTAGGTTAAAATTATGCAATGTAACAACAGAGTCAGGTAGAGCATTCCAGGCATTGACCCCTCTGTTGCTAAAGTCATATTTTCTGCAATCAAGTTGGGAGTGGTTTACCTTGAGTTTGTATCTATTGTTTGTGTATTATTACAGTTGAAGCTGAAGTAGCTGTTGACAGGTAGGACATTGTAACAGATAATTTTGTGTACTATGCTTAGCAATGTAACAACAGAGTCAGGTAGAGCATTCTAGGCGTTGACCACTCTGTTGCTGAAGTCATATTTTCTGCAAACGAGTTGGGAGTGGTTTACCTTGAGTTTGTATCTAATGTTTGCTTGTGTATTATTGCAGTTGAAGCTGAAGTAGCCATTGACAGGTAGGACATTGTAACAGATAATTTTGTGTACTATGCTTAGCAATGTAACAACAGAGTCAGGTAGAGCATTCTAGGCGTTGACCACTCTGTTGCTGAAGTCATATTTTCTGCAAACGAGTTGGGAGCGGCTTACCTTGAGTTTGTATCTAATGTTTGCTTGTGTATTATTGCAGTTGAAGCTGAAGTAGCCATTGACAGGTAGGACATTGTAACAGATAATTTTGTGTACTATGCTTAGGTCAGACCATAGGCAGTGTAGTTCTAGCTTCTCCAAGCCCAAATTTTCAAGCCTGGTGACATAAGGGATTCTGTTGTGAGTAGAGGAGTGGAGGACTCTTCTTGTGAAATACCTCTGGTCTCTCTCAATTGTGTTAATGTCCGATATGCAGTGCGGATTCCAGACAGATGAGCTGTATTTGAGAATTGGTCTAGCAAAGGTTTTGTACGTCCTAGTTTGCAGTACAATATTACCAGAGAAGAAGAAAAAGTGACTTGCAAGGAAGAAGAACAATTTGTAACACTTCTGTTGATGTTGTAGGACTTTTGGAAATCCCCACATGGCCAGAGATTTGGTTACTAGTTCACAGAAGAGCGCAGGGCATTTGTGCCAAAATGCAGTTGTCAAAGCGTTGTGTGGGCTCCTATGATTCCCGGATTTAGGAAAGTGGCAAAGCCTTGTTTCTTTCATCAAGCTTTGACTTGTTTGTTCCACTGATGCTAATGAGCTTGGTTTTAATTTTCCCTTGATTTTAATTGCTCTGTTTTTATTCTTTGCTTTCATAATTTGCATTTGTAACTGCTTTCAGGCCCCTTAAGTGTTATACATGAAGAACGGGCTAGGTATTAATGAATTAATTTAAAAAGCAAACAAATAAAATAATACTTCGGACCCATTCTTCCATGTCAGATGGCATCAGGATAATGACATGCTTCCCATGTCTTCCTGCTAGTGACGATCATCATTTTACCTTCGGAGAAAGCTATACTTGATGGGCGTTTCACCTGCTGCCGGTAAAAGACAAAAGTGAGATGACCAAGACTTTCATAATGGGCTGAGTGGTAGGAGGACAAGGCTACAGAGGATGGAGATATGACACAAAGGAAGTAAGGACAATTGCCCACCCCTCTCTCTCATTAAGCTCCATATTAAAAAAAGTGAAGCTTGGAACATCTAACCCCAAGAGATGATTGAAGAAGGATGTGAGGACACTCTCCAATTATCCTGAAAGTCTATCATATAATCATCAGTCTCTCCTTGTTCTCTGTGTAGGACATGAACTAATGGATTTAAGTTATAGGAAGGTAGATGTCAATGGAAGGTTAGAGAAACATTTCCAAATATGAAAGGATAGTTTGGCAGGGGAAACACTGATTCATAGAAGGGATTGGATTTCTTCAAGTGGGTGCCAAATAAATATCTCTCGGGAACACTTTAATTTGAATTTGTTCATTGAAATGGGGTTAGGCCCAAGGCCTCCTTCCAGTCCTATCATTCTATCTGTCAGACCTGAAAGCCATCTTTTACACTTGGGCCTTCAGGACTGCCACTTTTCTACTGTGGGAAAATGGGGGGGGGGATTATATGGAGTGTGAGTGATATATAGTCAAAATAACATTATTTTCTCAGAGGGTCAAGGACACCTTGCTCTGCAGCTGTGGTGAGGTGACTGGGAGGTACCTCCAGTTTTTGGATGGTGCCTGATTGAATCATGTGATGGACACGTGGGTGCTGGGCAGGGACCTGAACGGAAGCTTTCAGATTCGGGTTTTCCCAGATGTGCCAATATGACATCTCTAATAAAATGGACCTTTGAGGAAACTCAAGCCTCGAAGTCTTCTTTCATTGTGGATGTTACTAGGAACCCTGACACTATGGCTATATGGATCTCATTGTTTAAGGAATTCTGGGTGAACTGGGTATTAAAAGTTTCAGTTTTCCAAAGAAGTCACAAAGCTAATATAGAAAGGTTTTCCACCCATCCTTTGGACCCAAGTAGGGGGAATCTGTTCAACTTTACAATAAGAAAGCATCTGTTCACTCCCCACCTCTGAGTTTTTTCCCCCTAATCCTCCAGTTCTAATTAATTGACCCCGTATTGTGCCAGCACTCCTCTCCTCTGCTACTTGTTTAGAATACTGTTATCCTCAAGGCAGTATGGAAGGCATATCTACAGGTCATGGCTATTAAAGGAAGTTAACTTCCATCATTAGCTGCAGTGTGCAGGTCAGCCTCCACGCATTTAAAAATGTTAGTCCCACCAGGTGTTCTGATGCCACAGTCATAAATAGGTAGAGTGAAATGTCACCGATATATAAGCATAAGAGAAAGTGAGGAATAATGGTACAACACTATTGAATGAAGTCACTAATGACTGTGCCCTGTTGTTTTCCTGTTCAACTGAATTTGCAATCAAGGAGGGATGTGTTCCCTTGGCCTTGGCTCACAATTTTATGTGTGTGTGTGTGTGTGTGTGTGTGTTTATGTGCACCAATGGAAATAGCACTAAAAAAGCATGATAAAAATTAAAGTAGCTGATCTTTCAAGAGCTCTTAAAAACCAAACTGCTTTGGGTAGCCTTCCCGCAATTTGAATTGGTTTGATGTTGTCATCATTTTTATCTGTCTTCTTTGCCTATTTGCATTTTGGCGTTAAAAAAAAAACACCCTATATTTTATATTTGTAATTTTTCTGTGTAAGTCACCAAACGTTCTTTTGGTTCCGCAACATGAAAACATGTTAAATAAATAAAAAAAATCAATATTATATCTAGGCAAATAACAAAAAAAGAAGGAGAGTTGTGTGTGCTGGATCTGCTTCCGACTTCATTTTCCCCTCTTTCTTTCTCTCCATGTTTTTTTTTTTCCCCACATGATGGAATTGTATGGTTTTTATGCTTTCTGAGTAAATGGAATTGTAACTCCTTTTCAGATCTCCTTAGATGACCAAGTCAGGAGATTCTGATGAGGAAGAGAGAAGGCAATGAACTCAAGACCATAAGGTGAACTTGTGTGTGTGTGTGTGTGTGTGTGTGTGTGTGTTTGGCACTCTTTATGTTGGGTTGCTCTCTGGCATGCATTTCATTACCCAGCTACCATATTTTTCAGAGTACAAGACTCACCTTTCACCCTAAAAAAAGAGGTTGAAAATTTGGGTGCACCTTATACACCAAATGTAGCCCCACTCACCCCCTCCAGAAATGTGAGGCATGGAGGCAGCAATGGTCTGTGGCAATCCCTGCAGCCTGGAACAGCTGATTTGGGGGTATTCCGGCAGTCCGATCCACCCGCCAATCAGGTGTGCTGAATCAGGCTGCAATAAGTGCTGAAGCTGACCTGGCTAGTCAGAGTTTGCAGCAGCAGTCACGTTCAGAAAGCACAGTAACTGATTCAGCAGGATTCAAAATAACAATAATATACAATACATTGCCAAAAGCAGGTTTTCCAAGGTAGCAGTAAATACACGCAAAACACAAACAGTTTCACTTTTACTTTTTGGCTAAGCCAGGCTCCTTCCTGTCTTCTTCTTGTTCATACGTCAAATTTCAGAGTCCAAATAGCCCTCATTGACTGACTTAGTTGCTATGCTTATTCATTGGCTGACCTTGTTACCATGTGTCAGCTGAATACCATGGATTCTGGTAAGAAGAGGCAGAATTTTTTTCTTATTTTTGTCCCAAAAAACTAAGGTGCGTCTTATACTCCAGAGCGTCTTATACTCCAAAAAATATGATAGATAACATCATCAGTGCTAGAAAGAAGTAGGGTTCTATCCAAGCCCCACTCCCTTCTAGAACTGTTGATACTATCTAGTTGGGTAATGAAACAAGAAAGAAAATAACGAAGCTCAGAAAGCTTCACAGTTCAACCCTGAATTCCAAATATTCTCTTTTATTGAAGCCAGTTTCTATGATCATATTTTTTTTTATCCTACCCTCTGAATGTATGAACCCTAAACTTTACCTTCAGTGTAAGAGGGACAAAGATGCATTAAAAAAAAAGAAATTCAAAGTGCAGCTGGTCCTTGACTTATAACTGTTCATTTAGCAACCATTTAAAGTTACAACGGCACTGGAAAAAAACGGAGAATAACAACCATTTTTCACACTTAGGACATTTGTAGCCTCCTCGTGATCATGTGATCCAAATTCAGATGCTTGGCAACTGGTTCATACTTATGACCGTTGCTGGGTCCCAAGGTCATGTGACAGATCACCTTTTGCAACCCTTTGATTAAAAAAAAATCCATGGGGAAGCCAAATTCACTTAGCAGCCTTGTCACTAACTTATCAACTGTGCCAAGAAAGGTCGGAGAATGAGCCAAACTGTCTTAACAACTGTCTCACTTAACAGCAGGCATTCTGGGCTCAACTGTGGTTGTAAGTTAAGGACTACATGTATTTCATTCCATTCGCCTGGAAGTTGAATTAAAGAATGAAGGGAATAGAACGGTCCTTTATTTCAGTCATTATCCATTTATATCCAGTAGTAAAATTATTCCCAACTCATTATGCCAGGCTTGCCATGCTAAAGAAAAGGCTATAATCTATTCAGGTGTATCCTCAGGTTATCTTAATGCAAACGGTGTATATACTTTAAATTGATTTGTGCTGGTGTAGTTATCCAATTATTAACTGTGCTGGGATACACACAAGCTCATCCTTTTAATAGGACAGATCATTTTGAATAAACATGGTTTTTGTTATGGAAATTGTCTTGGATTACAACTGAATCTTTCTGCGAAACTCAAATCTTTCAGCCACATTCCTGAAAATAAAATATTTGGAGATGTAGCTGGGCTGGGGAGATTTAAGTAACCAGAATCATCATTTTTCTTGGCCTTTTTTAAAAGTCATCATGGGAGAGAGAGAATAGCCTTTTTTTCTGTTGTGATCATGGCATATTTGGTTACTATTAAACACCTCTAATGCTCAAGTAGAAACTCAAATGTATAATAAATGACTTGGACTAAAAGCTACAGCTGAATAGTTTCAGGATAATTATGTTACTATTTTTTGCCCTTCTTGTTTTAATGGCATACTCCATTCTACAGCTGCCAAATAGTCAGAGGAAATGACCAGACTATTATTGTAGGATGAAGATCACTCTGACGTGTCCAGGAATTTATTAACATTTACATGATAGATTCTATACTTGAATGACTTTCCAAGAAATGTATTCCTTGTGGTTCTTTAAGGGTTGGGTGGTGGCTGATTTGATGTTCTTGCGCACCCTGGCTCCCTAACAGGGTGTATCATTAGTTGGCTCTCTTCAAGAATTTAAACTCTGATTTTTGCAACGAAAAAAAGAGAGCCACTCAAGGGCTTTGGCTTCGATATCAGGTTCAGGTTGAGTAAACACTTGAAGCTCACAGATCATTATTTTAAAAGAAGTTGTTAAGAGAGGAGACGCTGAGTGGGAGGATATTTTATATAGTAGAACCAAGATTATGTTTTCTTTCTGTTTTTATAGGTGGGTTCCAGGGGTGAAAATGCTCTGAAGTCTGCTACCGGTTCACTTTGCTACCGGTTTGCTGTGTGCAAAAGAATTAGAAATTGTGTGACACAGCTGATTGTCGCACAGCTGATCATCAGAACTACCGGTTCGCATGAACCAATAGCATGTTTTTACTACCGGTTTGGGCAAACTGGTCTGAACTGATAGCATTTCACCCCTGGTGGGTTTCTTCCTTCCTTCCCTCTTTCCTTCCTTCCTTCTTTCCTTTCCTTCCCTTCCTCTTGCTTCCTTCCTTTCTCTTCTTTCTTTCTTTCTTTCTTTCTTTCTTTCTTTCTTTCTTTCTTTCTTTCTTTCTTTCTTTCTTTCTTTCTTGATTTGTACTATAATTTCTCTGCTACCAAAAGAATACAATGGCACCCTTCAGGTAATAAAGTCAGGATCTACTGATCAATATCTAGAAACCATGGCTGTAAGAAAAGGTCTATTTATAATCATGAGTAGCTCATCACAATCATATTAGACAAACAGACAAACCTGTCTGGATTTTAAGGCTGAAAGAATGGAGTTTCTCCCTGAGTGATGCAAAACAAGCACAACTGTTTGATCAGCTAACTGAAAATTCATCTCCTTTAAAATGTGCAGCAGATCCTTTCACCTGCAAAGCTACAGAGGGAGTGTTCAAACTGTTTTGTAGCTCTCTGTAATCACAGAGAGATTATTAATGATGGAAGGATGCTTGGTAAATGCTAATGAACTTTCTGCCTAACCGGTAGACATAACCGATCTCCCATGCTTCTCAAACTCATAGACAGGAAGCTGCTTCTACTAGATTTGGTATAAGACGCTGTAGGTGGCTCGCTCTCTGAAATGCCTCCTCCTGTAGCACCAAATGGGCAAGTCTGGTTCACATCAATTGTGGAGGAAATAAAAAATCCATACCACTGTTCCCAATGTGGACCAGATTATTACCAGCTAGGGAGGCCAACATCTGTCAATTTCTTCTCCTATTTGTCTCTGTACAATGATGTCAGATTCATTTTTCCCCCTCTGTGGCTCATTAGAACTAAAATATGCCAAAATGTATTTTTTTTAAAAAAAAATCTTGCCCCAAAATATGTATCAAATAATAACTAACACCCCCTTTGAGCATTAGTTTAATATGCATATATAATCCTTGGAACGTGATGGTCCCTCCTTACAGGCTGACGATCTCAAGGGCTTAACACAAAAGGGCAAAAATGATGGGCAGGAAAGAGGAACAGTTCTGCTACTCACTTCCTTTTAACCACATTGACCCAAAACTCACAGTTGTGACCTTATGAGGGAAATCCCACTCTGCAAACACAAGTAAATAAGTCGTGGTATTTGCATTATGATACACGTTAGAGCTGTGGTGGCGCAGCTGCAGTACTGCAGGCTACTTCTGTTGACTGTCGGCTGCCTGCAATTTGGCAGTTCGAATCTCACCAGGCTCAAGGTTGACTCAGCCTTCCATCCTTCCAAGGTGGGTAAAATGAGGACCCAGATTGTTGGGGGCAAGAGGCTGACTCTGCAAACTGATTAGAGAGGGTTTTAAAGCACTGTGAAGCGGCATATAAGTCTAAGTGCTATTACTATTGCTATTTAGTCACATTTTTTGAGGACATAAAAATCACGCTAGTCTAACTATCATCATCATCATCATCATCATCATCATCATCATACTTTTGTGCCCTATTTAAGTTCCACAGGGAGTATTAGAAAACAATAATGCTAAATAGAAGTAGCCCATCATTTTCTGCTTAACTCTCCCTCTCAAAAGGAAAAGTAAATAAATTAAGAAAGAATACTAGACAGTATCCTAGAGGACTTCAAAACCTTGCAAAAATTCATTAATGCCATTAATGTCATTCCCTTTTTTTCTTTAACTGGCCAGACACACCATCCCATAAATTTTGTGAATCAGGAAGTTCCTTCCCATAGCAGCAATCTTTGAAGTCATCTGTGTCCATGAATGAAGGCAAATATACCGTGTCCCAGGATAATGTTGCGGGATCCAATCTGGCTTGGTCACCAGCACCAGAGATTTTAGTCATTGTGGTGAGAGAGAATTTTCCTGAGGATGGGCTCTCACACAAGCCCAAAGCTCAGAAGACTAAACTGGTGACCAAGCCAGATTAGATCATGCATCATCTGTGTCCATTTCAATAGGTAGACCCATCTGAGAAATTAACTCAACACCAAGACTAAAACTACTTTTTATTGTGCTTATGATATCTTCTCCTTCTCCTTCTCCTTCTCCTTCTCCTTCTCCTCCTTCTCCTTCTTCCTCTTCCTCTTCCTCCTCTTCCTCCTCCTCCTCCTCCTCCTCTTCTCCTCCTCCTCCTCCTCCTCCTCCTCCTCCTCCTCCTCCTCCTCCTCCTCCTCCTCCTCCTCCTCCTCCTCCTCCTCCTCCTCCTCCTCCTCCTCCTCCATTCTCCTTCTCCTTCTCCCAAGTTAGTGAATTCGGGAGGTGTCTTCTTGATCATTTTGAATGCTATTGTTCTGTTTTGATCTTCAGAATTTCTGGTATTCACCCCTTTTACCTAGGTTCCTGCCTATTTTCATCAAGGTCATCTTCCTCCCACTCTACAATCTACATCATGATTTCCAAATTCCAAATATACCAAATTTTGACTCTTCCTAGTTTAAGCCATAATCTAGGTTTACATCTTATTGTTGCTCAACTCATTTAAGTTTCTTCTCTCAAACCTATGCTCCTTTTGCTCTACCCTTAGGGATATGGAATAAGCATCATAGAAACATAAAAGCTCTTAATCTGGCAATTACCACAAGAAGCACTTGAGTGGGAACATTTAACATTTTGCTCATTCATCTATTGTACATAAGTGGCACACTTCAGATGTTTTTGTTGAAACATTTCATTTTAAAATCTCAACATGCTGTTGACATACACATTTCCTCCACCATCACCAAAACTATACTACATATTGGAATCATTAAACTGTGGACATTTAACCAGCTTTGTTTTAAGATGTGGATCATTCAATTTTGTCAAAGAAAGAACTTAATCTCAGCTATCAACACCAACACTTATTATAGTTACATTACCCAAGTTATTTTGAGAAATAAGTCCTTTAAAAATATATTGTAAATGTCTCTGTTTTGTTTGGGTGTATTTGTGTGTGTTTGTGTCTGTATGTGTCCATATGTATGCATTCAATAGCAATAGCAATAACACTTAGATTTCTATATCGCTTCATTGCTTTTCAGGCCTCTCTAAGCAATCTACAGAGTCAGGATTTTGTCCCCAACTATCTGGGTCTTCATTTTACCAACCTCAGAAGGATGGAAGCTGAATCAACCTCGAGCCAGTCAGGATCGAAGGAATCGAACTCCTGGCAGTGTGAGTAGAGTTAGTTTGCAATATTTCATTCTAACCACTGTGCCACCATGGGTCTTCAGATTGTTGATGATTCCTTGTGATTGCTTGGACAAGTGCATTTTTTGGCAAGATTTTGGAAGTGGCTTTCCATTGCTTTCTTCCTAAGGGTGAAAGAGAATGACTGGTCCAAGGTCACCAAGTTGGCTTTATGTCTAAGGCAGCACTAGAATTCACACCCTTCCAGTTTCTAGCTTGATGCCTTAGACACTACACCAAAGTGTCTCTGTCTCTGTCTTTCCCCTGGAAATATAAATAAACTGGGAATTGTCAATAATTGCCCTGTTACCATATAAGAAACAGCAATGCCAGAATGAATCGTTCCCGAAACCTGTTTAGTAATGATGTTGCGTGTTGAAACTGAAGGGGAAAAAAATTGGTCTGATTTATTGTATTGTCTTTGAGCTATTCTGACAAAACATTTGCTTGGATGTGAAACAATAGTAATCACTCAGCAATTTAGCCCATAGGTGCAAAATGTTATTTCAGAATCTGCCTTCTGCTGAAACTAACACTCAATTCCTTTCAACTGCGGTAAAATCAAGCTTCCATGTCCACAAATATTTGTTCCTACTCCACCTGCAATACAACATTATTTATTGGTGCTATTTTAAAGTTGGGTAGAAGATAAGTATCACTGAAACTCAACTGTGGATCTCTTGGCATTTTGCAAAGGCTCAGTGAGGGTTTCTGATTCATCTTTTGAGCAGTAGGGAATGATCATAATACCTCCCATTTAATTAGTTATTCTTTTATTTCAATGAAAAACGGTAAGAGGAAGCCAAAGACTTTGAGCTTAGTTTATGCACTCCTCGTCCTCAAATATTCCAAGTAAAGTACATAATTCAGATGTTTTACGCAACCATTTGGAATGAATCTGAATTGAGTCTGATTCAACAATTCAACCCACATTGTTCCAAAAATCTGAAATGGAAGGATTTTTCATAGTAGATATAGAGATACGATAGATAGATAGATGACAGATAGAGATACTACACTTGATCTAGCCAAAAGGCTGAGAAGCGATAGATAGATGATAGAGATAGAAATAGATATTATCCATGTGTGTGTGTGTGTGTGTGTGTGTGTGTTGTATTTGTACTGATAAATAAATAAAGGGAGACTAGTATAGATCTATTTCGATCAAATCCCAGTAAGGGTATGGCTAGCTGATGAGAGCTAATTAGCTCGAAATAGATCTATACTAGTCTCCCTTTATTTATTTATCAGTACAAATACAACACAAATATAAAAAGGCAACATTAAAAATAAAAATATGGTTTTCTGCCTGCATGGTCTTCTGTGATGAACCGAAGGACAGAAAGAGGGAGTAGTGACCTTCCTCCATATTTAGGCATACCAGGGGTTGTAACACAAATACATGCATGCATGCATGCATACATACATACATACATACATACATACATACATACATACATACATACATACATACATATATATATATATATATATATATATTTGTTTTCGTAGATTTTCACGGGTGTAGGTATGCTGGTTTTGTTGTATTCGGGTCTTTTCCCGTGTAAGGTTGAGATTGTCTTTGCAACGTTTCGGCAGGATCACACCTGCCATCTTCAAGCTGTGGGCTTAAAATTTTAACATTTTAAGCCCACAGCTTGAAGATGGCAGGTGTGATCCTGCCGAAACGTTGCAAAGACAATCTCAACCTTACACGGGAAAAGACCCGAATACAACAAAACCAGCATATATATATATATATATATATATATATATATATATATATATATATATATATATATATATATATATATATATATATATATATATATATATATATATATATATATATATATATATATATATATATATATATATATATATATACACATACATACATACATACATACATACATACATACATACATACATACATACATACATATAAATATGGTTCCCCTCGCACATATGTGCTAGGCATTCCTGACTCTAGGGGGTGGTGCTCATCTCAGTTTCAAAACCAAAGAACCAGTGCTGTCCGACGATGTCTCCATGGTCAAGTGGCCGGCATGACTAAATGCCAAAGGCACATGGAACACTGTTATCTTCCCACCAAAGGTGGGCCCTATTTTTCTACTTACATTCTTACATGCTTTCAAACTGTTAGGTTGGCAGAAGCTGGGACAAGTAACGGGAGCGCACTCCGATACGCGGCACTAATGATTTGAACTGCCGACCTTTCTGATCGATAAGCTCAATGTCTTAGCCACTGAGCCATCGTGTCCCTCTATGCATATGCATATACATACACATATACATACACATAGGTCTATGGACTAGTTTCCAAAATTGTGTTCTTCTCTGTACAAAATTATACAATACGTGTGCTCTCATTCATGTTGTTGCATGAATGCAGGATCAGATTTCATTGAAATGGACCCACCCCTGACACTTCTATGGATACACCATATATGGAATTTATATAGGAAGTATGCTTGGTGTACATCGGTATTTGACTAAGTAGCACAACAAGATTATAAATACTATATTTTCCACTGAAGGTGCTTATAAATCTCATTCAAATAACTCCAAGGACTCCGAGCATCCACTAGAGGCAAACAAATAGATCCTCACACATTCAACTCGCTGGCCAATGCTTTCCAGTCCCTATATAGGGCAATCAGATTTAATCACAAGAGTTGAAATAACAGACCTCCAAAGAGTTTCCCTCCATATTACTGTGCCAGGTCTCATCCCCATTTATTCACTTTAGTTCGGATCAAGCCACTTTTTTTTTGCTCTGTTTGAAAAAGCTTATTTTCTTCCTGGGCTACATTCATTTTATTTCCTTCACTGTGTCACATTTCTATGTGGTATTCACAAGGGGGAAGCAAGCATCCGAGGCAGAATCAATCTTTCAAAGCCATTATATTCCAGTGGATTTAAAAATTATGCAAAGCAGGTTTCTCCCAGCTTCTAATTTAGACTTATGCTCCTAACATGCAAATCCTCAGTAGAAATGTATGAATGCATAGGCAGCCCATTCAAGTGTAGTGAATACTTCCAACACTGATAGGAGTTAATTTACTTAATACCCCACCTGGGATGGTCTAACTTCTTTTTCTAACCCTAACTTTGCCCTTAAAAGAAGATGCATGACATCTCACCAAATAACTCTAAGGTTGTAGTTTTTCTTCCTAGTTAAGGCAACCTGATCAGCCAAGAAGTCAACATGGCGGTTTTTCAAACCCACAAAGATTTCAGTAAACTCGCTTATTTGGAAATGAGATGGAAACATTTCATATATCAGTGTTGATGAACCTTTTCAGCACTGAGTGCCGAAGCAGGAGTGTGGACATGTGTGTGCTAGGACCCAGAAGAGCAACGGGCAACAGCTGGCATGCCCAGAGAGATGGCTCTGCATGCCACTTCCAGCACGCGTGCCATAGGTTTGCCATCATGGTCATATACTAAGTCTCACTCAGATATCATGGGCAAATGGGGAAGAAGGTTTGGTGCATGAAGCATTGCTATATTTGAAAATGTTCTGCTCATTTCCCATAAGACAATATGTATAAAGGTAGTCCTCGACTTACAACCGCAACTGAGCCCAAAATTTATGTTGCTAAGTAAGAATGTGAGTTTCCCCTCCTCCCATTTTATGACTATTTGATGCCATATTTGTTAACTGACTCACTCCAGTTGTTAAACTAGTAACACGGTTGTTAAGTGAGTCTGATTTCCCCATTGACTTTGCTTGTCAGAAGGTCGCAAAAGGTGGTCACATGACCCCGGGACCCCACACCCACTTAAAATTCAGACTTGACACAACTGTCATAAATCTGAGACAGTTGTCAAGCATCCGAATGTAAATGACATGACCATGTGAATGCTGAAACGGTCATAAGTGTGAACAATGGTCATAAGTCACTTTTTTCCCGAGCCATGGTCACTAAGTGAACGGTTCCAAATCGAGAACTATATTTTGCACACAAAGGAACACAGTTGTGGAAATTATCTGTAGACCATAAGCAAGATAGACCCAATAAAGGAGAATATTTCTAGCTCAGGATTGAAATGAGGGGTCTTTGGTACTCTCTGAGCTTGCTTGTTTCTTGCAGACATTTCATTACCCAAACTAGGTAACATCATCAGTGCTAATAAGGAGTGATGTTTGCTGTCACTCTTTAGTAGCACTGATAATGTTACCTAGTTAGGGTAATGAAATGTCCGCCAGAAAACAAGCAAGCTCAAAGAGTACCAAGGGCCCCTCAGATTCTTTGCCAAATTTTGCAAGCACTGGCTCATTCATCTTTAGATCTCACATGACATCTAAATATCAACCTTCCATCTTCTTCCATTATTATAACTTCCAGATTTCATTGTCCATCGTGAGTGAAAAATTGTATTCTCAATGCAGCTGCTACCCATTGGAAAAAGCTATTACTGATCCAAATGTGTAGACCTACTTTTTTTCTGCATTTTGCTGGAGTCTGGAGAGATTAGCAAAGAGAACAACATTTTCTCAATAGTGGAAGGCATACTTTACAGACAAATTACAATTTCCCAGAGCCTGGAATCCCAACAAACTGCTGTCAGATAAGATAAGATAAACCCAGATAAGAGGTCAGAGCTGCTGTTGGGGGGCGGGGGGGGCATCTTAACAGGAGGAAAGCGACATGACACCAACTCAGTGAAAGCGCTGAACCTTTTCTATATGCATCATGATGTTGCATGCAGATTCAGAAGGCATGGAGCATGCATGATAATAATAATGTAACATGGCTTTCATTAAAATCCACCACTGGGACACTGTGTCTTGCAGATGCCTCTGTAAAAAACAACAACAGGAAATTGTATGACCAGGTTTATGACTTATGGAATCTTGACAGCAAGTTTGGGAATATGTCACAAGTAACTCCTTAAAGGTAGGTTTTATATTTACAAGATGATTGATAGAACAAGGATTGGTCAGACGTTAAACACCCAAAACGAATACCTCCCCCCCCATAACCAAATTGAAACCCTAGTCTTCCCACCACCCTCTTTTCTGAGCAATGCACATTTTTACAAAGCACAACGCCTTCAACCACATGTGCGTTTATTTCCTAAGAATGCCCAGCAGTACCACCTGAGGCCAAAACACGTTCTTTTAACACAAGGGATGCCAGGCTCTGGCAGTCTGCTTTGAAGTATCCCTGCTTCCCGTTTTAATTTGTGTTTTTTTTTATATTATTAAAAGAGTATGAAAAGAATCAGGTGGCTCAGCTGGTGCCAAAGAAGGTATCTAGAAGCACATTAGTATCCATGGGGACCCACGGCCAATCCTTCATTTAGATGGACCAACCTGGCCAGTCCTGTCAGCTGTTCAACTCTTACTTTGCCAATTTGAGGTCCATCGTGTGTGTGTGTGGGGGGGAAAGCAAAATCTATGGTAAATAAAGCTAGCTTTGCCTCTTCAATAGTGCTTTATGAAATAAACAAGAAGAAGAATAGCTTGGCTTACGCACACCTCATTGTAGCATCAAAGTTGTTTCTGGACAGGCAAAAAGCCACCAGCCAATTTTTTTCCCATGTAGCAGCCTATTAGGTATTGACCCTAGAGCGTTTCATCTGAACAAGAGGGAGGAAAATTGGCCTCATTGTTAACATAATCTCTGGCCTTTCCCCAAACAGAAGGTGTGATGCACAGTGCTGCATTTTTATATACTGTACAGAAAAGAAAAGAAATCCAGTGAAGCCGTTTCTTTGCGCTGAATAGATGTGGGTTGGTTTTTTTTCTCTCTCTGTATTGCAACGCACCACAGCAGATTCAATAGGAATGTCAATCCCAAGGGAGCAAGCTAGTGCCTTATTCATGTAATACATCAGCTCTTTGTTATCTATTATTCATTTGCAAGGTGAAATTGGAGGAGAGAAAGAATGTGCCAGATCCTGTGTTCAACCCTGGTATTTAGCAGAGGAAGAGAAGAGTTTAAAGCAAGCTCGGATGAACAAATGAGGTACGAGGAGCCAGAGTTTCACAGCTCTCATTGGACAACCCTTGACATAATGTGGGTTGTCCTCAGAGGATCAGTTAACTGAAGATAGATTAAAGTTTTATTAGTCTCTTCTCAACACAGTGTGTTCATCAAAAAAGCAATATATGATGTTTAAAAGTCCCATTCATGGCATAGCAGGGACGTAACAGTTGCTTGCATAGGGACACATATCTCCTGTCTTAAAGAATCTATCACATATATAAGTAAATGGGCCACAGTAGGTTCATTCCATTCATATTTCAGTTTTAATAACATATTTCAAATCTGGAACACTTTTTTTGACAATTAAAAAAGAGGGGGGAGGTGAATCCCCAGGATAGGGGCAATTACAATTCTGCTTCCTTTTCAAAATGTACTCAGTTTAAGATTTAATGAAAAGAAGGACCAGGGGAGACATGACAGCATTGTTCCAATATCTCAGGGGCTGCCACAAAGAAGAGGGAGTCAAACTATTCTCCAAGGCACCTGAGGGTAGGACAAGAAGCAACGGGTGGAAACTAACCAAGGAGAGACCCAACCTACAACTAAGGAGAAATTTCCTGACAGTTAGAACAATTAATCAATGGAACACAAATTGCCTCCAGAAGTTGTGAATGCTCCAATTCAGAGGTTTTTAAGAACAGATTGGACAAACATTTGTCTGAAATGGTATAGGGTCTCCTGCTTGGGCAGGAGGTTGGATTATAAGACTTCCAAGGTCCCTTTCAACTCTTTTATTCTATTATCTCTTAAGAGATCTTAAGATGTCTTCCAGTATAACTTTTAACAAACCCGCCCTGTTGCTAGACTTCTTCCTTTCACTAGCACTTCCTGAAGTGACTGCATAACTTTGCATTACATGGTCATTCCAGGAAATATAAAGAAGAAGCTTGTAGTCTGCAAAGAAGAAAATACTGCTGTAAAAACTCTAAATAGGGACATGGTGGCTCAGTGGCTAAGATGCTGAGCTTGTCAATCAGAAAGGTGGCCAGTTCGGCGGTTTGAATCCCTAGGGCCGCGTAATGGAGTGAGCTCCCATTACTTGTCCCAGCTTCTGCCAACTTAGCACATTAAAAATGCAAGTAGAAAAATAGGAACCACCTTTAGTGGGAAGATAACAGTGTTCTAAACGGCGTTTAGTCATGCTGGCCACATGACCACGGAGATGTCTTCGGACAGCACTGGCTCTTCAGCTTTGAAACAGAAATGAGCACCACTTCCTAGAGTCGCATATATGTGCAAGGGGAACCTTTATCTTACCTTTACCTAAAAACTCTATACTTTCTAAACATTACATGATGATACATCATTTACATGTGTTTCATCTTAACACTCTTCCCTCTATAGATCAAGCAGTAGGAAACCAGAATGGCAGAATGGCTTTTAATTTTAAGCACCAGGAAATGTAGGCTAGATATTATCTTCCTAAACCATTTTTTCCCTAATAGAGCAGCTAGTTAGGGTATTGTCGTCCAGCAGAGTCTGTTTTTTTTTTCTTCTGCAGTGACTGTCATGTTGGTTCAAGAAAGAGAAGGAACCAAAATGGCATTAAGCTGAAAAGAACCAATAAACGCTTTTCATAATCTGCTTATGAGTATTCCCATATTCCGTATCTCAAAATAGAAAATCAGTTCAACTTCACAAATGTTTCAGTATAAAGATCTTCCAGCAATCCAGTGCTCTGTAATTTTATAATGGGTAATAAAACGATAATAATGGAAATGAATGAAGTTCAATGCGTTCAAAACCTCTTTTATGTTATTTATTTGATTTTTATCTCACTGTAATCTCCCGAGTCTCCGGCAGCTAGAGTACCGCAGTAAAAACAAGAGAATTAAAACAACACATAATCCAAATGGCAAAAATAAAAGTGAAGTAGGAGACTAAGATAATAAGAACAACTCCAAGAGCAGTAATGCTGCGGAAAGTTTCTTTTTTAAAAGCTCCGTTTTTTAATAACTTCTTAAAAGCTACCAGGAGGAAGCCAATCTGAGCTCAGCAGGGAGGTCTGTTCTATAGTCTCGGTGCTGCTTCTTCATTGCAGCATCTTCTAGCTGTGGCCCTGTTGGCATCCCAAAAATGTGGGACACAAGGAGCTGTTCTCTCATGCAGATGTTACAGGGTAATGTCATCAACCACATTGCCAAGTAAGATGGCACAATCTTCTGCGCCTCTTCTGATCGTCCTACCTTCTAAGTATTTATGTAAGAGTATTTTACATAAGCGATGCTTCAGCGGGGTCTGCAGGATTGTCTGGGATGCTTCACATCCTCTTCATTATTATTATTATTATTATTTTGTTACCTTCTGGGAGGAGACTTGGTTGTATCTAAAGCAGAACATCTAGGTTTAGTCACAGTTTTGTTCCATATAGCATCAACTTTGTGAACTCTCAAATTTCCTCTTTCTGCTATGCATTCAAAATGGACAGTGATTAAGGTGTGTGTGTATGTGTAGGCATCTACCTACCTACCTACCTACCTACCTACCTACCTACCTACCTTCCTATCTATCTATCTATCTATCTATCTATCTATCTATCTATCTATCTATCTATCTATCTATCTACCTATCTATCATCTATCTATCTATCTATCTATCTATCTATCTATCTATCTATCTATCTATCATCTATCTATCTATCATCTATCTATCTGTCATCTATCTTCTATCTATCTATCTATCTATCTATCTATCTATCTATCTATCTATCTATCTATCTATCTATCATCTATCATCTATCTATCTATCTATCTATCTATCATCTATCTATCATCTATCTATCTATCTATCTATCTATCTATCATCTATCTATCTATCTATCTATCTATCTATCTATCTATCTATCATCTATCTATCATCTATCATCTATCTATCTATCTATCTATCTATCTATCTATCTATCTATCTATCATCTATCTATCTATCTATCTATCTATCTATCTATCATCTATCTATCATCTATCTTCTATCTATCTATCTATCTATCTATCTATCTATCTATCTATCTATCATCTATCTATCTATCATCTATCTATCTATCTATCTATCTATCTATCTATCTATCTATCTATCATCTATCTATCTATCTATCTATCTATCTATCTATCTATCATCTATCTATCATCTATCTATCATCTATCTATCTCATATGTGTATGAGTAGATATATACTTTCTTTTGAGAGCAGGCAACATAATTTCAATTTTAACGAGTGCCAGTGATCTCACAGTAAAAAATGACAATAATTCTTCTCTTCTCCCCTCCCCTCCCCTCCTCCCCTTACATCTAGTCCTTTTTCAGTTACAATGGCACTGAAAAAGTGAGTTGTAATCAGCTCTCACACTTATGACTGTCACAGCATCTATATCACCATGTGATCAAAATCTAGGTATTTGCAGGAAGGCATCTATTTACAATGGTTGTAGAATCCCTGAGTCATGTGATTTCCAACTTTCCCACCTGCTTTTATGACAAGAAAAGCCAACAGGTGAGAACAGATTCACTGAAAAACTCACTGGTGGGATTCAGCCAGTTTGCACCAATTCGGGAGAACCGGTTAACTTTCTAAGCAGTTCAGAGAACTGGTTGTTGGAAGAAATCTCCTTTTGTTTCTTTCCACTTTACAGGGCTAATCCTGTAAGGAAGGCAGGAAGGAAACATTCTGGTTTTATTTCTAGCCTAATCTTTATTGCCCTGCTTACAAAAACTGCCTCTCCGGTTAACCCTTATTACATTGTAACTGCTAAGGCGAAGCGCCCATCAACTTGAGTGACGTTGAGTTGGCCACGCCCACCCAGTCACATGACTATCGATCCCTGCCTACCCAGTTGGTCATTAGGGCAGAGAACTGGTTATTAAATTATTTAAATCCCACCACTGGAACAACTATATGGTTCCATTAACAACTGCAGCTTAACAAATATGGCAAAAACGTCCTTGTTTAGCAACCAAAGCTCTGGCCCCCAATTGTGGTTTGCAAGTCGAGAACTACTCATATTGCAGATGAATTCTGTTCAGAGTTATAGAACAATGGCAGCAGCTGACACCAGCCAGCCTTCCGGATGTTCCTTACAATGAAAATACAGGCACTACACTGCAAAAGCTATGTCTCTGCCTTCTCACAGCTGTGCCTAGGGGAAGATGGACAGGTAATTTCCTGTCTCCTGTTCCCGAGCAAAGCATTCAAAGATGTTTATGAAAGTATATGTCTTTTTTGGGGGGGGTAGTGAAAAAGGCTTTCTGATGAAGACAGATTGGATTCGAAAAGGAGGGGGGAATCCGACTCTTGCGCAGGAAGTCGAATATGTACATCCATAATAAGCCTGTCAAAAAAGAAAAAGAAAAAGGACAGAGTACATAAAGAAACAAGCCTGAGCTCTGATACTCAGCACCTTAGAGAGGTAGCTGTGCTATTGTGGCGGTTTCCTTTGGTGCATTAGCTTGTACATTTGCACCCTTGCTTCCTCAGACCCACGGAGTGGAACCATTAATAGACTAACAAATTCCATTAATTATGAGTATATTTACCATTCGCCACCCTTTGTTCTTCACATGGTATCCTCTGAAGAACAGAATTCAGCTCTAATAGCCTAATACTTATTCAAGTCATCCTTCGTGGCTCACCTCTCCCCTGGGAACCTATTTGAACCCTTAAAGGTAAAGGTAAAAGTTCCGCTTGCATATATGTGTTAGTCATTCTTGACTCTAGGGTGATGGTGCTCAATTCCATTTCTAAGCCAAAGAGCCAGCACTGTCCAAAGATGTCTCCCGTGGTCATGT
This sequence comes from Natrix helvetica, assembly GCF_964273705.1. Classification (NCBI taxonomy): domain Eukaryota; kingdom Metazoa; phylum Chordata; class Lepidosauria; order Squamata; family Natricidae; genus Natrix; species Natrix helvetica. The sequence goes on from NC_138561.1 coordinate 12,100,456, forward strand.
GGCCGGCATGACTCAATGCCGAAGACGCACAGAACGTTGTTACCTTCCCACCAAAGGTTATTTCTATTTTTCTACTTGCATTTTTACATGCTTTCGAACTGTTTGATTGGCAGAAGCTGGGACAAGAGCTCACTCCATTATATGGCACTAGGATTTGAACCGTCAAACTGCTGGCCTTTCTGATCAACAAGCTCAGCATCTTAGCTACTGAGCCACTACGTCCCTCTATCTCAACCCTTAGCCCTACCTATAATACTATTCTGTGAGTCAGCAGGACATGTTCTGTGATTGTAGGATGGGAAGAGACTTAGGAAGTTTTCTATGCAACCTTTGTCTAGCTTAGGATTCCTCAGACCATTCTAGACCACCACCCCAAATATGGCAATTTTTCCTTGAAAACCTCCAGTGATAGACCACCCCTAGCTCCAAAAAAGCAGGCTATTCTACTGCATAATGGCCCTCATAGTTAGGAAATTCTTTTTTTCTTTTTTTTTTTTGAGTATGGCTCTCCTTCTGTAAAGCTTCTACCCATTGATTTTTGTCCCACCTTTGGGAGTTCTGGAGAAAACTTCTTCCCAGTGATAACCCTTTGAATATTTGAAGACCACTATGATGCTACGAGGCTAATCACTCTAATCAGCAGTTTATTTTGACACTTTTTAAAGTGGGAAATGCATGGCTCTATTGGGTAAGTGATGGGGAACAAATCTACATCAGATTATTTAAATAAATAAATAACTAAAAATCCTACATTACAAGCTCTAAAAAAATCTTGGAAAAACACCTTGGAAAGAGGAAGAAAACCTTAATGTGATGCAAGCCAACTTGTTTTGCATCATTGACTCATCCACTGTGACCCTCCACTTCAGTCATATTGTAGCTACAGAGAAAAACCAACTGAGGTCATTCACTCCTATCCTTATTTGTTTGTTTGTTTGTTTTATTGGATTTATATGCCTAATTTATTGGATTTATATATCCTAATTTATCTTTGACTTCATTTCTGTCTGTTCTTTTCTTTTTAAATCAGTCCTTAACCTGTCAAACGTAATCTTGTAAATGTTTTCAGTTTCCTCTTCTTTTTCTTTCTGATTTCCCTTTTAAAATCTCTGTGTTGTTTTTCTTTGTTGTTTAATATTGACCAGGGTGGGATTGAAAAATGTTAGCAACCAGTTCTCTGCCTGGGTTCTGGGTGGGCATGGTCTACTTGGCCTCCTGTACCACGGGGGGAGGGGGGGGTTGTTGCCCTCCCCAGGCTCCAGAGGCTTTCCTTGAGGCTCCAGGAGGGCAAAAGCAGCATCCCCTGGGCTCCCGAGGCCTCTGATTCACCTAAACCAGTCCGAAACAGCTGAATCCCACCCCTGATACTGACCCTAAATGCTGTTTTAAGGTTCATTGTTTGCAAATTTATCACATATTTTTCTAAAACATTTTTTGCGTACCTGGTTCCTTTTTTCTAAACTTTATAATATGTATATTTCGTAATGGATTTACTTTTAGCAATGTACAGTAGGTGACTAGTAACTCAAAGTATGCATTATGATTTTTGGAAACATTACTTTTTTTTTTAACTTGATGCCTTCCAGATATATTAGAGCATCAGAATGCAAAATTTCCATTCTGACACTGACTGGTAACTCTGGAGCATATTTAAAAACTATCAATTTGTAAAAGGCTGGAAAACTCTCTTTTCAAAACTCGGGATTATCTAGTGAAATTGACTGATGATAATGAACTTGTCTGACAATTGCTTCAGACAGCATGACATTGAATCTTACTGCTGCACTCAAACTGCCAATAGAAAATTAGTATACCACAGTTTACATTTTGTAAACTTCCAAAGTAATCATGCTAGCTACTGAGAAGTAAAGCTGGATCACAGTTTCAAGGCTGCTTTGGAGAGATCAAATTGAGGCATTCTTCTGTAAAGTCTAGCAAGATTCTAGTGGCTCAATGAACTTCATCTTTAGACATTGCTGTAGGAAATCTGGATTTCTTCCATGAGCAAAATATCTGAGCAAAGCACATTCTGACATCTTGGGTAGATAATTTGATAGCCTTATCATGTAAGGAGAAGAAGAATTTTCCTCCTATGAGAAGTCAGGCTGCCCACAAAATGATCAGCAGTTGGGCTGCTGGTGCCCTGTCCCATGCAGACATCTATCCAGAAACTGTTGCATATAAAAACTGAGCATCTGGGTGTGCTGGTATGAGTGGGAAACTGATTTGTGTTTAAGAAACTAAAATAGCCTGAATGCCTTAGCCAAATAGAAGAGTTACTATTCTCCAGATGTAGGACTCACAAAGAGAAAAAAAAGTGGAGGAACTGGAGTTTTACTAAAGTTGAGGAAAGAGTGATAGAGTAACCAGTTAGTACTAGCCTTTGAGCACTCATGCATGGTGGCCTAGCAATTAAGACAATGAGCCTGCCAACCCGCAAGTTGGCATTTCAAGACCCTACCACCATGTGACAGGGTGAGTTTCCGTTCATGTCCCACCTCCCGTGAACCTAGCAATTTGAAAGGGTGTGAATGCAAGTAGATCAGGGGTGTCAAACTGGATTTCTGCAAGGGCCGGATCAGCATTGTAGTTCTCCTCTGCAGGCCGGCCAGGGGAATGAGATGGGACAGATGCCTCCTTCAGCACCTTGCCAACCCAAATAGGACATGGGGGGCACCATGCATTTCCCCCTGTGTCCCATTTTCAGCCTGAATAGCCTCCTGCAACACTTTGTCAGCCAAAATGGGGCATGGGGGGCATGCATGGGCCACGCACGGCCTGTTTTGGCTGCCAGAGGCACCACAGCGTGGTCTTTTGCTATTTCCATGCTGGCCCCATAGGCCAAATTTAAGCACTGCATGGGCCTTGAGTTTGATACCCCTGAAATAGATAAATGGGTACCACTTTGGTGGGAAGGTAACAGTGATCATGCTGGCTACATGACCACAGATATGTCTTCGAACAATGCTGGTTCCCTCCACTAGGAAACAGAGATGAGCACTGCCTTCTAGAGTTGGACGTGACTGGACAGGGGAAATTTTTATTTTTTTTACTTTTCTTGAGCTAGGCTGAAGAAAACTGAGGTATTGAAGCCCACTAACTTGGGTAAATGTAAGAAAACTGGTGACATCCTAGACATAAATTATTTCAACTTCTACCCTCAAAACCATCTATATGGCACTGTACACTAGAATAAGACACAAGGACAGTTTTTCCCCGAATGCCATCACTCTGCTAAACAACTAATTCCCACAACACTCTCAACCTACTTACTAAGACTATATTACTATTATTCTTCTCATCCTTCCTAGTACTTATCTCTTCCCACTTATGACTATAACCATGTTTCTTGTATCTTTAAAATTTATATTGTCTTATTTGTTTCTTAGTATGATTTGATTGCTTATTAGTAACCTAAGACTATTACTAAGGGTTGTATCCGATGATTTTTGATGGATGTATTTTATTTTATTTTCCTTTATGTACACTGAGAGCTTATGCACCAAAGACAAATTCCTTGTGTGTCCAATCACACTTGACCCCAAAAATAATTCTATTCTATATTCTATTCTATCTCATATTCCTAATTAAACACATCCGCCTTCCTTTCTCACTTCATCTTCTGTTTCAGATTAGTCCACAGTGCTTAACTGCTTGTCTGCCTCCTTAGCCGTTAGATTTTCAGATAGTTGGACTTGTTTACCAGCTTATTCTTCTTGCTTATGTAAGGGAGCATTTAGCTCAATGGACATCACATTGATGAAAGCATCAATATGTTTAAAAGCGTCAATGTGTTTAAAATGATGAGATACTAAAAAAAAATCACAGGATTTAGATAACTGTTAGCTGCTATTGAATTGAGCCCTGAAAGATTAGAAGACATTTTCTTTTAATTACTTTCTCACAGCATTCAGAGAAACAAACAATCAAAAAATAACAGCAAAATGAGGGAAAAAACAGAGACAGTCTTCTGTGGTTTTCTCCCTCCACCGTTTTTTTCCTGCTGCACCTCTCAATTCTCATATATTGAATCACGTCTGGTAAAGACCGGGGGGGGGGGGGGGGGATTGAAGTGAATAGCATTTGGAAGTAACTGTAAGCATATTTGTGAACAACTGTCATTTGACATTTTTGTTGGCAATGACAAAATATGTAAATCACCCTAATGACATGCAAATAATATGCCGCCTCCTTTGCTCGATGATATTTTCCCTGCTGGCTTTGTGTTCTGTTTCAGTTGCCCATATCTGTTTGAGGTTTTAATTCTAGGGCTGTCAAACAATGAAAATAATAATACATTTGTATTGATGAACCATTTGTCTTTTTAACACATGTAATAGATTAATCAAAATTGAACTGAATATAAATATAGCCTAAATCAGGCCATGGATCACCTTCAGCATTCTTCTTCTGTTTTTTTTTTTAAAGTGGGATAACTCATAGTCTAATATAACAAAATAGTGAAAAGAAAGTATCACTGTTGATCCTTTTAATTGTTCTTTGCAGATGTGTGCGTTTCCTTTTTTATTTTTAAAAATATACTTCATTACATGTCTATAAAGAATATTACACACACACACACACACACACACACACACACACACACACACCCAGTGGTGGGATTCAGCCAGTTCGCACCACTTTGGGAGAACCGGTTGTTAACTTTCCGAGCAGTTTGGTGAACTGGTTATTGGAAAAAATCATATGGGCAGAGAACCAGTGGTTAAATTATTTGAATTCCACCACTGATACACACACATTTATATAGAAAGAGAGAAAGAAAGGGAAAGAAAGAAAGAAAGAAAGAAAGAAAGAAAGAAAGAAAGAAAGAAAGAAAGAAAGAAAGAAAGAAAGAAGAGAGAAAGAAAGAAAGAAAGAAAGAAAGAAAGAGAAGGAAGGAAGGAAGAAAGAAAAGGGAGCAAAAAATTTTCAAAGGACAAAATGAAAATAAACAGAAGTAACTCCCTATGGTCTTTGATAGTTATAAATATAAAATACATTGGCTTTTTGATCTGAAACTCAGCAAACGTATTTTTTTTATAATTATGAACAACTCTTAATAATCAATTCCCAAAATAACAGAAAAAAAACAGAGTTGGAAGGGATATTGGAACTCTTCCAGCCCAAGCAGGAAACCCTATCAATTAATAGAACATTTGTTTCAATCTTAAGAAAAACAATCCAAGAGCAGTTTCCATGTGCATTTCAAGATTCTCATCCTTCTGCTAGAATCAAGCAAGAAAGAGGAAGATAATTGTTATGGAACAACTAGATAGGCTTAAGATACAGAAGGATCTTGACAAACTTGAACATTGGGCACTGTCTAATAAAATGAAATTCAATGGTGAAAAGAGTAAGGTTCTACATTTAGGCAACAAAAACGGAATGCACAGGTACAGTATAGGTGATACCTTACTCAGTAGTAGTAACTGTGAAAGGGATCTTGGAGTCCTAGTGGACAACCATTTAAATATGAGCCAGCAGTGTGCAGCAGCTGCCAAAAAAGCCAACACAGTTCTAGGCTGCATCAACAGAGGGATAGAATCAAGATCACGTGAAGTGTTAATACCACTTTATAATGCCTTGGTAAGGCCACACTTGGAATACTGCATTCAGTTCTGGTCGCCACGATGTAAAAAAGATGTGGAGACTCTAGAAAGAGTGCAGAGAAGAGCAACAAAGATGATTAGGGGACTGGAGACTAAAACATATGAAGAACGGTTGCAGGAACTGGGTATGTTTAGCTTAAGAGAAAGAAGGACTAGGGGAGACATGATAGCATTATTCCAATATCTCAGAGGTTGCCACAAAGAAGAGGGAGTCAAACTATTCTCCAAAGCACCTGAGGGTAGAACAAGAAGCAATGGGTGGAAACTAATCAAGGAGAGAAGCAACTTAGAACTGAGGAGAAATTTCCTGACAGTGAGAACAATTAATCAGTGGAACAGCTTGCCTCCAGAAGTTGTGAATGCCCCAACACTGGAAGTCTTTAAGAAGATGTTGGATAGCTATTTGTCTGAAACGGTATAGGGTTTCCTGCCTAGGCAGGGGGTTGGACTAGAAGACCTCCAAGGTCCCTTCCAACTCTACTATTGTATTGTAACTGTGCATGTGATCAGTAGGGCTCAGAATGTGACATATATAAATAGTAGCAGGGATGAAGTTGTAGGTTACAGCTTGCTACTATCCTGAGTTTTCTTTCCACTTGCTGAGGCTCCTATGGTCTGATGCTATGAGGAGAGTATTGAGTTTGGAATTAAGAACAAGGATAGCAATAGCACTTAGACTTATATCCTGCTTCCCAGTGCTTTTACAGCCCCCTCTAAGTGGTTTACAGAATCATCCTATTGCCCCCAACAATCTGGGTCCTCATTTTACACACCTTGGAAGGATGGAAAGCTGAGTCAACATTGAGCCTGGTGAGATTCGAACTGCCAAACTGCTGGCAGCTGGTGATCAGCAGAAGTAGCCTGCAGTACTGCACTGGGCCACCGCAACTCTTATGACATTGAAAGAATTCATGGAAGTGGCATTAAGACCTTGGATATAAACCTTCAAAACTAGATATATTTTGTGAGATGATGCTATTGTATTGCATGATCCTGAGAACTTTAGCAAAAAGCCATGCAGTATTTGCAAAGTGATTTGCAAATATTGGAAAAGAAACCCACCTGGTGTTCATAAATTCAGCCTACTGACCACTCAGTGGTATTATCTTTATACTGGATGTTTACCTGAAGTTCATGTGATAAAAGCATGAAAACAGGGGTAACAAATACATTATAGCCTGCTGATATACTTCCTTTTGAGGGGACAGTTCATAAACAGAATCTGTTTTCACATACTGTGGTGAGCTGATCACTGAAGAAACCAACCAACATATTTTCTTAGTCATTTATTTTATTTAAAACATCTTTGTGGCTGCCATACCCCAAAAATCATCTCACACTCATTTTTTTCCCCTCTAAAAAGGTTCATGGAATTGTCATCTAATCATCTCGTGTAACTCAAAGGAAACTTTAGACTTTATTAAAACCTGGCGGGAAATGGAAGTGCCCCTATTTTCTCTATTTTCTCCATGGTTCAAGAACCGAGGAGCCACTTACTTGCTTCAGGTGTTGCTTGCCACAAAATGGGACAACTCAGCTCCGTTGAAAGAAGAGGACTGAAACAAAGGAGATGAAGGGAGGTGATTAGTGGCTGATTTGAAAAATCTGTTGGCAGTACATTGAGCAGAAGTGTCAAAGGGCACAGCTTTGATCCAGCCATCTGCTTAGCTCTTCCAGAAACGACATTTTACTCCTGCTCTGCCTTGGCACAACAGATTAAGGAACGTAGAACATAGGAGAACAGAGTTGGGAGGGACCTTGGAGGTTTTTTAGTCCACTGCCACGTCCATGTCAGAAGTGGGTTCCTATCAGTTTGGACTGGTTCAGCTGAACCAATAGTGGTTTGGTGACCCTGCCACGCCCCCAAACCAGTTCTCCTATGGTGGCACCATCTTGGTTTTTGGTTCTATGCATGCCCAGAACAATTCTCATTGCAGAAATTTATTTTTTATTCTTTTTTTAATGTACTGCACATGCACAGATCTATTTATGTGCCAGTGTGCATGCACTGAACCAGCAGTAATGCAGGCAGCAACCCACCCCTTGTCCACGCACCACCACCACCAGCTGCTCTTCTGGGTGCATGCAATGGCCAGCTGCACTTCTGGGTTCCATTACGCACATGCACCACCGGAACCAGGAAGTAAACAGCTGTCCATGTGCATGCATGCCGGACCAGCTGTCCAGCATGCATGCGCATGACAGAACATGAAAGAGCAACTGTTTATGGCATGTGTTGCCCACAGAGAGGGCTCTGCATGTCACCTCTGGCATGCGTGCCATAGGTTCACCATCAGGACCCTATACTATTCCAGACAAGTGGATGTCCAATCCCTTATTAAAATCCTCCAATGATGGAGCACCCACAACTTCTGAAGGGGAGTCTTTCTACTGGTTAATTGCTGTCACCGTTAGGAAATTTCTCCTTAGTTCTGGGTTGCTTCTCTCCTTGGTTAGTTTGTATCCATTGTTCAATGGCGGGCAAACCCAAATTGCCTAGCCATATCAATGGTGCAGAAAGAGCTCTATTTGTCTACAAAATTCCTTTTAGACTCTGGATGGGGAAAAAAAAACATACCCTTTTGAAGGTCAGCATCATTTAATTTTACCAGCCTGGATATTCTGAATTCTAACAAATGTATTAGAGACAAAATGGGAGATTCCTAAATTGAAACAACAATACCTTTCTGAGCCACCTTCAGCATGCTAAAAATACACGTGGCTCCATGACTTTGCTTTTTATTTACCACTATAATGGAAAACGGTCAAAAGTGCTCCTCATTATTTCACATCACCAAGGAAAATGAAGAGACAATAGAAATTCAGGACATTCATTCTTGGGTTATTATATTCAAATTGATTCAGTGTTTTGTTTTGCTGTCTTGGGAGGTGAGGGTGAAGAAGAAAAGTCTGCTGTTATCTCAGAATGGGGAAGGCTAGCATTATTACCTGGAGCTAAAATAATTTTTAATATAATTTGTCTACGTTGTTTTACAATGTCAGATATACTTTACATTTCAAATCACACACGAGTTAAGATTAATCATTTTAGTGTTTGAAGCTAGATTTGAAGAAGAAGAAATTTGGATTCATTTTATCCAGTACATTAAGTTTGCCTATAATTTCAGTCTTCAGCAACTATACGTGAGATAAGATATTTTGCTTTCTCATGAGACAGGTTGACAATAGATATTTTTTTCCCATGACTTTCTTCTAATCACTTGGCAAAAAGCATGCCTAATTTGATTATAGAGTGCTTTACCTCAATGTTAAATTTTATTTTTTTTATCAGAATGGAAGGAACACACTCTTTAGTAAATAGGATAATTTTCTAGCACTTCTACCCTGTTTCCCTGAAAATAAGACCTTCCTGGATAATAAGCCCAATTGGGCTTTTGAGCGCATGCACTAAAATAAACCCTCCCCCGAAAATAAGCCCTCCCCCGAAAATAAGCCCTTCCCGAAAATATTGCAACAAAGCAGCAGCCATGAGGTGACCATGCTCACCACCTCCTGCACCTCAAAAATAATAAGACCTCCCCAAAAATAAGACCAAGCACTTATTTTGGGGGTCAAAAGAAAATAATGTTTTATTTTTGGGGAAACACGGATAGGCTTTTTCAGCTTCTAAGCAACTATTTCAAATCAGCGCCTCTACTCAAAACGTTTATTCACCTACAAAGATATTATTTCGGATACAAACATTGTGTATTAGGCCCATTTCCTTCCATTGACCTATCCCTTTTAAGACATCTTCTGTGCTTCCCTGCCTCACTGTTTTTCACACCACTGTTCCCAGGCTGCTTTCTTCTACAGCACAGAAAATAAATAAATAAATATACATAATTTGGGTACATGTCAACATTTGACGCTTCTGCTTCCTTCTTTAAAACGGGACCTTTAAATAGGAACTCCTTGCGTTCAGTGGGAAAAATGTGTTGACTGTTCTGCCTTTTAACACAGGCCATCAAATCCTACTAAAGCTTTAAGGGTGAGATTCTTCCCTGAGGAAGCTACGGGTAAAATGAAGCCAGCTTCATAAGAGTGAACTCAGGTAGAACCAAACCAGTGTCTCCTGGTTTGAAAGGAGGAGCAAACCATCATAACCAGCTGCTGCTGGTTCGGACTGGTTCGGGTGAACTGGTGGTTTTGACCAGCGGCTGAGCCGGCACTATCCTGTTCTATATAGTTGCCGTGCTTTTGAAGCTGCGTGCATGCGCAGCTCATATTTTTGGTGTTGGGCAAACCGGTTGTTACATTATGTGATGCTTACCTCTGGCGTTTGACTTTTGTGTGTCCATGCCAATGGAGAATACACATCAAAAGGACATCTCTTTAAAGCTGCAAGACTCTCCTTTGGACATCGGTCTAGAAGTAGCTAGGAGAGGGCAGAGGAGTAAAGAATGGAATGAAGACAATCAGAAATGCAATGTCCAAATGTCCAGCAATACATAAATCAACTACAGTGCTCTTTGTAAAGGTTTGAAAGCAAAAGAAGCAAAGAAATATTCTGAAGGAGGAAGTGTGGGAGGAGAGAGGGAGAGAGAGAAACCTTGACATCTTGGCTCTGAATAAGGCAGATCTTTGTCTATGTAGGACTTCTATCTTGTCTGCAATAAAGCAAATTTTATAGCAGTGTTGTCTAGGAGAAATTCTGCTGTAAGCAAGTCCTAAAGTACAGGGTTAAGTGTCTGGAAAGTGGAGATTTATTGCCAAGCTTGGCGTGAAGTCTGACAGTAAAGTTCTAAGTTTGGTCTCAGCTTGATTTTCACAGTGTTTCTTCATTTTAAGAGGTTTCCCAAAGGAATGACTTTTTTTATGGTCCGTAAGGAAGCATCTCATGGTGCCTATGGGACCTATATGTATAGGTGGAGGTGGAGGTGGAGGTGGAGGTGGAACAGAGGTGGTATTCAGCAGTTGTGGCGAACCAGTAGCGGAACTTTTGAGTAGTTCAGAGAACTGGTAAGTACCACCTCTGATTGGCCCTGCCCCTGTCTATTCTCTGCCTCCCGAGTCCCAGTTGATCGGGAGGGAATGGGGATTTTGCAGTATCCTTCCCCTGCCACACCCACCAAGCCACACCACACCCACCAAGCCACAACTACAGAACTGGTAGAAACATTTTTTGAATCCAACCACTGGGTGGAGGTGGAGGGAGGGAGGGAGGGAGGGAGGGAGGGAGGGAGGGAGAGAGAGAGAGAGAGAGAGAGAGAGAGAGAGAGAGAGAGAGAGAGAGAGAGAGAGAGAGATTGAGTTCTGTTGTAAATTTCATGGATCTACTTTGAAGTAAATGAAAGATAGCATAGTGACAGGGTGAGGACAGTTGAAAGAAGACACACATTCTTCTCTACCTGAATACTTGTTACACTTTCACATTCACAGTTTCTTGTTACGGCCTGAAGAAAGAGCAACCCATTTCAGAAAAATCTTCATTCTAATGCAGTGATTTCCCAATGTTTTGGATTATACTTCCAGTAATTCCATGTTGCTGGAATTAATGGGTACCGAAGTGTCCCCCACCCCACAAAAAAAAACCATAGAGAATATCAAGTTGCCTATTTCTACTTAAGAACAGGTTCCAAATTTTGCACTAAGAACTTGAAAATGATCCAGGGTTGGGCTTGAGTGTTCTTGAACAGAATACTGTCAGAGCATACCAGAGTTGTAGGCTAGATTGGGAAATCAATAAAAACGCCAGAAGGCAGTGACAAACCAAGAAACTGAGAAACATCTGTGGAATCACCAGAGGTCAAATTCAAATTGTAAGTGACTTGAAAACTGCTCCAAACTCGATTGCAGAAAATACGACTTCAACCACAGAGGGGTCAACGCCTGGAATGCGCTACCTGACTCTGTTGTTAATTCCTCAAACCCCCACAGCTTTAACCTTAAACTGTCTACCGTGGACCTCACCCCATTTCTAAGAGGTCCGTAAAGGGGGCATGCATAAGCGCATCAGGGTGCCTTCCATCCCTGCCCTACTGTCCCCATTAATTTATACTCATTTCCTTTCTTCATATCCATGTTTATACTTATACCTGTTACCCTGTATATGTTTGGCAAAATACAGTAGATAGATAGATAGATAGATAGATAGATAGATAGATAGATAGATAGATAGATAGATAGATAGATAGATAGATGATAGATGGATGGATGGATGGATGGATGGATGGATGGATGGATGGATGGATGGATGATAGATAGATGATAGATAGATAGATGATAGATAGAAGATAGATTGATAGATGATAGATAGATAGATAGATAGATAGATAGATAGATGATAGATGATAGATAGATAGATAGATAGATAGATAGATAGATAGATAGATAGATAGAGTGGGGGGGAATCTAGTTTGACCAATGTCATTCATTAGAAAATCAGAAGCACTGAATATCTGAATGGCAGTGCATTTGATCAGGGGGGGGGTCTTTCTCTAAAATAATCTATGGGGTAAGTATGTTTTCCCCCTAGCATTTCTCTACGGTATGTATAAGATCTGAAGTTATTACGTTTCTTACATTTATGCCTTCTCTTCTTGGTTTAGCTTTCTATGTGTGAAATGGTTACAAAGGAGTAGAGGGAGAAGATTATTTAAAGTTAACCAATACAGCTGGTACTTTGACAAAAAAAAATATTTCTGAAAATATGAAATTGAAGCCACATAATTAGCTATTTTTTTCCTCTCCCTTCCTAGCCAGGGTAGTTAAAAATACCCTGTTCCTAGCACTCTGGACTGATTTTTTTTTCTATTTAATAATCTTACAGAGAATATGAAAACCGTACTCTAATTATTTGCTGTCTGGTATACAAACAAGACAGAGAACCATGTATATGTATATATTGCAAGATCTGTCACAATATACTGACATGCTCCCTAGCTGCCAATAAATTGTGTTCCTCAACAACTTTTTATCTTTCATCATGGAAATATACTCCAATTATATTATATTGCAGAAATAGTTTCCTGTTTATGATACACACAATGAAAGGTGTGAGTTGTCCATACGTTCTCAATACGAGGAAGTTTTGGCATCAGGGAACTCCCGTATGCTTTTCTCATAGTGAAGCCTAGGGCCACAATGTGACTACTGGGATACGTACAAAACAGAAAGTTTTCCCTTTCCAGAAAATGCTTTAAAAGAAAAAAAAAAAAGCAGTTCTAAAGCAAGAAGTACAGATTATAGAGCAGTTATGATTTTTCCCCTTCTTTTTTCTAATGCTGAGACAGAATCTGCCTTGAAGCTCTTCAAAACTTATTTTTCCCCGCTGTGAAAGAGACTTTGTGAGAATTTCTTTTCAATTTCTTTGGGAATTCTTTTGGAGGTTCCCAGATCGTTCTTTTCCATCGTGGTGGGGTTGGAAGAATGTGTTTTGCAATGGCATGATTCAAACTATGTGATTTACATACATCTGTGATTTCCTTGCCCCAGGAGTGAGGAGGGAATGGGGATTTTGCAGTATCCTTACCCTGACATGCCCACCAAGCCACGCCCACAGAACCGATAGTAAAAAAAAATGAATTTCACTACTGATCTCTGTTTAGTACAACGTGCTGGTACCTTATCCTGATGCAATGATACTTCTTTCCTTCCTTCCTTCCTTCCTTCCTTCCTTCCTTCCTTCCTTCCTTCCTTCCTTCCTTCCTTCCTTCCTTCCCATCAAGCTATGTACCTGCTATGTACAAGCTATATTACATCCTCAAACTCCCATAACTTTAACCTTAAACTGTCTACCGTGGACCTCACCCCATTCCTAAGAGATCTGTGCCTTCCATCCCTCTCTTACAGTCCACATTTATTCATACCCATTTCCTGTGTTCACATCCCTGTTTATACTTACACGATTGTCAATCGTACATGATTGAAAAACTAAATAAATAAAAAATAAAATAAATAAATATCCCAAAACCCACAAATGGTGGAAAGAGCTTATTCTTCCAGTGCTGTTCTCTATTATCTACACTTTCTATCATTTCAAACCATCCTATACTTCTTACTTTCAAAAATTAAAAGATAAAATAAAATAAGAGTGTTTTCTCATCATGTATCCACTGGGATTTAATGGAAGTGTGAGTGTAATGGAATCTGTGGATGACCATGGGGAGGGGGGAGGAGAAAGAATCAGACAAGAGAGGCAGGAGCCCTCAATAGCTTAACAGTCAAAGAAAGAAACTTAGGAAGAATTTGACTTAATGGATCAAGCAGTTAAAAGTGACGGCAGGAAGTTTGTGCCTTTCAGAGTTGCAAGATTTTGTTAAAGTAGCCATCCAGTAAAATAGAGTTAGCTCATCTAGTCCTGTTTCCTGTCTGTTTTATCTGGGAGGTCTGACCATGAGAAACCAGCGAGACCTGCACAGATTATTTACAATAAAGGTCAGCTCATGCTGTCTACCAATTCCACCCATGAAGATTTGGGCAGGATGCTTTTCTCTCTGTAATAAATTGTAAAAGCAAATCCTTCATCAGTTTTAAGGAAAACTGGTAGGAAAAACAAAAAGTTCAGCACCAAATTTTGGCCACTGCAGTATTCAGTAATAAGTAGAAGCCATATGGATACATTTGTCAAGAAGTCAAGTTAATGGTTACAACCCTGTGATTTTTTGACCATGCCTCTTTTGAAGTCACAGTCGAAGTCACAGTCATATATAAAGGGCTCAATGTTTGATCACATAATTACAACCATTGCAATTATTTATTTTTTTACATGCACATCCCGAATAACTACAGGCTGGCAGGAATTGTATACTAATGTTTTGTACCAATAGCTTTGGGTGGAATTTGCAGAACTGATCATTACCTCTCAAACTGCAGAATCTTCCCTTTCAAGACCACTAATTCTAAGTGCTAACAATAAAGCTCTATTTTGAATTTCTCCCAGCAAGTTCCCACCAACCAGGGGGAAGTTTTCCATCAGTGACGGTGGATTGGATTTCAAGTGTATTTTATCTTATTTTAATCAGCTGCTATAAGGAATGATTGTTGAACTGGTGGAATAAATCAGAGGGGTGTGTGTATGTGTGTGTGTAAAATAAGCCCTTCTCACTGGAAGGGGCTAATTATTTTGGCAAGTATGATAACGGAGAGACTCGGCATCTAGGTACTAAATGGTATTCAGTATTGTTTGTTTTACAAACAGGCGCAATGGGGCTATCCAGTCCTAAGGGTTTAGATTAGCTGTAGGAAACAAATGCCAACCCACGACAGAGCTGAATTTGAAGTACCATGTTACATCAGACAGGTCTGTAAGGCTTTGCAAAACTGCCCCATTTATCATTGCCACAGGACGTTGGTCTTTCCCCCCTGAATTTCAGAGGATCGTCTGCTAATATATTTTGGCATTACAGTATGCGAGGGAAATGCGCAACAGAATTTTTTTCTGGGTGAGAGGCTCCACCTGAAGCTGTTGCATTCCACAGCTTCCCAGTCGCTACTGATATTCTCCTAGTATTTATTCAGCCTCCTAATTCATGGCATCAATTCTATCCCTGCAGTTTAGAAGTGAGGACATTTGTTTCCTCTCTTTCTTAACCTTCTGACGATTGTTTCTAGCTCTGAGAAATGCTGGGTTCATGAGTCTGATGAAAAATACTTCTTTGTTATATCCTTCCGGCCTTAACACCGAAAACTATGAGAATCAGTGTGGCAGAGTACTTAGATGCTTGGACATGGACTTCAGTAACCATGCTTCAGATCATCAGACCCAGGCCTGCTTCACCTATCACCCTAGGTTCTGGCTTGCTGTATTGCATTTGCAATCCACGATTTACGAATTAGCATTGAAGCAGCAAAGCTTGTTCACAATTAGGATCCACGGAGCTACAGCCTAGCATGATATATGACTATAATTAATGTGTATCCATTGTTAATGATGATAGCTTTTTATTGGTGCATTATCAGATGACAGTACTCTCTTTGAAAGCATCCTCTCTTCTATGGAATAGGGGGAAAAAGAGAAGCAATCAGATCACTGCAAACATTTGCTGTCGAAGTGTAACTTAAGTTGGGATTGTAGGGAAAATCCATTCCTTTTCCTTCCTGTTCCCCTTTTCCTCCAGGAGCACAATGTGGTATCTATTATCCTCTTTCATTCATATTATTCCAACAGCAACCATCCAGTGCATTAAGTTAGACTGAATCATATCATTAAATAGTTCTACTCAGTTTGCAGGGTTAAGGCTCAGTGGTTAAGACACTGAACTTGTCGATCAGAAAGGTCAGCAGTTCGGCGGTTCGAATCTCTAGCGCTTCGTAATGGAGTGAGCTCCCATTACTTGTTCCAGCTTCTGCCAACCTAGCAGTTTGAAAGCATGGAGAAATGCAAGTAGAAAAATGGGAGCCACCTTTGATGGGAAGGTAACAGCGTTCCATGTGCCTTCGGCATTTAGTCATGCCGGCCACATGACCACGGAGACGTCTTTGGACAGCGCTGGTTCTTTGGCTTTGAAACAGAAATGAGAACCGCCCCCTAGAGTCGGGAATGATTAGCACATATCTGCGAGGGGAACCCTTACCTTACTCAGTTTGCAGAGCTGGGTATGGTCTGAAACCGAGGTCTTCCTTATTCTACTCCAACAATTCAACCACTGCCCCCTCAAGAGTAATCGCTCCGCGAATCAAATGGATTCCTTAAGTTTCAATCAAGTTAATTTTACATTACCTTGATCACATTTAGACTTTTATCCTGGCCAATGCACTATTCATCTCGGCCCGAAATAGATCATCCATTTCTCTCATCTGAAAGTTTGCCCAGGTTTTGCTGAATGTACAGACCAAGAAGAAAGTTAGGCAGGAACTTCTAAATTGCCCATGGCAAATCTCTACAAGCAGCAAACAGAAGAGGTTCACAGATGATCTGACCCCAGCCTTCCCCACCGGAGTGAGATGCATTGCCTTTTATTTACATTACATTATTTCCATCAAGTTCTGATCAAGCTGAAAAACAGCTCCTATATTAGTTTACTTGCCTTCCTCTCTCCAAGCCCTTCTGTTTTTCCTGCCCATTTGATTCCTCTACTTAATTAGGATTTGCAGTGAAGTATGAATTACTGCTCAGGCTGGCTAGCAAAGGAACGCAGGGATTTGCTTCCTGATTGTTGATAATTTCCCTGTGTGTGAGAAACCATCACACAAAATGGAGCTCTACCTAAAAGGCAAAATGGCTTTACTTGTAAAACTAAGAAGATGTTACAGAGCCAAAAAACCTCAAGTTCTTTCTCCTTTCCAAACACTTCTGGGCAGAGGTGAGTCCCTGCCAGCATTACTGCCGGTTCAGCACATAAAACGGTCTGTGCATGTGCACCTTAGAAAAGGAGAAAAATGACATTTTTGCAATGAAGATTGTTTTGTGCAATGGCAGAACAGAACATCAAGATGGTGTCGCCAAGGATAGAACTGGTTTGGGTGCGTGTCCAGCTGAGTTACTACCTACTTAGCTGAACTGGTCTGAACTGGTAGGAATGCACCTCTGCTTCTGGGCCATAATTCTCAGAAGATTGCTTGTAATAATTTGCTGAATTGGGAATTATTGACACTCTCATCTCTTTCCTCCTATTCTAACCACACCAAAGCTTTCTGGTATGAATCTGGATTGTGGAGATATAGAAAAAGAACATGAAAACGGGGTTTCTTCCATTCACCCACTCTTATCACTAGATTTGTTTCCTCTTTCTTGGGAAACAAATACTTCTCTACGAGGAACTTGAAATGTTTTCATGTGACTTCCAGCTTCCAATAACTAAATTTTGCATCTCCCAAGATCTGATTCAATATTTTTTTTGGTAAAAGTTAACCTTACTGAGCCATGAAGGCTGGACCCTGCCCTGAATTATAATCCATCTTTGTCTGCTTTGTCAAACCCAGCTTTGGAAATTCAGGTGATTTGTAATAAGCCATTATTTTTAAGCCACCCTATCTCACCAACAGCAGCATCTATGGAGTAGGGGAAGGATCAAAACAGGCAAGATGATGATAGTAATGGCACTTAGACTTATATACCACTTTACATCGTTTACAATCCTCTCTAAGTGGTTTACAGAGCCAGCATATCGCCCCCAACAATCTGGATCCCCATTTTACCCACCTCGGAAGGATGAAAGGCTGAGTCAACCTTGAGCCTGGGGAGATTTGATCTGCCAAATTCCAGGCAGACAGCAGAAGTTGCCTGCAGTACTACACTCTAACCACTGCGCCACCACGGCTCTTCACAAACCATGATGGTTTTTTATTTATTGTATATAGCTGTCCATCTCATGAATGTCCCTGGCTCTAATGCATTCAATGCCCTGTACTATTGTATGGCATTGGTACCTAGACATAAGATGCATGGTTCTCATTATGCTACTATAACCACTGTCTTGCTTCCTTTGATCCACATGATGCCGATGGTGGATTAGAACAGGGGAGATCTGAGATTAAAGAGGGTGGGTCAGTAATTTTGGGTTAGTAACTGTTTCTCAGGCCTTGACTTGTTTTTTTCCCTACAACTCCAAGTTCTACTTTTTTAAAATCAATTGAGTATTGATCCATTTTGTTGTGACAGGAATTGACTTTTTGCACAAACCTGACATCATGGGATCATGGGACAAGAGAGAGGGACTGGGCCAAAGTCACCCAGTCATCTTTCATGCCTAATGTGGGACTAGAGCTCACAGTCTCCTGGTTTCTAGCCTGGTGCCTTAACCGCTAGATCAAACCGGCTCCCTCTCAGGCCTAGACTAGGAAGTTGAAAAACACACCTACAACCCACCCTGCACTAGCATGATAGACTGCCATCCAAAACCTTCTATGAAGTGGCCTTTAACAAGCAACGAATTGATCTGGGCTGATGATTTTCAGAGAGATTTAGATTGAAACCTCTTTCATTCATTACCTTCCCTAGGTGGCCTTGGGCTATTCGCTGGAGCCAATTCATTTTGCTGGGATGATAACATCGAGATAGGGAACTACAGATAAGGGCATTTTATATGGAATAACACCAGAGGTTGGAAAGCGTCTATATCTTCTGTGCTTGCCTTCCTCTTTACGGTTCTGGCAATTGCTTTGCAAAATTTGAAAAAATGTGAGTTCCAGTATCTTGGCTTTAATAAATGAAGGAACATATCTCATAGCCTTGAAATACAGGTTTGCATATGTCCCCTTGATGTAAAGGCAAGTTGTACTGTTTGGTATGAAAGCGGACAGGGAACTGCAGTTCTGTGATTAGTATTACATGGGGGAAAATCTTCCTTCTGCCTGTATAAGTGACTGACAGCTTGGGTCAGAGAGCACAATTTAGTAAAGGACATCAAGATAGGGAGCAAGAGAAAGGTTGATTCCATTTTATTATGAACAGTCCTTGTACGATGTGGTCTTACTTTGCAAGTCAAGCCAAAATCAGAACTGATGTGGCTTTTTCCAGCCCTCGAAATATACCCCCTCCTCCTCCACCCATGATCCCTGTCCTACTTCATTATAGCATTCCTATTCTTCTAGTGTCATCAAGTCAGCAGTGCTGGAGTCTGAGATTAAAGTTAGCAGCTAGTTCCAGTTTTAGCACAAGGTCACAGTTCAAGGCTCAGCTAAAGGAGGAAAAAGGCATTTGAAGCTGAAGAGGCTGACAAAGGAAACCAAACCAAAGAAATTGTAGGTGTGCTGAGGATTCTAATAATCCATTGTCCAAGATGGTCAGTCAGCTATGCAGAATTTGATCCCAAGGGAGCTGAGTTCCAATCTCGTTTTTTACCAGGTGGTTGAGGAGCTCAGGTTGAGGCCGGCGAATGCCATTCTTCATGCTAGGCTGAACTTTTTTCTTCTTCTCTTTCAATGCGATGGAATAGGAATGTGTTTTCTTTCCACAGAAAGAATGTTAATACAATGCTTATGGGTGAAATACAGATTTCATAAAAAGTTGGTCAGAAAGATGAGTCTTTGTACGCGACTGTGCAATCATTTCTCCGGTGCTCTGCAGCTTTCTTGACTTTTCTGGGTAAGAAAGATTTCATGAGGGGCTCTCCAATCTCCTTAACTGCTCACATTTCATGATCTGAAAAGTGTTGTAGCAAGGATGCTACAGCCGAAATATCCCCTTGAAGCCCAATGCCAGATTAAAACATTACTCTCTTTCAAACTTCTAGATCACAGCTGTCGAAGCAGTTCAAGGTGGACACTAAAAGGGGCATCAGGGCTGCATAAGAAGTTTGCCTGGAGTTTATTTGGTTCATTTGAATGTCTCCATTCAAAGCAAGGCATCAAAGGATAGTAATTCAATTTTCTTAGTTAAGGCCAACCTCAGATTCGATCAGCACACCTATGATTTCTTTGGTTTGGCTTCTTTTGTCTGCGTCTTCAGCTTCAAATGCCTTTTCCTCTTTTGGCTGAGCCTTTAACTGTGCTAACAAAAAGATGGAGCAGATATATTAACCAGGCCTTCTGTTTATATATTAACCAGGCCTCCTCCCAGGTGGAGTTTGAAAGATGGCAGCATTCTCATCTAGTTATTCTCATCTCAGTTATTCAGAGATTTCCAGTATGGTAATAACTTCTGATCTTCAAAATATTCCCCTGGATGGGAACCTTCCTTCCTTCCTTCCTTCCTTCCTTCCTTCCTTCCTTCCTTCCTTCCTTCCTTCCTTCCTTCCTTCCTTCCTCTCTCTCCTCCCTCCTTCCTTCCCTCCCTCCTTCCTTCCTTCCGTCCCTGAAAATGGAGAAAATAAGAAATAAGCAGTCTGAAGCTTCAAGAACGTTTTATCTGCATATAAGCCAAGGAGCTGATACTGTAGTTAGACTGGTAAACTTAAAAAATCCACAAGCTTCATAAATTAGAACTGAAGATGAAAACTATACGGTTTATTCCAAGGCTAATGTAGGAGTTAGGCTGTTATAGGAAGGGAAGAACTGAAAGACAAAATCACTTTAAATAAGTCAGGAAGAAACAAAAACATAAAAAGGATTCTATTATTTTATGTCCCCCCCCCCCCTTTTACACATGGAAATAATATATCTTCCTATAGTCTTTTCGTTCATTATCCTGTCAAGCAGATTTTAAAGAGATACAATAAAAGAGAAGTTGAAATAAAAGTGAACATTATAAAAAAAATAGAAGCAGACAACAAGGAAAGTGCTTTAGGTTGTTAGAAGTAGGGTAGCCAAGGAGGTCACTTTAAAGAAATATAAGAAGATAGGGAACCTTCTGAAAAATAATACAAAGAATTTTGTAAATGCAGAGCACTGGGCCTCCTTTAAATATATATTCCAAGGTTGTATAGAGCAGTGGATGGAAATAAATAGCACACCAGATTAAAAACAAGGGATGATCTGAATGTTTGGATCAAATGTCCAAAGAATTGGGGAAGGGCAGATGTCCTCTCAAAGTCAAAGGTGATGTGGTACAGCTCAAATGAAATTATTTCTACCTCACCTGGAGACCTCAGAGTTGAGTAATCTAGAAATTAAGCTGATAAGTAATTTCAGTTCTCTCTCTCTCTCTCTCCCCTCCCATCTCTCTTTCTCTCTGTCTGTGTAATGCTTAGCTTTTGTTGATTTGATTTACTTATGTATTTGGATTGTGCAAGTTTGGGGCAGCTTTCTTTTTCTTCTGTTTCTTGTTCAGGGTTTTTTTTTTTCTTGTTCTTTACTCGTCATCTTTAGTCTTTCACTGTCTCGTCATTCCTTATCTTTTTATTTTCATAGTCACTATATTTGTTTTGTCAGTTTCCTAACATCACAATAAAAGGAGAAGAAAAAGCTGGAAATTTATGTGTCTTTTTTATGAATCTGCAGGCGTTTGTCTGTTCTTTCAATCTTCTATCAAGACTGATAACAATTGGGCAGAGCGTCTCTTAAGACACTTGTAAATCCCTTTTATATCCTTGCAGGCTACACATGCATGCAAACTTTCCTGAAGATTTGGCTCTGAAGAGTCCTTCGATGCTGCTAGATCTTAGCTTAATTGACAGTAGGTTGAAAAAATAACTTCAGTATTAGTTCCAAAGATGGCTCAGTGGCGATGATGCTGAGCTTGCCGATCAGAAAGGTCGGCAGTTCAGTGGTTTGAATCCCTAGCGCCGCGTAACAGATTGAGCTCCCGCTACTTGTCCCAGCTTCTGCCAACCTAGCACTTCGAAAGCATGTAAAAATGCAAGTAGAAAAAATAGGAACCACGTTTGGTGGGAAGGTAACAGCATTCCATATGCCTTCGGTGTTTAGTCATGCCGGCCACATGACCACAGAGACGTCTTCGGACAGCGCTGGCTATTCGCCTTTGAAACGGAGATGAGCACCACCCCCTAGAGCAGTGTTTCTCAAACTTGGCGACTTTAAGTCCTGTGGACTTCAACTCCCAGAATTCCCCAGCCAGCTATGCTGGCTGGGGGATTCTGGGAGTTGAAGTCCACAGGACTTAAAGTCGCCAAGTTTGAGAAACACTGCCCTAGAGTCAGGAACAACTAGCACATATGTGCAAGGCGAACCTTTACCTTTTATTAGTTCCAAAGGTGCTTTTTCAAAAAGCAACTGGATTTTCTTTGATTTGGCTTAAAGATGCTTTGCTTCTCATCCAAGAAGCTTCTTTGGTTCTGACTCTTCTTGGTAGAAGCTTCTTAGATGAGACATGAATTGTCTTCAAGCAAAAACAAAGAAAGTCCAGTTTGTCTTTTGAAAAAACACTGTTAGGACAACCATGACCTGGATGACTGAGAATCTCCATAGACATTCACTATTAGCCTCACTGAGAAAATCAATACAATACAATACAATACAATACAATACAATACAATACAATACAATAGCAGAGTTGGAAGGGACCTTGGAGGCCTTCTAGTCCAACCCCCTGCCTAGGCAGGAAACCCTATACCGTTTCAGACAAATGGCTGTCCAACATCTTCTTAAAGACTTCCAGTGTTGCGGCATTCACAACTTCTGGAGGCAAGATGTTCCACTGATTAATTGCTCTAACTGCCAGGAAATTTCTCCTCAGTTCTAAGTTGCTTCTCTCCTTGATTAGTTTCCACCCATTGCTTCTTGTTCTACCCTCAGGTGCCTTGGAGAATAGTTTGATTCCCTCTTCTTTGTGGCAACCCCTGAGATATAGGAACCCTGCTATCATGTCTCCCCTAGTCCTTCTTTCTATTAAACTAGACATACCCAGTTCCTGCAACCGTTCTTCATATGTTTTAGTCTCCAGTCCCCTAATCATCTTTGTTGCTCTTCTCTGCACTCTTTCTAGAGTCTCCACATCTTTTTTACATCGTGGCGACCAGAACTGAATGCAGTATTCCAAGTGTGGCCTTACCAAGGCATTATAAAGTGGTATTAACACTTCACGTGATCTTGATTCTATCCCTCTATTTATGCAGCCTAGAACTGTGTTGGCTTTTTTGGCAGCTGCTGTACACGGCTGGCTCCTATTTAAATGGTTGTCCACTAGGACTCCAAGATCCCTCTCACAGTTACTACTGTTGAGCAAGGTACCACATATACTGTACCTTTACATTTCGTTTTTGTTGCCTAAATGTATAGCCTTACTTTTTTCACCATTGAATTTGTATTTCTCAGGTTCATCTTTCCTCTCTTTCTCAACATGACCGACTAAAATTTTGTCCTTTTTATGTACACAACTCCGCTTTCCCTGGGTTTGTTGTTGTTGTTTTGTTTTGACAGTAGGTGCTTTTTATTACTCCTATTCAACTTTTTTTCAACCTCTTCCCACTCAATTTGGGGAAGGAAAATTTTATTTTGGAATTCTTCCTAAAAGAAAGAGAGTTTAGTAAATTCCTCAAGGGTGGATTGTAAGGTTCTTGTATGGTTTATTAATCAGGAATACTATTATCATTTTGACTTAAAAGCCATTTTTTTTCCTGAAGTAGCTGAAGGATATAGGAGGATCTTGACTCTCATCCCAGCAGTCTTCGGCCGCTCTTCAATTAAATCCCAAAGGAAAAAAGTTACGAGAAAATGCGTTCCGTAACACTTTTTTAGATTGAGAAATCAAGGCAGTCAGGAAAGCTGCAGGTTATTATGATAAAATATTCCCAAGCCTATCTCCTTCCATCACCTCTAGTACTCATGTAAATTCAGAAACATAAATGAGGAAAGTCAGAAATAAATTCTCAAGTATCTCTCAGATAATGTGCCAAAACAACAACCTCTTTCCCAGAAAAAGGAACCTTGAAAAATACTACAGATTATTAATTTTGTCATCCCTAAACTTATTCTGAGTGCTAGCAATTTGCTCCATTCTTGATTAATATCTTCCCCAGCTGATTTCAGCAGGATACAAAGAAAGGTTATTTTGTACCTCTCGTAAACATTCCAGATTAACAGAGTTGGAAGGGACTTGGAGGTCAACCTCCTGGTATACCATTTCAGACAACTAGTTGTCCAATCTCTTCTTAAAAACTCCAGGGTTGGCTCACCCACTACTTCTGGAGACAAGTCATTCCGCTGATTAATTATTCTAGCTGTCAGGAAATTCTCCCTAGTTTCAGGTTGGTTCCAGAACATTTCAGAAGGTCCATGTGATCCCCATGTATTTGTCAAATACACTTTGGCTACAGTATCAATGCCAGAGGATCAAACTATTCTCCAAAGCACCCAAGGGTAGAACAAGAAGCAATGGGTGGAAGCTAATCAAGGAGAGAAGCAACCTAGAACTAAGAAGAAACTTCCTGACAGTGAGAACAATTAATCAATGGAACAACTTCCCTCCAGAAGTTGTGAATGCCCCAACACTGGAAGTTTTAAAGAAGATGTTGGATAACCATTTGTCTGGAGTGGTGTAGGGTTTCCTGCCTAGTCAGGGGGTTGGACTAGAAGACTTCCAAGGTCGCTTCCAACTCTGTTATTCTATTCCATTCTTCTCAGATCAAATCATCAGACCAACCCATCACAGTATTGGTCATTGGAGGTGTCCAATCCTTCATCTGAATGTCAACAAATGGAATTCCCTGAGTTGCCTAAATGCTTTGAAGCCTCCTCGGATGAGTGGGCCACTTTGCATAACCCTTCAGTTTGCATAGCCGACTGATAAACTTACAACTTTAATTAAAATGTGGAGAACGGATCATCTTAATTAATAAAATAGAGCCCTCTGTATATTAAATGCCAGTAAGTTAGCCTCATTGACTGGGTGTCCTAGATAAGTTTATCCAGCTAGGCACGTGCCTGTCTGGAAGGCTTAAATACTTAGCCTTTTCAGACAGCACTTATTCTGCACCATTGGCTGGTTGATTAGAAATAGTGCTATTTGCACTAATTGAATATGACCACGGCTAAATAACAATATCAATACCACAGATTTTCTAATCAATCACAGCCTATTTTGAAATTACAAAGCCGCCTTCCCTCTAAGCTAATGAGGACTTCCTGCCACCAAAAACCTGCCACTTACAAATTGGGCAAAGCTTTAGACAGTGGAATCAATTTATTTCTAATCACACTGCTTCCACATAGATATGTTAATAACTTCCTATTGTTTTATATCTGGGTTACATCCCTGAATTAAAAGAAAAATAACTGTAGAAAGAGAATTGAAGCCTGCAGATCTCAATATATTTTCATAGGTGTAAGCCAAGATCTGCAAAAACCAAGGGATAATTACTTTTTTTTTCCAGGAGATATGGATCAAATCAACTTGTGTTCACAAAGATTAAACTCCTAAAACATTTCCAGGCAAGCCCGTGGGAGGCATAATCAGGATCTGATATTATAAATAAGATGAAGCTGCAGGAATCCGTAGTACAGAAGGTCACACAGAGGGAAGATATGGCATCATTGCGTTCTTCTTCATTGTTTAGCCTGATTACACAGCAGACTTTAAAAGAAATTAAAAGGGATCTCATTATAATCTGTTCATCTAACTGTATCATTGTTTCTTTCTAAGCCTTTTTATCCTTTGTTACAAAGTATGCAGTTAGCATCAAAAGTGACCCTTCCTTCTTCCTTCCCACCCAACCTCCCTCCCTTCCTTCTTTCCTTCCTTTCTTCCGTCCTCCCCTATGCTAAACTTTTAGCAGATTGGGAACTAAGACATCAGACAGATCTGTGTCCATCCCTGTGTTAATTTTAAAAGAAAAAAAGATTCATAACTTTTGCAGTTATATTTTTTTTTAATTCTCTGGCTAGGCGTATTTACACTTACACTTTATTCCAGTGCATGTACACTAAGATCACTTAAATGCCTGGCATGTGCATTTCTCAAGACTGGGCTCACATTCTATATGTCAATACAGATTTAACAACAGCAAACAGCTGGAGAGATATTTTTTTTTGTTAAGAAGTAAAATTTCTCTTGAATCAAGCTTGTATCTTGGTGGCTTCAGGGACACATTCATGTAGTTTTTTTTTTACAATAGTACAAAAATAGTTTCTTACTCCCTTGTTCTGGGATATTTTCTTGACTTCTCTCTCCAGGTTATATCAGCCCTAAGATCCAAATGTAAAGTAGGTCTGGCTGCATCCCTATTGGTTAGCTTTTCAGGTTCAGCCAAGATTCACTAGCCCCTTTCTTTATAATTGTTTAGAAAGAGTTCTAAACATTGCTTATATTCCTAAGCCTTTTAATGTTACTGTTTTTACCTTTTATGGGTTTCGTGCATTTGTGTTTGTGGGTATGTGAATTCTACCATCCCTCCAGTAGAAAATACCACCCAGAACCATTCAGAGCCACGATTCATGTTCCAAATAAAATTTCAGAATAATTCCAAGAAATGAACTCAGTTCCTGATGGCTGTACAGATACAGCCCTGTCATGTTCTAGGCAACAATTTGAAAGTGTCTTGTGTCTTTCTTCAACTTCCTACTTGATTCTACAACTCTAGATTTCCTACTGGTCTCCCATCAAATGCTAACCAGGTCCTGGGAACTATATCTTCTGTTCCTCAGTCCTTCGGATTCGTATCCTTGCTATCAATTTTGAGAGCTGCACTGAAGCTGCCCCTTGATGAAAATGAAAGAGATGTTCGGTCTAGCACTCTAATGTTCATGCTGCATTGCTCCATAAATGGAGCTGATTTTTTTATTTAGAAGACATTAGATGATATTAATAGGACACTATGCTCGCTGGCACATACTGTATATCTTTGGTTGTAAAATATACTGCATATTTTATGATCACTTCAAATAAAGGGATAGAGAGAGGGTTACTCTAATACATGCATTTTTAAAACATCTAAGGAATGTACAGGGAATGGATGGCATGAAAAGAAGTGTGATATAATGGTGAGAGCACAGGGATTGGTAAAATGTCAAACCTAGGGCATGGGATCAGATCAAGTATTATCTCTCCCTTTCTGATATTACTAGGATGCATCTTAGAAGATGGTGGTGGCGCAGTGGTTAGAATGCAGTACTGCAGGCTACTTCTGCTGATCCCCGGCTGCCAGCAGTTTGGCAGTTCGACTCTCACCAGCTTAAGGTGAAGTCAGCCTTCTATCCTTCCAAGGTCAGTAAAATGAGGACCCAGATTGTTGGGGGAAATGGGCTGACTCTATAAACCACTTAGAGAGGGCTGTAAAGTGCTGTAACACACACACACACAGACACACACACACACACACACGCACACCATATATATTTTCTCCCAAATTAATGCAAGAAGATAATGTCTCCATATAATGTGCACCTAATTGAAGTTATGAGCATTGAATAGGCCTCCACTCTTTCTGGTGGGGCATCCGATTTTCATAAAGGACAGAAGTGAGGATTTAAGATTCTTTCTAAGTCATGTTGTGGAACTTGCCAATTTTTCCAATCAAAAAACCCGGGATAAAGACTGCTCTTTAGTCTTCCTTTTCCCCATGTCTGTGATTTGGATCAGGTCACCATGTCTTTAAAGGTAAAGGTTCCCCTCGCACATATGTGCTAGTTGTTCCCGACTCTAGGGCACCGTGTTCATCTCCATTTCAAAGCCGAAGAGCCAGCGCTGTCCGAAGATGTCTCCGTGGTCATGTGGCCGGCATGACTAAATGCCGAAGGCACACAGAACACTCCCAACAAAGGTGGTTCCTATTTTTCTACTTGCATTTTTTACATGCTTTCAAACTTCTAGGTTGGCAGAAGCTGGGACAAGTAACAGGAGCTCACTCCGCTATGCAGCACTAGGGATTCAAACCGCTGAACTGCCGACCTTCTGATCGACAAGCTCAGCGTCTTAGCCACTGAGCCACCATGTTTTTACACATTTGTAAAAATGAAAGGCCTGTTATTAGCACACCTAGAAACCCTGTGATATATATTCTATGTTATCTTAGATTTGGCCCCTACCCTCCTCTTTTCCTTTTCAGATTCCTATGGTGATAGAACCCAGTTCCTCTCCATTGTTCTGATTAAAAGGATCCTTTGATGATCACATTTATGATTTAATACAAATGTTGCAATAGCATTCCTGCTGTCACTTCAAGCACGCTTCTTCTCACCAGGGCAAGACCCAAGATATTTTGATTAAGGGAAGGAAAAAGCATTGCAGTTAAAAAAAAACAAAACAACCCAAATACAGAATGTGTTTCTGCCAGTTTCATGATGGCCTGTAGCTATCTTGGTTTCATTACATTTCCCAGGAGGGGGGCATCACACCCTGACAGACAGCATCTGGCCCAGGAGACCTTCTTAATTTAAAAACAACAAACTAATTATTGTCACCTACTCTTTCCTGCAGCTTTTTATTTATCTGTCGCCCAGATAAATTTGGGTTAGCATTTGGTGTTTCTGGCGAATGTCTGCCCTTCTTAAATAAAACTGCATTTAAAAAAGAAAAAAGGGAAAAAAAGAGTCAATTTCACATTAACCAGTGCAGGAAATGAAATAGAGATTCATGTGCATAGTTGGGATATTTTTCTTAAGTCTCTCTTTTTAAAAAAATAATCACTCTCAGCTTCAAACTATAACTTCCATCTGGACTCTTGACAATATCAAAGTTGTAGCAGAGACTAGCACTAGATTCATAAATTGTCAAAAGTGACATGGTAATTTATATAAAATTGGCTTTCTTATTTTCTTGCACTTTGATCTTATGTTGCTTTTGTAATAGAATATTCTTTATCAGAGTAACCCAATTTATATTAACATATCCACATGATCAGTCTCATAAATATCTGGACTATAACTTATTCTATGATGGCTGAAGCTTGTGTGGGAAATCAGTAATGCTTAGACATTACAAAGTCATTCAGTTAAGTTTAGGGGCGCAAAGTTGGTCAGTTTGTAGCTTGCAGGCAGAAATCTTTTTTTTTTCTGAAATGGGTGGGGAAAGGGGGGGGAGGCAGAGAAAATGATGCTTTTAAGAACTCCATATTAGATGTCATCTCAGCAAAATGGGAAGCCAAGTTGAAGTCTTAGGGAGCGGCCATGATTCAAAAGGCATTCATTTCCACCCCTGTCTGATGACCTTCTTAAGAAACTTCCCCATTTATAAGAAAAAAATATATAAGAATTACAAAAATGAGAAACAAAGAGAAGAAGCTAGGTGAATGGGTTGAAAGAAGAGAACATAAAAGAAGTGAAATCTCTCAGAGACCAAGAGAAAATGGTTAGAAAGGGAGGAAGGGAAAGAAAGGGATGCACTAGTAGAAAAAAGTGAAATGTGTTAATATTGTTAATGGTATGTGTAGCTAATTATGATGTGAAGGAACTACAGTATATTAATATTATTAATTGTGGATAACAAACTAAGTGAAATGTACATTATATAAACATTGATTTTGAGGATATATACTATCTGTAGTAAAATAGAATAACAGATAGAAATGAAATGATAAATTTGGTTAACTTTGGGAGCAATGATGATACTGTTTACATATTAAGAAGAAATTAAATTTAAGATGGAGGATATGAAAATGAAATAACATGGCTGAAATTGGAAATGGAAATATGATGTAAAAAGAACTTATATACATGAGAAGATGTTAAAGGAAAAAATCCGGGCAACACTTGGTTTATAAAAGACTTTAAAATTGGCAACAAAAAAAAAAACACCTTTGTTTTAAAAAAAAGAATATAGGTTTTGAGAAACAATATACAGAACAATATATAATATTGTAAATGTGCTTATCTTCCAGTTCTTTTAACCTCAATGATCCTTTAGGACAATTGTTGGACAGCTAGGGAAAATTGTAATTTAAAGGAATTGAGGAATATTGACAATAATGGAAAATGCGATTGGTCAATTAAAATCCAACAATTGGGGGGGGGGGGAAGAAACCTCTCCCATTTCTTCTTCCAGATTGAGGAGATCATGGTTCAACTGATTTTAACTGTGATTTCAGTAGAGCCAGAATATGGCTTTAACTGCCAAGGAATTTAGGCAATCATCATTGGAGGCTTTTAAGACTGGCCAGCTACTTGTTTGAAATGGTATAGGATCTCTTGCTTGAGCAGGAGGCTGGACTAGAAGACCTGTAAGATCATTTCCATGTCTATTGTGAGTGAGTGAGTGAGTGAGTGAGTGAGTGAGTGAATCAATTTATTTAGCTGCAGAATGACAGATCTGAGTGCTACAGATGATGACAAATTCAAAGAGAAACATGTTTAGATTGCTTCCCAATTTCCATTGTAATGAATAGAATAATTTCTATTATGGTCACTGACCAGCATTGCAAAAAATAATAATTAAGAAATGGTGGGAAATAAGATAACATATTATAATTAGTGGTAGATTGTCAGTGTGCAATCAAAGTCTGCCTAATTTTGAAGGCAGTATGACAAAATTTATCTACCTTCAAAGAAACTACATCATACTGATCTGATAACAGCAGTTGTATGTAAAAAAAAAAAAACCATTCTAATGTATACCATTAATATATGTGTGTCTGTGGTTAATAATCCTCCTTACTTTATTAGGAACTGAGCCTATTGAGGAATTTAGTTCCAAATTAAGCTAAAAAGAAAGGAGTGTTATTATCGGTCCAAATTTTGTTCCATACTTCTGATAATATAACCTATGCCTATTAGTAAATGTTGTATCTTATGATTCTTGATGAATTTATTCTGTTTTATTTTTCTTTATGTACACTGAAAGCATATGCACCAAAGACAAATTCCTTGTGTGTCCAATCACACTTGGCCAATAAAGAATTCTATTCTATTCTATTCTATTCTATTCTATTCTATTCTATTCTATTCCATTCCATTCCACTCCACTCTACTCTACTTTACTCTATTTCTATTTCTATTTTATATAGAGCTCTTCATTAGTTCCTTGCACATTGTAATCTTTCCTGCAGCATCCAGAAATCATATTTCTGTAGGAAAAATAATTTAAAAAAATTATAAAAATATATTATTTAAATGTATCATATTTGTGTTAACATGAGCAAATGTTGACAACTATTGTCATCTCTGACAACATGCAGCAAATAAAACATATCATCTTTAAGAAGCGACCATAACTTTTCCTGGGTAGAACCTATCCATAGATAATCTCCAGGAAAATGTTATTTGTCATTCAAAGGTTTTTCTGCTCTCACGTAAACTAAAAGTGAGTGAATGCATATCTCCATATTCATTTCCTGTCCCTATTTTTCACTCATAAACACACACACAAATCAAAGTCACTAGTGAAAGAGAGGATATGTGGGGGTGGGTGGGGGAGAGTGTTGAAACAGACATCACGGTTGAACCTTTACCACTGCAATCTTTTCTGTCAAGGAGAAGACAGTCGCCAGAGCAGCCCTGGATAAAGTCAGGAGAGATTGGCCCTTTCCCTTCCTATAAACAATTACAATCATCTAAAAGGCAAGACAAGTAAGTGGCCATCTGTGCTTGGTCTGGCATTTCCTAGTCAACTTTTTAATCACACGTCAAAGTGTCATTCCTTTGATGTAGATGAAGGTTTTCTGGACAAATGTCTTCAGACCACAGCAGATAAGGTACCATAAACAAGTAAAGCTTCAAAGCATCCAAAGGTGGTTGAAGGAAGTCGTGGGGGACAGAACTTCTTATCCTGCCAGATACAGACACGGCAAAAAGTATGCAGCGATTAGACCAAACCTAACTATTTGCCAGTTTACTAAAGAAAGCAACAGTATCCCACCTTAGGAATGTGAAACAAACATCTTGATTATTATCGGTGGAGGATTGATGTGGCCTCTCTAATTGAACATCTATAAACACATTTTTTCCCAGGACATGTATATTCTTTTTTAATGAATGTTGTTCCCAGACCTGGATTTGGTAATCTCTGGGTTTTTGTTTTGTTTTCTTGTTTCATTTAAAAAGGGTAGTTATAGTGCAAAATGCAAGCTACAGAGCTGTATGCTTTTCACAAGATGCTTGATTCCATTCTTTGTTCCTGTCTCCTTCCAGAGCAGCCAATCAACATTGGTAACCTACATAGCATGTTGCAATCTTGTTAAAGGGCTCTTAGATTTCCTTGCCATTCAATAAATATTTTCCATGGAATGTTTCCTCCCACCCCCCCAACACTGTGATTTCTTCATAGAGGTAGTCCTTGTCTTACAACAGTTCATTAAGTGACTGTTTGAAGGAATAAGAGCACTGAAAAAAGTGACTTATGACCGTTTTTCACACTTACGACCATTGTAGCATCCTCATGGTCACATGATTTGCATTTAGATGCTGGACAACTGAGTCACATTTATAATGGTTGCAGTGTCCCAGAGTCATGTGATCCCCTTTTGCGACCTTGAAAGTCAATGGGGAAACCAGATTCTCTTAACCATGGTGTTTTGGGCTCAATTGTGGTCGTAAGTTGAGGACTAGCTGTACACGCTAATGCCTCTCTTTTACATGGAACACACTATCCCTCCATCCCTCCATCCCTCCATCTTCATCCCTCCCTCCCTCCATCCATCCCTCCATCCATCCCTCCATCCACCCACCCACCCATCCATCCATCCACCCACCCACCCACCCACCCACCCATCCATCCATCCATCCATCCATCCATCCGTCCAACCAAGTGTCTAAGAAATTCCACTCTCTGAATACTTTTCATGACTCATCCTTGGCTTTAGGTGCCAATTTAGTTGTAGTCCATGAAAAGCGTGACCCAAAGATCCAGCCCATTGCTTTCCAATTGCTGCTTGACTTCAACAGCGTGGCTGGGGTGAGGAATATTAGAAATTTTGGTTAGCAACAACCAAAGAGCCATTGATTGCACAATCCTAGTCTATAAATTGTCACCAGACGGTGTCTTTCTGCATATACAACTGTGGAAGTTATATTTTTATATAATTTTAAAGATACACATCTATGAATCTATACATTGATGGAAATGCTACAGCAGTTACAGGGCATTTTCTTTAGGATCTCTGGTTAGAACTCATCAGTGACAAATTTTGGTACAACTTGATTAGCTAAATAATATACAGTTATGTATTTGGAAGGCTCACTTGCATGGGGGTTTGTTTTGGGGAGAAGACATAAATGCAAAGAATTGTCATGTTCAAAGATATGAGAGCCAGTTTGGTCTAATGGTTAAGGCACCAGGCCAGAAAGCTGGAGACCGTGAGTTCAAGTCCCATCTGTGCCACAAAAGCCAGGTGGGTGACCACGGTCCAGTAATTCTCTCTCAACCAACTCATTTCACAGAGTTGCTGTGATAGGGAAAATAGGAGGAGGAAAGTGTTCATCACGATGAGTTGTTTGTAAAAATAATAAAAAGGGAATACAGACAAACCAATAAATAAATGGTGTGAAAAAAGAAGGTTTCACTATATAATTATGACAATATAGCATGTTCCTTATCTGCTCTTCAGTGCTTACCGTTATTGAAGTAAAAGAGTTAGTTTATGACTAGGGACCATCAGACTAGTAAAAGGGCCCGGAGATTTATTTTCAGTTTGGACTTTCCAAACTCAAAACAATTTTACCTTTTTTGCAAGTAACATTGCCTTTTCTCTCCTTTCAGAAGTATCTGTGTAAATTCAGCCAATTGCTGAGGGATCACTTAGTAATATACATAGGACTTTTAAGGCCACTGAGGAAGCATGAGGAATCATACTCAATGAGTAAGATCTTCAGGGGCCTTCGGTGACAATGCAATATTTTGTTCTCTGTGTCAGCCTGTACAAAATAAATGTTGCAGTGGAAAGCAAAATAAAACTAAGACAGGAAGATTAAGGACCCATGATTTGGCAGTTTCTCCTTTCCCAAGTCACATCTAGAGAAGGAATTCTCAATAGTAGCATAGCCAGGTGAGGACCCACTCTCCTTGTCACCATTGCCCACTTTACAACTACTTTGTCAAGTTGTCAAAAAAAAAAAAGGTCAAGGAGATAACATTTAGGTAGGAATAGTCCATAAGAACAGGGTGTTCTACTCTTCTGACTGATAGCATAGTTAATTCAGGGCAGAGAAAGCAAGCTAGGAGAACCCCAAGCTAAAAGAGCAGCAGATAAGAACCAAAGCAAACGGAAGAAAACATGTTCTTGGATGCTTCCAAGTGAGCCCAGTGATCGAAATTCTTCCCTGTTAAAAAATAAGAAAGCTGCTTCTTCAGGAACACTCTAAATTCTGTTGAAGCCCCATGTGGAATGCATGAAATACCAAGGGGTCCTTGGTACTCTTTGTAAGCTTGGTTGTTTTCTTGCAGATGTTTCATTAACCAAACTAGATGACATGAAAAGTGCTAATCATGAAGTTAAGTGTATATATCTCTATCTCTTATGTAGGCGGCGCAGTGGATCCGCAGTTAAAATGCTGGGCTTGTTGCATCGAAAACCAACTGCCCAGGTTCGAGACCCAAGCATCTCACGGTGGGGTAAGTACCCGTCTTTGCCTACCTCCTGCCCACCTAGCAGTTCCAAAGCATGCAAATGCAAATACATACATAGGTACCACTTTGGTGGGGAGAAAACATCATGCTGGCCACACATGACCATGGAAATATTTTTGGTCAGTTCTGGCCCATGACATTAAAATTGAGTTGAGTGCTGCCCCTTATGGTCAGCAACTACTGGTGGAGTAAACTCTGCAGAGAGTCCTTTGTCTTCTGAAGGAGTGGTCAGGACTGTTAAAGCTTTGATTGATATTGTACTTCAATATGTGGGGGGGGGGCTGAGGAATGGAAGGTCCTATGTCCCCATCACATCAGAGGACAATGGTACAAAGCTGGTTTCTAACTTGGGACACTTTTCTGCTAGAGATTCCAAAATCAATGATCTGATTGATTGATTATGTGCCTTCAGTTGTTTTCAACTTCTAGCAATCACATAGTTAGATTTTCCCCCATGACAATCTGCTCCTAACAAGGTCTTTCTCTGTCTTCCAATGGTGCTATTCCTGTGGATGCGTCCATTTATATCTGTTGTTCAACAATGGTAAATGCATCTTGTGTTCTCAGCAAGTGATAAAATACAATGGGATGTGGATTTCAAATGAGATCTGCCTTCCTCAATTAACTTTTGTGGCTCATGTAGTTAGAGGAAATGTCACAATGGCTTCATTCTGCAAGGTAAAGAATATGCTAATGCTGACTATAAACAGGAAGACAAAAATCTGTTGTTTCCAAAAATCTGGTGATGAATTTTTGTAGGCATATAAATTGCTCCCTTATATTGCCAAGAAAGGGTGGCTCAGTGGCTAAGACACTGAGCTTGTCGATCTGAAAGGTCAGCAGTTCAGTGGGTTCGAATTCCTAGTGCTGGGTAAAGGAGTGAGCTCCAGTTGCTTGTCCCTGCTTATGCCAACCTAGCAGTTTGAAAG
The DNA here is from genome assembly GCF_964273705.1 of Natrix helvetica. Taxonomy (NCBI): domain Eukaryota; kingdom Metazoa; phylum Chordata; class Lepidosauria; order Squamata; family Natricidae; genus Natrix; species Natrix helvetica. Next base: position 12,135,705 of record NC_138561.1, read on the forward strand.
CATGTAAAAATGCAAGTAGAAAATTGGGGAACACTTGGGTGAGAAGGTAACAGTGTTCCGTGTGCCTTCGGCGTTTAGTCATGCCAGCCACATGGTCACAGAGATGTCTTTGGACAGTGCTGGCTCTTCAGCTTTCAAACGGAGATGAGCACTGCCCCCTAGAGTCAGGAGGGGACATGTGTGAGGGGAACCTTTACCTTTATGCCTATTGCCAAGAAAACTGCAGGGACTTGTCCAGGCAGTTGCCAGGCATTGATACTGACTTGAAGACACACAACACACGGGCACAACACACACACACACACACACACACACACACACACACTAGTTTTAACCTGTTATGGTACAGCAGCCTTTATATTGAAGGAATCTCATGTTTCAGTCTCATTCTTTGAGCTTAACTTTAGCAAACTGTTTGATTCTAGGAAAGCATTTTATGCAACTGAATAAACTCGCTCAAGTGAGCCTAAAACAGGGGCTTTATTTGTATCACTGACAGCATGATCCATGTGTCACATTAAAACCATGAGGTCAGTTTTCTGTTAAAGAAAAATTAGGAGTTTCAATCAAATTGTATTAGAATCGTTGGAATTCTACATATTTTGCATTCATAAAATGAGAGTTCACTCTTTGGCAGCTTTAGCGAAAGGATCACTTTTAGGGGGAAAAAAGGTCTGTCTTATACTCCACAAAATACAGTATATATTATATACAGTATATATACTGTACACACACACACACACAATCTTCCCCAGTGCTTTATTCACATTCCACATGTTCATACACATCATGCTAATAGCTTCATAGATTTATCCATAATGGACTTTCTCTTCTTGTTTTGTCATTCTGTGGCAGCTCTGCTCCATTTATATATGCTCTTTAGTTTGCTTCATTGCCTACACATTGATTATTTCACATTTGTCAGTATTAGATGCGAAACAATCTTTTCCACTTGCGGTGTTTGGCACCTGAAAGAATAGAATTCATTTAAATTTAGACCCCTCCTATTCCCTCCTTCGCAAGCCCCACAGCTTTTGTTATTTGTAATATATTTAATTAGGGTGATGCTAAGAGCCAATTGCTTGAACTATTTGTGTGTTTTGTTTTGTTTTCCCTCCCAAGTTGTCAGCACAGAGCTCAGTCTTGTCATTTGTGTTTCTCTGTGGTGGTGCGTGATTTCCCCCCAGTCTTTGTGTGCAAAGAATAGACAGTATCCTCTTTAGATTCTAAATAACAACAATACAAGGATCAGGCCTAATCAAGGAGGGAACCAACCTAAAACTAAGAAGATATTTCTTGACAGTTAGAACAATTAATCTGGGGAACAACTTGCCTTCAGAAGTTTTTTTTTTATATATATATAGATAATTTTTCTCCAGTATAAATATACATATTTTATGGAAAGTACGTTGACTGGGTCAAGTCTTTTTTAAGCCACTGAAACAATAGTAATATAAATAAATATGTATACTTCAAATCTTCCAACTTCAACAATATTGGTCTCTTTTCATAATCCTTTACCATTTTTCCAATAGTTCATTTAAACATAAATAACACTTCTTTTTTGCCCTATATTTATTATCCCCTGCTAAATAATATCATTTAATAGTTTTAAAAATTACTCATTATTCCACCATAACTTCAGTGTCCCAAATGTGTACAGTTGCTAATAATACCAATTATTAACAATATTTAATCAATCCCGGGAATATATTTCAAACTCCCCATAATTTCTATTCCTTACTATTTTGAATTCACAATATACTTTAACACATTATTAATGCTATTAATACAATTACATGAACTTCCCTCCAGAGGTTGTGGGTGTTCCAACATTGGAGATTTTAAAGAAGAAAATTGACAGTTATTTATCTGAAATGGTATAGAATTTCCTGCTTGAGCAGGGGGACTAGAAGACCTTCAAGGTCCCTTCCAACTTTATTGTTCTCTTAGGCCTCAGGTGCAATCACAATTAAATTTCTAATGAAACATTTTCTCTCTTTCCCAAGACTTCCATATAAGTCTCAAAGGTGCTTTTTCCAAAAGGCAACTGGATTTTCTTGGGGTTCCCCCCCCCCTTTGAAAATGCATTGCTTCTCACCCAATAAGAAAGTCCAGCTGCATTTTGGGCCAACCATGACCTGAATGGTTAAAAATCTCCATAGACACTTCCATATAAGATTCCTTTGGATGAAGGAGAATTCAGTAGGAAGGGGTAATTATATATGTGTCTCTCTGTGTGTATATCAAAAAATCAGGCCATTTAAAAAAAAATACTGCAAATGAACAGAGAAAACCTTTTATATCTCTATCCAGTAGTAAGTCAAATTTAACTCAGTTATTTTTGTACTCTCAGATAAGATTTTACAGAAAACTACATGAAAGCAATGAAACTCAAGAGCAAACTCTTTTTGTGCAGTTACTTTGAAGCAAAAGAGTTATATACAGAAGGGGGAAAAAAGAGTCATTTCAAAGTACAATGGAACTTTGATGTACACTATATTGCCAAAAGTATTCGCTCACAACTGCTTCCGATTATGTGGATGGGTGAGCGAATACTTTTGGCAATATAGTGTATTTTCCAAGAGTTTGAGGTGGTCTTATTATACAATCCATGATTTACATTGTGCAATGAATAATTAACTTCCTAGATCTCCCTGGATTGAGCAGGGGGTAAATGCATAAATAAATAAATAAACTGTTCAGACCTGGCTCCCAAACACAACAAACCCTCTATAATTAACTAAATTAGGAGCATCAGCAACCCCAGCAAAAAAAGTCAGTCTCTCTTCCTCTCCCCTGCCTCTCTCTCTCTCTCTCTCTCTCACACCACACACACACACAGCAAGCTAACAAGTCTGTCATATAGGGAGATGAATAGTTTTCTGCCACACCTATTCATCTCCACTACCATCCTTTTATCCCCAGAGCTAGGATGGGGCTTTGCTAGCAGTGGTGGCTCTTCCATCCCAAGGACCAGCCCATAGATTCCCATTGCTCTTCTCTCCTCTGCCTTCTGCACATCTGCAGACCCAGCCCATCCAGTGTGGGCCTGCCCACACCTGGCTCTATTTCATCCTATTTAGGGGTGTTTTTTGAGCAAAGCGCATGTGTGAAAGGTCTGGTGCATGTGTGCGCACATTTGCAAACTGGTAGGGAAGGTAAGTGAAAACCACTCCTGCTATTGATAAACTTTCAGGGAGTTGAAATCTACATATCTGGAAGTTGTCATGACTGGGAAACTCCAACACTAGAATAAAGCTACGTTAATGTTGTTCCAATGGATTTCTAAGCCAAATAAAATGTGGAGCGCCAGACAAAATACATGATACTTTACAAATACTTGATTTGCCCCTTTACCCCCCAAAATTAATTTAAAGAAATGACAGCTGGGCAGGGGGTTTAGAGACTCTCCCATTTTGATCTCTTGTTGTTCTTTTCCTTCCCTTTAATCTGCCAGTAGAAATCTTTTAACGACAAGAATACTTAAGAAACACATATGGCCTCATTCTTTTTCGAATATAATGGAATACGCCTCAGTAGGCATAATCTTAGAAGAGAATTTCCCTCATGCATTAGGAAGAGAAAGTGGAATGTATCTTCAAAGATGGCATCTGCCATCCACAGCTTCTGATTGTCCTTTTGTGAATGAATGAATGAAGACAGAAAGATGTAACCAAATTAATAGGGAGAAGGCATTTTTGAAGTTAGGCAATCAAAAGAGTTTAACTGATAAAGCTATTGTACAAATTGGATGAAAGTTTGTCTACATGTATTTTCTTAGAAATAAATCCTGTTATTTCTAATCAACCACGTATGGGTATGTACAGCATGCATATCACATCAATCTTTATTTGGTCATAGACTAGCAAACAAAATACAAGTCACAATTAATTAAGATAAAAGGAAACATACAGTGATACCTTGGCACTCATTGTTAATTGTTTCCAGGAAGCACAATGAGTACAATAACCATTTTTTCCCCATAAAGAATAAATGTAGTTAGTCACAAGACAGCTGGCACCGACAAGTTCTAGCTTACATGTTGAGTACCAAACAAACAACGAGTACTGGAACAAAATTGTTATATCAAAACGTGTTGAGTAACAAATTTGATGAGTTTCAAAGCAGTTGAGTACCAAGGTACCACACAGTATAGCTATTCTGAAATATGTAAACAGGGCTAGTGTTAATACAAGGGCATATAGTGCAGCTTATATAATAGTACTGGGCCATGGTGAAGGAAATAAAATTAAGTTGATCTGATAATAACATCTTGAAATAAAACAAATTGGAATGACCATGATATTTAGTAAAGAGTGGAAATAATAATTTCTGGTGAGCATCTACATATTGACATCAATAAGAATAATGTGTTCCATCAATACAATTATTCTTCCCACTGCATGCTGTTCTATATCTATATCTATATCTATATCTATCTATCTATCTATCTATCTATCTATCTATCTATCTATCTATCTATCTATCTATCTATCTATCTATCTATCATCTATCTATCTATCTATCTATCATCTATCTATCTATCTATCTATCTATCTATCTATCTATCTATCTATCTATCTATCTATCTATCTATCTATATAGAGTTAAGTACAGAAATGCTTTGAACAAGGACTTAGTGTAAATGTCATTTTTTTCTTTCACTATCACAGTGAACTTTGATTTATAATTTAAAGGACTGCAGGGTGAAACAACTTATTAACTTATATGCATTTTCATGGTAGATTTTCTTCATTTGACAAAACCTTCTTCACCACTGTTCAATATTTGGAACAAAAAAATTAGAATCTTGGGATAGAAACTGATAGCTACATCTATTACCCCACCCTCTTAGTTGCTTAAGAGCTACATCTTTGTAGCCATTGCAGCCAAAGTAAAATAATCCAAGCTAAGAATCCCCCTTTCTCATTTGTCTTCAGTTCCTTCTTCCTTCCCCCCTGCCCAACTCAATTTCTCCCTTTTATCCGCTGAAAAATGAAATCGTGTAGCACATAGCTTGATGTTACGTAGCTGAAGTGGTACGGCGTCCAGGAATTTGAAATTTTGTTTGGAGGCAAAATGAGTTTGAGATGAAGAAGCAGGGAGACAGGCCAATGAATGAAGTGATGCTGTTTAGAGAAATACCTTTGTTTCTACCTGGAAATCACTTTTGGATTTTGGGCTTTCAACGGAAAGAAATAAAATGTTGGGATTTGATTATTATAACAGTTTATGCTTAGAGAAATACTGTGGGCTATTGTTAATCTTAGAGACAAATATTTTATATTCATATATGTACCAAAGAAAGTCAGACGTTACTCCAGAGGTGGTATTCAGCAGGTTCTTTACCAGTGGGATATAGCCACCAAAGAGAATGAGTTTTCTAACACCAAAAAGAATTTCTCGTCTCAGACCCTTTTTCTTCTTCTTCGGCCTGAGCCACGATTGGGCACTTTCATCCAGGTAGATGAACCTGAGGTTGGATTAATGGTTAAGGTCCAAATCTAGAAACTAGAAGACCACGAGATTCAGTCTTACCTCCAATTGGTTGGCTTTGCCCAGTCATTCTTTCTCAACCTAGGAAGAGGGCAATGACAAACCACTTCTGAAGAATGTTGTCCAGAAAATTGCATGGATGTCAAGGCTGATTTGAAGGCATGCGCCCACACATCAGTGGTGGTATTCAGCGGGTTCTGACCAATTCTGGAGAACTGGTAGTGGAAATTTTGAGTAGTTCGGAGAACCAGTAAATACTGCCTCCGAACTGGCCCCGCCCCTCCATTTATTCTCTGCCTCCCGATCAGGAGGAAATGCGGGGGGGGAGGGGCAGTAACCTTCCCTGGGAGTGGGAGGGAATGGAGATTTTACAGTATCCTTTCCCTGCCACGGCCACCAAACCATGCCCACCAAGCCAGGGCAACAAAACCGGTAGTAAACAAATTTGAATCCCATCACTGAGTTACTCATATTATTCTCCTTAGTTTTCTTTCTTTGCACTCCTTTCTTTCTTTCCTGGTGTCTCCTTTTCTATTTTCCTATTTTACTGTTTCCTCATATTCTGTTTTTTCCCCTAAAACATCATAAAGATTTTATTTAAAAAAAAAACAACAGAGAAGCCCATTCAATTGGAATCCCAAGAAAATTGAACTTATATCTTCTTGAAGTCAGTGAAATTTAGTAAGCCATGATTGAGTCAGCAAAAGCAGGCGTGTTTATTTGGAACCAAATCCCATTGAACTCAATAGCCTCATTTATCCACAATCATGAATCCATTGTGTAATTTGTCTGGTTTTTGCTTCATGCAATACTTCTATGTGCAAGATTCCTTTGGCTTGTTCAACAAATACTGTTAAAACATTTCTTGTGTCCCAGAATTATCAATTTTCCCACAAAGACTTGGTTGTGAGTTAGCTCCATAAAACACATCTGATTTTCACTGAACTTGGTATGATAGGTCCAGCAATTAAAGAAATATGTGCATGATTTTTTAAAAAGCATCATTTTATTAAATATTATTTATATTGACTAATGTGTCAGTCTGTTCAACTGAGTGTTCATTAAAGGTTTCCTGTAGCAGATCAAACTAGGAAGAGATCATTGCTTAGTTAATAAAACATATAGTTTAGTTCCTAAAACAATCTGGTTTGATCCCTGGAATCTGTAGTTAAATCAAATCAAATCTAATCAAACCTTTATTGCAGTGGTAAAATTCAGCAGGTTCTGACAATTTTGAGTAGTTTGGAGAATCGGCAAATGCCATCTCTGGCTGGCCCCAGAGTGGGGTGTGAATGGAGAATTTGTAGTATCCTTCCCCTGCCACGCCCACCAAGCCACGCCCACAGAACTGGTAGTAAAAAAAAACCTGAATTTCGCCACTACTTTATTGTCAATGCACAACATATATACAATGAAATTGAATGTGCCTCCCTTGGTGCAGCCCCCACCCCACCTCCGAAACACAAATACATCTCAATAAATGAAAGAAATAGAATCCTTAAACCCAAATAAGTAATAACTAACACACATTCCCATATGCCTATATGTATGTTACTTGTCCCATTACTTGTCCCAGCTTCTGCCAACCTAGCAGTTCAAAGGCACGTAAGAAATGCAAGTAGAAAAATAGGAACCACCTTTGGTGGAAAGATAACAGCATTCCGTGCACCTTCGGCATTTAGTCATACCGGCCACATGACCACAGAGACGTCTTTGGACAGTGCTGGCTCTTCGGCTTTGAAACTGAGATGAGCACCACCCCCTAGAGTCAGGAAAGACTAGCACATATGTGCAAGGGGGAGCTTTACCTTTATCTTACCTAACCAGTAGAATTCTGCATCAAAACCTAATACAATTAACTAAATCAAACCAAGTCACTGCTCCTCTAACAATCTCATTACCAAATGCCCTACACGCCAACGCACTGTCAATGTTCTGGCCCAGGGCTTGTTAGGAGCAGCCAGGGTTTCATTGAATGCAGAACACCAGTAGGGTACCAAGACCAACTGTATATCAGAAGGGAGGATATTCTACAAGACAGGTACCAGGATAGAAAAGATTCCCCTCCTAGGACCCAAAGATGACACTGTTTTCCAAGGAGACCTGGAACACACCAGGTCCAACGGGACAGACAGAAACCACAGGGGAGATGAACGACAACTAATGTGTACAATGGGTGAATTTTATTGACTGCAGGGAAGGCGGCTGGCTCATTAGTTTCACAAGAACAATTAGAGATCATTGCAACAGCAACTATGCTTGGCAAACGCTTCAGTGTCTTCCTATAAATTCTTACCGATGGTAACAATAAACTTGCTAGCCCACAGTTAGCATTCCTTTAGGCAAGAGCATCATCTGAGCAAGACTTTGACTGCTGACAAAGCAAAAAATAAAAAAAGATATATGGTGTGAACCAGCCCTGAAATTCCTTATATCCTTCCCGCCAGGAAGCCCTGGATACCCAGTATATAGTATAATTTACAAATGCTGTCATTTCTAGGGTTGCCAAGTATTTTGGAGGATAGAAAGAATAAATTGACTCTGAATTTCTGTTTTTCGATGCCAAAACTAATTGAGTATTAGCTTACATGTTCTTTGCTGTATTTCTCCAACACTTTCATTTTTATCAGCAGGCAATAAATAAAGCAAGCCCAAAAGAAGGTCGAGGTGAATATATCAAAGCTTGTCAGGGGGGAGAAAAAAATCTTTATTTCTCTCTCTCCCACCATTTCTCATTTGCCCTGATTTGAATGGCCTATGAGCATTGCATTAGGTTGAAAAGAATAATACGCTCAGGTTTCTGTTTTAAAGAAGAAGAAAAAAAAGATTAGAATGCTTCCCCCATTATTTCCACATTGGAAACTTTAATCCTTTATAAAACTAATGGGTAGTTTTTATAAGGAAGGATGCATAGCATTGGGGGGGGGGGACACCCACCCACTGGTGGTAGTATAAACAGTAGCTTTAGAAGAGCAAGACCTGTTTGGCCTCCCATCACAAAACAGGTATTACAGGTATGGAAAACGACTCTCAATCAATTCAAAGTCATGCTTAAATTTGAAGTGCCGATTCACCCAGATTTGCAGTCTGATTCAATGAGCTATTTGCTTGAACTCCCTAAACAAAATGCATTGATTCAAAAGTTCAATTTAGCAAAGAAAAGTGTGTGTGTGTGTTGTTAATAACCCATTGACTTCAAAGAGCCCAAATTAATTCTACACACTAGATCAATGAAGTGATTTGTTTACATGCTGTCTTAGCCTAACCCTATTCACAGGTTGCACTGAGTGGGAAAAAAAATTGGACAGGAGTGTACAGTGTGTTACATCTATTGCTTTGGTTTTCTGGAAGACAATCTATTGACAATCAATTTTTTGTCAATCTAACAAATACGAATAAGAACTGAGAGGAGCAGAATCCCATTGAGTGCAGCCCAGGGATGACTTCAACTGACATTCCTTTGGGTGTCCAACTATAGTTTTCAATCAATCACATTTCAGTGCAGGGGTTGTCTGAAAAAGCAGAGACCAATGTTTCCTAATCGGCATCAACCAAAGAGCAATAGCAATAGCACTTATATACTGCTTCACAGTGTTGTACAGCCCTCAGTTTACAGTCAGCATATTGACCCCAACAACATGGCTCCTCATTTTACTGACTTTGGAAGGATGGAAGGCTGAGTCAATGTGGAGCTGGTCAGAATCGAACTGCTAGCGGTTGTCAGAATTAGCCTGCAATGCTGCATTCTAATCACTGCGTCACCACATCTCAGTGTATCTCCATACCAAATGTACTATAAGTCCTACAATACCTAGCTAATCAGTTCACCAAGATTAGGTGAACTTCTTCAAACCTCTGCATAGGCAATCCTCAACTTACAATCATAATTGGGATCAGAATTTCCATTGCTAAGCAAGGCAATTTTTAAGCGAGTCACCTGATTTTACGACTTTTCCCACGGTTGTTAAGAAAATTACTGCAGTTCTTAAATGAATCATACAGCTGTTAAGCAAATCTGGTTTCCCCATGGATTTTGCTTGTTGGAAGCCAGTTGGGAAGTTTCACAAATAGCGATCATATGACCCCAAGATGCTGCAGCCATCACAGATACATGCTGCTGGTTGCCAAGAATTTGAAGTTTGATCATGCAACCAGGGGGATGTTGTGATGGTCATAAGTGTGAGGGTTGGTTATAAGTAATAATTGTAGTACCTTCAAACAGTTGTAACAATGTAAAAAGAGGCTTATTTGTATTGTAGATACTTTTCAAACAGCATGCTGAAGGCAACAGCAATAGGGATAGGTGCCTATAAGAATGAGACAGTCCTTCAGAATCTCACTAACACACCAAGATAGAAGAGTGATTTGCTGTTTAAAAATTACTGTGCAGATCCATAAACTGTATCACACTTCCTAGCATATATCTGCCGTTACCCTGCTTGTAAACATTTCTGTTCAGGCATGCAGGAGCATAATGAATGAATCAAAGGAATGAAATGAATCAGTGAATAACTGAAACATGACCAGACTTCTAATACCATTATTTTTATTATTATTATTCATTCAAACGTATGGGCAGCCCAACTCGTAGCCAACATACAAGACAACAAATGTTGTCTTGTATGGACAACATACAAGACAAAAACAGAACACTCTTTAAAAGTTACATATAGCAGTCTGTCCTCACATTTTTGTGGAGTTTTTTTGGGAGGGAAGATCCTACATTTTATGGGAATTTAAGGGTATTTATTTTTGTATATGGTTTTTAATGAGATGTCTGTACACCGTCCCGAGTCCCTCCGGGGAGAGGGGGCGGTCTATAAATTAAATAAAACTTAAACCTAACTTACATAGACCATCAACAGTAAACAAAGATTAATCTACTAGTCCAAGTGGGCTTAAGACATGCAAGATCAGAGAAAACAGTGTCTTATTCTTTACCACAAACAACCAATGTATTTGAGCCAGCTATGATAATGAAATGTATGGCTGTGAAAGTAGGACCATAAGAAAGGCTAAGCATCAAAGAATTGAGGCCTTTGAACTGGTGCTGAAGAGTGCCTTGCAGTCTAACCTTGGACTGCAAGGTGATCAAACCGGTCAGTCCTAGAGGAGATCAACCCTGACTGCTCTTTGGAAGGCCTGATCATGAAGAGGAAACTCAAATACTTTGGCCACCTAATGAGAAGGAAGGATTCACTGGAGAAGAGCCTGATGCTGGGAAAGATTGAGGGCAATACAAGAAAGGGACGACAGAGAATAAGGTAGCTAGATAGAGTCACTGAAGCAATAGACATGAGCTTAAATGGACTCCAAGGATGGTAAAGGACAGGAAGGCCTGGGGGAGCATTATCCATAGGGTCATGGTGGGTCAGACACAACTTTGCAACTAACAACAATAACATTGATAGTGAATTAAAAGGTTTGGATGTTCTTGTTAAGTAGCACCCTGAATAGCACACCAACATTTTTGGTCCTAAGAAAGGCAGAACAGGAATATTAACCACGGCTGTTGATCAGTTTGTATGCACAAGACGTAGTAGCCTATGTACAGTTTTCTTCTCTACATAAAGTGAAATGGCCCTGGAAATCCATGTTAACTACCTCCGAACAGCTGTTATGACTTTTGCTGAACCTTATGGAGCTCATTTATTTATTTATTTTGGAGTTTTTTCGGGGGTGTTTTGTTTGTTTTTTGCAATAGAGAAACATCTGAGAAGCAGGGCAGCATGTCACTTTTGGCTGCCAACCTGAGAAAATAACTCATTCTATGGAGCAGGACCAAAAGCTGCCTGGAGCTTCCTTTTGCACTTGGTGAAATGATAAATAAATCAGCAGCCCTCTCTTAGCAGAGAGCAAAACCACTGTCTGTATAGTCAATGCACTGCCTTAAGTGTCTCTCTGGCTTCAAGTGGCAAAAAACACACAAGGTAATATAATAGACACATTTCAAGACTTCCAAAGACTTGCGGTTTTGCTTCAATGGCCTGACTGTGCTATCCGGGGATTGGCGCATGACTTGATTCCTGACCCGAGTCAGTTCAGTATCTGCTCCCTCGTTTTTTAAATTCATCCGGGATTTTTAAAGAGGGAATCCACCCAACTGGTGCATGGAAGCACACTGGTGTCCTTTAAAACACAGCCTATCCAACACGTTTGGGTGTCTAGTCGGATTTGTAGATTTTTATTTATTTATTTAGCATAGGGCAGAAATGTTATGAAGCACATTGCGATGACATTTTCAATGAGCAAATAGGAATCTCTTTGCTCTATTTACAAATTCAAAAGTAGGCTATTTCTATGGACAATACATGGTGAAGTTGCATGCAGAAAGTCCCTGGGGTTTCTCTAATATGTCTAGTCAGAAGGAATTATGAACAGACCTACTGCCAGACTTTCTTTGGTCACCACACTATAAAAAAGGTGTTGAGACTATAGAAAAAGTGCAGAGAAGAGCAACCAGGATGATTAAGGGACTGGAGGCTAAAATATATAAAGAAGATTAGGGGACTGGAGACTAAAACATATAAAGAACAGTTACAGGAACTGGACATGGCTAGTCTAGTGAAGAGAAGGACCAGGCTTCCTTAAAAAGCAAGAAGCAGAGTCTTGGTCTCTGCAAAATCCCTGTTATTTATAAGACTGTGAATTCCTTTCATTCACAGTCCACAAGGCTTAGCAAACAGTCTTTCAAAGGAATAATTATCAACACGAACCTTATCTCGTTTGGAGAGCTGCCAGATAACTAATTTCCAAACACAGGGCAAGGCAAAACTTATAGTCACAAAGATAACTTTCCACTCTTGAAATGACCGAATGAATGAATTGTTTCCTCCAAAAGCCCACTCCCCATTTGCTCCTCTTTTATTTCCTATCGGAGGGGCCAATCACCTCCAAGGTATGGCTTTACTCCTAAGTCAACCCTGCTTTCTTAGTTGTTCTTGCCTTCTGGCAGCTCTGCGCATGCGCACACTGAGAACAGGCTCCAGTTGTTCTTCTACCTCAGTGCTGTCTAGCTCCCTCTCTGCCTCTGAGACAGAGGCCTTGTTTGAGCTTTCATCAGTCCCCAGGACTGGCCCATGTTCCTCCCCAACTTTCTGACTCTGCTGCCAGTTCCGCTGGTTGCCGGCGGGCCATAACAACTTTTGAACTGCTAAGTTGGCAGGAGCTCGAGTGAGGATGGGATAGAATGTTTTCCATCTATGATTGAGTTAGAACAATTGGGGAAAAAAACATTGAGGAGAAATTCTCAGCATTACACTACTGTCTTTAGGTAGATCTGGAATATATTATACCCCAAAAAAGTGTATCATAAGAGATCCAGGAAATGAACCAAGGATTATATGCAAGAGACAGGGAGAAAGCAAGTCAACCATTTAATCTACTACTGAACAGTAATCCCCTATTAGTTTTACTCCAAGGTCACTCCATCTGCTGTTGGGTGTTGCTTTTTGTGTACTCTCATCTCTTCATATGCAAGATCATATTTGCAGAATGTTCAGCAAATGATTATGGTCTTTCTGTGATGAATGTGTTGGCGCTGTAGATTGGCTGGAAGGATGATACTATAAATAAGCTTCTAATAAGGTTAGACTGTAATTGTTTTATTGACATGGTGCTGATGGATATGACTCCACGATGTAAACAAATATAGAAATTATTAGGCATGATTGCCCCACAGATGAGAAATTAATTCTTTCTAAATGAGTTGTGATATAAAAGAGATGCAAAGCCATGTGTGGGTGGGTGGAGGGGATGAATTTCATGCTGTACTGATTGAAAAGAGATTGGGCTAGGTGTAGATATATGTATATAAACACCATTAGCTACTCACTGAAGCTTAAAATGAAGGATTCGAAATTGATTCTCCAAATATAGAAAAGAGAATATTCATGGATAGGTAAAGAATAACTGTCAGCTCACTTCTAGGGCCCAGCTAGATGGTAACACCTAGTTAATCTTAATATTTTAGGTGCCTTCAAATCTGTGTTGAACAAGTTAAAGAAACTATGATAGCTTGGGGAAAAAATTTTGGACATGGGATTGAACTGGAGAAATGGCAAAAATTGTGGTCTCAAAACTATAAAATGTCAACAGCACACAAGGAAATTTTGTATAAGACGTTTTACAGGTGGCATCTACCCCCAACGAGAATAGCAAGAATGTTCAAGAACAAGTCGGAAAAGTGTTGGAAAAGTCATCAGACACCGGGTTCATATTACCATATGTGGTGGACTTGCATAGAAGCTAAAAGATACTGGACTAAAATCCACACATGTTGGACAAAATGATACAAAAACACATAGACTTTAAACCAGAGTTTTTTAAAAAATTGGGAATCATACCAGAAACATGTGATAAAAATCTGAAATATTTTACTGTAAATGTTTTAACGGCAGCTAGCCTTGTATTTGCAAAAAATTGGAAAAACGAAAAAGTACCAACGCAGGAGGAAGTTATTCAAAAAATAATGGAATGTGCTGAAATGAGTAAATTGACATTCAAAATTAGAGAAGAAGATGAACAATTTTATAAGGTATGGGATTTGTTCTATCAGTGGTACTATGGGTGTTGTAGTTATTATTTTATGATTGTTTAAACTTCAACGTTTGATTGAACGTTTCCTGTTCCGATTAGCAGGCCTGGCATAATTACAACTGTCCCTCCTGGCAAATGTATTATTATCTGTTTATCTTAGGGTTTTTTAATCTGTTGTGTCTGTTTTAGGGATTTAAAAAAAATTATATTTATTTAGCTTTGTACAGTTCTTTTAATTGCATTTTTACCTCCTCCAAACTGTACATATTTAATTTTTTATTGTATTTTTGTGATATTCTCTATGGACTGTACACCGCCCCGAGTCCCTTCTGGGAGAGGGGGCGGTCTAGAAGCACAAATAAATTGAAATTGAATTGAATTGACCTAGAGTCACCTTGACTGTGATGGGAGACAAATAAAGAAATACAACTATAGAGCTGTGGTGGCGCAGTGGTTAGAGTGCAGTACTGCAGGCTACTTCTGCTGATCACTGGCTGTCAGCAGCTTGGCAGTTCGAATCTCACCAGGCTCAAGGTTGCCTTCCATCCTTCCGAGGTGGGTAAAATGAGGACCCAGATTGTTGGAGGGTCTGTAAACTGCTTAGAGAGGGCTGCAAAAGCACTGTGAAGCAGTATATAAGTCTAAGTGCTAGTGCTATAGAAATAAAAAGGGTGCATTCCAATTTCAAACCAGTTCAGGCCCTCCATGTGAAAGGAGCATCAGTAAAATGAACATAAGTTGATTCCCTATAAGAATACCACCCTTCTTTCATAGTGCTTCTATTTTGGGGCTTCTGAACCAAAATAGAAATGAATATAAAATCAATCCAGAGACCAACATCACGAACTCTTTACCCTGTCTAAAAATAATCCAATTAGCATTCATTCTAATAAGCAAGTCACTAAGCAGGATGAGATATCATGGCAACACGTTTTAGGAAAGACACCACAACATGTTAAAGAAATGAAAGCTAAAAATAGAAGCAATGTAGAAAATATTAAATGAAAATTAAGAATGAAAGCAAAAACTGAAAAAAGTGATCTAATGTTGGCAAATAAGAATAAACACAAATATAAAAGGTAAAAGGTTCCCCTGGCACATATGTGCTAGTCGTGCCCGACTCTAGGGGGCAGTGCTCTCCGTTTCAAAGCCAAAGAACCAGCGCTGTCCGAAGACGTCTCCATGGTCAAGTGGCCGGTATTACTAAACACTGAAGGCGCACGGAACACTGTTACCTTCCCATCAAAGGTGGTTCCTGTTTTTTCTACTTGCATTTTTTACATGCTTTCAAAATGCTAGGTTGGCAGAAGCTGGGACAAGTAATGGGAGCTCACTCTGTTACATGGTGCTAGGGATTCGAACGGCCAAATTGCCGACCTTTCTGATCGGCAAGCTCAGCGTCTTAGCCACCGAGCCTCCGCATCCCTTAAACACAAATATATCCCCCCCAAAAAAAATATCAAAGACAAAAAATGTGAGCAGAGGCCTTAAGTCCCTTTGAGGTGTCCACTAGCCACAAAAGATATTTATGCAAATTTTCAAGTATTATTTCAGCAAATACATCAATGAATGATAAGCCACCACATTTAAATGCAGACTGGTACTGAATGCATAAGAGTGGTTTCAGTTTATTAAGCCTTAGTAGAATTTAAATTGGAGTGTCTTTTTTTCAGAGGGGGGGGAGAAAGGAGGGGGATTTGTAATGTTCTCCTGTAATCATGTCATTTTTGACAATATTGGGTATTTTTAATCCACTAACAGAGAATCTCAGGATTTCATACTATAGCGACAGCATATCTTCTAAGAGCTTCCATTTAGATGATTTTCATGCATTTTAATCTATTTAATGATCAATGCTCTGTTGATTTCTGTTCCTGATTCTATTGTGTATTTCATTTGCATTGTTTGAGGCGCAAGTATAAATCGTGCATAAGAAAAAGTCAAAGGAATATGAGTCAATATGTTGTTTCATAGTTCCGTATTATATAAATCACACTCCTTTATTAATACCATATTGTCAGTATTTGTCAGAGTGTGGGGTGATGCCTGTAAGCCATTGGTGCACACCTGTATCCTTTCCACACATGAGTTCCGGAAACTTGGCAACTTTGACTAAACAGTGAATTAGTTGTTGGAAGAGTGACAATAATATCATGTCAGATGTAACAAGAGGTTCTGCTTATGGAATTAGATTCATGAATATAAAGGTATCCAAGAAAATGGGCAAATATAATTATCGAGATGAGTAATCAGTGTTTATTTCTGGAGTTGTCAAGTTTTCAGTTTCTGGCTTCCTGTCATTGTCATTGTTATCATTTTGTGTGTTTGATAGTTGAAAGGAAGAACCTACAGGATACACTGGAAAGAGCCAAGATACCAATTGTGGAACAGAGAAAGAGATTATGCTAGTCTATAGCCACAATAAATATTTGATGTTTGTGTGTGTGTGTGTGTGTGTGTGTGAGTGTGTGTGTGTGAGAGAGAGAGAGAGAGAGAGAGAGAGAGAGAGAGAGAGAGAGAGAGAGAGAGAGAGAGAGAGAGAGAGAGATATGCCATAGATGAATCAGGTAATAACATTGTTTCTTTTCTTCCTCCTCTTCCTCCTCTTCCTCCTCCTTCTCCTCCTCCTTCTCCTCCTCCTTCTCCTCCTCCTCCTCCCCCCTCCCCCCTCCCCCCTCTGTATTTATACTGTATGTGTCAGTTGTAGGATTCAATTTTTTTTTTACTACTGGTTTGGTGGACGTGCCTTGGTGGGCGTGACGTGGCTTGGTGAACATGGCTTGGTGGGTGTGGCAGGGGAAAGATGCTGTAACATCTCCATTCTCTCCCCACTCCAGGGGAAAGATAATGTAAAATCCCCATTCCTACCGCACTCCAGGGGAAGGATACTATAAAATCTCCACTCCCAACCCAATCCAGGGGAAGGTTACTGTAAAATCCCCCTTTCCTCCCGATCAGCTGGGACTCGGGAGGCAGAAAATAGATGGGGATTGGGCCAGTCAGAGATGGTACTTACCAGTTTTACAAACTACTCAAAATTTCCACTACTGGTTCTTCAGAACTGGTCAGAACCTGCTGAATACCACCACTGATATGTGTGCACATACCTTCAAATCAGCCCTGATTTCTGGTGGATTCCCAGTGGAAGATGTCCATGCAATTTTCTGGACAACATTCTTCAGAAGTGGTTTGCCATTGCCTTCTTCCTAGGTTGAGAAGGAATGATTGGCCAAAGTCAACCAATTGGAGGTAGGACTGAATCTCATGGTCTACTAATTTATAGATTGGGACCTTAACCATTACTCTAACCTCAGGTTCATCTACTTGAATGAAAGCGCCCAACAGCAACTCAGGCTGAAGAAGAAGAAAAAAGAGCCTGAGACCAGGAATTCTTTTTTGTGTTAGAAAACTCATTCTCTTTGGTGGCTGTATCCCAATTAAGGATCTCTTTGTTTGTTTGTCTCTCATTCATTCTAATTTGGAGGCAGAACCTTTCTGCGGCTTCTGTTGCATAGTTTAATAGAGCTATTGAGAATGGCCCAGAAATTTATCAAAAGAGCCAGATTTCCCAAAAGACCAGTGCCACTCTACAAATTTTTATCATTTAAAAAGGGACAGAGATGGAAGAGAGAGCGCGTGAGAGAGGAGCAATCTGCCAGCCATAGCAAAACTCAGCTTCCATAGAAGGCAAGTGCATTTAAAAGGCAGAGGAAAAATGATGATGAAGAAGTATTTAGTGCCGTTCCCAAGTCAAGAAATAAAAACAAACCATAAAAAGAGCGGAAAGTTGGGCCTTTGTAGGATTTACAACGCTTTGATAGAATTATACATAGGAAATAGGGAGCAATCAGCAAATATATTCAGAATGAGTTGAAGAGACTTAACCATTAACAGATAATGAGATTACAGAGGTCAGGCTGTAAAATGTAAGATAATGAGGCTGGAAAATAAATATACTGTAGGTATTAGACTTACAACCTGAATAACATGAACATAAAGGCAGATTCATCGTTGAGCCGCAGACATAACATTATAAAGAGAATATAGCGTACAGTAATTTCTTTTTTGGACAATCGTACAGCTGAGAATCTGGTAGACCAGGCAAAAAACTATGAATTGTTTAATATACACGGCAGCAAGGAAAGGCTTTTCTATGCAAAGAAAACAACACTGCCTTGTAGATCTCAATCACCATGACATCCCATCTGCATCCTTTATAGGCCCACTTCATTTTTCTCACCCCTTCTTTCTGCCACAGCAGCTGAAGTGGCTTGTAGTAAAAGCCATAATGTAGGAAAACAATTTTGTCGTACTGCTTCGTCCTCCTTCAGTTCCTAAGATTGTATTATCATAGAATTGTATGGATGGAGGGGACCTTGGAGGCCTTCTAGTCCACCCCTGATCAAGACAGGAGACCTTATTATCTTCCTGGTCAAATGGTTGCCCAGTCTCCTCTTGAAAACCTCCACTGACGTAGCATCCACAACTGTTCTGATTTAGGCTTCCTGAGAAAGCCTAAATCACAATCTTAGTCCCCAAAGCCCTCTTTTATTTATATGGCTGTAAATTATGGTCAATAACAGTCCACAAGGCTTCACAAACTCTCTGTGAAGGTTCTGACAGATGTCTGCTCAAGTTGCCACGTCTTTCAGGGGAATGTTGATAAACACCCACCTTATCTCCCCTGGAATGCGGCCAGAGACCTAATGCAGAGCAAGGCCAAACTTAGCACAGAGTCAAACAGAACTTTTCAAAGCTTGAACTGACCAGATGAACTAATTGCTTCCTGCAAAAGCTCACGTCCCATTCACTCCTCGTTTATGTCTTATGAGAGGGGCCGATCATCTCCAAGCCTTACTCCCAAGTCGACCCTGTTTTCTTAATTGTTCTTGCCTTCTGGCAGCTCTGCGCATGAGCACACTGGCTGATCTTCTAGATCTGCAAAGGTCCCTCAGAAGAAAAACCTTTTGATGATTTCCTCTGAGGTGCAATTGAAATTTGGGAAACAAGGAAGATTGTGGGCTGCCAGGAAAATGGCATTATGTGGGGAAAAAATATACCATTGACTAGATCATAATTAAGCCTGTGGAGATTCTCAGTCATCCAGATCATGTGTGTCCCAAAGGCAAGCAAAAGGCAACTGGACTTTGTTTTTTTTCTTGAAGACATTTTGCTTTTCATCCAAGAAGCTTCTTCTTGGCTGAATGGTATGACATGATGTGATGCACGTATCTCCTGTTTACAACACAGTCCTTTCAGCAGTTCCAATAAGGTTCCACACCCATTTACACTATTCAGGTGACCCCGGCGGTACAAATAAACTTCCAAGTGATCTCAAAGACTGTCAGAAGGAGTGCTAATGACCAGAAGACTGCGGGGAATATAAACCCTTCCATTCTCCAACATTCAGTCAGAACTGAAGAAGCTTCTTGGATGTTGTTGTTGGTAGTGATGTCAGTGGTGGTGGTAAGGAGGAGGAGGAGGAGGAGGAGGAGGAGGAGGAGGAGGAGGAGGAGGAGGAGGAGGAGGAGGAGTTCTTTCCAAGAATTTTGGACTTTGAAGTTTGGTAGATGATTTCATACCAGAACAAACAAACCAAAATGCAATATGCAATTCTCTGTAATACAAGGGTGCTCAGATCTTCTGTGTCTTATTTTTGTAGCACGGTTTCCCTCACTTTTATGATATTTTTCAGACAACTATTGCCTATCAATAGAGTTTAGCAGCTCATACTTCAACAATAAGAGAAGCTTATCCTCAGGCTTATAACCACAGACAAGAAGTAGAGAAGATATTGGCTGAACAAAATATTGGGCAGAGGAATGTATATAATACACGCACACACAACACACACACAAACCTGTCTGTTAGATATAAACACATGCATTCACATATAGGCATATGTGTGTGCATGTGTATCTCTTTGCACATAATGCAAAGTGTCTATGCATCTTTCTCTCTGTGTGATACACACATACACATGCCTACATATACATGCATACTTGGGTCTTTCTATGCTAATAAATTTGCTTGGACAGAATACTTATAAGAAACCCTTCAGGTGAAAGCTGTCAGTTTCATTTTATCTAAAGTTCTCTCCTTCCTCCAAATTTCATATTTGGTTTCATTTCACATTGCTTTGCAATTCCACATCATCCAAAGGCAAAAAAATGCAGACGGATTTGTTCACATTTCTGTTCGTCTCCAAATACTTCCAAAGGATGCAGCTTGGAGCAAACTTTCATTGATTGATTTATTTCTCCATGTTCTCTCTCTCTATGTTGCAAAAGGTGTGATTTTGGAGAATCAATGTATTCTGGTGTTGGGTTTAATTTAGGGAGAATGAATTGAGTTGGGTTAATTTGTACCACAAGAGAAAATGAAACAGACATTGTGTCCGTTTCCATCTTTATAAAGGTACACATCTCACTATCTTTATAGTACTCTTCAAACTTACTTCAGGAGTTATTTTGAGCAACTTATTTGAGCAAGTACATGGTGATCATTTGGCAATAACATGTATTAATTTGCATCAATTTAGTCCATCAATCTATTTTTTTTAAAGGAAAGTGTTGTATGTGGGTTTGTGCGATAAACACACAATTCTTAAAATGTTCTTCGTTTCTCCATTATTCAGTTTTGCAGAACCTAATCAACAGTAAGAGGTCAATTTCAAAAGTTTGCTTGTCAGCAAAAGGGATTTGTTTTGCATTTATGAATGGCTAATAAGCCTGCGTTTCACAATGATTAATAGTAATTAACCTTTCAAATCTTATTCGGGTGCCTGTGCATTTCCCTGCCTGTTTGTTACTGTGCATGAGTTCAAGTGTCTTCCTGTACAAAGGTCCTCCATCTGCCTCTCAACTGTTTTCCCTGAAAACCTAGTAATTGAAACTATGGAATAATTATAAATAAATTAATCATATGGTTGCATATAAAAGATGTAAAAACTGGTTAAAAAAAAAACCTCCAAAGAGCTAAAAATAACATCATTAGTAGAAGTGTTAGTACTAGCATAGGAATTCCCAAAGAATCATAGAGTTAGAAGGAATTTTGAGGTCTAACTCCGTACAGAAAACCTCCAATAATTTCAGACAAATGGTTGCCAATTTTTTTTTGGGGGGGAGGGGACGACCCACCAGTGATGGAGCATCCACAAGGCTGGTTCTTTCATTGCTTGTTTCTACAAGAATCAGTAAAATAAACTAAAGACAGACAGCAAGAAGCAATGGATGGAAACTAATCAAGGAGAGAACCAACATAGAATTAAGGAGAAATTCCCTGACAGAATAATTAATCAGTGGAACCACTTGCCTCCAGAAGTTCTTTATGCTCCAACACTGGAGGATTTTAAAAAGAATTGGCAACCATTTGCCTGAAATTATTGAAGTTTTCTGTCCTGGGCAGTTTGCTAAACTGGAAGATTCCAAGATCCCTTTTAACTCTGTTATTCTGCGACATCTTAAACCCTTGAAAACAATTTCAGGGGAGCATGACGTTTCATAAATTTGATGGCAACTCCAGCTACATGAACTGGTCTAATTTGTGGTTATACTTTTGTCTTTGAACAGCAGCAACTTTGAGTTAATTATTATTAATGATGATATAGTCTCCCAATGATATGCCAATTTCTGTACCCCCGAATGACATGGGGAAGTGCCAAAAATGGGATAGTGCATCTCCTTCTCAGTTTTAAGCAGCAGATCAGGTACCCTAAAGGACAAGTCACAATGGGATCACTGAACTCTGAGCTCTTCCTAAAATGTAATTACATTTTGCAGGCACATCAGACCATGAAAAACAAGAAATAAATTCTGCTTCATTTCTATATTAAAATCAGATGAAATTCAATGGTGAAAAGAGTAAGGTGCTACATTTAGGCAAGAAAAACGAAATGCACAGGTACAGTATAGGTGGTACCTTGCTCAATAGTAGTAACTGTGAAAGGGATCTTGGAGTCCTAGTGGACAACCATTTAAATATGAGCCAGCTGTGTGCAGCAATTGTCAAAAAAGCCAACACAGTTCTAGGCTGCATAAACAGAGGGAGAGAATCAAGATCACATGAAGTGTTAAAATCACTTTATAATGCTTTGGTAAGGCCATACTTGGATTACTGCATTCAGTTTTGGTCGCCATGATGTAAAAAAGATGCTGAGACTCTAGAAAGGGTGCAGAGAAGAGCAACAAAGATGATTAGGTGACTGGAGGCTAAAACATATGAAGAACGGTTGCAGGAACTGGGTATGTCTTGTTTAATGAAAAGAAGGACTAGGGGAGACATGATAGCAGTCTTCCAATATCTCATGGGCTGCCACAAAGAAGAGGGAGTCAAGCTATTCTCTAAAGCACCTGAGGGCAGGACAAGAAGCCATGGGTGGAAACTAATCAATGAGAGAAGCAACATAGAACTAAGGAGAAATTTCCTGACAGTTACAACAATTAATCAGTGGAACAACTTGCCTCCAGAAGTTGTGAATGCTCCAACACTGGAAGTTTTTAAGAAGATGCTGGATAACCATTTGTCTGAAGTGATGTAGGGTTTCGTGCCTAAGCAGGGGGTTGGACTAGAAGACCTCCAAGGTCCCTTCCAACTCTATTATTCTATACAGATGGACAGTATATAGAAAAAAGAGTTTGGTGATGTTGATTTAATCTTGAAAGCTTTAGTTTTTCCTCAGTCATGAACCTCAATTAATAACTGGTCAAAATCTTTATACCTATCGACTATTGTTAAAGTACATAGTATTCACAGATCAGGAACATCTGATATCATAACCCTATTCCATAAATATAGGTTATTGTCTCAATATGTCTGAGTCAAAGCATATTTGCTCCCCTAAAATAAGTTAAAATCAATGTTCCATCCATTTGAAATATGTTTTATTTAAATTAATTCATTTGTTATATTGGAAGACACAATGTTCTCATGTGTAAGTTTGGATAATTTGGATAATCATAAGTTTGGATAATCATAAGAACTTCTTTTCAAGTCTTTCACCCCCCTCTTTAATTAAGGAAAAGAATGTGACACACTGACAATACCTTTTAGAATCTTTTTTTCTTCTTATGTGACACAATCAAGAAAGCCATATTTGAAGAAGAAAAAAGTGTTCAGATCCATTATTTCCAACTCTACGCAGCCAACTCAAACCACCTTCAAAACATTATAGCAGATAATTCACCCACGGACACCAGGCGGTATTAAAATATTTTATGTTGAACTGATCGTATCTCTAGTAGAAAATTTAAATCTATCCTCATTAGGTAAACCCAGGACTTTGAAGACTGTGCTGGTATTAAAGTAAATAAACAAGCAAAGCTAGGAAGTCCACAGAAATGTGAAATCAATAATGACTCTTGTCTTTTTATAGAAAGCATGGGAAAGAGTAAAATCAAATAGCCGTTTAAATACTTTATATAAGCCAGTTATATCATGGGCGGTCTTCCTCTAATGAAAAATTTATAATGAAGAATTTATTCTCTGATCATACTGAATTTCAGCGGTGTTGTTACAGCCCTAGAGATCCTTCTGAGTTCATTCTGCAGTTACCTTTCAAAGCAGTACTTTGTACTGCAGAGACCCTTTACGTACGTCAGGAGAGAAAGTTGAACACCTTTCACATGCGCTGTCCCCAACGTATTCTTGGCATCACCTAGTATGACAAAGTTCCAAATAGCACAGTCTTGGAACATGTTGGAATTTCTAGCATGTATTGAAACAGTGACGTCTACGCTGGCTTGGGCATGGTCAGATTCCGAAAGATCTCCTGTATGGAGAATTAGAGAAGGGAAAGCACCCGAGAGGAAGACCACAGCTGCGATATAAGGATATCTGCAAGAGGGATCTAAGGGCCTTGGGAATGGACATTAACAGCTAGGAAACCTTGACCTCTGATTGTTCAGCTTGGAGGCTAAAGACGCAGCATGGCCTTCTCCAATTCGAAGAGCAGGCTGAGGCAAAGAGGCAGTCCTGGAACCAGTGAAATCTGGGGACTGGGCAGGGGACACAATGTATCTGCCCTCAGTGTGGAAGGGATTGCCTCTCCCGAATTGGCCGTTTTAGCCACACCAGATGCTGCTTTAGGACCTCTTTCCAGAGCATAACACCATAGTCATTTGAGGCTGAAGGATGCCAGTGACAATGTTATAGCCCTAAGAAGTCCTTCTGAGTTCATTCTGCAGTTACCTTTCAAAGCAGTGTTTGCCAACCTTGGCAGCCTGAAGATGTGTGGACTTCAACTCCCAGAATTCCCTAGCCAACATGCTGGTTGAGGAATCCTGGGAATCGATGTCCACACATCTTCAGGCTGCCAAGGTTGAGAAACACTGGTCCAAAGCATTGAGGTACACAAGGCAGATATGATTTGCCTTGTTAAAAGCATGGGGTTTGTCTTGCAAAGATTCTTGGTGTCATCTCCAGTCCTTCACTGGCATTTCCAATTGCCCAAAGCAGATTTCAGGAATATAGACTTCTGAAGCTGCAGAAGAACAATGCAATTCTCCTGCTTTCAGAAGGTAAAGGTAAAGGTTCCCCTCGCACATATGTGCTAGTTGTTTCCGACTCTAGAGAGCGGTGCTCATTTCCGTTTCAAAACTGAAGAGCCAGCGCTGTCCGAAGATGTCTCTGTGGTCATGTGGCCGGCACGACTAAACACCGAAGGGGCACGGAATGCTATTACCTTCCCACCAAAGGTGGTCCCTATTTTTCTACTTGCATTTTTTACGTGCTTTCAAACTGCTAGGTTGGCAGAAGCTGGGACAAGTAACTGGAGCTCACTCCGTTACGCGGCGCTAGGGATTCAAACCGTCAAACTGTCGACCTTTCTGATCAACAAGCTCAGCATCTTAGCCATTTAGCCATCGCGTCTTTTTTACCTGCTTTCAGAAAGGAGAGGCAATTTTGCTTTCCAACTTCTTTTCAAATATGTGTTTCAC
The DNA here is from genome assembly GCF_964273705.1 of Natrix helvetica. Lineage (NCBI taxonomy): Eukaryota > Metazoa > Chordata > Lepidosauria > Squamata > Natricidae > Natrix > Natrix helvetica. The sequence continues at coordinate 12,160,679 of NC_138561.1, forward strand.
TTGGATAATAATAGCATGATGTTCCCTCCCATTTCAAAACACCACAGTGACTGTGTTGGAAATGGATTCTGTATTATTTATTTGTTTAATTCTATTTCAGCTCTGCCCAACTCCAAAACACTTCTAGAGAACTCTGAATATAAAAACAAGATGCAGTAAGAAATTGGGGGAGGGGGGAACCTACAATTAAGAAATAGCAAAAAAAAATGGCAATCTGGACAATTTATATCAAAGCATATGTAACATATATCAAATCCCTTGAATTAGAGGGATTCCATCTATCCTATGCCAAAATCTTGGAGAACAATGAGATCTTTAAAGGTCTCAGGAATGTCATTGGGATGGGAGCAATGGTGAAATGCAATTTTTTTTTTACTACCCGTTCTGTGCGTATGGTTTGGTCGGCATGGTATGGCTTGGTGGACATGGCTTGGTGAGTGTGGCAGGGGGAGGATACTGCAAAATCTCCATTGCCACCTAACTCTGGAGCCAGCCAGAGGTGGCATTTACCAGTTCTCTGAACTACTCAAATTTTCCGCTACTGGGTCTCCAAACTACTCAAAATTTCCACTACCAGTTCTCCAGAACCTGTCAGAACCTGCTGGATTTCACTGTCTGGATCTCAGGAGAGACATCATTCTACAGCAGCAGATACAATGACAGAGAAGGCATATTTCCTGGTTCCAAACGTGAATGCTGTTTGACTATGGGGAACTCGGATTTACCTTCTGTATTGGTTCTTATTGATCAGGAAGAAACCGCTGGAGATTGACAATTTCTCAACTAACATATGATAATCAACACCTTGAATTTCACGCGGAAGCACACCGGCAATCAGTGCAGTTCACAAAGAAGGAGTGTGACATGGGCATGTTGAGGTACATGAGTGCTTGCCCTGATGCATTTTGGAGCAATGGCAGGTTCTAACTGGACCTCAAAGGCAGCTTCATATAGAACACATTGCAATAGTTGAACTCAGTTTTGATAGCCTCATTTGGCCAACCTGGGGTTAAAAGGCAGAACTGGGTATCATTGGCATGTTGATACTGGACCCCAAACCAGCATTTGCTGTCATTTAGCAGTTTGGTCTAGTGGTCACGGCACCAGGAGACTGAGAGTTCTAGTTTCACTTTAGGCACAAAAGCTAGCTGGGTGACTTTGAGCCACTCACACACACACACGCTCAGCCAACTCACCTCACAGGGTGGTTGTTGTGGGGAAAATGGGAAGAGGAAGAAGTGTTGTGCATGTCCACCGCCTTGAGTTATTTAACAAAAAGATAACCAAGGCAGGATATAAATAAATGAATGAGTGAATGTTGAACAAGAGGGGAGAGAAGGTTAACCCTTGTCACAATCCAAAAAGAAGCGTATTAGGGAGTGACTTCTCCTCTCCCCTCAAGACCAACATTGACTAGAACTTAAAGAAAGAGAACTACCACAGTAGCAATAGCATTTAGCCTTATCATGATGAAAATCAGACTTGTATTCCATATTATATCTCCAATTCCCAACCCCCTAAAACTAGTTCAGAAGGGGGCCATGGTCAGGGATATCAAAAGCTGCTGGAAGATAAAGGAGCACAAAGATGGATCTCCTCCTCCTCCTTCCTTCTTCTTCCTCCTCCTTCCTTCCTTCCTTCTTCCTTCCTCTTTCTTTCCACTAATCCCATGCAGAGTAGAGTCTTGCGTTAACTGAATGGAGCTGGGTGCCCGTCCTGTTGCCAATGTGGAGATTGCCTCAGCAGATATATTCTCTTCCTGCCCAGAGAGAGAGAGCAATATCTGCCTCTACCTAGGATCGAACTCACAACCTCTAAGCCACTGCACCACTCAGCACAAGGATGGATGCCTCTCTCTATTTTGATTCCACCGCAGGTCATCAAAAAGTGAGACCAAAAGGGTGTCTTCATAGTGAATCTCAACCTGCAATCTGATCAAAACAGGCCTAGACAATCCACTTCCTCCAGGATCTTCTGTAGTTACAGGGTGCACGCTGGTGACCATCTATGGAGAAGGGAAGTGGTAGAAGAGATGCTTCAGATGATGTGAGGCATACTGAAGACAAGCATATTGCTGCATGCCTGAATGAGGTAGTGTGTGTTGTCTCCAGGGTGCAAAGCATCTTGTTGAGATGAATCCCACTGCGCCCCTTGTAGTCCTGCACTGGGCTGAGTCATATTTCAACGTGGGTCATTGTACTCAAGAGAGCACATGGTCATGAATAGTTTAATCAGCCCTGATTTACTGTGTCTACTTCAACTCTGAAGCCAACCCAAGCCTTACAATCATGCATGCATCATCTACCAATAGGCAACTCCCATGCAGTTCAGCTAGATCACTGATGTAAGATCGCAAGCTTAAACATTCACACAATTGTTCTGTAAATATACAAAGCACGGTAGTTCATGAAACCAAGGGCATTCAATGTGATTGTTTTCTTGTTCATATTTCAAAACAAATTACAGTCTCCCGGTCAAAGTTCTTCAACCTCCCCAAACACAAACTTTCCTTTTTTATTATTTTCAGTCGTAAACTAGGTGTTTATATATAAGAAAGCAATCTCGCATATTTTATATACTTTCCTCCAAAAGAAACATCATGGAAACAAAAAGCATCAGGTCAGGTAGGGTGTAAAGAGCTAAGATGGATCATAAAAGCTGTTTAGCCAACTGTTTAGCGAACAAGCGATGCCAGGAGTAGCTTTCTTTCTAAACGAAATGAAAGAACTGTTCAATGCTTGCATACTTTTAAGGCTGTGCATTTTGCTCAGAAAGCCCCATCGCGTGGCTTAAACCCGATTCAAAATTTGGAGAAGTTGTGATCATACATGTATGGGTAAGAATGGGGAAGCAAAGAATGCTCTGACATGTTTAGTACAATTGCTGAGATCTAGAATTAGCCATTGAAAAATACAGGTACTTGCACCTTGACTTATGGTCAGTTGCTTAGCAACCACTCCAAATTACGACGGACGGAAAAAAAGGGGGGGCACTTATAACCAGGATCTGAAGTTACAGAGGTTAGACCCTCTCCCCCATGATCATGTGATGCCTTTTGTCCAGCAACACAGCCACATGTACATCCATTTACAGTATCCCCTAGTCATGTGACCCCATTTTACAACAGTTTGCCCAAAAAACCCAGCACTTACTTCTAGTTTTCAGCAAAACCACACTATAGCAAATACTGGGTTTGCTTAATGACCATGGTGTACATTATATGACCATTTGGTGGTCGTATAATAAGATGACCCATTTTACGATTGTTACGATTAATGGGCAGGATCCATTATGAACTTAAATCAAGGACTAGTCATAGTGTTCCAATTTGTTGCTACCTGCTCATCAGTCATGTTGTCTCCCAGTTTGCACTTTTCTGTTCCTCCAATTATCTGCCTCCAGCCAGATTTGCAGTGGCTCAGTGGCTAAGACGCTGAGCTTTTTGATCAGAAAGGTCGGCAGTTCAGCAGTTCGAATCCCTAGTGCCATGTAATGGAGTGAGCTCCCATTACTTGTCCCAGCTTCTGCCAACCTAGCAGTTTGAAAGCATGTAAATAATGCAAGTAGAAAAATAGGGACCATCTTTGGTGGGAAGGTAACAGCATTCTGTGCACCTTCATCGTTGAGTCATGCCAGCCACATGAACATGGAGACATCTTCGGATAATGCTGGCTCTTCGGCTTTGAAACGGAGATGAGCACCGCTTCACACATGGGCGAGGGGAACCTTTACCCAGAATCACTTATCATTTCATGTTCAAGTGAGCATCAATATTTCCTGCTCATCCCATTCATAACTTCCCTAGTCCAGCCTTTTTATTTCTGTATACCTTTGGGAGTAACAGGTTTTCAAATCCCAGAATTCTCAAAGAAGGCTGAAGCTTTCTGGATTTTGAGTCCATCGATTGGAAGAGGGAAAGGTTTGCTGAAGCTGCAAACCTCTTTCTTACTCATGGGTGCTGCAAATCTTATCTATTCTTTCTCTTTGAGCTGCCAAAAGATAGACACTTGGAAAATGAATTGCTTGCCAGTGTACAGAACATAATGCAAATGCCTCCTTATTCTCAGAAGAATGAAATAACAACAGCGTCAGCCTGGCCAATAGATGTGCAATGATAAATTTGCAATTCATGTGTTAGAAAAGTGCTTTTCAAAACTGATTTAGAACTGGGGAGGCAAATGTAGGATGAGGCTCCTGACAAGTTAATTAACCAAGAGCACAGGATGTGGACAGCCCCATCTCTTACTAGCATCTTCCATAAACCAAGAGTGAGGTCATGGACTTTCCATCTTCCCTTCTCTTTGGAAAATTCTCAACCCACAAATTGTCACCTTCACTTGTGCTGTATTAATGAATTTAGTTTGTGCCAGCACAAAGATCATACATATGCTGCATGTCAGAGGGTAGCATGCTAATAGGACTCACAGTCGAGTCATGTCCAACTAGGTTTTCTCCCCACAACCACAGACAATTAATAAACTGAGTACATTGGATGAGCAAATCTTTGCCCTTCTTATCTACATTTATTTGGAGTATCCAACCTTGGCCATTTTAAGATCTATGGATTTCCTGACTGGGGAATTCTGGGAATCGAAATCCACAAGTCCTAAAGTTGCCTACATGGGAAATCCCTCTTCTAGATGAAGAAATGAACTGAACATCTCCCCAAAATACCCAGACAGACATTATCCATTCAATTGTGTCTGACTCAGTGGTGGGATTCATTTTTTTTTTACTACGGGTTCTGTGGGCATGGCTTGGTGGGGGTGTCATTTGACTGAGTGGGTGTGGTCAACTCAACATCACTCATGGCCATGCCCACTCAACCACATATCCCCACTAAGCCACGACCACAGAATCTGCTAGGAAAAAAAAATTGAATTTCTACTTCCCTATTTTCTGCCCAAGCCTGGCCTAATCTGTCAAAGGCTTCTTCCTGCATGCCACCCACTCTCCCTTCACCAGTTCCGTTTCTTCTCCTTCAGAGGCCCTGGCCCTAGCCCAGCTTCTTCCCCAATGACCGCCTCTTTCTTTAGGCTTACCTTCCTCCCGTGGCGGCTGTCCAGACTCCGGAAGGCAAGTTCTCTTTTTCGGTGTGACTGCGAGAAGCCTCCCAGCATCTGCATCTTTGCCAGCCACTTCCCAGCAGCTGCGGCTGACTGGAGGCTGCAGATAACTACCGGAGACCTCAAACGCATCAAAAAAGCTGCTGCCGTTGCCATCCTGTCCTTTGTGCCAGCCATGCATGTACACCCCATTGCCTGCTGCGGTGGAGGGATTTGGCCGGGTGGCGACTGGGCAACCAGGTGGGAGCGGGGCCAGCCAGAAGTCACTACAAGTTCGGCGAACCAGATCAAATTTCCCCTACCGGTTAAACCGAACCAGTACGAACCAGTTGAATATCACTTCTGATCTGACTTTTGACTATTCTATAGGCCAGGTTTCTCCACATCTTCTAATCTTGCCCTATGTCTTTGAGATGTTTTATGCTCTGGCTGGCGTCTAGCCACTGTATTCTTTGATGGCCTTTGATGTTTTCCTTTTACCGACAATTCTTCTAAATATAACTGCATTGTCCAGTAAATCCCCTCATGACATGGCCAAAGGAAGTGAGACACAGTTTCATGATTTTGCTAGACTGACATAATACACAGTAGCTTCATACAAGTAATCCTCAACTTACAGCTGTAACGTTTCTTGGTTTTTTCATCTTGCAATCCCTTGAGGGGTAAAAAGTTTAGTTAACTGTTATTTTAAAAACAGTTATGGAAAGAATGGTCCTTAATACAGCTCTCACATGGTTTCAACATCCATGTAAATGCTTAATATTCTGATGTGAAACCAGTGGGAAATAAATACACAGTTGGATCACTAGAATTTAAAAAGAACCCTTGTTGGGTCTAATGGCAACGTGAATGTCTTCTCTCCTTTTTTTTTGCTATTACTCCTGCTGTTTGACAAGATGATTTCATTTTCTCACCCGTGGTGCTGTATGACACCTGCATGGTGACAGGTTGCTTGGAGTTTTCAGAATTTCTGCCTAATTGACTAATGAAGCCACCTGTAATTCAGGGGTTGTTAAGTGAAATGTCTTCTTGCTCTGATGGTGCAAGTAGGGCTTACGATTCTAGAGATACAATCTGAAGTGCAAAGGTGAGAAAATATTTCAAAAGCCATAATGCTCATTCTGCGCTTGCTAATTTCAAATCTTGAATTTCTTTAAGTAACATTTCCAGGTAAATAGAGTTTGGAAGTGGACTGTTGGCTGTTAATTAAGGAGATGGCTTTTAGCCTTGACCTGTCTATGGAGGTTTACAACACAGTCCTTTTAGCAGTGCCAAGTAAGTGCCACACCCATTAGCACTGTTCAGGTGACTCTTGGGGCACAGATAAATCTCCAAGTGACTTCAATGACTCTCAGAAAGAGTGATAATGATCAGATAACTGCAAAGAATATAAATCCTTCCATTCTCCACCATTCAGTCAGAACTGAAGAAGCTTCTTGCAACCTTCAAGGTCCCTTCCAACTCTGCTATTCAGTTATTCTGTTGCTCTATTGATTCTTCCACCAAGTCAGAAGCAAAATGTCTTCAAGCAAAAACAAAGAAAGTCCTTTTGACAAAACACCTGTGAGATTTTAAAACATCCAAAATTTGTACTCACTAATTCGACAGACAATTCTGATATACAAACAGAGAAGGTTTACTGAATTGTGTTTGCAAAGGCAGGCCTCCACATCCCTTCCCAAGATCGTGAAGCACACTTTTCAAGTTTCACACAAAGCATTTATACATTTCCATAATATACGTGTGTGAGGCCTGCAGTCGTCTTTTCTTTTGGATCTTTGGCCTGGCGCACTTTCTATTATTCTAACAAGCATTTTCTATTGTGGGAAAATGGGAGAGGGGATTGTATGGAGTTAGATGCTATGTAGCCAGAACAAGGTTCTTTCTAGAAAGCCAAGGTCATCCTTTGTTTTTGCACCTCTGCACCTGACTGGAACTGGATGGGCGGAATTGCTAGCATGGCAGTGGGAGATTGGACCATGTGATGGACTTGTGGGTGTGAGGGCAAGATCTTGAACTTTCAACTGTGGGGGGAAAACCGGGAAGCTTTCAGCTTCCCGGTTTTCCCAGATGTGCCAACCTGGCTCTCTTAATAAATTGGAATTTTGAGCAATACTTTGCCTTGGACTCTGATTTAATTTTGGATGCTATTTAGAACCCTGACATCGTGTTCCATACAATATACATCACGCCTAAGTTCCCTTACATTCTGTGTTGATGACAAACGTGATTACGCCTGCCTAGTTACAACAGGATCTACCTTATCTTGTCTTTTACAATTTGTCTGGAGCGTGGGCTTACTTTCTTGAACATTCAGATCGCACTGACACACAATGACTAGCTCTTTATCATTTGTGGTTTTTATTTGGCCTTGCTACTGAGGCTTGCAGTAAGAATCATTGACTTAAAGTATTTTATAATTCTTCTGGTACATTTTATGAAAGAATAACTTTCCATCCACTCTCAAGCACCTTTGGGTTTAGCCTCGATCAACGCGGTGATTTTTTTTTAGGTCAACTATTGATAATATTGCTGTTGATAACTTATGTTGTTATTAGGAACTCAAATAATATCGGTGTGCACAGCCAGTGTTTCGAAGAATGTGTGAAGCTATCCAAATATTGGTGTGAGCCCTACCGTATCTCAGAAAAGTTATCAGTGAATTGGAATTTTTAATGTGACAGAAGTGGGAAATTATTAAATTTCTTGTGCAAAGCAGTTGCAATTTGCCTTAGCAAGGAACTTTGCAGATAGCCTCCTTTAACACATCTGGTAACTAGCTTTTTATAGGAGGGAGTGCAATTTGCTTCCTAAAGCAATTTCAAAAATGTGCTTCGCTTTCATGATGCATCAGGCAAAGCAGCCCTTCAAAGCTACTTTAGGAAGCCTTGTGTACAACCCTATGACATGGATGGAGAGGAAGCATAATTGTCTTGAATTAATTACATTTTAATTCATTTTAAATTACAGTCAAATTCCATGTTTGCCCTCCCCTGATGTCTTTTGAAGGGCACACAATCCCTGATTGTGCTTCTAGGACAAGTGTCACTGATTTAATACAGACTGCACCAAGAGGTGGGATCAGCCATTCTTAAAATGTTCTTATACTCACCCTCTAAATCGAGGCAGTTTAGGACAGGGGTGAAATCTACTTATCTTCGCTACCGGTTCGCAAACGTCAGGGGTGGATTCTGGCAGAGACTACTGCCAATTTGCTCAGGGACGCGCCATGCGTGGGCATCTGCACTACAACTAAAATTGCTCTGTGCATGCGCAGAAGCAAAAAACAAGATGGCGTTGCCTATGGTGTCACTGGGAGAACCGGTTCGGGGCCGTGGCAGCCTTGGGTCGCTGCCGGTTCCAGCAACCCAGAGTGCCAAGCTACTACGTGTTCGTCCAAACTGGTCCGAATCAGTAGGAACGCAGCACTGGCGCATGTGCATAGCATCAAAAATGGACATGATGACATCTAGGCTGGTGGGTGGAGCCTGCTACCAGGAGTGCCTGCAAAGGTAAGTAGAACAGCGGGGGGGGGGGAATCTGCTGTGCCACACAATTTAGATTAGCTAGAAAGCAGGAAATCCGACTTTCTAGCTAATATAAATTGCATGTCACAGCTGATCACTGGAAATACAGGTTTGCCCGAACCAGTAGCATTTTTTTTACTACCAGTTGGGGTGAAACGGTAGCTTTTTTTTTTTTACTACTGGTTGAGGCAAACCAGTCCAAACCAGTAGCATTTCACCCCTGGTTCAGTTAGGCAGTTAGATGGACCAACTGAATGGGCCAGCCTGCTCCATCTGTTTCTGGATTCACAAAACATATGTGGTGGATGCCATCCCAGGACATACATAAATCAGAGAAGCCATGTGAAAGAATGGGTGTGTTTCAATCATGAAGCATACATTCTCACTGGCTTGAAGGACCCACCAAAAGAATATCAAAATGAGAAAACCTTACGAAATTAAGGAACATTTTGTTTGCTTCCAGGCCATGCATAATAAAGTGGCGGTTCAAATCTAAGGGATATTGCAAAATCCTTTTAACTCACTCCTTAATTTGAGAAAACAAAGGCAAGGCAGGATAAAATTCCAGAATAAGATTCCAAACTTAATCCCATTTGGGTCAAGCTGACATGTGTTGTTTCTATGTATAACATTTGTTAGATTTCTAACAAAGGTAAATATTTTCCTGTCCAGTCATATATGATTCTAGGTCCTCTTTTCCATTTCTTGGCTGAGGAAGCCAGCATTGTTTGAAAATAATTTCTGGGGTCATGTGGGCAGCGTGGCTATACATCAAAGGTGCACAGAATATTGTTACCTTCCCACCAAAGTGGTACCTATTAATCTACTTGCATCTACTTGCATTTGTATGCTTTTGAACTGCTAGATAGGCAGGAAGTGGGCAAGAATGGGAGTCCATCCCTTTGTCTGGCACTCTGGTCTCAAACCTGAGATGTCAGCTCCTCAGCTAACAAGTGCAGCATCTTTCTCTGTTGACCTATTGCACCCCCTTTGTTGGATTTAGATCCCCCTTTTTTAACCCAGTAATTTAGTACATTCTTCATCATGCTAACGATCTTCAACAAGTCTACAAAACAAATTAGACTGAGAAAAAATGATTGGCCCAAATCATCCAATCAATATCCATGGATGAACAGGGATTTGAACCTGGGTCTCCTGAGTCCCTGATCAATATCTTAAACGATAAATTCTCCAGGCGTCATTCTGGGATGTTGGAATTCAGCTCTTTCATCTTGCTCTTTGCACAGCATGCTGCTTATTCCTGCAGCTTGCTGTTGATTCCTCTTTCAATTAAGCTAGTGCAAAGCTATCAGAACTTGAATACATCCATCCAAATGGCCAGTTGATGCCAAAAAACCCCACCCCACCCCCACACAACTAGTCTTTCATGTCTTTTTCCCCCCTGAAAATTCAATTGTTGCAGCTCAGATCTGGTTCATCCTACACCAGGGACCAGGGTAATGAGCAGATAAGGTTTCAAGCTATGATTGGGAAGATTCAGATCTTCAAGCACCTAGAAGCAAACAAAGTTATAACCAGAAGCTAACATGGGTTTGTCAAAAACAAATCAAGCCAAAAAGTAAATCTTATTTCATTCTTTGACAAAGTGACTAAATTAGTGGACCAGTGAAATGCTGTGGTGATAGTATACACTTGGGTTTCAGTAAGGCATTTGACAACATGGACCACAACCTACTTTTGGGTAAGCTAGAAAAATATGGGATAGACAGCATCAGCCCCAAATGGATTGGTAACTGGCTGACAAACCACACTGAATGGAATTACATCTACATAGAGGGAAGTAAGTCTCCTGCTTGAGCAGGGGGGTGAAGTAGAAGACCATCAAGTCTAACTCCTATTCTGTTCTGTTCCAGAAGCATGTTTATACTCCCCCACACATATTCATTGGATAACTCTGAGTCAGTTGCTAGCTCTTAGACCATCCTCATAAAATAGATGCTCTAGGAGGAGAGGTGACTTGGAACATGTAATACTGTGTAGGCTGCTGTTGGCTTTTGGGATATGAATATGTTGTTGTTAGCTGCGAGGTCATGTCTGATCCACCGTGACCCCATGGACAACGTTCCTCCAGGCCTTCCTGTCCTCTATCTTCCTCTGTAGTCCATTTAAGCTCACGCCTACTGCTTCAGTGACTCCATCCAGCCACCTCATTCTCTGTCATCCCCTTCTTCTTTTGCCCTCAATCTTTCCCAGTGTTAGGCTCTTCTCCTGTGAGTCCTTCCTTCTCATTAGATGACCAAAGTTTTTGAGTTTCCTTTTCAGGATCTGGCCTTCTAAAGAGCAGTCAGGGTGATCTCTAGGCCTGACCAGTTTGATCACCTTGTAGTCCAAGGGATATGAATATAACATACCCAAAAGCTTTGATGCAGGTAGAGGGGATTATTAGGAAAAGAGTCATTTCCCAAAATTATTTAGGTTTGTGTCATCCTCCTTCTCCTTGAGCTGCCCATATAACTTTCATTTCAACATCCAGCAAAAGAAAAAAAAAACTTTTTGGGGACCTGGGTTGACACCACTGAAGAGAAAGTAATCATAAGCTTTCAGAACAAAACATGGAAGTTAAGAAGTCAACTCAATGGTAGCTATCCTTTCCCTCCCATATTGCATTTTGACAGGAGTCTTGCTTCTCTCTCCAATTGTCAAATGCACTATTTGACAATTGCTATTTACTCGACCTTCCAGGACAATCTATTTGGATAGGGCTGCTTGATAAAAGCCCCTTTCAGGGAACCAGCTGTGCTGAAATAGTTCAGGTGGAAAGGACTGGAGGTGCAATCTGTTCAGGCCACGTTTGCAAGAAGGTGTACGCTGTGCAGAATTGAATGGAAGAGGCCCAGCACGGCCTCTCTGTTTACTGCAAGCAGAAAAGAAGCCTTGAATATCAATTGTATCTGCAGACACACACCGGCAAAAATCTGGGGTTGCCTTTAAACTCAAGTACATAAAGTCTTTATTAAATAAGGTACATGTCAGTGTTTTAACAGCTGCCCTTAAGCCTGCATTAGGCTTTTTTTTTAAAAAAAAAAAGTTTGTTTGATCTCCTCAAATCTTTTTTTTTTAATGCAGTTGCCTCTACTGGGACACAATATGCATACCTAATACGCATCTGGTCCAGGTAAGTTCCTACCCTGTTCAAAAGATACTTTTTTATATAGGAATATGCAAATGTGGAATATAAAGTACTCAGTGAAATGTGCTTTCTAGAATGTCAATTACCAATTGCGTGCTGTTATGGCAGAACAATCTTCATAAATATAGAATGTGCCTCATATAAAATATCATTTAGCAGCAACCATTATTCTTTTTTTCCACCAATATTAAGATCGTATATTATCAAACAGAGGAGAGGAAATAAAGATGTTTCTCTAATTGAACGCATGTTTAATAATCGCAACAAAAAGCGGCCCGTTTCTGCAAAAAATTGCTGACAAATGTCCAATGCCACACTGTGTTCAGACTGTAGCGCAGTGTTTCCACAGCTACTTTAGTTTCGGTTGAACTAGGTAGAGTTAAGGAGGAGCGTGAACCTTATGATTCTAAATGTTCTAATTCCCAGGCTCCTAGTAAACCAAGGATAAGCAACTATTCTGGGGCCTAGTATAATGGGAGCATGTTGAGAAGTAGTTCTTATTCACCCTGTTTCCCTGAAAATAAGACCTCCCCAGATAATAAGCCCAATGGGGCTTTTGAGCACATGCGCTAAAATAAGTCCTCCCTGAAAATATTGTAACATAGCAGCAACCATGAGGTGACCACGCTTGCCACCTCCTGCACCTCAAAAATAATAAGACTTCCCCGAAAATAAGGCCAAGTGTTTATTTCAGGGGTCAAAAGAAAATAAGATCCTGTCTTATTTTTGGGGAAACACGGTAGCAGTTGACAATCCACAAAATATCCATTAATCAGTGAGATACACTAACCTACTCTCTGGAATACATCTCCATAATGTTTCTCAATCTTTTCTTCACCACAGACTTCCTTTAAATACCTTTTGTGGCCATGGACTATTGTCATGGACCTCCAAGACCTAACCCAAGACTCAAATCATAACATTTCTTCCAGCCTTTGCAGACTCCCTTTGACCACATATGGCCTTCTAGGAGTCTGTGGAGCACAGGTTGAGAACCACTGTCCTAACTCATCCAGATTATATTAGATGTGGCAAAGAATTACTATGGTGGTCTAGTACACAGAGTGGACATATGTTGGTCCATAAAGACATTGTGTGAGAATACAACTGTGTGTGTTTAGGTGTGTATATTCAGCGGTGGGATTCAAATAATTGAAAAACCTGTTCTCTGCCCTAATGACCAGTTGGGTAGGCATGGGTCAGTGGTCATGCAACTGGGTGGGCATAGCCAACTCAACATCACTCATATTGATGGGTGCTTTGCTTTAGCTGTTACAATGTAATAAGGGTTAACCGGAGAGGCAGTTTCTGTAAGATTAGGCTAGAAACAACAGCAGAATGTTTCCTCCCTGCCTTCCTTACAGGATTAGCCCTGTAAAGTGGGAAAAAAAACAAAAGGAGATTTGTTGGAACAGCCGGTTCTCCAAACTGCTTAGAAAGTTAACAACTGGTTTTCCCGAATAGGCTGGCTGAATCCCACCACTGTGTATATTCAACCACAAGGACAATTTGTGGAAAAGAGAAATCTAGAAAAATAGATTTCTTTCTTGGCATAGAGAAGCTTCTTTCTTGGTCATTCAGAGTGATGCCTCCTGCAGAACAAATTACATCACTGGTAGACAATTTAGCCCGTTCGCTGAATATCAGAACTTCTCTCTAGTCTGCGCAAACCCCATTTCATTCATATTATTCAATCAATGTCTAACTTTCCTCTTTTATTAGCCCCTTTTAAATAATTTTGCTTTTTAAAAAATATTGAAAATATTCAATCATGAATATTTCATCCCATCATCCTCATTTTGGCTCTCTTACTAGATTATACCTCCATGCTCATTAGGCAAAATTAATGTAATTCCTAAATATAAATAAATGATTAGGGACTCAATCAACCTTTGATGTTTCATTAAGGGGTCACCCTCTGTGGCACATTTAGCATATGTGCTACATTACAGTCCATAATTCCAGTCTTCTACACCATTTTAAGTTTGGATCTGTTTGGAGTTCTCCCAAACTATTTGCAGAGAAAGCAAATAATAAAATGATACAAATAATAAAATGACGCTTGTATTTGTTGGTTTTAAGGCCGTCATGATAGAGAATGTTATTAGAAGATGCCTTGGTCCAAGAGATAGGAACAGTATGATTTCATTACCCTAAGTTATGCCTTCATTTTCTCAAAATACTTTATTCCAATGCAATTCCAAAACAAGCTTGTGTTAATGGTATGCTGCAGGCAATTCTATTCCTGAAATATGGTAAATGTCTAAAGGCCCTTAACTCTGTGATGGTTTGGAGGGTAAATGTCCCCATACAGGTATTATTTTGCTTCTTTCTCCAAGATAAATGACCTTCTTGCAACTTCTTAATGTGGAATATATCCTCAACAACCTTGGGGAATGAGAACATGAGAATTAAATAATAAGGGCAAAAACTATTTGAAGTTCAAATTACCAAGTTCATACAGGAATTATAGGGAAGTATGAAAATATATGGTGATCAGCTCTATTTAAATCCCATTTCTTTCTTTCTTTTTCCCTGCTTTCTTTCCAAACAATGGGCCCATTGCTGTTAATGATCCACTTGGCAAATGAAAAAGTAATCAAAGTACTTTTGCTAAATATCTTAGATTTATTTTGATCTTATTCCAGCAGATGGGTGTGTTTTGAATGGATCCCATGATGCACAAGAATCTTACTGGAGCTATCTAACGCCTGTTCATATATGCTACATATTGGGTTTTGCCATATGTTTGGAGTTCTTGATTAGCCTTTATTTCTCTGACAAGTGAGGAGAATAATGATTGATGATGATGATGATGATGATGATGATGATGATGATGATGATGATGATGATGATATGTATTTATGTCCAATTCTTGGCAAATTGATGGCCCAGATCTCTCCACATCTTCCAATCTTGCACTACTTCTTAGAGTTCTATGTTCTGGCTGATGTCAGTTTTTATGGTCTCCACCTACTGTGTTCTATGATAGTCTGGAGCAACATAGGTGGATCTTATTTCCTTCTTACGATGGCTTAATACTTATGGTGGAGAAAATGGGGCATGATAATATTCTGGAACTCTTGTTATGTTTATCCAACATATATGGTTTAACTGGACAGCATTGATAAGAATGGAGCCATTTCAGGTTAATTTTCTCTGATTCCTTTGGGGGGATGTGCATGCAATCAAATCATTTGGCTTGCAATAAATGTGTTCTTAAAATAAGGCCTGTTTCTTACCCTTCCACTATTAAGCAGCTATCAGGGACAAATTAATCACATATAACATGGCACAATCACTTCTCACCACCATAATTTTGATCGGTGACAAATATATCTGATTCTTTGTGTAACATGAACATAGAACAGCTTTGATTTAATGCAAATCATTGATTTAGATGATCAATGTGATTATCTGAAACGTCCCAAAATTGAATTGATTCCATTTTATAAATAACTAGCTGAATACTCGTGCTCCTCTACAACATGATGTGATCGAGCTTGATAAATCAATACAGCTTGAAAATTAATGAATAATTATGATCGGCCTCTCCTCTCCCCTTCTCTCCCTCAGGCTTGCCCCACAGAATCCTCCCCTATCCTATCCCCTTCTCTCCCTCTGCCTTGCCCCACAGAAACCTCTCCTATCTTATCCCCTTCTCTCCTTCAGGCTCCTCGCCAAAGTCCAAGCCAGCAGGCCAGTTGAATCATGCACTGGCCGCACCCACGTGGCAGTTGGAACAGAGTTGCTTTCAGTTTGGGGGGGGAGTAGAATGTCTAACTCCTTAGCATCAGGGCATGTTAATAATAATATAAGAAATACTAATGATATGATGGCCATTTCAAAAAATCTTTTCTAAGCGAGGACCTAGAAGCCAACATACATGCCACATTTAAAATGTGTAGGCTTTATGGTTCTGGAGATTTTGTGATGCAGCATGAGTGGTTTTCACTTTTATAAATATAGATTTAATTGGGGTGGGGTGGGGTGAGATTTTATAAATTTAAGTTTTAGTTTGATTCCCTGTTTCAGTTCAGGAAGTTTTGATAATAGATAAAATAGGAAGAAGTTACATTTTTGTTCCTTGTCTCAGACAGAAATTTGATCTTTTTTGCATGTTCAGCTGACCTTCATCAGATTTTATCCAGTCTTGGGGCTTTAAGTGGAACATTTAGTCTTCCTTCTTGCCATCTGTTAGTTGGTATATGCAGGAAACAAGACAGACAATTCATAATTTCTTTGTGGAGCACACTTTTATCCTTCTTGGGATTTTGCTTCAATAGAATAAAATGGAATAATAGAGTTGGAAGGTACCTTAGAGGTCTTCTAGTCCAACCCCCTGCTTAGGCAGGAAACCCTACACCACTTCAGACAAATGGATATCCAACATCTTCTTAAAAACATCCAGTCTTGGAGCATTCACAACTTCTGGAGGTAAGTTGTTCCACTGATTAATTGTTCTAACTGTCAGGAAATTTCTCCTTAGTTCTGAGTTGCCTCTCTCCTTGATTAGTTTCCACCCATTGCTCCTTGTCCTGCCCTCAGGTACTTTGGAGAATAGCTTGACTGCCTCATCTTTATGGCAACTCCAGAGATATTGGAACACTGCTATCATGTCTCCCCTAGTCCTTCTTTCTATTAAACTAGACATACCCAGTTCCTGCAACCGTTCTTCATATGTTTTAGTCTCCAGTCCCCTAATCATATTTGTTGCTCTTCTCTGCACTCTTTCCAGAGTCTCCACATCCTTTTTACATTGTGGTGACCAAAACAGAATGCAGCATTCCAAGTGTGGCCTTACCAAGGCATTGTAAAGTGGAATTAACACTTCACGTGATCTTGATTCTATCCCTCTGTTGATGCAGCCTAGAACTGTGTTGGCTTAAGAATGGATCCCCCCCCCCCCCCCGAAAAAAAAGCAAAAGAACAAAATCTGTTTCATTGATACTATGACATTTTGACACTCCCAGAATTCAAGGCTAACTAGAAGATAATTTGGAATCTCCAGCTCCTTTTCCTGACAGATGGCCCTGATAAGATGCTACAGCACATAACGCCCACTGAGGTCTGGTGTTTTCTTCCTTAGCCAGATTCACTCACTGTCGTGCAGCACAAAATCTTGCCTTCTCTAAGATAGGATCCCAGGCCAAGAGCAACCCAAAATGACAACAGATATGACACATATTTGACAAGCATCACAGCATTCTTTAAAAAAAAAAAAAACAGAATGTCTCATTGGAATTCAATTAGAATATTTAGAAGCCATGTGTACTTCTTAGGGAGGCTTCCAATAGCCCATATATACTTACACGCTAGTTTACTCTCTTAGATAACGTTGCATTGAGTTGTTGTTGTTGTTGTTGTTGTTGTTGTTGTTGTTGTTGTTGTTGTTGTTGTTGTTATTATTATTATTATTATTATTATTATTATTATTATTATTATTATTATTATTATTAACTTGAAATGACAGCTGCCAGTTCTTTTGCTCCAAGTGGACTTGCAATGCATCAAGATCTTCCCAACAACCTACAATGTTGTAATGAGCAGAGTATATGTGTAAATCCAAGCAGGGTGGTCTTTTGTAATTAACAGATGGGAATTTTGCCAAGGTTCACATTTTCTACTATCCCAGACATTTTGGTTACAACACCTAATAGAACTGTTGTTGTTATTATTCCACTGTATTTGGATGGTTAACATCAGTGGTGGGATTCAAAAAATTTTTACTACCGGTTCTGTGGGCATGGCTTAGGCATGGCAGGGGAATGAGTGCAAAATCTACATTCCCTTCCCACACCAGGGTAAGGTTACTGCAAAATCCCCATTTCCTCCTGATCAGCTGGGACTCAGGAGGCAGAGAATAGATGGGGCCGGGGCCAGTCCGAGGTGGTATTTACCGGTTCTCCAAACTACTCAAAATTTCCGCTACCAGTTCTCCAGAACTGGTCAGAACCTGCTGAATACCATTTCTGATCAACATTCCTCAGTAGAAGAGGGGCATAACAAAATCTTTGTGTTTTACTTAGAACCGCAAGACACAGATAACCGCAGCAGTTGCCATAACCCTTGTAAAGGATTTCTCATTTTAGAGTTTCTTTTCAAAGGCTAGCAAACTAAAAAGAAAACAGCCATTAAATAAATGGTTCTCAGAAATTATATTCTTAAGAGCTGGAAGAGACCTTGGAGGTCTTCTCATCCAACCCACTGGTCAAGCAGCACGCCCTATATTATTCCAGACAAGTCCAACCTCTTCTTAAAAGAAGATGCATTCTTTAAAAAAAAAAAGGTTAATGCTCTGCCATTAATCCATGTGAAATCTCCCAGGGGTATCAAACTCAAGGTCTGTGGGCTGGATCCAGTCTGTGGGGGGCTTAAATTGGGCTTGTGGTGCTGGCCTGGAAATAGCAAAGGATTGGCCCATGGTGCCTCTGGTATCCAAAATGGGGGGGGGGGGGCTGTGTGCTTTTTGGCCTGGATAGCCTCCTGCATCACTTTGCTGGCCAAAACGAGGCATGGGAGGGCCTGTGTGCTTTTTCGCTGACAAAGGCACTGCAGGCCAGTCCTTTGCTATTTCCAGACTGCCCTGCGCGCCAGACTTAAGCACTCCGTGGGCCAGTCAGGAGGCCATCTGGGCTGTCTCCCCCTCCCCCAGTCAGCCTGCAAAAAACTACAATGCTGACCCAGGACTCGAAGAAATCCAGTTTGACATCCCTGATCTAAGCATGCCTGATAGGCTGTTTCATTTGCATTTCAAAGCGAATCAGTATTGTTTGCCCCACAAATGGAAATCATCATTAAGTTTTCAAAGGCTTTTGAATTCTTTTTTTTTTTAATAATTATTTTTTAAAAAAATTGAATAAAGACAAACAAAATCGAAGTGCGCTGGCTCTTCAGCTTTGTAACGGAGATGAGTACCACCACCTAGAGTCAGAAACGACTTGCACATATGTGTGAGGGGAACCTTTACCTTCACCTTAAGTGAGACACAGTTTGGGGTGGGGGTGGTTAAAGGCACTAGGTTAGAAATAGGAGTCCTTGAGTGCTAGTCCCACTTTAAGCCCAAAGTCTGTTAGGTGACCTTGAGCCAGCCCCTTTCTCTTGAATTCAGGAAGAAGGCAAGGGCAAAAACACTTCTGAAAATATTGCCAAAAAAAAAAAAAAAAAGATGCACAGATTTATCCAGGCAGTTGCTAGAAGTTGAGACTGACGCAAGGGCATTAAAGGGGGGAAAAAAGCATGCATTTAAATACCATTGTTGGGTGATCTGTTTTTTTTATGAATAAGTAGAACAATAGAATAACATTTGTAGTCCGCTTAACATCAAAGTGGATTTGGGTGGGGGGGGGAGTAGAAGACTCGAACTACGAATATAGCAACAGTATGTTCATTTGAAATGATGCAAATACATCCTAAATATATCACACAACTTTGATATTTTTTTTTTAAACTGTGTCAAAAAAATTCCTTTAGAAAGAAACCATGTATATGGATTCCTTTCCTTTCACTTCCTTTCCGGTCCCCCACCCCCCACCCCCCCTTTACGGGATATAAAAGGATTTGTCAGAAACTGTTGTGATTTCAATGAAGCAGAAAAACTGCAGTGCTATTCATTGAACTAGTTCAATGACCAAGTCACAGATATAGCTGAGCATTTTTCCATTGCTTTGCTACACACTGAAACTTTCTCCTCCCTTGTGCTTCAGTCTCTTTGTGTCACTTTTTCAGGCTGTTGCAGTTTTAAATTTGTTAAATAAAAAAAAAAGGAAAAAGAAGAAAAGGAAGAACCTGAGCTGAATTGTAAAGCGAGCCGTACAGCTGATCAAATCAAAGCTGCCCCTTCAGTTATGGATTGAAAGTAGGCTCCTTCCCTCGCTTTCTCTCTTTTTCATTCTATTTAAATTATGTCCTGAGATTAGACCTTCTAATAAAGATTTAGATTACAGCACATGGCCGGGCTTCCATCTGCACTACGCTATCTTCCCCCACACCCCACCCAATTAAAAAAATCTCCAGAAACAAATGGAAATATCTAACTTAATTAAGAATTAAACCCGCTCATAGAATTTGGAGCAAATTGGCAGCGTCCGTGTTTGAATGGGTTTAAGTAGGAAAGAATAATTTACATACTACTACTGTTCTTTCAAAAGTCTGGTTTATCCACTTGAAAAGTTTTGTTTCTAAGGTTTATAAGATGATGCTCTCTTGACCATTGGAGCTCACTCAGGACGCCATTAGTTAGGCCTATGCAAGGTCGCCTCAATCCATCCCAATGAGATGTTTTGTGCCATTTCGCTGATGCTATTTGCGGTGGCTCAGTGACTAAGTTGCTGAGTTTGTCAATCTGAAAGTTGGCAGTTCAGCAGTTCGAATCCCTAGTGCTGCCTAATGGAGTGAGCTCCCATTCCCTGTCCCAACTTTTGCCAACCTAGCAGTTCGAAAACATGTAAAATGCAAGTAGAAAAATAGGGACCACCTTTAGTGGGAAGGTAATAGTGTTCCCTGTGCCATTGGCATTTAGTCATGCTGGTCACATGAGCACAGAGACGTCTTCAGACAGTGCTGGCTATTTGGCTTTGAAGTGGAGATGAGCACCGCCCCCTAGAGTCGGGAAGACTAGCACATATGTGTGAGGGGAACCTTTATCTTTATTTGCCTTTTCAAGGCCTTTTCCATCAATCATGTGCCTCACTCTCATTGATCTAGCACATCAATAACCCACAGAAGCATCTAAGCAAATGCTACTCACACCTGAAGCCTCTTCTGCATTCCAGACAAGGCCAGAAGAGATAATATCTGAAACAATCCAAAACAAAATAATATAGGAGCTTTCCTTTGCTTCCCAAGAATGGAAAGTTGTCTGGCTTCAAGACTGCAATTCTTTAAGATACAGCTGTGAAGACAGAGTATAAAAGTTCTTCAGATAAATAGCAATCAGAGTCTGATCATGTCAAACAATCTCTTTGGGGGAAAAGCTCGATTCACAAACTATTTATAGGTGGTGGGTTGGTTCATTTATAGGCTACTCCAATCAACAGATCCTAAGCAGCGTACAACTCCCTAAACCTGCAATTTGGGGTTAAAAACCCAGAAGTAATCAGATTTTAAAATGAAAAGCATACATTGTCAATAAGCATATGAAAAATGGGGAATCAGTATTTTATGCAATACTTTGAAATCTGCATTTTACACAATTCCAATTAATTCAAAGTCCTGGAGGATTGCCACAACAATTATCCTCTCCTCTAAACACTGATTTTTTCTGAAAATCAGAAGCAGGGAGGACTTTGAATATGCTGATGTAAGAGAAGGAGTTGCAGAGCCTTGGGTTGGAGTTAAAAGAAGGATCAGCCTAAAATCCCTACATAGCCACAAGTGAACTAAATCCAAACTCCCTTGAATTCCACTGGCACTCACCTACATCCAGTCAGGGGCTAATTGTTTGTGAACAGAAGATTCCTTTATTCTGTAATCTTACATGATTAGCAATAAATCAGTATCATTGGAATGTGGAAACCTGATCTTTGCTGCCTGGCATTTATTGTCTCACTAGGATAATATCTTCTAACTCCCCCTTCTGCAGCTTGGTACCTACCACATGTGTTGGGAAATCTTATTTTAGAAACATTACCAATAATAGTAATTCTGGGAATTTGGGAACATATAGACCCGACAGATTAAAAAAGCATGTAGGTCACAGCTTAATTGAGGTCGTTGTTATTGTTGTTGTTAGTCCTACCCATTGTGACCCCATGGACAACATTCCTCCAGGCCTTCCTGTCCTCTACCATCCTCTGGAGTCCATTTAAGCTCACGCCTACTACAGCACCATAGTTCAAAGGCCTCCATCCTTTGGCGCTCAGACTTTATTATGGTCCAACATTCACAGCCATACATTGCAACTGGGAAAATCATAGCCTTGACTATACACACTTTTGTTGGCAGGGTGATGTCTCTGTGATTTAGTAATTTAGGTAGATCAGGGTAGAGAATCAAACACCGAACCTGTGAAATATGCCAGGGGACACAGTCTTAAAAGCAGTGTCTGGTGGTGGTGGGGAGATAAAATTGGATGGGATTCCTTTATCATTTCTACTAGAGCAAAGATATTAAGAACAATATCCCGACCACCATAATATGTGTCTCTTTTGATCGCAATCAAATCCGCTGTTTGTGAATGCTGTTTAAAGCTCTCTGCAGAGATTCGTAGGCAACATGCAAGTGCTGAATGCTTTGTAGTGGTCCAAACTAGGCTCTCCACAGTCCACAACGCTCAAGCAGTTCAAGAAAACTCAACCTGCCTTGATGAGTGACATGTATAGCTTTTTGAAGTGAAAACAGCAGTTGTCTTTGTCCTCCTCCAACATTGCTTCATCCAACAGGAATCAAAAGTGTTTAAAAACTAGTTGAAGTCTTAACAGTTGCCTTAACACCTGCATGGATCAAGCTTCAGAAATATTGGATAATCCCAGTGTGGTTATTTAGAGCTTTTCTTCCAGTTCCAATTGTTGTGTTATCTTCAGCGCAGACAGAGGTTCAAAAATCCTATTGAAAACTATTTGGGCCATCTGTAGTGTGGTGTGCTTCCTTTGGAGAATGAGTTGGAAACATTCATGGATGGATCGAGCTCCATGGGAGCCACATCAATATTCAACCTCAAAAGAACATTATTTGGGGGTGAAATGCTGCAGTAACAGCTGGGCAGGTAGGAAAGAAAATCCCCCAGCTGTGTAATGATAATGAAAATGTCATAGGAATATTACCATGGATCAAACTGAGATCAGAATGGAAATCAAAGAACATATTGATTTAGCTATAAAAAGAAATTTACTGCTTGGATTAATATTTGACCAACTTTGTTGGGGAAGCTAAATAGGATCAGGGATGCTTTGTTCTTGGATATCAGCTATCCACAAAATATCAGAATGATAGAAAAACAGAGTTAGAAGGGACCTTGGAGGTCTTCTAGTACGACCTCTTGCTCAGACAGGAAACTCTATACCATTCCAGACAAATGGCTATCCAATCTCTTCTTAAAAACCTCCAGTGTGGGAGCGCCCACAACTTCTGGAGGCAGGTGGTTCCACTGGTGAATTGTTCCATGAGGAAATTTCTCCTTAGTTCTAGGTCGCTTCTTTCCTTAATTCATTTCCATCCATTTCTTCTTGTCCTGCCTTCAGGTGGTTTTGGAGAATAAATTGATCCCCCTCTTCTTTGTCACAGCCTCTTATATGTTGGAAGACTGCTCTCAGGTCACCCCTAATCCATCTTTTTTATTAAACTAGACATACTAAATTCCAGCAACCCTTTCTATCTTTTAGCCTCTGCTCTCCTAATCATCTTTGTTGCTCTTCTCTGCACTCTTTCTCTTTACATCATAGTGATCAAAACCATATTCAGTATCAGAGTTATAGACCACATCAAACAAGGTGATGTCAAATAACTGATGAAGTGTTGCCAAGATAACATTCTTATCCATGTCCATGAAATCTCCTGGAATCAGACTCAATTTGCAAACTGTACTTTATGCATATCTAAGATAAAAATAGCTATAGGGGCCTATGTGTCTCATTCCCCTTGCTCTTCTTCATATTGTTTTTTGTGAAGTTATATCTGTGATCCCATGGACAATATTCCTCCAGGCCTTCCTGTCCCTCTACCATCCCCTGGAGTCCATTTAAGCTCATGCCGACTGCTTCAGTGACTCCATCCATCCACCTCATTGTCTGTCGTCCCTTTCTTCTTTTGCCCTCCATCTTTCCCAGCATGAGGCTCTTCTCCAGTGAGTCCTTCCTTCTCATTAGGTGGCCAAAGTCTTTGAGTTTCATCTTCAGGATCTGGCCTTCTAAAGAACAGTCAGGGTTGATCTCCTCTACGACTGACCAGTTTGATCACCTTGCAGTTCAAGGGTTATGAATATAACATGTCCAAAAGCTTTGATGCAGGTAGAGAGTATTATTAGGAAAAGAACCATTTCCCAAAATTCTTTAGGTTTCTGCCCTCCTCCTTCTCTTTGAGCTGCCCATATAACTTTCATTTCAACATCCACCAAAAGAAAAACTTTTTGGGGACCTGGGTTGACACCACAGAAGAGAAAGCAATCATAAGCTTTCGGGACAAAACATGGAAGTTAAGACGTTAACTCAATGGTAGCTATCCTTTCCCTCCCATATTGCATTTTGACAAGAGTCAATTCTTTGGCTCCCAGCCTTTCTTATGGTCCAACTTTCACAGCCATACATTGCAACTGGGAAAACCATAGCCTTGACTATACGCACTTTTATTGGCAGGGTGATATCTCTGCTTTTTAGGATGCTGTCTAGATTTGCTCTGCATGAGATGAAGCAATTTCACCATCTCACCATCATTATCCAAGAGTGTATGACAAAGAGAAATAACGTTTGTTTGCTTCTTTAAATGGCACACACACACACTCATTTGGTGAAAAATTCAAATAATTACACATGTTGTATATTTTAAATCTCTTTTAAGTCCTTTTTTCAATCTTAAAGAGGCTTATTTAACTTTTTGCAAAGCCTTAATTTTTATCTGCTTCAAATTTTTAGCAGGAATGAAACATATATCAACTCTGTTTATCCAGTACTCCTAAAGTACATTTTTAAAAAAATACATGAGATAAACCTATAACTGGCTTCAATTACCTAATATTCTTTCCAGGGCTATTCTAGGAAAGGAGACAGAAGAATGAATTCTTAAGTAATCCGAGCATTCCAATATGTAACCTTTATCTACTTTATTTTCAACCTCATTGCTTGGTAATGCAAGGGGGGACTTTTAAAACTGCACATGTTTCTAACATTATGCCATTGAATAAAATCCAGTGGAAAAAACTCACTTTACTGGAATGGTGGTGCAATAGTGACTAACAACAATAACAAGCAAGAAGAAATAACATGCCGTATAAACCTGGATATAGGATGTCATCCAAAGTTTATATATTGGAATACACGTAGTCCTCAACTTACAACAACTCATTTAGTGACTGAAAAAGAGTGATTTATGAACCATTTTTCACATTTATGACCTTGCAGCATCTCCATAGTCACGTGATTTACATTCAACTGCTTGACAACTGCAGTGTCCCCGGGTCACGTGCAGAGGGGGGTTCCTACCAGTTCAGACTGGTTCAGCCAAGTAGGTAGAAACTTGGGCTGCCACGCCCCTGAACCAGTTCTATCTTTGGCACCGCCATCTTCATTTTTGATTCTGCACATGCGCAGAACAATCTTCATGGCAAAAATTTATTTTTTCCCCTTTTCTAATGTTGTGCGCATGCACAGACCTTTTTAGGTGCAAATACTCACGCGCACGGCGCCCAATTTTTTTTTTTTGTGCCGAATCGGCAGTGATGCCAGCAGTAACCCACCCCGATCATGTGATCTCCTTTTGCAACCTTCTGAGAAGCAAAGTCAATGGGGAAGCCAGTTTCACTTAATATCCGTATTACTAATTTAACAAGTGCAGTGATTCACTTAGCAAATGTGGCAAGAAAACTCGTAGAATGAGGCAAAACCCGTGTAACACATTTCTCACAGCAACATAAATTGTGGGCTCAGTTGAGGTCATAACTACCTGTAGTTCTCAGTTAACAGATCTCTTGTTGTAATTTCACTCTAATTTTTCATCTCGCTGTAGAGAGATCCTTTTCCCTTACCTATAATCAGCTCGTCAAGACTGGCAGTGTGCCTGTGTGATGCGTGGCAGGGACACTTGATCTCCTCTCCCAAAACCCTACTGTAAATCAAGGTTACCAAGAACCGTGGTGCTGTAGTAGTTAGAATGCAGGAATCCAGGCTAACTCTCTGCCCACAGCCAGGAGTTCGATCCTGACCAGCTCAAGGCTGACTTAGCCTTCCAACCTTCCAAGGTTGAGAGCCCAGATTTTGGGGGGCAATATGCTGTCTCTGTGTACTGCTTAAAGAGTGCGGTAAAGCACTATGAAATGGTATCTAATAGCTATCGCTAGTGCTATTCTTCTAGGTCAGGGGGGGAGGTCAAACTTGATTTCATTGAAGGCAGCATCAGGGTTGTGTTTGACATTGGGGGGCCTGGGTGGGTGTGACCAGGGTGGATGTGGCCAGATCAACATCACTCATGTCGGAGGTGCCTGTGGTGGCCCAAGCACTCTGCCAGCAAAAATGGGCTCCCAACTCCGTTTTTGCTGTGACGACCCCCTGCCAGACCTTGTGAGCTCCATTTTAGATGTTAGAGGCACTGCAGGCTAGACCTTCATTGTTTCCAGGGCTGCCCTCAGGGCCAGATCTAAGCACCCCGTGGGCCGGATCCAGCCCTCAGGGCTTGAGTTTGACACCCCTGATCTCGGTCTTCTAGGATAGAAAGCATGGCACTTTTATCAAGTAGAACAGAAGACATGTTAATTGTAGCCATGGAGGAGCCTGAAGAACTTTGGGAGCACGGAAATACTTGGGTAGAGGATGTTGGATGATTTGCTTCCCCCACAATCTATCTATCTCTTCTCTCGGTTTCTGCTTCAAAAAACTTGGTACTTATTTGCTGTATTTAGTATGCAGTTCCAATCATAATCGACACTAAACTGCACACATATTAAATAGAGTAAATAGAGTAATCAGATTAAAAGCCAAATATGTAATTATTTTACTGATAAATCTTTTTGCCTTCCAAATGATGCCTCTGTGAGATTCATCTGCAAACCCAAGTAAAGAAGATTTTAAATATGTTTAATATAACCATACCCTTTTGGCCAGAGAAGGCCTAAATCAGGGAACCACAACCTGCGAGTGGAGGGCAGCCCAGTTGGTGCTCGCAGCCCAGTTGTAAGAGACATCCTTCTTTATCAACTCAAAGGTGGAAATAAGAGGAAAGAACATCTTACAAGACAGTGATCTGGTTCTTTTGTGAATTATTTGGCTGTTGTTATGACATGAAAGCATACAGCTAGCTCTTTCGCATAGCCGTTTTGGCAAATGCCAATGAAATTTTGACTGGTGACTTTACTTAACCCGAGCTGGTCATAACTGATGCTTTACCAAGAGAGGATGTTTGTGTACCATTTTCAAGATCTTTCCACTTCTAAGAGCAGTGACTGTTCTCAAGTTGGTGGAAAAGGAACCAGATGCAGTCATGATGGAAGCCTTTCCCTTTCTGCAGATAAAAGCTGGCAGCTTTTGGGGAGCCCTGTGATTTGTCTACTAGTCTCTGAAAGATTTTCTCTTTCTACTTTGCATCTCGAGGCAGTCACAATTAAGACAAAAGGAAGAGAAAATTGCTATCAGCAGCATGCAGATTAGTGGGTTTAAACCAGTGGTGGTGTTACTCTGATCATCAGGTGTAGGCTGGTTCTCCCCATCTTGGGAAGCCTTGCCCTCCAGCATCAGTCAATATTATATTTTACTTTTTAAACTTAGATAAGTTTCTATCCTCCGCCTGATTGGCTCATTACTTATGCTTCTATCTCTCTCCCTCTCTCTCTCTGTTTGTCTCCTCCTCCCTCCCTCATTATCTCTCTCTCCCATCTTCCCTCCCTCTCTCCCTCCTTTTCTCTCTCTCTCTCCTCCTTCTTCCCTCTCTCTCCCTGTCTCCTCTCTCATTATCTCTCTTTCCCCTCTTCCCTCCCTTTCTCCCTCCTTCTCTCTCTCTCCTCCTCCTCCTTCTCTCTCTCTCTCTCTCTCTGTCTCCTCCTCCTCCCTCCTTGTCTCTCTCTCCTCCTCCTCCCACCCTTCCTCCTCCTCCTCTTTCTCTCTTCCTTTCTCTTCAAGGGCAATCAAAGAAGGAGGACGTAGATATGACTATATGTGATGCTCAGGAAAATATCTTCCACTTTAAGTCTGGTAGTGTTTCTGACCCAAAATTTACCATTTTTGAAGTGCTGTTGTGGTGTTTCTCTATAACCGAGGTCTCCAGCTGGAGTGTTGATGTCTCAGGAAAAAGTCCCTTTGGCATTTATCAGGATCCCTGCCCCTACTTAATGTTTACTTCTACGTGTCATTATTTCCATTATGCATTACTATTGTCTCTGGATGCCAAAGGAATCCAGAAGATTTGTTAACAAAATAAAAACTTACAATCCAGAGTTATGCTTGGCAATGACCCCATTGCCTAGGAAGAAGGGCAAAGATAAGCCAGGATAAACAATTGTGCCTTATCTTACTCCGATAAATCAGTGCTCCTAGCTAACTCTTTCTTTTTATAGCAGTTAATTTGCGAATGGACCATGGTCCTGTCCAAGAGTCAAATGTGATTCTGAAGCACAAACTTCAGGGATCTTTGTTGTAAAGTCTTGCCTAGTTATTCCATCAATGATGGTTTCCATTACACTGCGGAGCTGGCAAATACACGGTAATTGATCTATTGTTTCAGAGGACAAGATTATCCTCTTTTTTTGCTCTGGACTCGGGACTCAGTGGCCAGAATCCAAAGCATGAATCATAATTAAATAATCCAGGGCCAACAGAGAACAGGGAGAAAAGGAAGAACGCCAAAACACAGCCAAAATGCAGTCCAGACATTAAGACAAAGAGCTCAATATCAACAATCAATATTCTAAAGATTGAACTGAAAGGTCAAATTCATTAGGATTTCCTGGAAATTTGGTATTGGGGGATGTCTGTGAAAAGAAGAACAAAAGACTAGAAGTTTTGTGTTACTCGTATAGTTTCTATCTATAATATTATGTTGAAGTACAGTTACATTCCAAGAAATGAAGAACATAAGAGATTGTTCGAGACTGGGATGAAGGAAGGATAGACCACTCAACCTCAACTTTCCCATTGCTATCTTACATTCACACTAGCAGTCTAAATTATGGTTTGGGGAAACCAGAAAAGGCAGGTTTTTCTAGCCACGAACTGGACATTTTGAGCTGACATGAAGAAAAATTGGGGCAACTTTGCAGTATCTTTGTTATCAAACTTTGATGGATTGATCTGGAAATGTTTTAAGAGCACAACGTGGGATTGAGACTCCCCACATATGAAACCAAATGGAAGAAAACCTTCTTAGCTGCCATAATCAGAAACAGGCTGACAAATATGCAGTAAAAATGACTGTTGGCCAAGAAGAAAGTCAGTTTCATTTGAAAATGCATGCTACCATTCTTATCTCATACAAAGAGTTTTTGTGCCAATGAACAACATATTTTACCTTAAATTTGTTTGTGCCGAAGGGAATGTTGTCTAAATGTGTCTATATGAGTTAAAAGGGAAAGGTGAGTGTGTGTTTTTAATTGATTGTTGCACTTTATGCCAATAAGAGAAAAATGTTTTGTCCTGAAAGAAAAATTCAGACTATGCAGCAATTTCTTTCACAAGGGAAGAAAAGATGTTTGGGTTTTAAAATCAAATAAACTTGCATAAAAACATAAAATCAGCCCTTATTTACATTAGATGTGATGTTTAGAAAAATGGTGGTAGAATGGACAAAGCCAGTGCTGGAACTGATTGAGAGGCACAAAATTTTAAATTTCAACACCTGCTACTATTTCTTTTATCTAAATAGCCTGAAGGCATTTGAAAATACCTTCCAAAAACAAATGAACTGTTTACATATAGCTTAATTTGGCATTAAATGTTCAAGGGCATGAGAAATATAATTCAGGTAACTGGTTTTTTAAAATTCTTTTTTGTAAATTCCAAATATGAATTCATTTAATCTGCACTCCCCATGTACTGCACGAATCAGAATTTAGAAATTCATCAATTTTTGTACTTTCTGAAAGTCTCAATGATGCTGTAGATTTTGAACAAAATAAATAAATTCAGAGATATAGCTTAGATGAGTGATCATATAAAGAAATGAGGAAAGGCTCTAAATAGGAACTACTACAGGTAGTAATTTTCTAGAAAACATCTAATTAAATGACCCAAAGGTGCTTTTTTCTGGAGGCAACTGGACTTTCTTGTTTTGTTTTTTTCCTTGAAGACATCTCACTTCTTATCCAAGAATCTTCTTCAGCTCTGACAGGATAGTGGGGAATGGAAGGATTTATATTCCTTGCAGACAGCTAATATAAATCCTTCCATTCCCCACTATCCTATCAGAGCTGAAGAAGCTTCTTGGAATGCGAAGCGAAAGTCCAGATTCCTCCAGAAAAAGCACCTTTGGGACAACCATGACCTGGATAACTGAGAATCTAATTATATGAACCAAGGTACTCATTACTTAGTTTGAAAACTCAGAATAATGGAGTTGGAAGGGACTTTGGAGGTCTTCTAGTCCAACTCTGAGTAGGAGACCCAATACCATTTCAGACAAGTGGTTGTCCATTCTCTTCTTAAAATCTCCAGTGATGAAGCACCCACAACTCCTTTTGGTAAACGCTCTGTGATTTTAAATATCTGATGAAAGATAAATCTATGCAGTGCCAAAGAATCCCTCTGTAATTTCCTCCAGGGTAATATTTATGTGACGTTTAAGTACTTAAACAGATACAGTTTGTTTTGTTTTGTCAACTGTTTATGAGCCTAGTCTTCTGGATCCATCAGTGTGGGTGGAGGGTTGGCAAGTGAGGTCAAATGCATCATTATGTTGTTACACAAATGATATAAATTATATATTGTTTGGAATGTATGTTATGACCCAGCTGGCACAAATTACATAATGTAATTGTGTCTGACACATGGGACGTCCTTGCGGCGCCTTCCAGATGCTGATGCCCAGATTCATTAAGAAATCATCTAAATTGGAAGGCCATATTGATTTGGCCTTTTGCCTTGCCTGACCCATCTGCCATCCTGTACAATTTGCATTTTATCTGGCACTGAGATATAGGTGAGAGACACCGAAAGGACTCCTCATCCTTTTTGGATGGATGAAACTCTTAGACTTGC
The DNA here is from genome assembly GCF_964273705.1 of Natrix helvetica. Classification (NCBI taxonomy): domain Eukaryota; kingdom Metazoa; phylum Chordata; class Lepidosauria; order Squamata; family Natricidae; genus Natrix; species Natrix helvetica. The sequence goes on from NC_138561.1 coordinate 12,191,250, forward strand.
AATGTTAGGTGTTCAAATTGAAGCGTCTTAAATATTATGGATTCAGAGAGAGCTGGCAGATTGTCCTTATTCACTAGGGAAAATGATTACAAGAAAGAATACGGATGAAAAAATATTTTTTCTGCAGATCTGCAGGAAAAGCAATTGCCACCAACCTGCCTTCCACTGAGGACCTGTATACTGCAAGAGTCAAAAAGAGGGCTGTGAAAATATTTACAGACCACTCTCATCCTGGACATAAATTGCTTCAACTTCTACCCTTAAAACGACAGTATAGAGCACTGCACACCAGAACAACTGGACACAAGAAGAGTTTTTCCCCGTATGCCATCACTCTGCTAAATAACTAATTCCCACAATACTGTCATATTATCTACTAAGACTGTATTACTATTCTTCTTCTCTTCCTTCCTAGTACCTATCTCTTCCCACTTATGACTATAGCCATGTAGCTTGTATCTTTACAATTTATATTGTTTCATTTGTTTCCTAGCATTATTTGATTGCTTATTAGTAACCTACGACTATCACTAAGTGTTGTATCTTATGATTCTTGATGAATGTATATTATTTTTCTTTATGTACACTGAGAGCATATGCACCAAAGATAAATGCCTTGTGTGTCCAATGACACTTGGTCAATAAAGAATTCTATTCTGTTCCATTCCATTCTATTAAAGAAAAATACAGTGTGTTCATATTAGTGGGAAAATATCTAATCTCCCAACTTTTTCTATATTTTCTGAATTGTCAACAATTCTGTCTTTTTTCATTATTTCTTCCTGGCCCTCACAACTCCTCAAAGACAACACCATGGGGTGGTTTAGATGGTTGATGCCTGAAGGTATGCTGATATTCTGGGAGGAGACAAGAATCAGAATTAATACACCCATAGAGGCACAGGCCTTTATGGAAAAAAATAAAGCCAACCTAGAAAAAACAGAAGATACCACAACGGTCACGCAGGACACGGGAGGGGCCGGAGCTCTGCCAACGGGGGGTGAAGGGGCAACACCAAGAAAGCTCAGATCACAAAAATGAATAAGAAAATCACAATGTTACAAACAGACCGAAAGTAAAAATGAATTTATAACTAGACTATATATTATAATTATACAAATTGATTGAAAATTACTCTTTCTAGAATTAAGATGCTGACTTTTTATGATTATGTATTAAGATTTGATATTTTGATGTAACCTAGGAGTTTGGAGGGAGGGGGCGTCTGCCGCATTGGCAACTGCCAAAATTTGTAATTCCACCTACCCCTTTTCCACATAAATGTTTTTAAAAAAACCAATAAAACTTTTTTGAAAAAAAAAAAAAAAAAAAGACAACACCATGGTTTCTAACGTTTTGGGTTTAAAGAATTTTACAAAACCTGCTGTGTTTGTCTGACTTCAACCCTCTTCTAATTGCCCCTAAACGTAATTCTATCTGTATTTTCATCCTGCAAAACATGGATTTTCTGCTACAGCTTTATAAAATAAAAATTATCCCAATTTATACATCTTTTAAAACACAACTGCCGGCATTTTTACTAAACTTTCAGTGCAGAAAGAACATCTTTCTTTCTTTTTTTTGGTTCCAGAACAGACAAAAGACAAGTGCAAACACGTTTCATTTTTATGACATTGAATTGTTCTGAAGTTCATTGGAATGCCCAATAGGATTTGCAATGGAAATCCTTTAAAACTTTAATTTACTTGCTTTTAAAAAGTTGTCCTGTACTGCTCCCGTTTCTTGCCTTTGCCGAAAAATATTCCCTGCAAGTTACTAGAATTGTTTTAGGAATCAACCTGTGTTGGGATGTTAACACAAATCAACTAACGAACCAGGATATTTTGTCTTCTTAATACTTAGACAGAGAAGCAAAGCAGTAACAGCAGTTGAAATTGTGAAGATCTGAGATAAACTAACTAACTAAAGAAGAGTTGAGCATTATTTGCCCAGCCTCTCATATTTTCTGAAATGGTTTTTCTGTTTCTTTGCTTGATTTGTAACTAAGCAGGAACTATCAAGATATTCTTATGCACAGCTGCAGTATAATGAGTATCTGGCTACCTTAAACTTAAAGCTTTACATTTTATTTTTTTTATTTTTTTGCAACTTTCCCAGGCATCAAAACCAATTTCACATTGACTAACTTCACAAAGAAAACTAACAAGAAAGCCTTTGAATTGTTTGTATCATTTGAAAGTTGAAGCCCGTGTGACTGAAATTCACAAGGCAGACTCTGTTGCCATCAGGACGTGTTTAGATTTGCCTAGCTTCCATTTTGATTAAAATGCCTTCCGACAGCTTCATACTATTAATTTCCAATCCGCCTACTCTACTTTCTTTCAATTCTTTTTTAAAAAAATAGCTCCCCCCCACCCCTCCGCACTCTTACAGTATAAATCACCTCCGTTTGCATTGCACCAGTTATACAAAGCCACAGATAGATGGACTGAATGGATGCTAATTTGCAAACATCTTCCTTCCATCTTGATTATCCATTCATTATTCATGGTGACTAAGTGGACTTTTAGATCAGTCTGGCTTTAAACTGGGGGACTAATAAAGATAAAAGATATGAAATTAAATGTTTTCTGAAGTCTTGAGGTTTTTTTCTAGAAATGCCTAACAGGGCCAGTTATTATGCAGTGATTTGGAGTGCCAGCTATCTCCTATTTAGAAAAGGTAATAGGGAATTGACTTTAACTGACTCACAGGGCAGAGAGATGTGTCTCATTTGCGGCATCAAGTATGACGTAAGAGTGATAGCCTTAAAAACTGTTGTGGCTCGCCAGCAGAGCTGGCACCAGATTCGGACAGTGAGTAGGTTGGGGAGGAACATGGGCCAGTCCTGGAGTCTGGGGAAGGATCTGATGAGGGCTCTGTGTCGGAGGCAGAGAAGGGGCCAGAGCCATGTGCCAGTTATCAGCTGCCTTCAGAGTCAGACATCAGTGAGGCAGATGAACAGTTGGAGCCTGTTCCCAGTGTGTGCATGTGCAGAGTTGCCAGATGAAGGGAACAGCTAAAGAACACAGGTTGACTTGAGAGTAAGGCCACAGGTAGATGATGAATGGCCCCTCCCAGAGGAAATAAAAGAGGAGTGAAAGGGGAGTTTGAAGGAGACAATTAGTTTCCTTAATTGGTTTGTGACTTCCAAGACTCCTTGCCAGTTTTGCAGATATTGGCCTGGCAGCTCTCCAAGCCAGATAAGGTCTGTAACTCTAAATCCTCCCTTGAAAGATTTTGTTGGATGTGAATGAGCAGAATTCACAGTAAATTAATAAAAGGTTTTTTTGTTGGGACAAGGAGTTTGCTTCATGCTCTTGGGAAGCCTAGGTCAGAACAAAAACATGGCTTGGTGAGGGAGGGGTGAAATGTTCCCTGTATGAACCTATTCAAACACCCACCTCCTTTTTTTTTAGCATCAAATACATCAGTCCAGAGTTCGCATTTGAGGCACAAATGTCCAGGTTCAAATAATCCTCCTTTGGATATGTTATGTGAAGATCTAGTTCTTTAGACAAGGCTGTGATGCTAGGAAGGAAAGAGAAGAGGAGGACAACCACCATCAGTATAGATAGACTCCATTTCAATGGAGATGGGGGCACCATTGGAAGAGCTGAAGGACCAGGTTAGAGACAGATCATTAGGGAGGAAATCTTTGTGGTCACCAAGAGTTGACTTGATTGCACTTCATCAATCAATCAATTTCATTTGGAAGCAAGGGTTCCCCTATCCATTTTCACATACCACTTGGATGACCTCTCTTTTTTGCAAGTTTAGATTGTTTAATTGTGGACCCATGCTAATAAGTACTCAGAATGTCAGTAGAAGACCTCACAGTCCACTCCAGGTCATGTAGAAGAGCAGGGTTTTTCAAACTATGTTCTGTGGGAATCTAGGTTTTTGAAAGAACTTGATGTTGACTGCATATAAGGAAAACTTATACAAAATGTTTTATAGATGGCACTTTGCACTGGCAAGGTTGGCTAGAATGTACAAAGATAGATCAGCCAAATGTTGGAAATGTAACCAAACATGGGTTCGTATTATCATATATGGTGGATATGTCCCCAAACTAAAAAATACTGGTCAAAAATACATATCTGGTTGGAAAAAATGACAAAGAAGCATACTGAACTGAGACCAGAGACATTTCTATTGGGCATCCTACCAGAAAAATACGACAAAAATACTATATATTTGATTCTACACATACTGACTGTGGCTAGGATTGTATTTGCGCAACAATAGAAGAGTGAGGAGATCCTGTTAAATGAGAGGGTGATTTAGAAAATAATGGAATTTGCAGAAATGCATAGATTAACGCTTATTATCAAGGATAGAGAAGTAACTGAATATTTTTTGACATGGGATCAGTGGTGAGATACGACCAGTACGCCCCGGTATGTACGTACCGATGCTTGCTTGGAGCATCAGGTACCGTTCCGGTACGGTGCTCCGGAGGGCCCGCCCGCCCGCCCACACTTCTTACTACTATTTGAGCCGATCGGAGCATTTGTACGGGGAGTGTACAGCGCCTGCACAACACTCCGCCAAGCAGCTGGAGCATCGCAGGCGGTAGGAATGTGCATGTGCTTGTGGTGGCCGCCTGGCCCCTTTGCACCGTACCAGTTGCACCGGGATCCAGAACCCACCACTGCATGGGATTTATTTTATCAATGGCTAGAGAACAGAAACAGAAGTTAGGAAGGAGGAGATATAAGAAGAGAAAATGTTACTCTGGAGGGAAGTACCTATGAATTCTCAAATAATTGTACCCAGTTCACACATAGTCTGACGGAGATGAAAAGTATTATAAATAAAATAAATAAAACATTAAAAAAAACAGAACTTGATGGTATTCCATGACAGGTGAAGAGCAAAAAACAAAACAAAACTTGAAGGCAAGGGCAAAGGTACCAATACCCCTGTCTCCTAAGAATCATCAAACCTTCATATTAACTATCATCAACATTGTGGCCAACATTTTAAATGTAAAATGCAGCAATTGTGCATCCAGGGGCTTTCCCACCTGACAATCCCTCCCTCCCACCCACCCAATGGCAGATAGTTCTCTTGTATTTCTTCAGGGGAAGATACGGTGGCTAAGGAGTTTGTGGGGAAGTCCCATTTTCCCTCCTCAGCCTTCCATTTAATTTTGGGAGGGAGGTACGAAACTCTTCCCATGGGGTTTTCCTCACAAACATTGTTTCTGTTCTAACCGTGTGAAAATCTTGGAGAGAGAATCTCCTTGCTTTACTAAATTCTCTCTTCGCATATTCGGTGGAGAATTTCCAAGGTCCATTTATATTGTACTTCACTCTGTTGATAAAATGCCAATTTCCTCTCTACTGCTGTTGTTCCCTGAGTAGGTCATTCAAACGCTGGTGAGCCCGTGTTTCCCTCGCCATGGTAGCCTAACCTTTCTTTGAGTGGGGCTGCACTTGTGGATCTCTCAGGAGTTCTCACAAAGCGGACCCATTTCAGACGCCTCTGGCAATCAGCTCTCCAAATATCTGTCTATCCATCCCTGTATCTGCACATGTGACTGTCTGCAAAAAAAATATGCTGAAGTAAAGAAATAATGCCATTTCATCTGAAAAAAAATTATGTTCTTTTGAAACAGGCCTGGAATGGTAATATGTATTTACACAGCATGTTACTTCATTGAACTGATTTTTTTTTAAATGCAATAGTCCTTCGATTTACACTGCTGGAAAATTGCCAATTAACATCATAATTGTAGGATTTACACACACACACACACACACACAGCATATATGGTTGAATACAAACAAACCCATATCTGCATATAGATGTATACAATTAATCGTAGTATATAGTTCTAGGCAGCATAAACAGAGGGATAGAATCAAGATCACGTGAAGTGTTAATACCAATTTATAATGCCTTGGTAAGGCCACACTTGGAATACTGCATTCAGTTTTGGTCACCATGATGTAAAAAAAGATGTGGAGACTCTAGAAAGAGTGCAGAGAAGAGCAACAAAGAGGATTGGGGGACTGGAGGCTAAAACATATGAAGAACGGTTGCAGGAACTGGGTGTGTCTAGTTTAATGAAAAGAAGGACCAGGGGAGACATGATAGCAGTGTTCTGATATCTCAGGGGTTGTCACAAAGAAGAGGGAGTCAAACTATTCTCCAAAGCACCTGAGGGTAGAACAAAAAGCAATGGGTGGAAACTAATCAAGGAGAGAAGCATCTAAGAACTAAGGAGAAATTCCCTGACAGTTAGAACAATTAATCAGTGGAACAATTTGCCTCCAGAAGTTGTGAATGCTCCAACACTGGAAGTTTTTAAGAAGATGTTGGATAGCCATGTGTCTGAAGTGGTGTAGGCTTTTCTGCCTAAGCAGGGGGTTGGACTAGAAGACCTCTAAGGTGCTTCCAACTCTGTTATTCTATTCTAATATAAAGATACCAGATCCAAGTAAACCCTTAGAATGAATTTCTCTTTCCTTCCAGAATGTAGTATCCCACCAATGTGTTTCTACAGAAGCTCCATGAATGTCTAAAATATTGTTGTCTCTGTTCATTTGTGTTCCTCTGTTTTTTCATCCGTGTGCATGCACGCGCCCATGTATTCTTAAAATGCAAGAGAGATTCATTATCCCAATGCTTGTAGAAGACTAGTGAGACATAATTTAAAGAAGAGCTTTGATTTAAAGAGAGAAAAAAATATACCTGTTGGTAATGACTTTCTCCAAAACTCCAGCTGTTCCCTGAGACACAATTCCCTATTTGCATATAAATAGAAACCTTGCCAACTTATACACAAGCACCCAGTTTCATTCTTACACAGAGAAATGTGCAAGCTCAGATCCCCTTAATCTAATTGATTCCTCTGCTATTTATGCTCTGCTATTGTCAGTAACATTCTTGCAATTGTATTTCACGAGGATTATTTCTTAAGAATACAAAGAGCCAGGCTTTGGACAAAGCAAGTTTCTCCTACTGGCAACTTATACAAATTTCCCTTATTTCTCATGGTGCAGCTAGTTACATGCACACACTGGCAGAGGATGGCGGACTTCCATTCAAAGCCTCAGATGCTCAGTGTTTGGATGGGGATAAAAACTAAACATGCAAGCCGTTTTCCTGATGGTCTCTTTCATTGTTCAAAACTTTGGGGCTATATGAAGTGAACAAGAAGTGAAAGGGAAGAAAATTGAAATGGTTGTTCAGATATGTGTCGTTGTTAGTTGCGAAGCCATGTCCGACCCATCATGACCCCATGGAAAACGTTCCTTCAGGCCTTCCTGTCCTCTACCATCCTCTGGAGTCCATCCTCATTCTCTGTCGTCCTCTTCTTCTTTTGCCCTCAATCTTTCCCAGCATTAGGCTCTTCTCCAGGGAGTCCTTCCTTCTCATTAGGTGGCCAAAGTATTTGAGTTTCACCTTCAGGATCTGGCTTTCTAAGGAGCAGTCTGGTTGATCTCCTCTAGGATTTACCGGTTTGATCTCCTTGCAGTCCAAGGGACTCGGAGGAATCTTCTCCAGCACCAGAGTTCAAAGGCCTCCATTCTTTGGCGCTCAGCCTTTTTTGTGGTCTAACTTTCCCAGCCATACTTTGCAACTGGAAAAACCATAGCCTTGACTATATGCACTTTTGTTGGCAGGGTGATGCCTCTGCTTTTTAGTATGCTGTCTAGATTTCCTATAGCTTTCCTCCCGGGGAGCAAGCGTCTCTTAATTTCTTGGCTGCAGTCCCCCTCTGCAGTGATCTTGGAACCCAGGAAAGTAAAATCTGTCATTACCTCCCATTTCTTCCCAATCAATGTGCTCTTTGTGCGATGGCCATTAGCGTGACAGAAGGAGTGTGTTGGCTAAGGTTGCGGGAGTAGCTGTTAGGTAAGGGCATGTGGGGTGCATGGGCTATGTATCTTTTCCCCCCACCCTGGCATCTCCTCATCTGGTGTTGTTTGCACCCCAGGAAATGGTGGGGACTGGCTGTGCATGCATTGAAATATTTTCAGGGAAGGCTTACTTTCGGGAAAGGGCTTATTTTAGCGCATGCGCTCAAAAGCCCATTTGGGCTTATTATCCAGGGAGATCTTATTTTGGGGGAAACAAGTAGCAGAATTCTCACGGAGACTTTCACAATTTCCTTGAAAGGGCACAAAATAATATAAATGTAAGACAAAACCTGCCAACTAAATATCATGACTTTTAGGACCTTCTCTATCTCTGAATTCATTGAGGCTAAGACTTCTTCATTCTCTTGATAATCCTCATATTTTACTAAAAGGAAAGGGCCAATTTCATGAGTAGTTAAGGTTTTTTAACTAGAAACTGGTAAAATATGAGTTCTAGTCTTACCTTAGGCTAGGTAACTTTGAGCCAGTCACTCTCTGTGCCCAACCTGCCTCACAGAATTCCTGATATGGAAAATAGGAGGAAGGAGAATTGATGGGATATCCATCTAATGATGGGATATCCATCTAATAAGTAAAAGGGCGATCACAGATAATTGTTTATAAAATAAGGATGGACTTACCTGATGTTCTGAAATTGCAATTTGTAAGATAAATTACTCTGCTTTCCCAGAGATACAAGTAGATTAACTATACACCCTAAAATAAACCTGGTCAGGATTTAATCTTCTCTTAATCCATAAAGAAATTTTATTCAGGCTTCGCTCAGTTTACACCTATACAGTCAATTTTGGTGTATTCTAGAGCTGTGAAGATTTTCAAAGGGGTGTTTGAATTTGACAAAGCTTTCCTTGAAACATCCTTTCAGAGCATTGAATCAAAATAGCATCTGGGATCAAAGCTTGTGATTTCACACACTTAGACTGGACGATAAAATACATCTGTAAGGTATGCAAAACAACCTTCTTTCCAGATTTAAGAGGCCGATCCAGGGGCATCTGACTTCAAAATGGCAGGCATGTTAAAAAGGCAAGGGCATTTTCCCACTTGGTTGGCCCTCCATTTTAAAGCTGTTGCTGTGGTCCATTGCTTAGCACTAGAAATGTGATCAAGCTCACAGTTTATAAAAGGCAGAAAAGCAACTATTTCCATATGTATCCACATAAAGGGGGGGGGGGATACTGTCAACCCAGGCACAGCTGTGACATGGGTTCTAAATGCTTTTAGAGAGCCCTCTACCACCCTGTTTTAACAACATCAAGAAAAGATGAAACCAGGAGGAAAAAAATGTGCCAAAAACACTAAATAACTTACTTAAATTATACAGTGTGACAGAAAAGTGAAAATATATTTCATCGGAAATCATACATGTATCAGAAATAACAGACATGTTCATCCACACAAGCAGAGACCCACAAATTGTTGAAAAATTCAGCACGCGTAAGGCAAAGCATAAATATGATAAATAAACAAAGCACAAGCTTCCAACCTGTGGCATATATAAAACAATTAAAATGGAATATGATGCTTTCATCCCAGATCTTCAAATGAATACATCTCCAAGCCAAAAAGGACCATTTTATAATACACAAATCCTCAAAGCAATCCAACTCCAAAACATTTAACTGCCAACACAGAAATAAAGTTCACTCAGATTGTGTTAGGCAACTGGAAGACAAATTGAACCTTTCTGTACTACCAGTAGGTCGAGTGATTCAATAGATAGTCTTTTTCCTGAGATTTTTCTTATTTTTATTTTATTTAATTTGCCAAGCATGTATAAGATAACAGATATAAGTATAAGCATGATTATGAATACAGGAAATGGATACGAATAAACGGAGACAGTAGGACAGGGATGGTAGGCAGGTTGGTGCGCTTATGCACGCCCCCTTACAGATCTCTTAGGAATGGGATGATGTCCATGGTAGACAGTCTAAGGTTAAAGTTGTGGGGGTTAGAGGAATTGACAACGGAGTCAGGTAGAGCATTCCAGGCATTGACCACTCTGTTGCTGAAGTCATATTTTCTGCAATCAAGTTTGGAACGGTTTACCTTGAGTTTGTATCTATTGTTTGCTTGAGTATTGTTGTGGTTGAAGCTGAAGTAGTCATTGACAGGTAGAACATTGTAGCAGATAATTTTGTGTACTACGCTCAGGTCAGACCAAAGGAAGCATAATTCTAAATTGTCAGCCCAACATTTAAAGCCTGGTGGCATAAGGTATTCTGTTGCGAACAGATGAGTGGAGGACTCTTCTCGTGAAATATCTCTGGACTCGCTTGATTGTATTAATGTCTGATATGCAGTGTGGGTTTCAGACAGATGAGCTGTATCCGGGAATAGGTCTAGCAAAGTTTTTATATGCTCTAGTTTGCAATACAATATTACCGGAGAAGAAGTTTGGCAAGATTAGGTTAACAGCTCTTAATGCCTTTTTGGCAATGCTGTTACAGTGAGCTTTGGCACTTAGATCATTAGAAATCAGTATTCCCAGATACTTGACAGAGTGAAGGTCATCCACGAGGTCGCATCCGCCCAGTTTGTATTTGGTGTTCTGATTTTTTGTGTGTGCCAATGTGTAAAACAGAGCATTTGTTGGTTGAGATTTGAAGTTGCCACTTGTTTGACATAGATGGTTATTTATTTAACCATCATTACATATTATTATATATGAAATGTAATATGTAATATGTATGTGTAATATGTAATATTATTATATATGTAATTATATATATATATATATATATATATATATATATATATATATATATATATATATACATACATACATACATACATACATACATACATACATACATACATACATACACACACACACACACACACACACACACACACACACACACACAGAGGGTTCTTCCATTTCCCCCTAACCTTGGAGTGGGCAGGAGGTAGTAGTAAAATGGTACGGATCTTCCAATCCTTGGTGAAATATCTTCTGCAAATGCAATCTTGGAATACCAGTTCCTTACTCTTAGGTAACAGATGCCACTGTTGCCTGCCTTCCTAATTCAAAATATTTTGCTGATCAACAGAAAGTAACCCACAAAGAATTGAAACTGAAATGAGAGAGGCCTGAACACAAAGATGGATTGCTATCTCAATGAACATCCCTGATGGAATTAGCCTAACATGCCAACTTTCAACCATGTAGACCTGTAGCTGTCATAGGGACTTGCAGCATATGATTTGAAGTGTAGTTAGCTAGGAGTGTGTAGGAGAAGAGCCAGCAGAATTGGGGTGGGCAGAGATCAGCTTAAATTAACTTCCTAGAAGTGATCCAAGTCTAATCCTTCCTGAATTCAGTTGACCCTTATCTAGATCCAATTTAGTGTTGAATTTTAATTGATTAGATTCTTGCACATAAGCTTGAAAAATATATTCTGTGCTGCAACCTAATTATAGTCCTGATTCTTTGTGCCTGACAAACTGGCTTCAGCCCCAACCACCATGCTGTCTCTTTTTCCAAACCAGTGTGGTGTTAAACTTGATGTGTGTTAAGAAGAATACTTTGCTTTGTTGCTATATATGATATCACTCACACAGTATCTCATGTAATCTTGCTATAGTAGGGATTTTCCCTTCAATTATGCATCATGTTGGTGTATATGAATCAAACATACAGTCATTTGCATACACATCTAATTATCTATTCTTCAATGTGTTTGCATAGATATAGTATAATATATAATTAAAGCTGTATATTTTAAGGTATTTTCCCCCCTCAGGATTGATGTTAAATATATTTGGTTATGTTTTACACAAATCCTTCTACTTACACTTTATCTAAAGGTAAATACATGCCAATATTTGGCAACTCACATCCAGGAAAATGATATATTGCATTATTCCACATATGTTTTTCTTTGCAGGATAGAAAAATTATTCAAATTTAGTTTATTTTTGTCTTCTTACTACAGTCAACATTTAAGAGAACGTTTTGTTCTTTCACGCCCTAATGCTGCATTGATTAAATTGTCTTCTAAAACAACCTTCCCCGTCTTAGGTCCTGAGATGTTACTACATAAAAATCCCTAGAATGGAGTAATTGACCTGAAGACTCAAAGCGGGTGGAGCCATTATCCCTATTATTGCAACAGGAACACGGGAAATGCTTTGATAGGTTGGACTTTCTATCCAATCAGATGCTTTGTACAGAGTCTGCATCTCAGTATTATCCACAATAATTGGTGGCAAAGTGGAACTTTTCTTATCACTACTGAATTGCCAGTGAGTTTAAACCGTGTTTAAAACTGTAAACAGGGGGATTGAAGTTGATTCATAGTTGAACGGAACTGAATGCCTCCAAATCAATTCAGTAATTCAACAGACTTTTGCTCACGCCCTCCCATTTTTTGTCAATTTTGTCCAATCAACTGGACTCACTGATGTGAATCACCTTTCTGAACATAGAATGTAAATCCATCCCATTAATGTTTGTTTAATAATTGAAATAACTGCAATTGGCTCATACAATATGCTCTAATCATGGGTTCGCAAATCAGGGGCCATTTTTCTGCCCCCAGATCTTTCTCAGATGGCACCACCCAAATTTCATGGTAGAATTACATCTTTTTCAACCTTGGGATCTGTCAATCCTGTCCACTAAAATAAGAAGCCGCAATGCTTTCTACCCACCTAAAGACACATTAAAATTCTTCTCTTTAGAGGGATCCTGAATTTAAAACAGAATAGTCTGAGCCCAACCCAGCTCAACAAGTCCTTGCACAGAATAAATCACAGAACTCCACCCAACTTTCCTTGCATTTAAACAGAGAAGTTGATACCAGATAAATAATGTGTGCTAAAATCCAGCTTCTTCATTTGCGCCTGAAAGGAATTGTGATGTTGTGATGCAAGCTTATATATGTATTCGACAATGTTTGCAAATGAAATGTTGTCTAGGGAGGGCCGTGGATTAAAATTGCACTCAGAAGTCCCCAAATACGTTTTCTGAGTTATAATAACTAGAGGTGTCAAAGTAAATTCATGAATTTGTTATGTCAAGATATTGTATAGGAAAACAAGAACATTTTTTTTCTCTGCATCCTATTCTCAGTATCATACATTTGCAGTCCAATATAGCCATATTATATCTGAGCTGTATACATCTGGACAGCTATTAATGGAAGCAAAAACATAATGAAATCTCTTAACTCTTTGCTTCCACCTACTAGTGATCTACAAGCATATTTCACTGCAAGCTCTGCACTGCCAGGTGATGTCATGTTGGCCATATAAGCACTGAAATAATCTCCAGACAATGTTGGTTCTCTTGGCCAAGAAACAGAAATGAGCACTAGTAAAGTCAGACATGACCGAGGAAATCTTTACCTTTACTAGTGTTCTACATATTTGCAACTATTTACATATTTGAGTCAAGCAGTGGGGGCATGCATCATTGACCAAAAATATACTTATTAATTACAATTAATTGGAAGGCGCCCTACTGTGCAAACTCATGATCTTTGTCTGTATCAGCACTCCAACTCCTTTGTTTGCCGCGAAATTTTTATTTCTCTGTAGCATGAAGTTTTTTTGGTGTGGGAGGGGGGAGGAAAAAAGGGAAAAAAGAGGAGAACCTAATCATGCCCAAAGGAAAGGCTCCTGCGGAATTAATAAGCCTGGTTTTAAAAATGTGACACAACATTAGAGAGGCAGAGGTACTTAAGTTGTGGAAGAAAGGAGATGGAAAGGGTTGACATGTGTCGCTGCCCTTGACATCTATGAAGGCTGTTTCGTGATGAATTATAAACAAGAATCTTGCAATCAGCGGTAGGGAGCTGGTTTCCACATTATTGCAATCAATCAGTTAATCAGTTTATTATAATGAAAGAATCACAGAGTTATCTGAATCAAAGCATCCTGGAATTGTTTTCTCTGAGGAGAGGTGGTGCCTGAACTTTAATTCAATGCTGTCTAAAAAGGAATGGTTGGATCCCCTAGAGCTTTGTGGTCACCTAGCTCTAGAGCAGCAGTCCACAAGAAAATTTTGGTGGTCTGCAGAAAAAATATTTGCATTTTTTTATATTGCACTAAATTTTACAACTTCTGGAGGCAGGTTGCTCCTCCGATTATTTGTTCTAACTGTCAGGAAATTTCTCCTTAGCTCTAGGTTGCTTCTCTCCTTGATTAATTTCCATCCATTGCTTCTTGCCTTGCCTTCAGGTGCTTTGGAGAATAGCTTGACTCCCTCTTCTTTGTGGCAACCCCGGAGATATTGGAAGACTGCTATCATGTCTCCCCTAGTCCTTCTTTTCATTAAACTAGACATACCCAGTTCCTGCAACCGTTCTTCATATGTTTTAGCCCCCAGTCGCCTAATCATCTTTGTTGCTCTTCCCTGCACTCTTTCTAGAGTCTCCACATCTTTTTTACATCGTGGTGACCAAAACTGAATGCAGTATTTCAAGTATGGCCTTACCAAGGCATAATAAAGTGATATTAGCACTTCACGGGATCTTGATAATATCCCTCTGTTAAGGCTTTTTTGGCAGCTGCTGCACAATGCTGGCTCATATTTAAATGGTGTTCACTGCAACGAACAGAATTGAACCTTTACAATGGAAGTCCTTGATGGGCAGAGAGAGGTGTTCAAAATAGTTAGGAAAGGCCTTGTGTTGTAATCGTGACTTCTAATGGAATATTCACCTCTACATGAAGAAATCCTCCCCTTAAATGATGTGCTGCCTTTTTCAAAAATGGAATAGGTAATTATCCGCTAATTTCCCCACCTCCAGAAATTAGCAGAAACCTCATGCTCAGATCTAAAACATTATGTAATCAACTTGGCTGAATGAAACAATGTTCCCTTTTTCCTGAAGTTCAAAATAATTAATGCCATGCATGCCAAGTGAGTAAAGATGGGCTGAAATTGAATTCATTCTCAGTCCTTTATTAACTGTATCCGCAACCAGATCGGAAAATATTATTCTTTACTTCAAAGGCACGATGTTGTGATTTCTTAATGCTTGGGTTGACCCATCCTAGGATCCATTATCTGCCTTTTCACTGGGAGGCAGCTAATACCAACCCTTTTAGTTAAAGAATGGATGGAGGCCGTTTAGGAATAGCTGTGGATGCCTTCCACAGCTATTAGTATCTCTTCAAATTTTTGGAAAGCAATGTCGGGCAGTTCCATTTATTTAAAATAAAGCTGTAATTACAGAAAGCTCTCTCTTGCCTGCAGCTGAGTTGTTAGCGGGCATGTGAGGTTCTGGGCTACTGAATAACTTGGATCCAAGAAGGGCTCTTCTTTAAATTCTTAGTGTTCCTGCTATTCGGAGCAGCAATACTGTCTTCCATTACAAGCAGAGAGGTTCTGTTTATTTCCCATAGATGCCTTTTGCTCTGTCATCAACATGGTGTTATTTTCAGAGAAATAATACTCGCTGGGAAAGCATTGCTTGGCTGACAATTTACCATAATCACATATCTCTGTGTGACTTTCCTGTCTCTGTTTTCCAGAATCAGAGACAGAGGAGGAAAATATATCCAAACACTGAGAAGCATTGTTGCCTGAATTTTGCCTACAGCATGGTTTTACTGGGGATTTTCAATGCACTAAGGCTGAATAAAACACAGAAGAGTCTTGGGGAATGAACCCCAAATTTCACTATTGTGTAAGGAAAAAACAATCACGCCTTGTTAAATAACATTTACAAATAGTCGTGGTAAGCACTGGCCTTAACGGACTTCAAAAAAGCTAAGTAGAGTCAATGCTTATTAATACCAACATGAGAGAACAACAAGAATTTCCAAAATTGTAGGCTAACCTGGGTAAAATAAATAAAGCTCCCCTGGAAGAAGGAAATATAATTGATATGCTCTGTTTCCACAAGGGCTATACGGATATGTCCATGTAGTCACTAGAAGTTGAGATGAACTCAAGGGAGTTACATCTCTGCATAGGGGAGATACAATCCCAAAACATCTGGAGCATCACTTGAACACCAACGGCATTGGCAACATCAACACCAGTCAATTGCAAAATGTAGCTTTATTTAGAACAGCCTATACCCTGTGATGATATTTTTAACGTCATCAAAGCAACATCTGTTTATTATAGGTCCTTAGGAAGGACTTGGTAGGTAGATGGAAGTAACAGATAGAGTTTAAACCTCTGGATGGCTGTGCAACTATCACCCACAACAGTTTTAACAATAATGGTATTTGGATATTCTCTTTGTATGTATTTTACACTTTGAATTAAAAGTTGTGCCATCAGTTTTCAGTATTCAGGATTGAATGGGATGTTGAAAACTGCAAAAAAAGGGGGGGGGATTTGAGGTGGATGCCAATTCCATTAGGACATCTAACCATGGTCTGAATTATATTTGATACTCCAGAACAATCTTGCTGCAGAAGAATAAAAGATACCTTAGGACAGAATCCAGCTCCCCGTTCTAACCAATATTATCCAGAAAAACATGGTGTGGCCCAGTGGTGGGCTGCTAATTTTTTTACTACCAGGTTCATATGGTGCGCATATGTACAGAACACCCAGGCAGGTAGGCGAAGCTTCCCACCACTGCTACTACCGGTTCGGCTGAACCAGGAGCAACCTGCCTCTGGTGTGGCCTGAAGAAAATAGCACTCCCTGATTCTACAATCTAGTCTCTTATCACATGGATAAGTATTTGTATTCAAGAAAATACTTTGCATTTAATTTTGCTATAGAACAATTAAAGTCCCCAGACTTTGCCTATTAGTCACTGTGACTGAAAGGACATATTTCTTTTTGTGTTCCTCCAGCCATGGCATCATTTTGAAATCACACTGTTCATAAAATAAGTCAGGTCATCTATCTTGGCTTGGTTCTTGCATTTTTTTAGGAACGTCCGGTTACCAGCGGACAGTGACTCAATGAATGAAAAGATGCATTTTTTTGCAGCATCCTTGAACAAAGCCAAACCTGGGCTGCAGGCAAGCTATGATTGAAAATAAAAGCTTATTTAGAAGCTCAAAGAGAAACAGAATGCACACAACTTCTGGAGGCTAGCCGTTCTACTGATTACCATATTTTTTGGAGTATAAGACGCCCTGGAGTATAAGATGCACCTTAGTTTGTGCTAGAGAGAATGAACACATTCTGGTGAGATAGAACTTCCCTGAAGATGGTTTGGAAGTTTGAAAAACCAAACCTCTGGTCCCGGTGACCAATCCAGATTAGATACCTTTCTCTATCTTACTGTCCTATTGATTACAATTTGATCTCTCTGGCATGCCTATTTTCTTTGTGGCATGTCTCTATTCCCATGCAGCAGGTTGGAGGGAGGAGGAAGCTGAGACCTCAGGCTTACATTTTGAAATAGCAATAACTATGGTAAAGAGAAATTCCCTGAGGATCGGCTCCAGCACCAGTCCAAACGTTTGGAAAAATTAAACCTCTGGTCATGTGACTAACCCAGATTGGATCTTGTAGCATTATCCTGGGACATTTGCCTTCATTTCTGAGAGAAAAGGTGTCTTTACTCACCTTTGGCTCTGACCCCTACCGATTTCTTCCTCTACCTTCTCTCTGAAACTTTGTGGTCCCATAAGAAACTGTAGCGCCTGAAAAAAGTAGAAGTTGAGATGGTTAAAACGGTGAAGAAATCTTGAATCGTTTCTCTCTTTCATGGACAGTAGAGTTGAAACAGCAGAGACCGTTAAATTAATCCATAGCGTAATGCCTTCCATTCAAAATTATTTTGATGGATTGACTGACATCAGAGGATCATGGAACAATCATGAAGCTGCTAAATGAAAGGATTTGTTGAACGCTAACCAATTCAAAGAACTTATTCTAAGAACCTGGGGGATCTTACATTCGTTTGCTTTTCATAAAAGAATAGCTTCATAATTATGGTTTGTTTTTGTTTGAAAATAGAGAATATTATTACAAGCAGCTTTGTTAAAATTATCCCAGCATCTCACTTTGCTATTAAATATTTTAAAGGCTCCTTTAAAAAAAGGTATATTTTATTCATCATCCCCATTATGAACATAGATATCGAACTCACTCAGTTGGATTGAGTTAGCTACTGTGAAGCTGCCTACTGGTAGTTGGCATATCACCATTTCTAGAGTTAAAATATTTAAATATTAATTTCTTTCCTATTTAGACAAAAGGGGAAAGGAAAAAAAAGTCAAAGCATACTATACTACATTTGGGCTGGAAACATCTGGAGAACTCCTGGATAGCGGCAGAGAAATAGAAGAAACTATAACTCTTTGCTTCCATCTAGTGGCTGCTCAGAGTTTTGTAGCCAAGAAAGAGTTGCAAATGCTTTTAGTAAGTACTAATCTAGTAAATACAGATCTGGGGCCAGATCTGGCCCATGGGATCTGGCCCACGGGGTACTTAGATCTTGCCCGCAGAGCTGCCCTGGAAACAGCAAAGGATCAGCCCGTGGTGAATATTAATTTGCATTTCTTTGAGGTCAAAATGCAAAAACATGAAAGCATCCCAACAATTAGATTTAAAGGAACAAAGAGGGGTGTCCCTGCAAATGAGATTATGTCCTAATTTGACTGCAGTTGTACTTTTAACAAGCATTTCTAGCTGCCAAATTGTTCCACTCTTTCAGTATGACTAATCATTGCTCTGCAATGGATCTCATTTAGGATAGACATTGTGAAAGTTTTTAAACATTAGAATGTTAGATGCCCAAGAGACCAAGAACCTATGGGATTATAAATAATAATATTTGTTAACATTATACTTCCTGAAAATACTTCCTTCCGTCCCTCACGTGCTGATTTGGTTCCTCAAACTCAGGGGGGCACATTTAAATTGGTAACATGGCTAAATGATGAAACAGCAGCTTCCTGCTGAAATGTTAAAGCGAGGCAGGAATTGTTTTAGCTGAAGAAACCATTTTACAGGCCAGCTGTTTCTATTGGAAAAAAACGGCAGCAGCAATCTTCAAAAAGAAGGGAGGGAAGAGAGCAAGGGGGGTGTTTTCCTCCTATATATTGAAATTAGTATGATTTTGCTCTTGGGAATTTTGTTAGAAAGCCAAATAAGACCAAAATTTATTGCTTCTAACTAATGGTGTAAGGGATGCGGTGGCTCAGTGGCTTGTTGATCAGAAAGGTTGATGGTCCAGCAGTTCGGCTCCCTAGCGCCACGTAACCGAGTGAGCTCCCATTATTTGTCCCAGCTTCTGCCAACCTAGCAGTTTGAAAGCATGTAAAAATGCAAGTAGAAAAATAGGGACCACCTCTGTTGGGAAGTTAACAGCGTTCTGTGCGCCTTCTGTGTTTAGTCATGCCGGCCACATGACCACGGAGACATCTTCGAACAGCGCTGGCTTTTTGGCTTTGAAACGGAGATGAACACCGCCCCCTAGAGTCAGGAACAACTAGCACATATGTGCGAGGGGGACCTTTACCTAACTAATGGTGGAGATTGCTCATAAAATCCATTGGAATCCATTTTCCAAAGATGCGCAATGATCTATTTTCCAAGACCAGGCAAAAGGGCCACATGATTCTTGTTTAAATATTTCTTTCCAGATGTCCCACAAACGGCACGCCGAGAGCTTCCAAATATAGGCCACTCACCATGTGGAAACATTCCCCTGCATCCTGGTAAATCTGACGTGTTCCTGTCTGTGTGAAGAAACAGCTTTTAGGGTGGAGAAGGGGCTGCCTGAGCAGGACGAGGCAGCAGATGCTCTTAGCATGAGTAGGAAAGAAGCTGGGAGCCATATGTCCTGGGCTACAGAGCGGTCCCACTAAACTTCAGAGCACCGGAAGACCTTATCTTATTGCCACTGTTGAAAAAAATAAAATAAAGGAGGTGATCTTGATCCCAATCAGCTTTTTCTGCATGATTTTGGTTTAATTTGGGTTGGATCCTCATCAAAGCATTTGTTGAATATCCACACACACAAACACAAGCCTACAGTTCTCTCCTAATTTCCCCCCCCCCCCCCAACCATCCATGCAGTCTCTCCATTCTTACGTTTGGTCACTGGTGGAGTTCCTTCTGATCTCTTTGTTTATGTTGGCTGACTTGATTCAACCTCTCGGGTTAAAACATGGGAGGTGGGGGAGGGAAACTTTCATTCCTAGAAAATGCTAAGCTGATTCAATGTTAACAAGAGGCTTATGTATTCATAGGTTGCACAAACCCAGACGCTTTGTAAGCTGATGGTTTAGCATATTTTGTGAACCTCAAAAAAAATATATATATGGATTAATCCGGTAATCAGGTTAAGCATGTTGTTACACACGGAAACCATATTATTATTTGCCTGGGACAGAATACCTCTTGGTTTTTTTCTTTTCTTGTTGGGTTGCTTTTTAATTGTTAGTTCTTGGTGTGTGTGTGTGTGTGTTTATTTTATTTATTTCGTCAAGCCTGTATTAGATAATATATAAAAGTATAAACATGATTTTGAATATATGAAATGGATACGAATAAAAGGAAACTTTAGGACATGGACAATTGGCATCTTGGTGCGCTTATGCACGCCCCCTTTACGGACCTCTTAGGAATGGGATGAGGTCAACAGTAGACAATCTATGGTTAAAGTTATGGGGGTTTGGGGATGTAACAACAGAGTCAGGTAGAGCATTCCAGGCATTGACCACTCGGTCGCTGAAGTCGTATTTTCTGCAATCAAGTTTGGAGCAGTTTGTATCTATTGTGTGCTTGTGTATTGTTGTGGTTGAAGCTGAAGTAGTCATTGACAGGTAGAACATTGTAGCAGATAATTTTATGCACTATGCTTAGGTCAGACCGAAGGCGGCGAAGTTCTAAGTTGTCTAAGCCCAAAATTTGAAGCCTGGTGCCATAAGGGATTCTGTTGTGAGTAGAAGAGTGGAAGACTCTTCTCATGAAATATCTCTGGACTCGCTCAATTTTATTAACGTCCGATATGCAGTGCGAGTTCCAAACAGATGAGCTGTATTCGAGAACTGGTCTAGCAAATGTTAGAAGTACAGTATTGCCAGAGATAAAACGACGCAAGGTTAGATGTGTGTGTGTGTGTTTTATTTTATTTTATTTATTTCTTAGATTTCTAGACCGCCCCTCTCCCAGAAAGGGACTCGGGGCGGTGTGTGTGTGTGTGTGTGTGTGTACATCCAGAGAGAGGGGGGGGGGGTCACATCCCACTGCTGTTTCTGCAGAATGATTTTTTCCCTTGCAATTGTAATCCCTAGAACGAATAGTGCTTGGTTGAATGAAGTGAAGAAAATCAGTTCTTAATGGGAGCTTACATATTTTTCTGACCATGCTCGCTTCTTCAAACAGAGGCTTCTTCGACTTCATAATATCAGCCTGAAGAACAACATAAACAATAGTTCCTGTAGATGCCCCAGGTTGAATTTCCATCTGCCTCATAAAATGCAGCCCCTGGCAATCTATTCTGCATGTTGCAGTCTAACATCTGGAAAGCATCAAACTATCTTTCCTGGATAACAGATTGCAGGGTAACATAAGTCAGAGGCCATGTTTTCACGACACTCTGAACTAATCTACCCAACCTCAGTTTGGTCTTGGATGGTCTGCAGATTCAATTCATGAGATTTAGTACCTAATGCACCAGACTTGTGGGACAGGTTAAGTTCTGCAGATCTGCATTAGTTCCTAAAACTGGAAGAAAAGCCATATTCCTGTAAATCCTCCACCATCCTAAGTAGCAGCCATAGTCTTCTGGTGCTGTTGCCCACATGGATTATTATACCTTTTAAAAGTATAATATGTGCTAGTCATTCCCGACTCTAGGTGGCAGTGCTAGTCATTCCCGACTCTAGGTGGCAGTGCTCATCTTCATTTCAAAGAGCCAGAGCTGTCCGAAAGCATCTCTGTGGTCATGTGGCCAGCATGATTAAATGCCAAAGGTGCATGGAATGCTGTTACCTTAATGTGTGTTTCTCCATTACAATTTCCTCCATCTTTTAAATCCTGTCTGGATACCCACACTTCCCAATCTGTAAAATCCTATGGGAGGAGTTTCTTGTATCTTCCCTTGGGATTTAACAAACATCTGAAAAGCCAGGCAAACAGAGACAGTTTGGTCTTGTGGTTAATGCATCAGGATAAAAACCAGGAGACTGAAAGTTCTAGTCCCTGGGCAAGAAGTCAGCTGGGTGACCTTGGACGGTCGGTCAGTCGGTCAGTCAGTCAGTTAATCAGTCAATCAGTCAATCAGTCAGTCTGTCTCTGTGTGTCTCTGTGTGTGTGTGCCTGTGTCTCTCTGTCTCTGTCTCTCTGTCTGTCTCTCTGTCTCTGTCTCTCTCTCTGCCCCAGGAAAGATGCAATGGCAAACGACTTCTGAAATCTTGCCAAGAAAGCCCCAGGGACTCACCCAGTGAGATGCCAGGAGTCAACACTAACTTGAAGGCACACACACTCACAAGAAGCCAAAGAGATTGCAGCGAGACTTAAGGTTGGCTGAACACTGAAATTCTCAGAGACACATCACTTGGTCACTCCTTAATGAAATAAATGCATTAGTCCATGAAAATGCCTCTGAAATCCCCCTTCATCAAATTGAATAAGATAAGGGGAAAATGTGGTGAAAATGCTTGCTCAGCACTATTAAGAGTTTAACAGTCTGAAAGTTTCAGTGTGTTTAATAACCTGCATTAGTATTCTGAGTCTTGGGCTAGCACCCTGCCACCTGAGGCTTGGCCATCACAACTCTTTGCCTTGTTTGTGCCACAGCTCTGCATTCACAAAGCTCTTTGACCATTACTTTGAAGTTGGTATACATGAGGGCAGACAGAGCGTGCTATTCCTGTCCCCTTGCATTATTGCCCCTGCTGATCAGAGGCAAGCAATTGCCTGCCTGCAATTCCTTCTCAGCAAACCTTCCTCAAATATATACAAATGAATCTAGGTTTGTTGCTATTGCTCAATCACTAAGTTGTATCCAACCCTTTGCAATCCCATGGACCATAGCACATAGGGGCCCCCTTGTCCTCCATTGTCTCCCAGAGTTCACTCAAAACCATGCCTATCACATCAATGACACCATTAACCATCTCATTCTTTGTCACCCCCTTTTTCTTTTGCCTTCAGTCTTTCCTAACATCAGTTTCCAACAGTGTCCTCTCTTCTCTTTTAGTGGCCAAAGAATGTGAGCTTCAACTTCAGTGTCTCTCTTCTTCCCCCCCAAAAAAATCTAGGTTGAATTCAGTGGTGTTAGATGGCTTTAATTATGGGTCAGTTTGGATCCAGTCCTATAATAAAGAAGCCCATAAACTTCTTTTGCTGTCTCTTCACAACCATAAATATTCAATGTCTAAAGCAGAAGTCTCATGGTGGATTTCCATAGGCAGCAGTTGAGTTAACTCCCAGAGTTAAAGCCCCCTTTAGTTTAGAAGAGAGTCTGTATTTAGCAACCTGTGTTATTCTAATTCTGATTTGCATAGGCAGCATCTTTCACTGGGCAAGTTTGTCCTTCACATGCAAAGGAAAATTAACATTGCATGGGGGGCAATAAAGCCAGCAAGGTAATCCAGTGAGACTTGGACTGTATACAGGAGGCACATTAGGCAATTGAACCCCTTGGTGGCAGGACAAGGTGCCAGAAACAGAAGTCCTCTCCAGAGCAGGCCTGCCATCAGTTCACACCCTGCTGGTGAAAGCCCAGAGGTGCTGGGCAGGCCATGTTGCAAGGATGCCAGACCATCGCATCCCCAAACAGTTCCTCTATGGTGAGCTATCTCAAGGAAAGCGATTGCATGGGGGACAAAGGAAGCGATACAAAGACACGTTGAAAGCCTCCTTCAAGTCCCTGGATCTCGATATCACCTCCTGGAAAACCTGGCACAAGATCGATCGACATGGCGCACGCTGATCCACCAAGGCTGCCAGATATCTGAGGACAGAAGGACAACCATGGCACAAGAGAAGCGAGCACTCCGCAAAGCCAGAGCTGCAAATGCTGTAACAATGGTGCCCACGCATGTCTGCCCGACATGTGGCAAAACATTTCGTGCCCTCATAGGCCTTACCAGCCATCTGCAGACACATCATGGCCAGCCTGCAACCTGTTAGATGTCAAGGTCCTCTTCGAACACAATGGACAAACATCATCAATATACGGTGAAGACTGCATCCTTTAAAGAAGCTTGGACAGAGTGTAGAGCCATGCCTGAATTCTTGAGCTAATAAACATCTGTGGTTTTGATAGTCTAAATTTCCTCGAATATGATATGACTTGGATTTCATGCTAACATGCACCATGTAGAACAAACTCATGATTCCAAGACTAACATTGTAAGCTGCCCAAAATTGCACGGCTGCAAGATGGGCACCACTTAAATTTAAATAATAAATCAATAAGGTAGTTTTTCCATATCAGATGCAATAAAATAAAATGGACACATGGAGCATATTTCTCTTCTAGGACAGGAGTCACCAACCTTTCGGACCTCAGGGGCCACTAAAATCATAATTTTAAATCCACGGACCACTAATATGATTTAAAAAAAAACATAAATAGTATTTAGTGCAATATAAAAAAATGCAAATCATTTTTCTGAGGACCACCAAAATTTTCTCACTGACCACCAGTGGTCCATGGACCACTAGTTGGGGACCACTGTTCTAGGAAATAGGTATAAAATATATGTTGCCATATCAGCAGCTTTGCTTACATTGTTCCCAGATGCTGTGTAGGACAATATGTCTACCAGACAGTATGTGTGTTTGTGTGTTTCCCAGATTCTCAAGTTATCTTCTGTTATTCATTTTTTCCCCTCCTGCTTGTTATAATGACAATCAGAATCAACTCTCATTATTCTAAGCAAAGAATATAGCCATTTTCATCTTGATGAGCAAAGTAATATATCTCTGCAGGGACTCATTCAAATCATACTCACATAAGTTATAATGTTTTCATTGTTAATACTTGATAGCATCTTCCTGTAGCCTTCCAGGCTTTTTGAGTCCCTTTGAATTTATTTGAATGCTGAGGATTTTTTTTTTTGTTTTACCAAAAAAAAAAAAAAAAAAACCCCACCCAAACTTCCACGTCCTTTCACAAAAAGAAATACCAACAATCTGCATAGCAACATTTTAGGAAATTACTGCAAACTTCTCACTAGTTCCAGAAAGTCTCAAAAAGAGCTTGATACATGCAATTTTAAGCAGTTACTTTAGAAATTAAATTGATCTGTTTAAAGTTTTCCGGAGCAATAATTTTTTTCAGTTACTTTTCTGGAAAAGTAGCTTTCTCAAGCTATTTAGTCCAGATGTATGGGACTATATGTCAATATATATTTTTTCAATACAAATTGACCTCTCAATCTAGAAATTATGGCAACTTTAGGCCAATACTTATGGAAAATACCAAATTATGCTCAATTCTTGGTGGCAGGTACATATTCATTTCTGGGCCATTATGTGGAAGTGATCGGTGCCAACTTCTAAGGCTGTTTTTAACTTCCCATCCTAATTGGCAAATCTGGGATGTCATTATTATTAGTAGAATAGAATAGAATAACAGAGTTGGAAGGGACCTTGGAGGTCTTCTAGTCCAACCCCTGACTAGGTGAGAAACCCTACAGCACTTCAGGCAAATGGTTATCCAACATCTTCTTAAAAACATCCAGTCTTGGAGCATTCACAATTTCTGGAGGCAAGTTGTTCCACTGATTAATTGTTCTAACTGTCAGGAAATTTCTCCTTAGTTCTACGTTGCTTCTCTCATTGATTAGTTTCCACCCATTCCTTTTTGTTCTACCCTCAGGTGCTTTGGAGAATAGCTTGACTCCCTCTTCTTTGTGGCAACCCCTGAGATATTGGAATATTGCTATCATGTCTCCCCTAGTCCTTCATTTCATTAAACTAGACATACCCAGTTCCTGCAACCGTTCTCCATATGTTTTAGCCTCTAATCCTCTTTGTTGCTCTTCTCTGCACTCTTTCTAGAGTCTCCACATCTTTTTTATATCGTGGCGACCAAAACTGAATGCCGTATTCCAAGTGTGGCCTTACCAAGGCATTATAAAGCGGTATTAACACTTCACGTGATCTTGATTCTATTCCTCTGTTTATGCAGGATAGAATGTGTTGGCATTTTTGGCAGCTGCTGCACACTGCTCACCTCATATTTAAATGATATTTTTAATTTAAAGGAATTTAAATTTCCTGGTAGTTTTCATTCAAATATGTTCCAGATCTGACCCCACGTAGCTTTCCTTAGCTGTCAAGGATGGCTAGGTCCTGCTATCCTAGCTGGATCAATGAACAGACAAAAATTATGGAAATCTCATTCACTTCTAAGCATAGCAAATTTCCCCCTTTCTTGTTTCCTACTTAATGATTGCTGAAATGGAGCAAATCGACCCATTTATTTGAGGGTGGTAGAAGTAGATGCCAAAAGATGTTAGTTGCCCCAAGATAAATAATATACCCCTTGAATTCCTGAAATTCATTTGCAGCAATTCAAATGGAATGTGTTCCTTCTTCATATTCAGAAGAGACCATCTTATTTTGTTTATCCTAAGTAGGTAGTGTAGAAATTTAACACCCACCCCTCTTAAAGAATGGAAATATTATTAAAAAGACAGAATATTATATTTTCACTAAAGGAGAAATATGTTTTTAAAGACAGAAACTCTGAGCTTCAGCTCCCTGCCCCCCCCCCCCCCCCCCAGCAGATATTCGGTGCCCATTGAAAAGGACTGGGTCAGCCTATCTTCAAAATAAAAGATCTTCAGCTCCAGGATGATGGGATTATCTTTCATGGCAAAGCCATTCAGCCACAATAGGAACTGCACAACAAAGCCCATTCATTGCATCACCCAGCAAGCTTCAACCAAGCTTGACTCAGAAAACCTACAAGGTTAATGTCAGGGTTCCGACAGATGCCCTAATTAACTCATGAGCCTCGAGCCAAGTTTCAAAAGAAATCCAGTTATTTATTAGGAGCAACGTGTCAGTTGGAACCCTGACAGCAAGTCAGCTCTGCCCCATGTAATTTACGGCCCAACTATGACCCTGTTTACCCCCTCCTCCCAGGATGTGTCATAAATCACATTCTCCAAAGAAGCACTTTCATGGGCTGTAGAAAACACGGCTCTCCCTGGCTGGCTCTGGTAACCTGAGATACAGCCTTGATAATGGTATGCATGGAATGTGCTTGTGGTCATGGCTGCTGAGCTACTCCATCAGTTCTCCCCCCTCCTGCCAATGGCAACTCGAGAGCCGGCCAGGAATGCTTTACAACTTGACATTTAGCAGCAACCCCTACAACAACCAATAGAACACATTTCTGCACAGGAACAGGAAACTCAAGGGCAAGAGGGTATAAATAACCCTCACTCTCCACCCCATGTGTTCAGCTGCACCAGGACCATGTGCTTGATGGTTCTGCTTCATTGAACCATCTTTCCAATCAGCCTCCATGTTTCCAGCGTCTTTCTCCCCACTTGGAACTGAACCAGATGGATATTTCTTCACAAAAATAGGTATGAACTAGCCTCTATCTCTAAAAGGCCATCACTCCTTAATTAAGCAAGTATCACTCAGCCATCCATTCCCAGCGCAACACAGAACGAAGGGCACTGCTTGTTTGGAACAATAATTTCAATCCTTACCAAACTATCCCCTTCAAATAGTTCTTTCAGTTGCCTGGTTAGCTATCTATAATCAATATGCACTTCAGGAATGAAACCATGGTTGAATGGCAAGCTATTTGGGTGATTTTCTTGTGCCTCTAGTGATATTCTGATGTGAGTTTAATCATTTAAAAAAATCTAATGGCTTTCAAACTGTTTCTTCAGAGCCTGCACTGCACAGTTTATGAAGTCTGTAAGACTGCCTTGCAATTTATTTAAAACGGTTGGGCAATAATGCAGTTCTGATCATAGTGACTCTTAAAAAATCCCGGGGAAAAAATGTTTAAGCAATTCATTAAGGTTGCAACAATAATATATATTTGTATAATACCTTTAATGTTAAATAATAAAGGAAAGGTAATCAATACTTCTTCTTGTTATGCAATTAATTGCATACTCTAATTTCTCATACTTATAGAGCCATTTAAATACCCCGATGCCTACTTAATGTGACTTAATAATCAATTATGCATTGCAGCAATTTATGAGAAAGATGAATTTGGGCAAGCACCTCTGAAAGAGGTTTTACCTGTGAAGAACCTGTAATTAAAATTTGCTGTAATCTGTATTTTCATCACAATAGCCTGAAGCAGAGGTTCTTGCAGTTGTATGTTCTGAATCCTCCACTGATCTCACTATAGCTTGACTTCAAGTATGTCTTCTTTTATAAGTTAAGCAGAGAATGTAATTGGGGAGTGAGCAGGCTGAGAGCCCTGGTGGCGCAGTGGTTAGAAAGCAGTATTGCAGGCTAACTCTGCCAATTGTCAGCAGTTTGATCCTGACCAGCTCAAGGTTGACTCAGCCTTCCATCCTTCCAAGGTTAGTAAAATGTCTATCTCTATTTTCACTATGCCTAAATCTTTATCCTAACTATTGTTAGGTCTTTATCCTAAGCATTGTTTTCCAGTGGAGTTGACTGATGTGTTCAGCTATAAATGTGTTGAGGAGCCAAGCAGTATCCATGGCATTGAGAAACCATTCCATTCCATTATGTTGCACACCTTGTCAACTATGGCAAACAATATAAAGTGCTGGAAATAATTGTCAAAGTATTAGCCACTTTTTAACTTGTTTGCCATGATTCTATTTATTGGCCAAGTCTGATCTACCTTTGTTGTTAGTTGCAAAGTCATGTCTGACCCATCGAAACCCCATGGACAACATTCCTCCAGGTCTTCCTGTCCTCTACCATCCCCCAGAGTCCATTCTCACGCCTACTGTTTTGGTGACTCCATCCAGCCACTTCATTCTCTGTCATCCTTTTCTTCTTTTGCCCTTGATCATTCCCATCATTAGACTCTTCTCCAGTGAGTTCTTCCTTCTCATTAGGCCAAAGTCTTTGAGTTTCATCTTCAGGATCTGGCCTTCTAAAGAGTAATCAGGGTTGATTTCCTCTAGGACTGACCAGGTTGATCTCCTTGCAGTCCAAGGAACTTGCAGGAGTCTTCTCCAGCACCATAATTCAAAGACCTCAATTCTTTGGCTCTCAGCCTTTCTTATGATCCAACTTTCACAGCCATACATTACAACTGGGGAAACCATAGGCTCTACCTTTATAAATGTACAAAAGTCAGGATGCTGGACTCATTTTAAGATTTTGCAGTCAAAGTCCAGGTTTTGGTCCATCTATTGTATTTTCAAAGTTTCCAATATAATGGCAATACAACTAACAAATAATTATTTGATTTTGCATCATCAGCCATTGCAACAACCCTCCTCATCGTGGAGATCATCAATGTCCTATAATCAAATTAATTAAGTTAGGCTTAAATGTTGTATAGCATCCTGTTTCGACTCCCTTGCCTGATACATTTGTTGGGACTGTAACTCAAACTCTCAGTATTCTCTGCCAGCTTTTCTGTTGACTTCACAGGTCCTATGAACCCCACGTTCTGAAGGGCAATAGATGCAGCTTTTGTACAATTAAAGTAGTCTCCATGGTAGAAATGATATTAAAGTCATCCCAAGAATGTCTTGGCCTATTGATTATTGTGTTGGTCATGGTATGAAATGTCCAATAAGACATTTTAAAAAAATCTTAAAAGGAAAGGAAATAAAACTGAACTGATTAAAAATAGCACTCAACAGCCTCACTATTTAACACTGCCAACAGTCTGAGATATTTCCAAGCAGTTGTTCTCCACATTGAGTCAGAACAAGGGCTCTTCCTGTGACAGCCTGTTTTAAAAAGTGTGTGACAGCTTTAACTGTAAGCAACACTGAAGGACAGGAACCTGATTCCATCATTTCATGGCTGTCAGTTCTACCGACAGCAAGGTATATCTCAGGAAACACACTTCCCAGCAGCTGCTTTCATGAATAAGAACATGCTCCTTTCATTAGTCATTTAACCCGTTGAGTATGACAAGCAGATTTATGGTGGCCATTGCTAAAGATGGGTGATATCACTAAGAATTCAAAATTGCCATAAAATTTTGCATGCTAAAAGAGGGGTTGAAAGAGACATCGCATGCAAACAAGTATCGTAGCAGCTTCCACTTTGATTCATTAAGAACAAACTTAGAAACTGAATTTGCTCCATATCATTTGGCCAGACCTTTTGTTCCAGATTTTGAGTCCTAGTAGACAATCATTGGTAGCAGTGTGCCAAAAAAGCCAACATAGTTCTAGGCTGCATAAACAGTAGGATAGAGTCAAGATCATGTGAAGTGTTAATACCACTTTATAATGCTTTGGTAAGGCCACACCTGGAATACTGCATTCAGTTTTGGTCACCACGATGTAGAAAAGATGTGGAGACTGTAGAAAGAGTGCAGAGAGGAGCAACAAAGATGATAAGAAGACTGAAGGATAAAACAGAAGAATGATTGCAGGAACAGTCTAGTTTAATGAAAAGAAGGAATAGGGGAGAATAATGCTGACAGTCAAATAAATGAGGTACAATAATATAATGTATATAAATAGATTCGATTTGATAATATGTGATTTTATATGAATTGCAAGGGATGACTATGGAACGGGTGCACAGAAACCTTGTAACCAATCGACACTCTGTTTGTCATGGAAGATGGCTTTATGGTTTTTGTTTCGTTTGTTTGTGTTTGTCTTAAAAATAAAAACTTTTCAAAAAAGAAAAGAAAAGAAAATTCATTTGGGAAGGTGGGCAGGTAGGCCCAATTCCAAAACAGTGGAATGAAGTCATTCTGGGCTATGTAGGTTAGTGGCTTCGTCACATCCATTGTAACCGTGTGATGTAACTTCACTAAGAGATGTGCTCTCTGAGTTGGTTGTTTGCTTGATTATGTTTCATTATCCAACTACATAATATGATCAGTGAAAGACTGCAAACAAACAACTGAGTCCAAGCAACACCAATGACTGCGTAGTTCAGACCTAAACTACATATATTTTCTTTGCTTGGATTGTCTATCAAGCTTACACTTATTTCAACTAAATAAAAGGCTGCTTGGGTGAGGAATAATAATAAAAAATATATATTTGCTTCTTGAACTAATCCTTTATATCTTTGTTTTCTTTTAAAAAAAAGCTTCATACTCTTTATATCCAATAGAAAATAATATATGTAGCTAAGGGCTGAACTGCAAAGTCCTTGAGGCTCTAGAATTGGTTGTTTACTTGCAGATGTTTCATTATCCAACTAGGTAACAACATCAGTCCTGGTGAGAGTGGGGTTTGCGTCCAGCCCTCCCAAGTTCCGTTTACACTGGCAGAGGATTGCAGGAGGCTGTGACAGCTGAAAACGGAGCTGGGGAGCCCATTTTAGCTGGCAGAAGCACTGTTGGCCAGTCCTTCGCTGTTTGCAGGGTGGCCCCATGGGCCAGATCTAAATACCCCACGGGCCGGTTCTGGCTCCCGGGCCTCGAGTTCGACACCCCTCTTCTGGACTTTAAAAGTGAGAGGAAAGATTTCTGCCCCTCTATTAAACTTCCTAAGGCTAGAAAACAGGTGGAGGATTCTTCTACTGTTCAGTTTCAAATCTCAAATAACAGAAAATATTTATGTAATCATATTTACTTGAAAACAGAGATAAAGCTATCCACCAAGGAGACAGTTGAAGAATTGTTGAATTAAAAAAAAAACACCTTTCTCTTTGGGGGAAAGATAATATTTTTTTTTAATCGCTCAATTTCCATGCTACACAAATCTGGTGATGATTTGTGTTCCATCCTAGTTCAAATCAATAGGCATACAATTAGAACATTTCACAAGGATCTGACTGTACAGTCAGGATTTTGGGATTATTTTTGAATAAATCAATAACACATGGCCCGCTAAAATCATGTTCCTCAAACTTGGTATTTTTTGTAACAAGATAGGAAATAACTTTTACAAGCTTTCTCCTTCATCCTCTCTCTCTCTCTCTCTCTGTTACTTATTCCGTACCTGATGCTGCAGTCATCTAATCACACAGAATTATGCACCTGCAAACCCCATAGAAAATATCTGATTGCTAAGGCTGATTGCCAAGAGGGGCTCAGGTGAACTCTAGGCAGGAAGTATCAATTATGGCCCAACTTTGGTGCAAAAGCAATGATTTTGGGTCTGCTCATTCATACTTATCAGGATCTAATTCTTCAAAGGGCTTCCTGATTCTATTCTTATTTGAGAGCATCTGCAAGGAAGAAGCTGGAATTTGGGAGTTCAGTGGATGTGTATAGCACCTCCACTACCATCAGAAGAAGAAAAAAAGGAAAAGGGAGGAATCATAAAATTGAAGAAATCCATTTTTAGCCATGGAGGATAATAGGGTAGGATAGGATAGGATAGGATAGGATAGGATAGGATAGAATATCAGAGTTGGAAGGGACATTGGAGGCCTTCTAGTCCAACCCCCTGCTTGAGCAGGAAACTCTACACCACTTCAGACAAATGGTTATTCAATCTCTTCTTTATAACTTCCAGTCTTGGAGCATTCACAACTTCTGGAGGCAAGTTGTTCCACTGATTAATTGTCAGGAAATTTCTCCTTAGTTCTAAGTTGCTTCTCTACTTGATTAGTTTCCACCAATTGTTTCTTGTCCTAACCTCAAGTGCTTTGGAGAATAGTTTGACTCCCTCTTCTTTGTGGCAACCCCTGAGATATTGGAACACTGCTGTCATGTCTCCCCTAGTCCTTTTTTTCATTAAACTAGACCTACCCAGTTCCTGCAACCGTTCTTCATATGGTTTAGCCTCCAGTTCCCTAATCCTCTTTGTTGCTCTTCTCTGCAAAATAATCTTTTCACTCTTCTCGGCACTCTTTCTAGAATATCAGCATCTTTTTTAGATCGTGATGATCAAAACTGAATGCATTATTCCAAGTGTGGCCTTATCAAGGCATTATAAAGTGGTATTAACACTTCACATGATCTTGATTCTATCCCTCTGTTTATGCAGCCTAGAATTGTGTTGACTTTTTTGGCAGATGCTGCACACTTCTGGCTCCTATTTAAATGGTTGTCCACTAGGACTCCAAGGAACGGAGAAGGATGAGGGAAGGAGAAGCCATATTTTTTATTCCATGCCAATCTTAACCATCACTGATCTCATGAGCAGACTTTTAGTTTGCAATCTCATTTTAGCACATGCATAAAGGTTACAGAATTCTCCAGATACTGCAACACTTGTTTAACATGATGGATTTTTTTCTTCTTCTGAGGTCACTTCCCTGATGGGAAAAAGGTGTCTTGGCAATGTTCAATTACTGTTAGAGTTCTGTCACTTGATTCACAGCTCTGAGTATTTGACAGCCTGATCAATTAAAGCTTACAGAGAAGAGTCTCCTTGCATTTTCCAGACAGTAGATGGTCTTTGGTAAAATCCTATGTTAACATTACATTTTATATGGGCTCGATAAAGTTCTGCAAAGCCAGGCTTATTTACCATTGTATTATTATTTTTATTATCATTATTCTCTTTCTAGAGAACATTCAATCTGATGTTGATGTTCGTCCATAGTGTTTGAAGAGGACCTTGACATCAACAGGTTGTGGTCAGGTGGCTGGTAAGGCCTATGCGGACATGAAATGTTCTGCCACATATCAGGCAGACATGTGGGCACCCTTGTTGCAGCCTTTGCAGCTCTGGCTTTGTCGTCCAATTTTGCAATGCAAAAGTACATATAAGATCTCTTTCGCACAGTGGGTAGGAAGTTCATCATTCTTAGAATCATAGAATAACAGGGTTGGAAGGGACCTTGGAGGTCTTCTAGTAGTCCAAACCCCTGCTTAGGCAGGAAACCCAATACTATTTCAGGCAATTGGTTATCCAACATCTTCTTAAAAACTTCCAGTGTTGGAGCATTCACAACTTCTAGATTCATTATTCTAACTGTCAAGAAATTTCTCCTTAGTTCTAAGTTGCTTCTCTCCTTGATTAGTTTCCACCCATTGTTTCTTATCCTTACCCTCAGGTGCTTTGGAGAATAGCTTGTCTCCCTCTTCTTTGTGGCAACCCCTGAGATATTGGAACACTACTATCATGTCTCCTCTAGTCCTTCTTTTCATTAAACTAGACATACCCAGTTCCTGCAACCGTTGTTCATATGTTTTAGCCTCCAGTCCCCTAATCATATTTGTTGCTCTTCTCTGCACTCTTTCTAGAGTCTCCACATCTTTTCTACATTGTGGCGACCAAAACTGAATGCAGTATTCCAAGTGTGGCCTTACCAAGGCCACACTTGGAATACTGCACCACTTTATTTCCAAATTCTTCTCTCTAGCAACCAAAATGGCAAAGTATTGGATTTGATAAATTCAGGGACTCTTCCAAGAATTGGGCATAAAGTAATGGTTGGATAAATAAAGAGATGTCTTGTATTAAATGGGGGAATTATTACCATACTTATTTTTTTCCCCAAATGTATTCTAAGCTGGCCAAAGCTGATTCGAACATTCTACAGTCTTAGGGGATATTCATCTTAAACTCTCTTGGAAAGGCAAGACGAGCCTTTTATGATATGATAGATATTAGTTTAATGAAATCATTATGGAATGAAATTGATATTTGCTTTATTAAATAAATATTTAATGAGCTAGGAATGGGCTGCCAAAACAAATTAGCTGAAGATGCCAGTAGTGATGGCAAATATTCTTCTAAAAAAAGGTTGCCAAATAGATCAAGCCAGCTTTCAGCTTTAAGGGGCTGTCCATGTATTCTTGTTTTCAGACTGGGGGCAATCATTTGTTCTGCAAGATAAACTTACAATCAATATAGCATTTAACCGGAAGCTAACAAAGCTAGCAAAGATGGCTAGAATGGGCCAAATGGCAAACATCTGCACTGCCACTGGAAGCCCATTGCTAACAGTCATGGGTAAACAAGAAAAAAAAATGAATTGCAGTCATCTATCCCAAAGTAAGACAAAAGATTTGAATCAGGAAACTGGCAGCAGCAGGATACAGAAAATCCTGGAGCCGGGAAACTATCCTTCTTCAACGGTAATCAGAAACCTCAGTCACTTTAGGGACATGAAAATTGTAAAGCGATGCCCAAATTCAGCCAGGGATCTACTGGCTGACCTCGGTGTAAACCGTGTCTCCTGAAAGATAACTAGTTGAAAGAGAAGGGGCTGGCTTTTCAGAGAATGCAGAGGGTGCTAAGATCAAATCGCGGTGACTTTGATCTTCCTAGAAAGGGACTTGGCAGAAAATTATCCCCCGTTTATTTTCCTCTGTTTCAGAAAACAAAATAGGAGGGGGGAGTGTGCAAGAGGATACACTCAAAGTAATGGCAAATTATGGCAACTGGCATGCATGGCTTGGAATAGTAGAGTACAGATTTGCAGAACAACTAGAAACAACCTGCTCCTTCGAGTATGCAGAAAGTTCCCATCCAGTTGTTTGCATACTTTGTTTGGTGGGAGGGTAGAGGGTGTTTGCCAGATGTTCATACTGTAAGTATATCTAAATATGAGCAGGGCATTTTAGTAATGAGAAAATTCCCCGTTCGAATACAATATTATTTATTATCTATTTTCCTTTCCTAAATTCTGGTGTCAATCGATGTTTGATGGACTGATCAATTGATATTTGATTTGATCATGCTGTTAACTGGAAATCTCATCCCTTTCTTTTGCTAGGGCAGGGGTCAGCAACCTGCAGCTCTGGAACCACTTGTGGCTCTTTCAAACCTCTGCTGTGGCTTCCTGTCGCTGGTCAGCTCCACAATTGATAGGGCTTTCGGTTAGGACAGGTAGAGGAAAAAGGACACCTCGCTAGGAGGAGACTCTATGGTGGGGAAACCGGACTTCCGATCAGCTCCAGAATTGATAGGGCTTTTGCTTAGGACAGGTAGAGGAAAAATGACACCTCACTAGGAGGAGACTCTATGGTGGGGGAACCGGACTTCCGGTCAGCTCCAGAATTGAATGGGGGGCTTCTGGTTAGGACCTCTGTGGCTCTTTGAGTGTTTAAGATTGCCGACCCCTGTGCTAGGGGATCTCAGTTGTTAACAGGATAGACATACAACCAATCATGGCAACATCTCAAAACTTGATAAATATAAGGCACATGATGGCTCGAATGGTTGGAACACTGGGCAGGAGGTTAGCAAGCCCATGTTTGAGAGCTGCTGTTGGGCAGGTATGAGCTCGTGTTTTTCACTCCAGCTCCTGCCAGGGACATGAAAGGAGCCCCTGACTGGGCATCCCCACGGCAATGGTAATGTCATCAGCTAATCCTTTCAATCTGGAAGCGTCTCGGCACTTCTAACATGAGTGCAGCAGCTTGATAAACATTGCAATAGTAATACAATGAAGACCCAGAATATAGTACACAAAATTGTCTGCCACAACGTCCTACATGTCAACAACTACTTCAGCTTCAACCACAATAATACACGGGCAAACAATAGATACAAACTCAAGGTAAACCGCTCCAAACTCGATTGCAGAAAATATGACTTCAGCAGCAGAGTGGTCAATGCCTGGAATCCTCTACCTGACTCCATTGTTACATCTTTAAATCCCTATAACTTTAACCTTAAACTGTCTACCGTAAACCTCACCCCATTCCTAAGAGGTCTGTAAAGGGGGTGTGCATAAGTACATCAGCATGCCTTCCATCCCTGTCCAACTGTCCCCATGTATTTGTACTCATCCCTTGTGCTCAAGTCCATGTTTATACTTATACCTTTTCTCTCCTACATGTTTCACAAACTAACTAACTAAAAATAAATAAATAAAATAAAACTTAGGGTGCCCCATTCAAGGTCTTTACTGCAGGATATTTGGTGCCATAACTAAAGAGTTCTAACATTTAAAGTCACATCAATGCTTCTGTAATCTATTACTTCATTGGTTCACCTTTATTCCTCCTCTTCAGAACTTCACTGCATGCTCTGTGGAAACAGTGGTGGTTATTCTAAAACTTTTTCATTCAAGTGAAAAGTACTCTTGAGATGCAATCCAAAGAATATTGTAGAGATACAGGGGCAAAAGTATATATTAATGGCTCTCTAGCAGAGTGTGATTCTGTAGTTGCCCACTCATCTATAAATAAATCTCACTTGACTCAACCTGACTTTCTCCAAGGCACACAAGGTAAGAAGATTGCTTGCTGGCTCTCACTAAGAAAGGAAAGAACTACGTCATATTCCTCTGGACCAGTGATGGTGAATCTTTTCAGCACTCAGTGTTGAAAAGAGAGCGCCCCCCAGAAGAGAAGCTGCCAATGGGCATGCGCATGCCAGGAAATTAACTTCCGGTTTCCGGCACACGCTTGCGCACCGGCCAGCTTGCCTTCTGATTACTGCCGCATATGTGCATTCAATGATCAGCTGGCACATATTGGAAACCAGAAGACCTGCTCTTCCGGTTTCTGGCACTGTTGCATGCGTAAAAAAACAGCTGATCATCGCATGCACATGGGCACCAGAAACCTGGAATAGGAATGGGCAATGACATGCATGCCAGCCAACATGACTCCATGTGCCACTTCGGGCACATGTGCCATAGGTTCACCATCACTGATCTAGACTTACAATCTGACCTTCAGCTAAAATATCATGATTAATTAATCATTAATGGAATAATCGTGACTTCTGTTTCTACATATGTGGTGGATGATTTTTTTAAAAATGCTTTTAATTGTGTTCTAATTTTAGAACTGAGCAATTTTGTTGAGTTGGGTGGCTCTAGAAATTGAATAAATAAAATCATACTTTAATACAATACAATACAATACAATACAATAGTAGAGTTGGAAGGGACCTTGGAGGTCTTCTAGTCCAACCCCCTACCTTGTTTTGTTTTTTGGTTTGGTTTGGTTTGGGTTTTTTCTTTTTTTCTTTTCATTTATCCTACTTTTGTTCCAAGGAATTTGAAGAGCCAGCTCTCATCCCAATTCTGAATAAACTTGATTCTTTTTTGTGCCTGATGCATTTTTTTAAAAAAAGAATAGGAAATTATCTCATATAGAAAGTCAGATCACTCTTCTTTCTACCTATTTTTGTTAAATCAGAATTCCTCAACTTTGGCAGCTTTAAGACATGTGGATTTCAACTCCTTGCTGGCTGCAATTTCTGGGAGTTGAAGTCTACAAATCTTAATGTTGCTGTGGTTAAGAAATCCTGGTCTATATTAACTGTGTAGGGATGGAACTACTTGGGAACTAATAGGAGAAAACTTGGGATGTCGTGTCTTTGTATGGATTCTATCACCAAAGGAAAAAAAAGGATAAAGTATCAATAATGATTTTTTTGTGTGATACATAACCATAATGTTTATAATATTGATACTCAGGGTGACAAGGTATTGGATTTGCTTCCTACCCATGGAAGCATCTGTGAGGCTTTTCTGCTTCACTTCTGATTAGCATCTCCTGATATGGCCGCATTCTTTCTTAATCTGATGTTACATTTATGAAAATTTTTCAGGACAGATGAACATTTATTGGGTAAATATATAAACTGCAACAGAGAAGGGGAAGTTATAATACTGTGCATATCCTATTATAATGCAGCCCAGATCAGAATATCAGATTTAACGCTTCTTGTAAAATGCAATGGGGGGGGGGGGAACCAGACTAAAAGGCATCCAGAAAAAATGGACATTTGTATTAAAATGACATCTGGATGTACTTTTTGTAATCCCCATACTATTAAATGCCTTGCTGTGTTATGCACTGGATTCATTAGTTCAAATTAGACTCTTCTCTCATTGCACTATGTAACCAATTACATTAGATAGGGAATGTGTTCTGCATAATTCTGAGTTATAATAGCCTTTGTTCCATGGACTGTGGGAAAATTCATAATTTAATGTTGTTCCACTTGCAGCACCTGATGTGAGATGATGCTTTTGTGTTGTCCCGTTACCTGTTCCTGAAGATTTAAACTTTAAAGCAGGTGTACGTAGCAGAAGTAAGCAATTCTGTGGGGTCCTTTGTCATCGCTGAGTCTTGGCTGTTTTCTTGAAGACATTTCATTACCAAATTAGGTAATATCATGAGTGGTACATCAATGTAGTAGATGAGATTAGCTAGCTGATGATAAAAACAACCAAGCTCAGAGAGCAACAAAGATCCAGAATTCAACCCTACAAGTATTATCTTCCATTGGTAGGATATCATGGCAAACCCCTTGTATCTAGACGTCTAGTCCTTCTCTTCATTAGACTAGATGTCGGGGTTCCAAATAGCATCCAAAAGTAAATCAGAGTCCAAAGCAAAGTATTGCTTAAAGTTCCAATTTGTTAAGAGAGCTATGTTGGCACTTCTGGGAAAACCTGAATCTGAAAGCTTCCCAGTTTTCCCCACCTAGTTGAAGTTCAAGATCTTGCCCCCACGCCCCCAAGTCCATCACATGGTCCAATCTCCCACTGCCATGTGGGCAGTTCTACCCATCCAATTCTGGTTAGGTGCAGAGACAAAGGATGACCTTGGCTTTCTAGAAAGAATTTTGTTATGGCTACATAGCATCTAACTCCATACAATCCCCCCTCCCATTTTCCCACAATAGAAAATGAATAGCAGAATAATAGAAAGTGTGGCAGGCCAAAGATCCAAAAGAAAAGACGTCTGCAGACCTGACACTAGACATGTCTAGTTCTCTCAACAGCTCATTGTACTGTTTAACCTCCAGTTCCCTTATCATCTTTGATGCTCTTCTTTGTACTCTATCACATCATGGGGTGCTATCCCGCTATTGCTGCAGCCTTGGACTTGGCATTTTTGGCTTTTTTTGGAAGCTGCAGCACACTTCTGGCTCATATTTAAGTGGTGGTCTATTGAACACCCAGGTCTCTTTCACAGTTGTACTAATAATACCCTGTTTCCCTGAAAATAAGACCTCCCCAGATAATAAGCTCAATGAGGCTTTTGAGTGCATGGGCTAAAATAAGCCCTCCCCTGAAAATAAGCCCTTCCTGAAAATATTGCAACACAGCAGCAGCCATGAGGTGACCACGCTCGCTGCCTCCTGCACCTCAAAAACAATAAGACCTTCCTGAAAATAAGGCCAAACACTTATTTTGGGGGTCAAAAAAAAGACCCTGTCTTATTTTCAGGGAAACATGGTAGTTACTACTATTGAGCCAGATGTCACCTCTTCCACACTTATGCATTTTATTTTTTCATGCCTAAGCACAGGACCTTACTTTTCTTCTCTTCCCAAAGAGATATCCTTGCAGGAATAACATCATGATTCCCAGTCAAACATTCTTTGAATGAGATGTCAAATTTGACTTAATTTTACAGTCCACAAAGTATCTACCTGAAGCCGTATTTCAGAAATAAAAACTGATGTGTTTGTACCCATTTGTTCCTTGGTCATTGTTAATGTGTACTGTTGTGCATTGAACGTTATGTGCAAGAAGAGCAGTGAAGGGAAAGCCAAGTTTTGTGTTCAGCACAATCTCTTGGGAGTCTCTGCCTAGCTTTTACCACTGCTGAGATCTCTTCATTGACCATGACTAACAAGCAGCATGCTAACACTTGGAAAACGTACACACTGTCGACAGCAATTGTGTGAGTTTATGGCAATCTGCTTGGAAACCTCTTACGAGGTAGCTGAATGAGTCCCCCCTTCCTCACTTCTTTAGAAAATTTTCTGAACATTTTCATGTTGGAAAAAAGGCAGATAAACCCATGTAAGGTGTTAAGTGGGTCTTTGGCATATTACAGGAGTACAATATTACAAAATAGAACTGGTTGCTTGCTTTCCTTGTCCCGGATCTTAGTGTTATCACTTCTTAAACATTCCAAGTTGATGGCAATTTATGTCCTGATCACAACTTAGCTGGACCAGTGTAATAGTCTCCATGGAGATACCTTTAAGGGATGACCCAGAAGCTATGGCTGATACTGAACGGAGCATTCCATTCCAGTTGTTAGAACATTATTGTGCTATTCATGATAACACTCATATTTTTAAGATTGTTGTACAACCTGGTTTTCCAAGCAGAAGGAAGACCTCCAGGAGTGCAAGGCCAGGTATCGGTGCCTGGAGGCTCAGCGGGCTGAGACGGTCAGCCAGTTCTAGGCCATGATGCAGTCCCACTGGAACAAGGCTTCTCACAACAAAATACTCTACACCACTGGGCTTGAAATTTTGGGCTTGGATAATCTAGAACTATGCTGCCGATGGTCTGACCTACAATGTCTGCTACAAAATTATCTGCTACAATGTCCTTCCAGTCAATGACTACTTCAGCTTCAACTGCAATAATACAAGAGCACGCAACAGATACAAACTCAAGGTAAACCGTTCCAAACTCGATTGCAGAAAATACGACTTCAGCAACAGAGTGGTCAACGCCTGGAATGCACTACCTGACTCTGTTGTTACATCTTCAAATCCCCATAACTTTAACTTTAAAGTGTCTACTGTTGACCTCACCCCATTCCTAAGAGGTCCGTAAAGGGGGCTGTGCATAAGCCTACCGTCCCTGTTCCACTGTCCCCATTTATTCATACCCATTTCATTCACATTCATGTTTATTCTAATGCCTGTTATCTTGTAAGTGATTGACAAATTAAATAAATAAATGAAAACTGTATGTTACGTTGAGGTCCCTCAACATAGCAAATTAAATAATAAATAGATAAATAAATAAATAAATAAATAAATAATAATAAAAACTGTATGTTATGTGGAGATTCTTCAACGGTAGGACCCTAAATCTCTGTAAATAATCTAGTCCTAGCAGTGGAGAGCCTCTTTCCAGCTGAGAGATATTCTTTTCCCTTTTTCCCAATCACCTGCATGGGAATCATGGCAGATTGCATGTAAGTTTATATCTCTGATGAGCAGCAGGGGGTGCATTGGGAGGTGGGGAACGAGGGACGGGGGAAATCTACCAAAAATGATTTTATTGCTAATTTGTTCAAGGCCTTTTTTTGTTTTCAAGCTAAAAAAAATCCACACCAACCAAAACAAAATTGTAAAATTGGACGACAAGAGTGGAGATTGCTGTTAATAAGCAGATGACAAGTATTTAAATTAAGGATGCGTGTAGGAGTTCCTGCAGTCTGAACAACAGATTACAATTTATTTTTAAAGGTTCGACGGTACAAAATTATTTAGACAGACAAGCAGACTAGAAGCCACCATGCGTCATGCCAAGATCACCCCCCCAGTAAACAGAAGCTTTTTACTGCAGAAGAATGACACCGTATATTTCCTTTGACTCCTACTGCAATGTCGTTTCCATTAACAGGTGGCAAAATGCCGCCAGAGCAGGAAAGTGTCAAGCCACAGCATCGTCCACAACTGTAACATTAGCTAAAGGATGCTCAAATCTTTGCAGTGGTGATGGAATCTTCAAATGTCGATCCATTAATGCAACCAGAATTGGACATAAGGTCATGTACATGTAGCCCAATTTTGGAAATGATGTAAGGTTTTTCTTCCCAAGGCAGAACACAGCAGAGTATCTAAATTAGTACAGCAATGTGACTTTAGTTAGTTTGCGTTCTCTGTCTCCCTGTGTCTGTTTCTGTTTCTCTGTGTCTTTCTCTCTGAAACTGACAGACAGAAGACAAGAGAGAGAGACAGAGAGAGAGACACAGAGAGAGTCACACAGTTTAAATGATTCATACCATCATATACTATCCTCGGTGTAGGAAATACTAAATTGAATCTTTATTAGTTAGCTCGAGCTGGGTGGCTTCTTCTTTAGTGTGGGCAGTCTTTCATCAGGAATGAAACCTGACAGTGGTGAATTGGACAGCCTGGGGGACCATAAGAACATGATCATGTGTCATAATTTAGGCTAGACCTAGAAGTTCAATTGCTGTTTCGTTGCCTTCAGCAACCAATGCCTGCTGCCCAAAATGCACTCACTTTATCATTTCGACTCATTTTTTGATGGAATGGCCACCAAGCTATTGCTAAATGGTTTGGGGCAATGAATGCGGGTTTTGGCTTGAAGCTGTAATCTGTAATCCTAATGATAACACTCTTCAAGTGGGACGTTGTATGCCATACCTATCAACAAAAGGCAGCAGGAAGCTATTACAAAAGCAAGCAGAACGTGGACGGATGGAGTTGTACTGTAGCAAGAAATACTAGTAAGGGTGTAAATAAAGGTGAAAGCTAGATAGCTTTAGAAGTTAAGGAAATAAAATGACTAAGTTCACTATATTGTAGGGGTCTTTCAAAGAACCAATATTTCAGTCTTCCTCCTTTTCTGATTTGTAAAAAAACATTTGGAGGGCTTTTTTATGGTTTCAAACTATAGGTT
Source organism: Natrix helvetica (assembly GCF_964273705.1). Classification (NCBI taxonomy): domain Eukaryota; kingdom Metazoa; phylum Chordata; class Lepidosauria; order Squamata; family Natricidae; genus Natrix; species Natrix helvetica. The sequence goes on from NC_138561.1 coordinate 12,234,384, forward strand.
TTCCTGTCAGTCATGTCTGATTCTAGGGCAGGGTGCTCATCTCCGTTTCTTGGCCAACACTTCCATGGCCATGTGGCCAGCATGGCTATATGCCAAAGGTGCATGGAGTGCTGTTACTTATTTATCTACTCTCGTTTGCATACTTTTGAACAGTTAGCTAGGCAGGAGCTGGGGCTGTTCTGCCCGAGGCTTCCCAAGAGCCTGAAGCAAACTCCTTGTCCCTACAAAAACCCCTTTTATTCATTGACTGTGAATTCTGCTCATTCACATCCAGCAAAGTCTTTCAAGAGAGGATTTACAGTCACAGACCTTATCTGGCTTGGAGAGCTGACAGGCCGATATCTGCAAAACTTGGCAAGGAGTCTCAGAGAATCACGAGCCAATTAAGCAAACTAATTGTACCCTGAAAACTCCACTCCATTTATACTCCTCTTTTATTCCCTCTGGGAGGGGCCATTCATCGTCCACCTGTGCCCTTACTCCCAAGTCGACCACTGTTCTTTAGCTGTTCCCTTTGACTGGCAACTCTGCACATGCACACACTGGGAACAGGCTCCAGCTGTTCATCTGCTTCACTGATGTCTGACTCTGAAGGCAGCTGATAACAGGCATACAGCTCTGTCCCCCTCTCTGCTCTGACAAAGAGCCCTCATCAGAGCCTTCCCCAGACTCCAGGACTGGCCCATGTTCCTCCCCAGCATCCTCACTGTCCGAATCTGCAGCCAGCTCTGCTGGCTGCTGGTGGGCCACAACAGGAGCAAGTAACAGGTGCCCACCCAGTGGTATGGAGCTCGGGTCTCAAACCCAAGCTGTCAGCTCCTCTCCAGCTGTCAAGATCAGCGTCTTTAAGCGCTGAGCCATCATGCCCCCTCGAAACTATTAAGATGCAGTAAATATGTGATGTTTGCATGCCTATTTTTCTATAAATTGAACTGTTGACAGCTTATCAGAACTTGCCCTTCCCAGTAAACAACTGAGTTCAGAAAGCACTCAGCCAATCAGTGCTCATGTATTTGGCAGTAGAAGGGCTTCACTCTTCCTTACTTAATTTCACAAATAGAGAAACACATCTTCCCATTCCAACATTCACTGTTTAAAATGGCACTTTCTAGTTGGTGGATAGAATTAACTAACTAACTAACTAACAAACAAACAAACAATAAATAGATAAATAGGTGGTGCAGTGGTTAGAGTGCAGTACTGCAGGCTACTTCAGCTGACTGCTAGCTGCAGTTTGGCAGTTCAAATCTCACTGACTCAGCCTTCCATCCTTCCAAGGTGGGTAAAGTGAGGAGCCAGATTGTTGGGGGCAATAGGCTGACACTGTAAACTGCTTAGAGAGAGCTGTAAAAACATTATGAAGTGGTATATAAGTCTAAGTGCTATTGCTATTTGTAAAATATATTGGCCACCCATCTTACTACAAGGTAACTCTGAGCAGCTTATAATCATAAAGTATAAAATATGTATATATTAAAAATAAATTAATTAATACCCACAAACACAACAATCCAATTACAGATGGGGAGGGCTAGGGCAGAGGGGGAGGGAACTTGGATCTGTTGTTAATCGATAACCATCTTCATTGTGATGCTCCTCCATTGGGGCCCCAAGCTAAAAGGGGTCTTTAGGTCCTTCGTGCAAGGATAAGTAACTAGTTGGTTGTGTGATGAACAGGGCACTCATTTGGCCTGTAATGTAATACTATTGGTATTACATCTACAGAAATTCATCACACAGTTGCTTTGCTATTGGATTTCCCTATGAATGTGAAGTAGCATGGGCAAATTGTCCCCAAAATCTTATTCAACGATACATGTAAAAACGGAAGAGGTGGTTGGGTAAACTCATCATATGGACCCAACCTGCAAGGCTCAACGTATTAGGTTCTTTGGATCAATTCCTGCTTAATTTTCTACCCAAAGATAATTCAGGAGGTAACTGCTCCATGTGGTCATTTTGCAAATTCATTAAGTAGCAGCATGAAGTAATTACATTTTGACTCAGGATTGGCTCCTGGTGATTTTATGGACATGTCTTTAGCAAAAATATGAAAGTGGGTTGTCATTTCTTTCTTCTGGGATGAGGTTTGGATGTCCCAATTGAGCCCACAGTCATGAATCACTTTCCCTTTCTTCTTCTTGACCACTTTGGGAAAATGAATGATTTACATCTTTCAAAGGCCTTGGATGGCAGTTCTTGGATAGATGCTTCCTAAGGGCCACCTATTTTAAAACAGCTTTTAACCAATAGAAGTGACACAGCCACCAGGCTATGAGATAGATTCACAACAACACAATAAATCAAGATGTCTCCTTGACAGCGTCTAACAGAACCTAACAACATTTCATACAGCACCAAAGAAGTGTAAAGGTAAAGGTTCTCCTCGCATTATTGTGCTAGTCTTTCCTGACTCTAGGGGGCAGTGTTCATCTCTGTTTCAAAGCCAAACAGCCAGCACTGTCTGAAGACCTCTCCGTGGTCGTGTAGCCAGCATGACTAGACACCGAAGCATCACGGAGCACTGTTACCTTCCCACCAAAGGTGGTCCCTATTTTTCTACTTCCATTTTTATATGCTTTCAAGCTGCTAGATTGGCAGAAGCTGGGACAAGTAACGGGAGCTCACTCCGTTACATGGCACTAGGGATTTGAACTGCCAAATTGCTGACCTTTCTGATTGACAAGCTCAGCATCTTAGCCACTGAGCCACCATGTCCCAATAAAGAAGCGTATACCTACTTGTACTCCAACTTTACACATACTATCATTTATTAGCAGTGTTCCATTAAATATGTATTGGAAAAGTGATAAATATTTATGAATCCATAAAGGATAATATCAACAGAAAGAAGAGGAGGAGAAGCATAAGACAACCTCTCTCTCACTTCCCAAAGAACCCCAGTGGAGATTGTATTTCAAGCATCCATATTTTTCAGGATTTGATTCCATGTGATGAAATATATTTGACCCATTATAAGACAATAAAACTGGCTAGTTTTTCAGGTATCACAAACCTATTTCAAAACTATTGGTGGGTTTTCCATAAAAGGTAAAAAGTATGGAGTACAAGTAATCACCACATATTTATTTAAGGCTTGAAATTATCTTCAATGCAAAAGTACTTGCATTGCATACAGAAAACATCAGCCTTCAACCCTTAGAACTTCCATTTTAAAGGAAAGCACAGCAAGAGATGGGAAAGCTTTTTGTGTGAAATTCTGAAAAGCCACTGAATCACCTGAATAACTTATTTTCCCCTAAAGCTTATTTTATTAATTCTCACAATTAATTCCCACAACACTGCTGAACTATTTACTAAGACTGTATTACTATTATTCTTCTCATCATTACCTATCTCCTTTTCTACTCATAACCTTGCTGCTTGTATCTTTATGATTTACATTGTTTTATTTAGTTCCCTAATATGACTGTGATTGCTTATTTAGTATCCCATGACAATCACTAAGTGTTGTATCTTATGCTTTATGATGAATGTATTTTTATATGACTATGACCATGATTTATCAGCTATATTTTTTATGTTCACTGAGAGCTTATGCACCGGAGACAAATTCCTTGTGTAACTAATCACACTTGGCCAATAATTCTACTCTACTCTACTCTACTCTACTCTACCCTACCCTACCCTACCCTACCCTACTCTACCCTGATCACACTCTTGCATTTAGATTTTTCTATGTTTCCAAGCAGGAAACAAATGATAATTAATACTAAATCATGTTTTGTTGAATTGCATGGATAAACATCATTATCTTGACCTGCTTCTACTAGTAATAACTGTACATTTTCTAAAAATATCCTACCCAGCCACTTCATCCATTGCCTTCTCTTCTATTTATCTCAGTACTGCTGATGCATCATCTGCTCATATCACATCCTTGTTAATTATTCCCTCAAGAGATCAGTCAACAGTTGTTTTACAGCATAATAATAATAAAAAAACCTAACCCATCTTACAAACAGTCATAAATGCCTCCTGGATGGGAGATACATTAGAAGATAGATATCTTCTTGGCCTAAATTCAAAGAACATATGCAAACAACTCCTATTCAGCATAGATCACAGGAAGTATAAGTCCAAGTTGCCATTAAACCTTGGAAAAGTGCTAAAGCAAATGACACCAACGTTAAATCCAAGAAGTAATAAAGTGGTACATCTGTCATAAAAGTCTGAGGTTGCCCATTTTTAGAAATGTCTTCAATTCTGAAGCGAATAGTAATTTCCAACCACGGCTTGTTGAGTTTTTCAGAAATATCAACCAATTTTCAAAAACAGCTGATGGACTCACTCTGATATGCCCCCCCCCAAAAAAAAAACTATTGTACATCTAGGTCACAGTTTGTTGCTTTACACCATCATTGTGATCACTGCAATCTACCCTCTACCCTCAAGATTGACTCAGCCTCCCATCTTCCAAGGTGGGTAAAATGAAGACCCAAATTGTTGGAGGCAATAGGCGGACTCTGTAAAACTGCTTAGGGAGCACTGTAAAAACACTTTGAAGCAGTACATAAGTCTAAGTAGTATTGCTATTGCTACTTAAAAGAAAAAGAAAGAAACACCAAAAGGTACATCATTACTCTTGATCACTTTTCTACTCCTTGCAACTTTAAGATGTATGGATTTGAAGTGCCAGAATGTGTGTGTCAGACCTGCCACAATTTAAACCATTAAGTAGAAACAACCCTTGGCTCCATTTATTGATAAAAGTATAGTTTTATTAGAGATCAAATGTATTGCTGTAACACATAGCTTCACAATGACAACTTCAGCTTCAACCTCAATAATACACGGGCAAACAATAGATACAAACTCAAGGTAAACGACTCCAAACTCAATTGCAGAAAATATGACTTCAGCAACAGAGTGGTCAACGCCTGGAATGCTCTACTTGATTCCATTGTTACATCCTCAAACCCCCATAACTTCAACCTCAAACTGTCCACCGTGGACCCCATTCCTAAGAGGTCCGTAAAGGGGGCGTGCATAAGTGCACCAGCGTGCCTACCGTCCCTGTCCTACTGTCCCCATTTATTTGTACTCATTTCCTTTGTTCATGTCCATGTTTATACTTATACCTGTTATCTTGTACATGTTTGACAAACTAATACATAAATAAATAAAATAGCCAGAACTGAGAATTGAGTGCCAAAATCGCTAAGTTCTACTTTCCCTGCCTTATCTGCCTCTCGCTGCCCATCCCATTGCAATCAAGTTTATGCAAAATGTTTCCATGAGTGCAGGTTCCCTCCTTATTCCAGCTGGATGACCTTGGAGCAGCATCTCGAGGTGGCCCAGTTTCTACTTTTGCTTTCCCCCAAGCATTCCCTCCCATTATTTCCCCTCTTTACAGTTCATGACAGTCTGTCACTGCACAAGGTGAAGCATAGCAAACGTAAGGTGGTAGCTGACAGTGTGAAATTGAGGGAGTTGTAGTCCACACATCTTAAAATTGCCAAGGTGTAGTAGATACACTGCTGTAGATAATATTGACCTGGAAGGAACACTTATATCTCTTGGTATAGATGACAATGTAAAATCATCACAACCAATCAGCATTACTCAGACATTGACATCTCTTAGCATAAGCAGATATTATCACATCAAAACATGAAGAAAGCTTTTTCTGTACAACAATAGAAGGAAACAAAACAAAATCAATGATCTCCTTTCCCAATCTCTTACAGTTATTACAAGTCAGATCAATAACTTTTAGAATTCAGCAGAGCATATTTATGTATTATTAGCTCATCTGGTCATCTAAGGTGAATGTCATATTTTCAATTGCAATTTTCGTATCAATTGCTTTCCTGCCCCTAATTTAATGGCTGCCCATATATGACCTCTTTCTTAGTTGTATAAAGTCAAGCCGCAGTTTAGCGATAATCCATCTTGACTACTAAGAGGAGCAAAGTAATAATTTGACTTCCCCATGTAAAAATTGTCTTTCAGATGACTATTTCTGCAGCATTCAGGGCCCAAGGGACGTAGAATTTAAAAAATAGGAGGGGAGATGGATTTGATTTAAATGGCAATGAAAAGTATTAGCTAATTATTCCCTTCCAACTCGCATTGTTGTGCTATTTTTAATCGGCATGAGAATTTACAAGTAATCCTTGACTTACAACACTTCATTTAATGGCCATTCAAAGTTACGACAGCATTGACAAAAACTGTAGGAACTTTGACTTATGACCGTTTTTCACCCTTACAACCATTGCAGCATTCCCATGGTCACATGATCAAAAGTCATGTGGCAGCTGACTCCTATTTATGACGGTTGCAGGTCATGTAATCAACTTTTATAACCGTCTGACAAGCAAAGTCAATGGGGAAGCCAGATTCACTTAACAACCATGTTACTAACTTAACAACTGCAGTGATTCACATAACAATTGTGGCAAGAAAGGTCGTAAAATGGGATAAATCTCAGTTAACAAATGCCTCACTTAGCAACCAAAAAATTGGGTTCAGTTATGGTTGTAAGTAAAGGACTCCTTGTACTTTCACCGTCATCACATTCTAATACATGTTCCCTTTTTGTAAGTCTTACTTAAAAGACATATTTTAGGTAAGACTCACATCTTCCTTAAACAAACACAGTCTTCTGTCACTTCTTTATTGCCCTCATGCATGAGATCAAACCCTAAAAACCTTTGATGCAAAAACAAAAAATTATCTTTTGCATCTACTTTTACAGTCTGTAATATTTTGCAGGAGGCAAACTGATCAAAAAAAGTGATAATGTGCTTCTTGCTTAATTCCTCCGTCTGAATTTTCCTGACTTTGGATTCTTGTGGCTTGGCTCAATGTTAGATGAACCTCAGATGGGAATGACAGTAAGTTTCTTTTTAAACTCACTGACAGTATTTCTAGTTCCAAGGAAAAATAAAAAGCGTGTGAACTGAAAAAAACAAAAAACCAAACTCAGCACTGGAATATATTATAATGTAATTGGTGTGTGTGTGTGTGTGTGTGTGTGTGTGTGTGTGTGTGTGTGTGTAATATAGCGGTGGCTCAGTGGCTAAGACACCGACCTTGTTGATGAGAAAGTTCGGCAGTTTGGCAGTTCGAATCCCTAGTGCCGTAACAGAGTGAGCTCCCATTACTTGTCCCAGCTTCTGCCAATCTAGCAGTTCGAAAGCACGTAAAAATGCAAGTAGAAAAATAGGAACCACCTTTGGTTGGAAGGTAAAAGTGTCTGTGCACCTTCTGCGTTTAGTCATGCCGGCCACATGACCACGGAGACGTCTTCAGACAGCGCTGGCTCTTTGGCTTTGAAACAGAGATGAACAGTGCCCCCTAGAGTCGGGAACGACTAGCACATACGTGTGAGGGGAACCTTTACCTTATCTTTTAATCATAAAACAAAATGCATCAAAAGGCTTCTTTCGTACCTACAAACTAAGCATTTTTGTACTTTTGAAAATAATGTTTTTATTCGATAGTTACAGTCAACGTGCTTCCTTTATTATAAAGAACAGTCCTTCATTTCAGAAACCTGCCCTTTAAGATTTATTTTTCAAAATCTCACTTTTGTTTTTGTTTTCATTCTGATTGTTTAAATGTTTACAACCCCAATGGCATCACCTGAGGCACAGTCTTTTTGCGTTCATGCGAAAACTATAGAAACAGAATCGGCATTTTAGATGCTTTAATAGCATTTCTATTTTTGTAAAGTTTTTCTTGGTTCTGCTCTTGAGTTTTCCTTTGTTAACTCATCCTTGACAAAGCAAACCCACTGATTAATTAATGCAGGCATTCATTAACTGTCTCAGGGCTCTGACAATGACAGGCTAAGGTTGCACAGGCTGCCTTCATGTAAGGAATGCTCCTTCTCTTTAGAATGAGACTACAGTTACTAGGATAGGATAGGATAGGATAGGACAGGACAGAACAGAACAGAACAGAACAGAATTTTTTATTGGCCAAGTTTGATTGGACACAAAAGGAATTTATCTCCAGTACATAAGCTCTTAGTGTATATACCAGTGATGGCGAACCTTTTCGACACTGAGTGCCAAAAAGAGAGGAGACGTGTGAGCGCACGGGGCACCGAGTGCCAAAAGGAGAGTGCTTTGCACATGCATGCACACTTCACCCATGCGCACATTCTCGTCTGGGCCTTGAACAGGAAGAGGAGCTGCCCAGGGGCCATGCACATGCCAGAAAATGAACTTCTGGTGTCTGGCACACACATGCATGCTGGCCAGCAAGTCTTCCAGTTACTGCCACACATGCTCACATGCCGATCAGTTGGCAGGCATGCATCCTAATGCTGAAAAATGGAAGACCAGCACGCGAGAAACCCAGAAGAAGAACGGACAGCACTGTGCGTGCCAGGCGACATGGCTCAAAGAGCCACTTTGCCATAAGTCCACCATCACGGATATATACCCGCAACAAGTGATAGGCTATAGATCAGGAATCATAGTTACAATCGTTAATCATGAATACAAGCAACGTGAGATAAATCATAAGGTTCCAATAGGAGAAGGTGGTAGGAAAGACAAGACGATGAGAAAAGATGAAAAATGCAAAAATGAGAAGGATAATCCCAGACAAAAGTTATCATTTTTCAACCAGCAACAAAACTGATTAACCATTATTCAGTCTAGTTTTCATTTCCCAACAGTCCCATTAAAAAACATTATTTCTGGCTCCCTCAGAAGAATGCCTACCGCAGATACATCATTGCCCGTTTATTTTAGGGAGCCTATTCAATTCTGCGTGAAATTCACATTGGCTATCCGAAAGAAGGGAAGAAAGTTTTGAGGAAAGAGAATTCAATACGGCACACCAATTCCAATTAATTTTTTTTAATGTTTACTTTTCCATGTATTTTTTAAGATCAAACAAAGCGCTGTGTATCAAATATTTAAAACTTATTTTGAAAACAAGACCACTCTGATAAGAATGATTGGAAAACCTTTAATGAATTCACCTCAATTAGCCTTTAATTAAGCAACTCTTTAAAACCTTATTTGAATATTGCTGCAAAAGGAGGAAAAGGGACAAGAATCCCTCCGTCCTTTCATAGCTTCAGCAGAACAGAAAGCCAAGAAAGTTAAAATAAACCATCTTTCTTAAACCAGCTGGATGTCTGATAGCTACAGTATATTGTTGAATGATATTTAGACTGTCTGCGGTATTTACAGAGGTCATTTATTTCTAAACCTTTTGCCTTTCCAAAAAAAAAAAGTTTTCCATGCTGATTTATGTCTCAAGGAATCTCAGCGTGACTAACACATGCACACACACACACACACACACAGAGAGAGAGAGAGAGAGAGAGAGAGAGAGAGAGAGAGAGAGAGAGAGAGAGAGAGAGAGAGAGAGAGAGAGAGAGAGAGAGAGAGAGAGAGAACTTAAAACTCCTAGAAAGAGAAGATCTTTCATAACACTGAACTCATATATTTAACACAAATGTATCCTGGAAAGGGGATGCATTTATCTGAATGTTCTTTTTGTGTGTGTGTGTGTGTGTATTTACCACACTTGTATTTTATTACTGTATTTTCTTTTAACTATTTCACCCTGGAATTAAATCCTGGATTGTATTGTTTTTTTATGTTTGTGATATGCCTGTAAGACTAATCCATTAATAAACTCTCAATGTGACAGGATGACCCAACAAGACAGACACAGACTTCAGAGGATAATCAGAACTGCAGAAAAATAATAATACTGCCAACCTGCCTTCCATTGAGGATCTGCACACCGCACAAGTCAAAAAGAGGGCTGTGGAAATATTTACAGACCCCTTGCATCCTGGACACAAATTGTTTCAACTCCTACCCTCAAAACAATGCTATAGAGCACTGCACAGCAAACAACTAAGCACAAGAACAGTTTTCCCCCGAACGTCATCACTCTACTACATAAACACTCTGCTATGCTGACAGTAGGACTGCAACTTTGTTGCTTGTATCCTTACAATTTATATTGATATTGATTGTTTCCTGATTGCTTATTTGTACCCTATGACTATCATTAAGTGTTGCACCTTATGATTCTGGATGAATGTATCTTGTCTTTTTATGTACATTGAGAGCGTACGCACCAAAGATAAATTCCTTGTGTGTCCAATCATACTTGGCCAATAAAGAATTCTATTCTATTCTATTCATTCCATATTCTATTATATTCTATTCATTCCATATTCTATTCCGTTCCATTCTAGGCTAGTCTATCTGTCATACCAATAGTTTGAGGAACAGTTACTGTCGTGGATTCCAATAATGGGCTATTCCTTGTAAAAAACAATGTAGTTAGAAAGTAGAGATAGTACAGCTTTTTTTCCTTTCGAAAAAGCACCTTTGAGATAAGTGAATCTTGGCATCCTCATTGACTTTGCTTGTCAGAGTCACCAAGGGGATCACATAACCCCAGGAAACTGCAACCGTCATAAATATAAGTCAGTTGCCGAGCACATGAATTTTGATTACATGACTATGGGGATGCTGCAATGGTCATAAGTATATAAAAAATGATCATAAATACCTTTTTTCAGTGCCCTTGTAACGTCAGTCACTAAATGAATGGATTTAAGTTAAGGGCCAGCTGTATCTAGTAGCTACCTCACTTCTGCCTTGGTAGAACTTAGCTTTTCTAAATTATAAACCATTGCAGTTATAATTAATTCATAAAATTCAGTTCATAGGGGGTCATAGACTCTATTTGGTGACCGTAGGAGGTTCCTTCAGCTGCAGAGTACCCAAGGCATGTTAGCAAGAGCGAGCAAAGTATCTTTGAGAGAACTCTCGTGAGACGGACAATACAATTTTAGCAATCTGCAGCAGAGATGAAAAAGAATTCCACCCCGCAATTTCGCTCAAAGAAAATATTGGCATTAACGCTAGCCTCAAAGGCTACTTGCTGTCAACTTTCCCCAAACAGATCTGCAAAAGAAGATAACCTGGGAAAAAAAAGTACAAAAGCGAAAACTGTGTGCAAACAGCAGTTCTTGAGTTTAGAAGCAGAGATTACATTAGGGAGATTTGTATTTAGAAAGCCTTCATTAGAGAAATAAGCATCTTGATTTAACCCTATTGGGTCTTCCTGGTTTTTCTCAACAATTTCGATGCTGTTAATCATGCTTGGCATTTGCTAGACTTCATTGGTGGAATTCTGTCCCTAGAGAGGATCATGAATGGTATAAACTAGTATAGCTAAAATGTAAAGGTTCCCCTCACACCAGGGTTAGAGGATGTAACAACAGAGTCAGGTAGAGCATTCCAGGCGTTGACCACTCTGTTGCTGAAGTCATATTTTCTGCAATCAAGTTTGGAGTGGTTTACTTTGAATTTGTATCAATTGTTTGCCCAGTCACATGGCCAGCAAGCCACTCCCACCTGGTCACATGGCCAGCAAGCCACTCCCACCTGGTCACATAGCCAGCAAGCCACTCCCACAAAGCAGGCCACACCTACAGAAGAGGTTTTAAAAAAATTTTAAACCCACCACTGCTCTGGACCCACTCGATCATATTAATGGCCGATATACAATGCGGATTCCAGGCATTTTTTCCCCCTGTTAAGATTATGGTTTGGGGGGAAAAAGAGAGAGAGGATTTCTGCTTCATTCCAGTCTCAAAATGGATTTCAGCCTTGCAGAGAAAAATACATTATTTTAGAACACTGACAGATATACCAGGCAAAGGACATTGTGCAATTATTTCATTAGTAAAAGAAACATAAGATGAGAAATATAGGCTGGTAAATTGACCGAGATGGCAGGCCTGAACAGGGTTAAGCTTTTAAACATAATTATCATTGAATGGTCATAATCTTCCAGATAGGTCCTCTCTAAACAAGCAGAGTGTGACCACCAACAAATTAAGACCAAGGTTCCACTTAGTCATTTTCATCCATTAGCCATATAACTCTATAATCTCAGATTTTACCTTGGCATTTAATCGGGTATATTTTTCTGAGCCAGGCTTCCTTAGAAAGCAAGAAGCAGAGTCTTGGTTCCTGCAAAACCTCTTTTATTTACACGACTGTGAATTCCTTTCCTTCACAGTCAGCAAACAGTCTTTCAGAGGAATGTTTAACAACACAAACCTCATCTCATTTAGAGTGCTGCCAGATAACTAGTTTCCAAAACACAGGGCAAAGTAAAACTTGGCACAGTCCCTCTTATAATCACAAACAGAACTTTCCAGATCGAATGAACAAATTGTTTCCTGCAAAAGCCCACTCCCCATTTGTTTCTCTTTTGTTCCTATGGGAGGGGCCAATCACCTCCAAGGTGTGGCTTTATTCCTAAATCAACCCTGCTTTCTTAATTGTTGTTGTCTTCTGGCAGCTCTGTGCATGCACACACTGGGAACAGGCTCCAGCTGTTCCTCTGCCTCACTGCTGTCTAGTTCCCTCTCGGCCTCCGATGCAGAGCCCTCGTCTGAGCTTTCCTCAGCCACCAGGACTGGACCATGTTCCTCCCCAACCTCCTCACTGTCTGACTCTGATGCCAGCTCTGCTGGCCGCCAGTGGCCCACAACATATATTGCTGATTTTAGCTAAGCATTTAATCTGGTATATCACGATATACCCATTGTAGTTTTCCAGAAAATGTTTTAATGTATACTTTAACACAGAACATCATTTGTGTCTGCCTGGATAATCAACACAGGAAGGAGAAGACAAGAAGGTACGTGGCCAACGGTGCATATTCCATGTTATATACAAAATTTAGAAATTAAGAAAAAGGACAGTTGTAGATTATTAAGGGCCTTTCAAAGGGTAAGAGAAAAAAATGCTCAGGCAAGCTAAAACCCTCAAAATTTGGCAAGAAAAATATATGGATGAAGAATTTTAGAGCATCCACTCTCTTTGTTGATGCAAAGAATGCAACTAATCCATAACATCCAGGTAATCCTTTGTATGAGAGTTTGCAGCTAATGCCCCATTTAAAATCATAGAAGCCTAAATCAATTTGCAAAGGATCCAGATCTCATTTCACAATTGAATAATATGTATCCCAGCATCAGGTAATGTGTGTGCGTGCGTGCATGCGTGTGTATATATATATATATATATATGATAAGGAGGCAAGCCTGTGGCTTAGTGGCTAAGACTCCTGCCTAAGATATAATACAGCCCAGGTTCAAATCCCAGTAGGGGTATGGCTAGCTGATGAGAGCCAATTAGCTCGAAATAGATCTATACTAGTCTCCCTTTATTTATTTATCAGTACAAATACAACATATATATACACATACACATACACATACACATACACACATACACACACACACACACATACATACATATGTGTTGTATTTGTGCTGATACCAGGGGTTGTAACACACATACATACATACATACATACATACATACATACATACATATGGCATATATGACATATTTTAAAAAAGGATTCAGGGTAAATGAGGAAAGAATGTTTTAAAAGAGAGAATATTAAAAACCAGTCTGAAATCAGTGATATTTAGGGTTTGGCAATTATCACTGGCTCAATGGCTAAGACACTGAGCTTGTTGATTGACAGTTCAGAGGTTCGAATCCCTAGCGCCACATAATGGAGTGAGCTCCCGTTAGTTGTCCCAGCTTCTGCCAACCTAGCAGTTTGAAAGCATATAAAAATGCAAGTAGAACAATAGGGACCACCTTTGGTGGGAAGGTAATAGCGTTCCATGCGCCTTCGGCGTTGAGTCATACCAGCCACATAACCACGGAGACATCTTTGGACAGTGATGGCTCTGGCTGGCCTGGCATAATTATAACGTCTACCTCCTGGCAAACATATTTCCTACTGGTTTTTTAGGGGGATTGTTTTTAAACTTAATTTTACAGGATATTTGTTGGGGTTTTAAATTATTTACTTAGCAGTACAGTTCTTTAAATCTTTTTATCCTCCTCTTATCTATTTATCTACTTAATAATTTTAATTGTTTAATTTTATAGCTATTTATGATGTATTTCTGATATGGACTGTACACCGCCCCGAGTCCCTTTCGGGAGAGGGGGCGGTCTATAAGCGCTTAGTAAATAAATAAATAAAAATAAATTTGGCTTTGAAATGGAGATGAGCATCGCCCCCTAGAGTCAAGAATGACTAGTACATATCTGTGAGGGGAACCTTTACCTTTAATTACCAGTGCAGTCTTAGTTCTTTCGTAGTAAATCATGTTTGGACTTAATCCAGTTCAATAAAAGTCTTGTTGCTTCCAACAAGCAAGTCCAATGGGAGAAGCCATCTTTGCTGAACAAATCAGGATTGTCTGGAATATTTTGATAGCTGATAGATTTGATAGATTAAGTGAAAAGCCAATTGATATACATTGATTAAAAAAAAAACAGGACCAAAAATAGTGCCATAATCTAATTCAAAAGTATGGGCACAATGTGATAAAAGGAGAATTCATTGCAGGAATGTGCATTGCAGAAAAAGAGAACTGAAGGAATTAGCCAAGGTCAGAGTTCCCTTTGAAAAAAACTTTTCTTACAAAACTATATAGGCATTGCATGAATAGGATGAATGCATTTGTTACCTCTTAACTTAGAGGTCACACCAAACTGTTCTTCTTATTGTTTAAGAATGTTGGGTTCCGTGGAAAATGGGACGGGTGGATTACACAGGGAATATGGTATGTATGTTAGTGTTTACTCAAATCTCATCCAGAGCAGTTCTTTGACATTAGATGATGTTATCATGCTTAGTTCTCCTCCTCCATAGGGATGGATCCCAGCTGGAGAAGTCCTAAAATGCAAGCTGTTCCTTACCATCTGCCAATTTAGGATGTAGTTGCAACTGAAGCTGCACAATGCTTTTGCAGAGAAGGATAACTGTATATTATTTATTTACATCTACATTTGGATTTTCATGTTTTAGGATAGACAAGCAGAGGTGAAATTCAGCAGGCTCTGACAGGTTCTGGAAAACCAGTAGCGGAAACTTTGAGCAGTTCTGAGAACCGGCAAATACCACCTCTGGCTGGCCCCAGGAGTGGGGAGGGAATGGAGATTTTGCAATATCCTTCCCCCAGGAGTGGAGAGGGAATGGGTTTTTTGCAGTATCCTTGCCCTTTCACACCCACCAAGCCATGCCCACAGAACCGGTAGGAAGAAACATTTGGATTTCACCACTGTAGACAAGTATAATGTCCTTATAACAGTATGGTTCTCTTGTGTATCTAAGAAGCCACTCAACACATTCTCCCAACGAGGACCCCATGTTTAAAAATAATAAAGCTTTCTGAAATCAGTTTACTTTTCACAGAAACCAAGTCTCCATTTTGTGTAACCAAAGTTACAATAAAAAAAAAATGGGCACAAAATGCAGTTTCCTTTGAGGTGTCAATAACAAAAAGATCTATTTGGGTGACCGTTTAGCTATTGATGTCATTCTTTCAGCAAGCAGGATTTCACACTTTGAAGTTGTTGTAGAGTTTTTGTTTTTGTTCAGATATTTACACTGATTCAAAACAAGCAAACAAACCCACAGTAGACCCTTCACGTGTCAATTTTGAGACACGCAAACATTAACCACCCTAATTTGAAACAGCTTGTCAAGACCTGTATCAAATGGATTTAATAATGTCGGCATGAGATATGACTTTTTTTTCTTGCATATTAATGTGCCTTTTGGGATTTATGTTAACTGTCTGTTACAAGGAACAAAGCACAGGATTCTATTTACTTTCTTCTTCTACCCCCCTGCTGCCCCCCCCCTGCCAAAATCTGCAGCCATTGGATTCATGATTACCAATGCCTCATCTACTCATCTTCAGATAAAACACTTGAGAAATTTTAAGAAAAACCATTCTTCTTCTCCCTCCTCTTCTTCCCTTTTCTTCTTTCTTCTTTCTTTCTTCTTTCTTCTTCTTCTTTTCTTTCTCCTCCTCATCTTCTCCTTTCTGCCCTTCTGTTTCTTTCTACTTCCTCCTTCCCCCTTCCCCCTCCTTCCTTCACTTCCCTTCTCCTTTCTTCTTTGTCTACATCAAACTTTAAATTGCCAGAATGAAGTCACCTTCTTGGCTTTGTCATTACCCCCAAATAAGTCATTATCCGTACATGTTTCTGGTAATAGCCAACATACTAGCAGATGAGCCCGGCTCTGTGGCTCTCCACATTCATGGCCTGTTGTTATCCTCTAAGAAGCTCCACATATTGGTTTTAAATTTAGGTGCTCCAACTTGGACTATTGTCAAAAATCCTCTCTGATCTTCATGAGTTCCTATTGAATTTTGTAAGACTTCCTTCCTTACGCATCAACAAACTTGGCCCTCTACATCCTATGAGACAATAAACACAGTCCTATTATCTTACCTTAGACTGTAACAGAATGAGAGATTTGGGCAGGAGGGTTACTCTGCCTCTTCCACACCCTCTTCAGAGTTCATATAGATGTAAGGAGACTCAATGTAGCAGCACCAAAGCTATGGTTTCTGCAGGCCTGTGACAGAAACAGTGTGATGGGTACATATGCATGTATGTATGCAGCAAATGTGGTTTGAAAAGAACCATTTGCATTTAAATCTGTACATTGGGAATTATTGTTTCAACAACACTTGTGAAGAAGAGGCAATGATACATACAGAAAAGAAAGTAAGGTAGAATTATGCATAATAACTAGGACAAAAATAATGTTAGTTTGATGTGTAATTTTATAAGTTGATACAGGGAAAAGCATGTCTTTAGATGGCTTGATTCTCAAGGCATTCTTAAACACCAGAAAGAGCATCTTAAGTTGAGGTTTCAAATGAACCCAATTTTAATATGTATTTAAAATTCCACAAGATTATATGTTGTTTTGCTCTATCAGTTAAAGATATTTTCCATTAGCATTCATTGGCAAGTTATATGCCCTGTGTAAATTGTATAGAAAAGAACCATCATAACACACTTGAACTATTGAACAGTTAATTTGCTTGCTTGCTTTTTTTAAAGCATCCCAGTTCTTATATTATTCCATCTCTTATCTATCTATCTATCTATCTATCTATCTATCTGTCTGTCTGTCTGTCTGTCTGTCTGTCTGTCTGTCTGTCTGTCTATCTATCTCTATCTATCTATCTATCTATCTATCTATCTATCTATCTATCTTTCTATCTATCATCTATCTATCTATCTATCTATCTATCTATCTATCTATCTATCTATCTATCATTATCATCTATCTATCTATCATTATCATCTATCTATCTATCTATCTATCATCTATCTATCTATCATTATCATCTATCTATCTATCATTATCATCTATCTATCTATCTATCTATCTATCATCTATCTATCTATCTATCTATCTATCTATCTATCTATCTATCTATCTATCATCTATCTAGTCATCCATTAGCTTGAATATCTGACTAGATGGGAGACATCCAGATCTCAGAGACCATCTTGTTCCAGAAGGCAGTCTTGGTAGAGAGAAGGCACACTTCCAAAGTTCTGAGAGAGTATTACTTCAATTGAAGAAATTTAGAGTATGTTATCTCTGTAGGATCAAAGTGGCCAAGCAGATACTGTGAGGGGAGAAAGGTCCCTCAACTAATTAGTCATTTTGCCACAAAAGGCAAAATGGGCAACAATTAGACCAAGTTGCAGTAGTCGGCCCACAGGTGCCTGGAACATGAGTGACTGACTGACTGAAGTATAGGCTCAACTCTTTTTTCTAACTTACTTATATTTAGGTACAGGATGATTTACACACCAGAGAACTTCAAATTTCTCACTCAAGTTGGAACCCAGCCAGGTTTGCAAAGACCTTTCCATAAATAAATGCCTTCTTAAAACACAAGCATTCAACAAACTTCTAATGAAACTGACTGGCAGTAGTTATAAAGGAGGCCAAAGAGATTGCTCCTGTGCGAAGTTCAGAAATTGTTAGAGAAATCACACCTGAACATATGGTACTTAGAACCATTGGCTGAAGGTACCAAAAAGGATAGTTAATGAGTTGGAAAAAGGGAGAATCAATTGTTATCATATAACAAACTTATATCCAGAACACCTTAACTAGTCAAAATGCTGCTGTCTATGTTAAAGATTGAAATAGAGGAGGGAGGGAGGGAGGGAGGGAGGGAAGGAAGGAAGGAAGGAAGGAAGGAAGGAAGGAAGGAAGGAAGGAAGGAAGGAAGGAAGGACCGATAGGAATAAAAACACTAAACAACCAAATGAAGTTTACAATAGAAATAGAAATAAGTATCATTCATGAAGTATTATAATTTGGTGTATGTGTATATACAAACATGCATACATACATATACGCCTGCACACACACACACACACACACACTTCATTCCCTTTCATATGCACACAAGTGTATACACAAGTGTACACAAAGTTGAGGTATAAAAGGTTTTCCTGCTCTTTTTCTTTTTGTTTATAATCTACAAAGTAGTGTGGGAGTTTGACAGCTCTTATATAGATTTATCCATGCAGAGACCCAAAAAAGAAGATATTAATATTTATAATCCACCATGCATTAGTGCCTCTCAGAGCCAGATTCAATCAATACAACAAGAAAAAACAGCAAAACCGAACAAGTACTAAAGGTGAATTCACAGTATATAGCAACAAAACTTCACAAAACAAATATGAATGGAATGATAACTTAAGAATGAATTATAACTGCTTGGCCAAGCAAAAGAGATGGTGAGAAAGAGGGAGAGAGGAATAAATCTGTTCACATTTACTATCTGAATGAAGCTGGGGTTGTCTTATCAAAACCTTTCAAAATTAGAATAGTACAATCATGGTCTATGGAGATTCTTAGTCATCCAGGTCATGCTTGTCCCAAAGGTGCTTTTTTCAAGATGCAACTGGTCTTCCTTGGTTTTTCCTTGAAGATGTTTCACTTCTCATCCAAGGTCTAACAGTCAGTTCTGGCAGAACTGAGGAAGCCTCTTTGATGAGAAGTGAAGCATCAAAAGCATCATCAAAAAAGCACAACAAAGAATGCTTTTTTCTGCGCCAACTCAGAAAGCTCAAACTGCCCAGTTATTGAGTCTGTCATCTGCACCTCTGTGATCTGACTCTGCAACCCAACAAGACAGACACAGACTTCAGAGGATAATTAGAACTTCAGAAAAAACAATTGCTACCAACCTGCCTTACATTGAGGATCTGTACACTGCACGAGTCAAAAAGAGGGCTGTGAAAATATCCACAGGCTCCTCACATCCTGGACATAAATTGTTTCAACTTCTGCCCTCAAAATGATGCTATATAGCACTGCACACCAGAACAACTAGACAAAGGAACAGTTTTTTTTCCTGAAGGCCATCACTCTGCCAAACAAATAATTTTCTTACAACACTGTCAAACTACTAAGTGTGCATTGCTATTACTATTAATCTGCTCAAGAATAAGGTTCTACATTTAGGCAATAAAAACAAAAATGTACAGGTACAGTATAGGTGCTATCTTGCTCAACAGTAGTAACTGTGAAAGGGATCTTGGAATACTGCATTCAGTTTTGGTCACCACGATGTAGAAAAGATGTGGAGACTCTAGAAAGAGTGCAGAGAAGAGCAACAAAGTTGATTAGGGGACTGGAGGCTAAAACATGAAGAACGGTTACAGGAACTGGCTATGTCTAGTTTAATAGAAAGAAGGACTAGGGGAGACATAATAGCAGTCTTCCAATATCTCAGGGGTTGCCACAAAGAAGAGGGAGTCAAACTATTCTCCAAGGCACCTGAGGGTAGAACAAGAAGCAATGGGTGGAAACTAATCAAGGAGAGAAGCAACTTAGAACTGAGGAGACATTTCCTGACAGTTAGAACAATTAATTAGTGGAACAGCTTGCCTCCAGAAGTTGTGAATGCCCCAACACTGGAAATCTTTAAGAAGATGTTGGATATCCATTTGTCTGAAATGATATGGGGTTTCCTGCCGAGGCAGGGGGTTGGACTAGAAGACCTCCAAGGTCCCTTCCAACTCTGCTATTGTATTTCATTGTAGATGCACCAAAGACAAATGCCTTGTGCGTCAATCACACTTGGCCAATAAAGAATTCTATTCTATTCAAGGAAACACAAAGTCCAGTTGCCTTTTGAAAAAGCAACCTTCGGGACTGCCATTATAGTATTGAAGCTGGAAACTGCACTGTAAAAAGGAAAGAGTTTCAGAACTTGAGGGATAATTTCATTTTAATCTGCACAGGAGTAGCAATTAGGAACACACACACACACACACACACACAAAGCCATGGCCTGATTTATGTTACAAATTTTACATCAAAGATATTTTGCAAAAATACAGCAATCCTGCTAGATAATCTGCAGCTCATATTGTCATAATTGGTCATGACAAGAAATGCTGTAATTTTTTTATTTTCTTTTTATCACCACCTTCCCTTTCTTTCCGACACTCAAATATACCTTTGTCACTTGCAGAATCCAACAGCCCTTTGAAATGCCTTGAAAGGAATCTTTGGTGGGTTTCAGAAGAAATTGCACTGGTGACTTGCTGTTATATATTTTCTTCTTTTATTCCCAGCCCCACTTCCTTTCTGATGTTTTTCTATGGCAAGATAGTTTTACAAATTGTGCAACCCAGCAGTCGTATCGTAGTTTCAAATGTTTGCTTCAAGGATGAGGTTTCCAGTGACTTCATTTGGAGGAGCCTTTTTTTTTTTTTTTTTGATTGCTTCAATTGCTACAATTTGAATATAATATTGCTTTGCGGGAGATAGAAGCAAAAAGAGAATGCAGATCTCTTAAGGCCTCTTGGTTTATTCCAGAGAAGAGATAATAGAGTTTGAAAGCAATGCGATTGTTCCATATTTTGGAGAAACGTCTCTAGCTCAGTTCAGATACACCGTGCAAAGCTTTGGAATGTCTGTCTGTCTGTCTGTCTGTCTAGCCAACTGTGTAGCACTTAGCAGTAGCATTTAGACTTATATACCACATCATAGTGCTTTTACAGCCCTCTCTAAATGGTTTACAAGATCAGCATATTGCCCCAACAATTTGAGTCCTCATTTTACCCAATTTGGGAGGATGGAAGGCTGAGTCAACCTTGAGCCAGTGAGCTTTGAACTGCTGAACTGCAGCTAGCAGGCAACTGAAGTAGCCTGCAGTAGTGCACTCCAAATACTGTGCCACCTTGGCTCTGTCTGGCTAACTAGTGAGGTCTCCTTTATTTTCACTGCATTTCCTCCACTTGCTCTCTCTCTTTATCTATTTATTTATGAGTTTAATCTGCCAGCACAGCCCAAGCAGATTCCAGATGCCCTACAGATTCAAAAACTTAAACCAAAATGATGGCCAATAACACTACAATGAAAATTAAGCCACTAAATTGATAATGCAATCTAAACATAAAATATAAACATAACACATAAAATAATATAAAATATAAAAATAAAATATAAAAATAATTCAAAAATAAATAAATGAAAAAAGCAAGCATGCAAACAAAGAAACAAACTCAACAGACTCAATGGAAAACTGGATACTTTTCTGCTGTCAGTTTTTTATATAAAAATTATAATCATTTATGCTGAAGATTGACACTGATGATTCCAATACAGTGGAACAGATCTTCTGGAACAGCCAAGATTATTAGCTTTTGGATGGTCAGGAGTGGAAGATCTAACCACAGAAGAGAGTTGGGGAGCTATTCCAAATGAAGAAGTTTTTGGCAGAAGGGTTTCCCTGCCCCCCCACCCCCACCCCCGTACAAATAGCTTTTGGAAATAGTACTTTGCCTTTTATACATGTTAATGTTTCTTTTTTATTGTGATATACCTTCCATCTGAGGGTCATCCCTATTTGCCCCTATGTCTTCAATTGACCAACAGTTTCTATTTTCATTTAGTGTTTATTGATTAATCAAACAACCAGCTCAAGTCACAAAACATCAGCAGGATAATAAAAAGGGGGAAATTAATACAGTACACATAAAAATGTTCAATAACATAATCATGTAAGATCATCTCCTTTGCAATTGACCTCAGTCTGGTCTAGGTGGGAACTCAGTTTAGTTTAGTTTATTGCCATTGCACATTGTACAACAAAATTGAATGCCATCTTCAGTGTATATTATAACTATAAAAATAAAAATACAAAGACACATCCTTCACATGCTATATAATTGAAATTGAAAACCCGATATTGCATTAATATTGCACTATACCATAGAATTCAATATAGTTGCTGCTTTAGGATAGAAGCTGTTTTTCAGTCGATTTGTCCTTGTTTTTATTATCCTGTACCGTCTGCCAGATGGTAATAGTTCAAAAAAAGGGTGCCCAGGATGCAATGTTTTTTTTTAAAGAAAATTTTGAATTTTCTTAAGGCAGCGGGAGCTATAAAGCTCTTCCAAAGAGGGGAGAGGGCAACCAATGATCCTCTGGGCAATGGCATTAACCCCTCTGGAGCGCTGTCCTATTTGCCACTGTGAAATTGGCAAATCATACACAGGTGCAGTAAGTTAAGATACGCTCTATGGTGCAGCGATAGAAGATCACCAGCACTTTTTCGTTCAGTTGCTGTTTCCTGAGAAGTCTCAGGTAATATAATCTCTGCTGGGTTCTTTTGACTGGTGCTGCAATGTGAGTTGCCCCAGGTCCTCTTTTAGGATAACACCCACAAATGTAAAACTGGCCACTTGCTCCACTTGGTCTCCATAGATAAGCAAGGGCTGGATGTCTGATCTATTTCTTCTATAGTCCATTATAAGCTCCTTGGTCTTATTGGTGTTAAGGACCAAGTTATTGTCTTCACACCACAAAAGCAATTAGTCCACCTCATCTCTATAGGCAGACTCATCTGAGTCCCACCACCGTTGTATTCAATTCAACTCTCAATTGAATTGGCTACCAACTATAACATGATTGACCATGTTCAGCACACTCCATAAAGTCTGTATTTTCCAAGCAATGGCTACCAAGCTGAATATGCCGTGCTCATAGATTGATATATAAATATAGGACTTAAACGTAGGTTGATTTAGCCTGCCAATTCAATCAGTTAAAGTCTGAGTGCAGATGGCATTTCCAGATACAGAATGCCATTTCCTTTGAAGCTAACTTGACAATGAGAGCCAGGAGTTTTCAGGTACATTTTAAAAAAAAGAAATTCAGAAAATAGAAAGCACAATGCACAAAGACTGCAATGTTTTTGCATTCCCCAGAAAGACCTCCAAAAACACTACATCAGCCACATAAGTCTCTGAGGACAGAGTAAAAATATTCAGTTGATGGCCAAATTGTTAATACTTTAACTGGGAAAGAAAAATATACATTTCTGAGGCTTACTCAAGAACAGAACAAGTCTAATTTTATGATTAACCATAAATTGAAAACCACACTGGAGAGATATAAATATTTGTTTTCATAGATTTTCACGGGTGTAGGTATGCTGGTTTTGTTGTATTCGGGTCTTTTCCCATGTAGGATTGAGATTGTCTTGGCAACGTTTCGGCAAGATCTCACTTGCCATCTTCAGGCTTGGGCTTAAAATGGGAACTTAAAATGGGAACTTAAACTTAAACTTAAACTTTATATAATTCTTGGATATTTTCCCACAACAGGAGTTAATGAAACATCCAGTTCACCCCTCCTCCCCGAATAGTTAAGTAAGTCAAACATCTCAGTCATTTGCTTACTTTACCATTTTTTCCTCTGATAAATTCTATTTTGTCTGACTGGTTTCCTTTCCTGTACATTTCATCCAGTGGTGCAGAAACATTTCACCCAATAATGTTGTTTCAGCTGGTTTTAATTTAAGACATTTTCTTGAAGTCACTGCAGAAACCTCAAACAAGTATGAGAAAATGACCAGTCAGGGTTAGCCAAAGAAAAGGAGAGGAGCCGGTAGAAACATAGAACACTTTTTAGACAGTCATGTTTCTGTTATGATAATAATTACTTACTTCTCTAAAGCCACAATAGATCCTGAGTAAATTACATCCTGCCACCACTTTTATACATATAATGGATTGATTCTATTGTGTCTAAAATGTTACCCACTTTTGACTGCAAAAATTCAGTGGGACCCATACAACATCAGAATCTGATCCCATGGGAATCTCTCATGCTACCCAAATTATCTGACAATTCTCACTTTCCTGGTGATAAGGAAGGAGTTCTTTTGGGCACACCATCTGCCATATTGTTGGATTAATACTAAAAACAACAGAAAACCACTATCTGAATGGTGTGGTCCATACAATTCAGAATAAATTAACAGAATAATAGAATAACAGAATTGGAAGGGACCTTGGAGGTCTTCTAGTCCAACTCCCTGCTCAAACAGGAGACCCTATACTATTTCAGACAAATGGCTCTCCAGTTTCTTTTTAAAAGTGTCCAGTGATGGAGCACTCACAACGTCTGAAGGCAAACAGTTCCACTGATTTATTGTTCTCATTGTTAGGAAATTTCTCTTTAGTTTTAGGTTTCTTCTCTCCTTGTTTAGTTTCCATCATTACTTCTTGTCCTGCCCTATTTAGAAAATAGGTTGATCCCCTCTTCTTTGTGGCAGCCCCTTAAATATTGGAACACTGCTATCATGTCACCCATAGTCTGTTTTTTTTAAAAACTAGACTAGATCTACCCAATTCCCCAAATTGGAACATAACCCCTTATCTGGTAGTCTTAGTAATACCTAAGTCTAATTCCAGTTCATTCTTAAAAACACCCAACACCCATTGTTCTACCTACCTATCAATGTCTCAAACACTTTAACTCTTAACTGATCCCTCTTTGCGTAGTTGTCTAAATTATGGAGGTATCTCATGTTGACTTTCTTGACTAAATAAATAGTTAAGGTTACAACAATATGAAATAGAAATACCATTCACTCAATGGTGTCATAAACACAGCCTGCCACAATGAATCACATGAAAGTTGAAAAGATCCTACCCAGTTGCAATGCAGTCAAGAAACTGAGGTTAAACAAACACTGACCTTGCAAGTTATATGAACCAGGTCAATGAAGGCTGACACAGAGGAGCTTGTACATCATTCTAAGCCTGTTGTGGTTTGTGTGGCTTAGTGTTTACTGGGAAGTGTGTGTGTGTGTGTGTGTGTCTGTCTGTGTGTGGTGTACAGTGTTTGTGGTTTGTAAACTGGAGTCTATATTTAGAGTGTTGTGCCAATTATAATTTATTCAGTAAGCTTTGGTTAAAGATACTATGGATTAACACAGTCTATGAACTTAGTCTCATTGATAACTTCTCTAGAGAGCTAGTGAGGGACACTGGCAAGCTTCCATGGATCATTAAAATGGACCTTCCATGAACTTCAGCCTGAATATTTGTCAACACCAGTGGATGAATTGGCTCCTTCAGAATGCATAATTTGCAAACAAATTCTAAACTCCATAGTTCCAATGCAGGGACAAGTTTAAAACTACTATGAGATCTCAGAAAGTATTTTGTTTTCCTAATGTAAAATTAAAAGAAAGGGGTCTGCTTTCAGACAGACTGCTTAAACTCTTTTCTTCTGGTTTTATATTTAATATCTTCAAATGACTACTACAACAACAATTTATTGTTATAGTCTTAGACCAGCAACCAGAACAAATAAAAGCACTCAGTACATATACATTTCCCACCATAGCGATATTGTGTAACTATTGTGCAAACCCTTTGCACTGCTTAGTCACTTATCTTTTAGCATTGAACCTACAATGGGCCACACAATTTAGGGATTGTAGCTATCTTATAGTCAGACCGTGTATAATTGATACTGGATTTTATTATAGATTTTAGTAATTATTTATTATTTTTTACTACACATGTTAAGTGTATATACACTGAGTGCTTTTAATTGTTCTGGTCACTGGTCTAAGACTGTAATAATACATTGTTGCTGTTGTTTATATACACTTAAAACTTCTACCCTGTTTCCTTGAAAATAATACCTTCCAAGATAATAAGGCCAATCAGGCTTTTGAGCGCATGCACTAAAATAAGCCCTCTCCCAAAAATAAGCCCGCCCTCAAAATATTGCAACAAAGCAGCAGCCATAAGTGACCATGCTCGCCGTCTCCTACAACTCAAAAATAATAAGACCTCCCTGAAAATAAGGCCAAGAGCTTATTTCGGGGATCAAAAGAAAATAAGACCCTATCTTACTTTCGGGAAAACACAGGTAGTATAAAGTACTAAATGACAACTAAAATCTATAATAAAATCCAGTGTCAATTATACATGGTTCAATGTAGGTTCAATGCTAAAAGTAAAATGCCTCTTCTAGAAATCAAGAACGGTGGGAAAGAAGGAGAGGCAGGAAACACATTATAAAAAGCTATGGCGTGTAGACAGAAGGGTATGTTTGGGTCTGCAGTCAGAATTCTTTCTTTGACTGATCAACATGTAAATACCATAAAGCAAAGAATAGTCCCCCTACTTTGGTATGTCCGTGGGAGAGGAGAGGAGCGTGGGAGGGGAAAAGTTGAACAGGAGACTGGTAGAATAGTTGCTATATTTTAGCGTGAGGCTTCAACTGAACGCACAACGACCCTTATGTTTTGGATAGTCAGCATTTTGCATGGGTCCTTTTTTCCACTTAAAAAAACCCCCATATATATAATTAAACATCTCTTAAAGAATGAAGCTAAGCTTGAAACTATAAAGGAGAACAAAATGCACAGAGATATTTCTTCCTTTAATAGTTTGGAAATTACCACAGCAGCAGCAATATTGTGACTTTCAGGAGGCCAAATCAGAATTATATAAATATTGAAAGAGCAGAATCAACATTTCTATTTCGCCCCCATTCCCATATGCCTGAGGGAGAGGGGGGAGGGAAGAGGGAAGGGAGGAAAATCCATAAATTCTTATTACTGCCACACATACAACCACCATCCCTTCCTGGAGATGAAGTTCAAGAATTTCCTCATTATAGAAAGGAGGGAATGGGGGTTTCAATTTACAAATGGAAAGGCTGTTATTGGGCAACAGCTGTTTATAGTTAACTATAACCCATAGTTAAAGCGTTTAAAGTCTGCTTCGCATTTAGCTGGCTTGCGGGATGATGGGCAGGCATAAGGAAAAGAATGTATCCAGGCAAAGTTAACCCCTTGTTGAATCTGGAACAAGAGCTCTGTGGAAATAAGACCAAAGGGAGTCCTACGGCCAATGGGGCAGAGAAAAGGGGCCAGAGTGACTGAATGTGAAGCAACGGTGGGCTTCAAAAATTTTAGCAAGAGGTTCTCTACGTAGGCATGGTCTAGTCGGCCTCCTGCACTATGGCAGGGGGGTGTTTTTGCTCTCCCCGGGCTCCGGAGGTTTTCCTTGAGCCTCAGGGAAGGCGAAATCAGCTTCCCCCAGGTCCATCTCCGGCCTTCCTGCACTTCCTTGCATCCAAAACATGCTGCATGGGGACTCCTGGGAAGGGTGGGTGGGATGGGCAAAGCCAGCCAGAACTGGGATTTGGGGATTCTCCTGAACCCCTGCGAATGCCCAGCAGCCCACCCCTGATTGTAGACTGTCTGTGCTTTTGTTTTCCTGTCCCAAAAGTTCAGGATGAAGGAGAGGTAAACATTTCCTGAAGAAAATCATGGGAAGCTTTGCCAGAACCATTTACAAACCAGCTCAGAGGAACAGCTTGAAAATTATTATTATTATTATTATTATTATTATTATTATTATTATTATTATTATTATTATTATTATTATTTTCGTTCATGGGCTAACGAGAAGCCTATTTTCTGCTGGGGTTCTTTTTTCCTAAGTATGATTCTATTCATTGATGAGCATGTGTTTTAAAATATCCCTCATTAACAAATCGACTTTCCTTTTGTGCAACGTTGTAGGCCAGAGAGCGCTTAATGAGAAGGAAATCGTCTGACTATCCTTAAGCATGAATGACTAGATCTTTGACCATCACCTCCACGATGGTCAAACCAATAAGAAGCCAAAGCTGTTGCATGTCAGCAGTCAAGATTTCAATGGTTAGTTGTTAAAAGAGAAGAAATAAGGAAGTTATTTGCACGGAATGCATAGCTAAAGGGAGATACCAGAATGACTTGGGAACAAAAAAGGGAGGGAAGTATATTTGGGCTTACTAATTATTCTTCGGAGCCTCTTGGAAGAGATGGAGGAGGGAATGGCATGGAATGTAGCTGGCCTCAGTCACCCCAGAGACACATGCTAAGCTAATTTCTCAGCAGGCTTGTTATTATTTCTTTTGCGAAAGAGAGGAAAAATGATCTGTAAGCATATTCTGTACTTTTGGAAACGTTCTAACTCCTACCAAGTGGAAAAATAGATTTTGAGCCTGAAAGCTAGGGATTGCTTTTTCCATTTTTGAAAAGAGGGAGGAAGAGGGAGAGGGAGGGGAGGGAGGAAGGCTTTCTATTATTCTATTCAACCTTTCATTGTGCCTGTCAAAATGACTGTAAAATTGAAGGCCACAATTTATGTTGCTAAGTGGGAAATTTCTTAAGTGTCTTTTGCCCCATTTTACAACTTTTCTCACCACATTTGTTAAGTGAATCACTGCTGTTCTTAAATTAATAACTCCGTTGCTAAGCGAATCTGGTTCCCCATTGACTTGGCTTGTCAGAAGGTCACAAGGGAATCACGTGACCCCAGAACACTGCAACCGTCATAAATGTGAGTCAATTATCAAGCATCCAAATATAAATCACGTGACCCTGGGGATGCTGCAGAGGTCACAAGTCTGAAAAATGGCCATAAGTCACTTTTTTCAGTGAAGTTGTTAACTTTGAACAATCACTAAATGAGCTGTTGTAAGTTAAGGACTACCTGTATTATTATTATTATTATTATTATTATTATTATTATTATTATTATTATTATTATTATTATTATTATTATTATTATCATCATCATCATCATCATCATCATCATCATCATCATCATCATCATCACCCAAATGCTGCAATAAACAAACAAATGCTATCATTTGTGATAAGGCATATTTTTGAAGCAAATGTACATTCTTCGTATAATGGAATTCACATTCTCTTTTTTAGACACAGATCACATCAACTCTGGAGTTCATCTTTCTGTGTTAGAGTAAAGACGGAGTGGGTACATTAGAATCCACAAAAGATATATTATATTGAATGGGATAACAATACCCTTTGTTATGAAGTCCATACTACCACACAGAGACACAAATTCAAGTCCAAATAACAGGTTAGTAGAGCAGCAGATGCAACATGCCACTTCATTTGGTTCTGCGGCTCAAACGTACGTGAGCCTTTAAGTCAGCAATGACTCCTGGTGATTGCCTAGATCAGGACTGTCAAACTCGCGGCCCGCGGACTGGTTGCGTCACGTGCTGGCCACACCCCTGCCCGGTTTAGCGAAGGGGGAAAAGTCACACAATGATATGTCATGTGACGCCACTGTGACAACATGAGTTTGACACCCCTGGCCTAGATGATACCTGGAGTTTTCTTGGCAAGCTTTTTGGGAAGAAGTTTGCCCTTGCTTCCTGCCGAGCGCCGAGAGAGAGGGATTGTCCCAAGGTCACCCAGTTGGCTTTGTGCTTAAGGCAGGACTAAAACTCCCAGTCTCCCAGTTTCTAGCCTGAAGTCTTAACCAGTATACCAGACTGATTCTGTTGCCCATATTTTGGGCCAGCCATGTTTAGTTCTTATCTGTTATTGGAATTACTGATCAAAAGATCAGGGTATTTCCTGTCTTGGATACTTCAATAAGTATAATTTGATCAGATTTATATCTTTTCTTCACTCTTTCCAGAATCTCTACATCTTTTTTATAAGATGGGCGACCACAATTGGATTCTAAGCGGGTCTTAATAAGACTTTATAAAATCATACGAATGGTTCACGAGATCTCCACTCTATCCCTCTGTTATTGCAACCTAGGATTGCTTGTTTTGCTGCAGTTTTCCCAACATTTAATCACTGTTATTTTCATGCTGTCCCAATTGTGCGGTCACTCTGCAGTACGATGCATGTTACTGCCCAGCCTTTAACCTCATATTTTATATACCATTGCATTTAATTTTGGGAGGAATCAAATGTATGGTAGAGTTCAATAACTAATTGTGGTTCCAGCCTTTTCCAGTATGGTAAATGTAGTTAATGAACCTGTTCCATTGTTTGGCTTCATGTGTGAGGATCTGCTCTGCTCCTTAATTCAGCTGGCTAAGCCTTCACTGAAGCAGTTATGGGAGGAGGCTGGCATCTATAAAAAGGCAAACTGATTGCAGCAATTAGAATATCTTGACAGCCCCATCAGCTGACAAGCAGGGAGGGAGAAGAGAAGCAAAACAGCAACTCCATTTACCCCAAGCAGGGGGTTCCTGATTGTTCTTTAGAAGTTGTATCAAGCCTAACATACAAATTAAGGGGTTCAAAGGCACGCTTGGTTGCTGTGGTTACACATAGCAAAGTGTCAGTTAGCCTACTGGTGTGAATGAACCAATGAAAACTCTTGACATCTGTCTCTGTCTCTGTCTCTGTCTCTGTCTCTGTCTCTCTCTCTCTCTCTCTCTCTCCCTCCCTCCCTCCCTCCCTCCCTCCCTCCCTCTCTCTCTCTCTCTCTCTCTCTCTCTCTCTCTTTCTGCCCCAACTCAGAAAGCTCAAACTGCCCACAGAGCTGCTGATTCTGTTCTACAGAGGAATTGCACCTCCATAACTGTCTGGTTTGGCTCTGCAACCCGACAAGACAGAAACAGACTTCAATGGATAATTAGAACTGCAGAAAAAACATTTGCTACCAACCTGTCTTCCATTGAGGACTTGTACATTGCACGAGTCAAAAAGAGGTCTGTGAAAATATCTACAGACCCCTCACATCCTGGACATAAATTGTTTCAACTTCTACCCTCAAAACGACACTGTAGGGTACTGCACACCAGAACAACTAAACACAAGGACAGTTTTTCCCTGAATGCCATCACTCTGCTAAACAGCTAATTCCCACAACACTGTCAAATTATCTACTAAGACTGTATTACTATTCTTCTTCTCTTCCTTCCTAGCACCTATCTCTTCCCACTTATGACTGTAAGCATGTTGCTTGTATCTTTAAATTTTATATTGTTTTATTTGTTTCCTAGTATAATTTGATAACCTATGACTATCACTAAGTGTTGTATGTTATGATTCGTGATGAATGTATTCTATTTTATTTTTCTTTATGTACACGGAGAGCATCTGCACCAAAGACAAATTCCTTATGTGTCCAATCACACTTGGCCAATAAAGAATTCTATTCTATTCCCCTTCTCCCTCTCCCTCCCTCCCTCCCCCCCTCTCTCTGTGCCAGTGGCAGTGCTTCTGTGCGTAGAGCCCAAACAGTGCAGACCAGCTGAAGAAATTAATGGCAATAATATCTACTTTGGTGTTTGTTCTTTCTGCGAAGTTCAGCTCTCCCATCATTACAGTTTTAAAGATTCCTATTAACACAAAAGTGCATATAGCTGCAATTTTCTTTTTTTTTTAAAGGAGAAGAAAGGGTTCATTGTACCCTCTTGAGTTTGAAATTTGAGAAGAGGAAATGCCTGTTGAAAGTAAAAAAAATAAAATAAGAGTATGCAATTATGTTCCTCAGATGTTTACTGAAACATAACAAGGTAGCTGACTGCTGAAAGAGTCCTTCCATTGCTGCCACCGTCTTTTAGCAGCCAGATGTACGGTGGCTTTGCTCATGAACTTTATTTGACTAGTTTATTTAGTTATTTATTAAGTTAATTTATGCAAAGATGATAACTAGTTAGCTAGACAGACAGACAGATAGATCATGATGAGAGAGGGAGAGTGGGGGGAGGGACAGAGAGAGATGATTGATTGATTGATTGATTGATAGGTAAGGTAGGTAGGTAGGCAGGGAGGCAGGCAGGAAGGAAGGCAGACAGACAGACACACACACACACACACAGAGTGGGGGGAGGGAGAGGAGAGAAGAGAGAGAGGCAGAAAGAGAGAGAGGATAGATAAATAGATAGTAGATAGATGATAGATGATAGATAGATAGATAGATAGATAGATAGATAGATAGATAGATAGATAGATGATAGATAGATAGATAGATAGATAGAGATAGATAGATAGATAGATAGATAGAGAGAGATAGATAGATAGATGATAGATAGATAGATAGATAGATAGATAGATAGATAGATATAGATAGATAGATAGATAGATAGATAGATAGATAGATAGATAGATAGATAGATAGACAGACAGACAGACAGACAGACAGACAGACACAGAGAGGGGGGAGAGAGAGGAGATAGAGAGAGATATGAGAGATAATTTTGCATGACTTGATATGCTACACTAGAATAAAACAAACAAACAAAAAAAAAAACCAAGGAAAAAATAAAATTAACAGCCAGTTATAAATACTGCATACTAACTAAGGCATCCCAGATATCACCCAGATACTCATCCTGTGAAATGAACACTGATTAGGGGCTTTCATAAGAACCCCCAGAAATAATTTACTTAAAACCATAAAAAGTTTGCAATGGAGTAACAAGATTAAATCACATTCGAAAGCACAGCAGCACCTACTATGTCTGTGAGAAAAAAAATAAGCTGAGTCCCAAAGCTTGGAAAGTCCTTTTTTTACCAAAGGAGGAAGCATCAAAATCAAAATCAGGTTAGCCAGAACAAGAATGGTTCTACCTAGTCAATCAAATGGAGCTTCAAGGTTATTTCCTGACCTGCTGCCCATTCATTTCTCCAACAATAGCAACAATTCCCTTGAATTTCCTTCTAAAGTAAAAATACCATTAATTTCAGTCAACCAACTACTTCTATATTGTATCTCCATTTTATCCATTTATCAGACTAGGCTTTAGCAACTGCCCCTGAACTTGAATTAGGCATTAAAATCATACTGATGAAACTTTATCCTATGTATTCTAATGACCAACAACAATAGTTCTCTTAGACACTGTGTATGGAATATCCTGCATTCTTGGGAAGAACTTAATGCCCAAGAAGACCAATATCAACTAAAGATTTGGCAGATTTCACTTTGTGAAAGGAGGAAAAGGAGGGGGCAGGAGAAGAAGGAGGAGGAGGAGGTGAAGTCCTTGTGGTTACTCAATAAAGCTTGCTTTACTTGAACCAGTTGCCTCAGCGGTTTATTGTATTAAGAAACACTACAAAGAAGAAGAAGTTCTCAAGTATTGTATAAAAACAGAGAGGAAGTTCAGGAATGTTCTTTTGTTTAAAGTTGAATAAGTTCCATCTCAATTTACAAGTATTTATAAACAGCCACCCAATTCCTTATAAAATAAAGTCATCCATACTTAAGCTTTTTCCCAGAAAGTCTCTAGTTTTCTCAGAAATGGATAACACATTCTGTCTACTAAAAGTTGAACCGAGATCTTGAGTCTGGTATTAATCAAAATTGCCTTTCTGCCATTTTTATTAAACTCAAAATATGCATCAGTAACTTATTCTGATAAGGGGGAAATGCAAATGAACCTAAAGGTATCAGGTCTGAGGCAAATTGCTCATGTCCTAATGCCAGAATTAATTTTAGATCTTTTGTTTTGTTGATGTTTTCTCATTAAGCTAGAATTTAAGAAGGCAAAGCAGACGAAACTTGCAGCCAAAAGAAAAGAAAACAGAAAAGAACAAGAAAATCCATTTATCCTTCTCATTGCATAAAGCTACTCTGATTCCACCCCGTGTCAATTCAAATACATTCACCTATTCCATCTGGTTTTTTTTTTTTCTTGCTTCTGCATTAATCTGGCATGTATTTTAATGAATATTTTGAATCTATTTCTCTAAACTATTTAGTGGTTCTTATATGCCTTTTGATAACTATTTGTTGCGATGTTCCCAGCCCAGGAAGGGAACTTCCCAACAAATATGTATTAAAGGAGGAGGGATCAAGCAGGCAGTTAGCCTTGAATCCTTGTGCAGCCACAAGAGATTTAGATTTGGCCACCACTAAGTGCGTGGGACCTTATCTGTTGTTCCCAATGGAAGGTAAACAGTCTAGGAAGATTCTGATATTGTAGAAAGAACCCAATAAAGTGTTGTGGCCCACCAGATTTGGACAGTGAGGAGTTTAGGGAGGAACATGGGCCAGTCATGGAGTCTGATGAGGGCTCTGTGTTGGAAGCAGAGAGGGGGACAGAGCCATATGCCAGTTATCAGCTGCCTTCAGAGCCAGACATCAGTGAGGCAGACAAACAGCTGGAACCTGTTCCCAGTATGCGCAAGCACGGAGTTGCCAGATGAAGGCACAGGTGGACGATGAATGGCCCCTCCCAGGGGAAATAAAAAAGGAGTGGAGTTTGCAGGAGACAATTAGTTCACTTAATTGGCTCATGACTCTCCGATATTCCTTGCCAGGTTTTGCAGATATCGGCCTGTCAGTTCTCCAAGCCAGATAAGGTCCGTGACTGTAAATCCTCCCTTGAAAAACTTTGTTGGATGTGAATGAACAGAATTCAGTCAATTAATAAAAGGTTTTTTTGTCGGGACCAGGAGTTTGCTTCATGCTCTCGGGAAGTCCGGGTCAGAACAGAAATTAGTCAGTTTGGACCCTCCATGTTTAGGTCTAGCTGCTTATTTAAGCTGAGAACTACTTCTAAACACTCAGAAAATGTGAAATCCTGCACATCATTGAGTTTCAGATTGAAAAATATTGGTTAAGTTATTGCCCTTGTACTAAAAAGAGCCAGTTTCTGACCTCACTCAACATCAGAGTTTGGTAATGACACAAACCTGGGGAATATCAAGCAGTCCACCCTGCCTCACATCTTATTTGTGGGATTAAAAATTCCAGATGTGAACTTTCTTCAAAAATAAATGAGTTTTAGTTGAGGTCGTGTGAATGAATTTACCTAATATGTGTTAGAGTTACCAAAGATCAAATCCTACGTATATCCTCGCGAGAGCTATTATTTCTGTCAAGGAAAGGATTCAAATCCTTACATTAAATTTAATGTATTTTGGCTCATTTCTAATCAATGATATACTGACTACACGTAGTCCTCAACTTACAACCATTGGTTGTACCATGACACTGCAAAAAGTGACTTATGAGAGGTCCTCACACTTACAACTGATGCAGATCCCCATGGATCACCATTTGCAACCTTTCCAGGTGGCTTCCAATGAGTAAAGTCAATGGGGAAGCCAGAGCAGTTTAATGACCGCAGGATTCACTTAACAACTACAGTGATTTGCATTGCAAAAAAGGGTCGTAAAATCTGCTGTGACTCACTTTATAACTGCCTTGCTTAGCATCAGAAGTTCTGGTCTTAATTGAGGTTGTAAATCAAGGACTACCTGTACTAACTGCAACTCCAGTAATGTATTGGTCCACTCATTGATATTATATTTCTTTTTTTTAATAATAATTTTTATTGTTTTTCTCTTTTCACCATATATTATAATCGTTATATCAACAGTTTGTACATTGTTACATCGTCTTATCTATACACGTTTTTCTCTCTTTACCATTTATTACAGTCGTTATGTCATTTTATCTATACATTTTTATGATATTTTACATATTTACCTACTTTTATATACAGTTCTATGTTTATCTATGTATATTGTTTTTGGCTTAATTATTTTTCTTATTTTCCAGCCATTCATACCAATTATTCCAAATTTCGTAGTATTCCGATTCTTCTTTGCCCTTTAATTTTAGAGTTAATTTGTCCATCTCTGCACAATCCAAGGTTTTTTTTTATCACTAATTCATCCGGCAGTGTATTATTTTGCTTCCAGCATTGGGCAAAAGCTATTCTAGCTGTGGTTAGTATATGTGTTAGTAGATATTTAATTTTTTTGTGTGTAATTCCCTTTGATTATTCCCAGTAAGAAGGTTTCGGGTTTATTGATATTCTATTTCTAATTATTATTTTTCTTTTTGCTTGCTCATTTGATCCCTTCTAATCATCATCTTAATAAATTAAAAAGCAAAATCCCAAAACTCACAGGGGGGGGTGAAGCAATGTAGCTACTCTCTCTATCCCATCCTGAAATTACATCTCAATTTTAGAAAGACAAGATTAGACTCGCGGAAAACCATGTGGACGAGAAGGATCAGCACACAACTCACTTCTATTCTAATAAGTGCTTATTAAGACACAGGCAGCCTTTAGATTATTTTAACATTATTACTGTGCATTTGTATTTATAAGACGCAGTTATGTCTATAGCATTAAGTGAGGTTTTCACAAGCATCCCATTGAGCAGTATTACCAAAAATGAAATGCAGAATCTAATAACATGGGCCTTATCATACAATTAACATAACTGTGGGAAACCAAAGAAGCAGAACAATATTGCAGCTGACCCATTATCGAGGCAACGGTATTTTACATGGAAATGAAATAAATCCGGGGCCCACAGAGGGAGCCATAATTATTGGTTTACAAAGGAGCACCTGGAAAGGGAGTTCTGTCTTGCATCTTGATTTGAGTTGATGCATTTATTATCTATTTATTTAACTTTTGTTCCAGCAAGAGACGGAGTCCTACTCGGGAAAGGGAAGAAACACACTATATTTCTTGTGAAATGCAAATACATGCCTCAGCAGAAATTATGTCTTGGGCCGAGGACATTCTTTCATTTCTATAATATGCGATGACAACTGTTTTTCCTTCTTAACAGACTTATGGTGTCAGATTTATCAACTAGAGTTAGAAATATTATGATATATTCCAGCGCAAAGATTAGAGAAATGGAAGGTAAAGAAGAAATGTGGATGTTGATTTCATAAATTTCCACTAGCACCTTTTCCACCTTCAGCACACAAAACATGAGTAGCAAAATATTTTTTTAACAGACTGTATGATATTTGCAAGAATTACAGTCATCTAGATTCATTATTTTGCATTTAACTCCCTTTATACCTGTAGTTGATACCTATGGATACCTGTGGTTGATCTGTGTATGTGGAGTTTTTTCTCTTTCTCATTATGTGTATATGTGTAGGTGTGCACCTACCTCATCACACAACATAATATACATGAATTCCAGAAATTCCTTGGTCCACTCACTGATATCATATTTCTTATTACTATTATTTTTCTTTTTGCTTGCTCATCTGGGCCCTCCTAATCATCATCTTAATAAATTAAAAAGCAAAATCCCAAAATTCACAGGAGGGCGGGGGAATAGAAAAAATCTTGAAGCAATGCTGATGAGAGCTAATTAGTTCGAAATAGATCTATACTAGTCTCCCTTTATTTATTTATCAGTACAAATACAACACAACTATAAAAAGGCAACATTAAAAATAAAAATATGGTTTTCTGCCTGTATGGTCTTCTGTGATGAGCCGAAGGACAGAAAGAGGGAGTAGTGACCTTCCTCCCATATTTAGGCATACCAGGGGTTGTAACACAAATACATACATACATACATACATACATACATACATACATACATACACACACACACACACACATATACACACATACACATACATACATACATACATACATACATACATACATACATACATACATACATACTATATATATATATAGTCAAAACTTTGCTAAATGGGAGATCCCACATATCTCTGAGTGTGCTATTCACCCAGAGATTTAGGCTACAATAAAAAATAGTCAAAAGAAGCTTGTGAAAGGCCTCCTTTGAGGGTTTTTTGGCCATAAAAAAGCACTGAGATTTCAATTCATATTTTTGAGTTGACTCTTTGTTCTGCTCAAGTGGCAAGTTTGCCCCAAGTTACGAAAAGAGTTAGGTAATCTTCGACTTACTATTGTAATTGTTGGAGCCAGAATTTTCAATTGGTAAGCAAGCCAGTTATTAAGTTGGTTGCTAAGCAGACCAAAGGCTGCTTAGGGTCAGCTGGGTCCTAGGGTCACCTGGCCAGAAAAGGGGTGGGGGTCACCTGGCTATAAAGACAGAAATGTAGTCATTCCCTGCACAACTGCATAGCCAGCTACTTTATCTCTGAAGATGCCAGCTGCGGTTGCCAGTGAATCATCAGGATCTGTGGTTAGGACATTCAGCCATTGCCTAAACCACAAACCCTGAAGCTCAACAATCCCCAACAGATACTGGCCACGAAGGCCTGGACTAGTATATCTTCCTCTGTTTATTTATGACATTATTTCTATTGATTCCGCTTGTGCGTGGTTTTCCTATTCCTAGCATATTCTGAGCAGACAAAATAATTCTAGCTCAATCAACTGCGCAAGTCAACATTGAGGAGGAACAATAATTGCTAGCCCCAAAGTCTAGCTGAAGAGGAATGGCCTGACTCCTAGGGCACTTGGGTACCAGACTTGGTGTATTCAATTTGCTGAAGCCAATTCACCGTGGCCAACTTGTGAGGAGAAAGCTCACTGTGGGACAATTCAGCAATCCAATTTAAATATTTAAAGTAATTAAAAAGATATTTTAGCTTTTGTCATTTATATTTCGTTTCGTTTCTCCTTTTGCATCCTTTCTTTAATGATTGTATTCCACCATTTCTTTGATATTAGTCCAACTGGTCACCACGTTGCTTGTATCTTTAAAATGTATATTGTTTTATTTGTTTCCTAGTATAATTTGATTGCTTATTAGTACAGTAACCTATGACTATCACTAAGTGAGTTTTCCTGTGGCTAGTTGGCTGTGGTGAGTTGGCCATGGTGAGTTGACCATGCCAAGTTGTCCTAGACTTCGAGTCCTAACTGCAACTGTTGAAGCAATGACCTATCAGGATAGCACCAACAGGTATGGACATTTGAAATTTTCCAATGGACCCATTTCCACAAAGAAAGGAATAGCAGCAATCCTGGCAATAAGAATAATGTTAAGGGTTCGTGGCAGGGTTTGTTTATGCTCTTATCTGAAGGCTTTACTGTATCTGAAAAGTAGAAAGACTATGTCTACCAGACAGTCATACCCTGAAAGTCTGGACATTTGCCCACATTCCCCCCAACCACACAACTGCAATGTTGCAATGTCTTAGCCATGAGAGCTTAATGGACATTCTTCTCTCAATTGGCAAACCATTCAAAAGGAAATTTTCTTTTATCAAATGGAAGGAAAACTGGAAATGAACCTGCTGGAGAATTTTACTGCCAACATTAGTTGGCAGTATAGAAGAACCCTTGTAAGATTAAGAAGGGTTCCAGCTGTTACTGCACTACCAGTAAGCAAAAATGAAATGAGCACCTCAGGCACTAAGTTCTGAAGGATCCTGCAGATCCTGTCTTTCAGAGCAAACTTCCCACTCTCTAAATCCAAGTTTGGCCAAAAATGAAAAACTTACTAGCCCAAACTGTCCTTTCACTTCCTCTTTCGTCTTTTTTTCTACCTTCTTTGCTATCATTTTTTTTAAATTTGCAAGTAGTTTTGTAGTGCAAAGGGATTCCTTATCTACTGACAAATAATTCCCATGAACAAATTAAAAAATGGAAACGCAAACATCTCTGAACAAGGAAAAAGCAACCTTTTCTCTTTATGTGAAGGATAACTTCTCTCAAGTGGGCTCACTTTTGGACTTTAATGGATGGTGGGGCTGAAGCAAGAACAAGGTATGGATTCCTCTCACTTTGCCTTTTCTTCTCTTGATGAAATCCTCTCTCTCCCCAAGCAATAGAGAAAGACCATAGAGTTCTCCCCAGTGCTTGAATGGCAGAAGGTCAAAAGTTAAATGAAATTAGAGGGAAGACTTTGTGAAAGAATATTTCGGGGTGCCTGTGGCCCCTCTGGGTTCCTAGTGACAAAGTTATCCTTAAAAAGTAGAATCATCAGTCATCCAAATAATTCTAATCATGTTCTACCAGGTTAACCCGATTTCCTGCTTAACAGGAAAAGGCTGTGAAATCAGCCTTGAAAGGAAATGGGCTATCAGAAGAATGGAATTTAAGACTATCTGGATGACTTAGTCCACCTTTCTGTTGTCAAACATGATGAGTCCAATCGAAACGTCATTCCATTGCAACCTTTTCACCCAGATTCTCCAGAAATCAGCATTCAGAAACATATTGTCTTTGATATCAGGGTTAGTGACTAAATCCCTATTGATCCTTACGAATTATGGCAGACTAATTCCAAGGTGTATTCCAGGGATTCAGCAACATCCCTTCAGAAGACGAGTGTGCAAATCAGCCTTTTACAATTACCTTAATACAATTATGAAGAACTTGGGGAAAGAATGTTGATCTAAGAATCTCTGCCTTTGACAGGAAGGAAGGGAGGGAGGGAGGGAGGGAGGGAGGGAGGGAGGGAGGGAGGGAGGAAGGAAGGAAGGAAGGAAGGAAGGAAGGAAGGAAGGAAGGAAGGAAGGAAGGAAGGAAGCCTTTCTATTATTCTATTCAACCTATCATTGTGCCTGTCATAATTACTGTAAAATTGAAGGTAGTCCTCAACTTATGACCACAAATGAGCCCAAAATTTATGTTGCTGTGGGGAATTTGTTAAGTGAGTTTTGCCCCATTTGGCAACTTTTCTCACCACATTTGCTGTGGTGAATCACTGCTGTCCTTAAATTAATAACTCCGTTGCTAAGTGGATCTGGTTTCCCCATTGACTTGGCTTGTCAGAAGGTCACAAAAGGGGATCATGTGTCCCCAAGACACTGCAACAGTCATAAATGTGAGTCAATTATCAAGCATCCAAATATAAATCACATGAGTCTGGGGATGCTGCAGAGGTCATAAGTCTGAAAAATGGCCATAAGTCACTTTTTTCAGTGCAGTTATTAACTTCCAACAATCACTAAATGAGCTGTTGTAAGTTAAGGACTACCTGTATTTTGATTTGTATTATTATTATTATTATTATTATTATTATTATTATTATTATTATTATCATCATCATCATCATCATCATCATCATCATCATCATCATCATCATCACCCAAATGCTGCAATAAACAAACAAATGCTATGATTTGTGATAAGACATATATTTGAAGCAAATATACATTCTTCATATAATGGAATACACAATCTCTTTTTTAGGCACAGATCACATCAATTCTGGATTTCATCGTTCTGTGTTAGAGTAAAGACCGAGTGGGTAAATTAGTGCATGTCCAAACTTGCCTTGTTTGTGCTTTACTGGTTTCTTCATTACTAATTCTCAAAATCTGAAATTATTTTACATGCCCAAACTCCTTAGTAGGATTTCAAAAATAAGAGGCTGACAAAGCAGGGGGAAAATCAATCATATCATCCACAGCTACAAGACAAGCTTAATTCGGCTGCCTGTTCTTACCACAACCAGTTTAACCCCCCCCCCCCAAAAAAAAAGCTTTCCATATTAAGGATGGGGTTGCATTTGTTGGCTGAATACCAGGGCACCAAAAGCTTAAGGCTGAATCAAACAGAATGAAATATTTGGTAGTTCAGCATTCAGTGATAAGCTGTAGCAAGCTACAGTATAATCCTTTGTGCTTTATGTAACATGTAATTAATCAAGAATTAGGTTCGATATCATTTTTTTCTCCCAGCAAAGAGGCTGGCACAACTGCACCAAGTAGCTGTCTGGGTTCTGACCCAGGCTTCCCAAGAGCATGAAGCAAACTCCTGGTGCAGACAAAAACCCCTTTTATTAATTGACTGTGAATTCTGCTCATTCGCATCCAGCAAAGTCTTTCAAGGGAGGATTTACAGTCACAGATCTTATCTGGCTTAGAGAGCTGACAGGTCAATATTTGCAAAATTTGGCAAGGAGTCTCGGAGAGTCACGAGGCAATTAAGTGAACTAATTGTCTCCTGCAAACTCCACTCCCCTTTCGCTCCTCTTTTATTTCCTCTGGGAGGGGCCATTCATCATCCACTTGTGGCCTTATTCCCAAATCGACCCCTGTTCTTTAGCTGTTCCCTTCATCTGGCAACTCCGTGCATGCACACACTGGGAACAGGCTCCAGCTGTTCATCTGCCTCACTGATGTCTGACTCTGAAGGCAGCTGATAACTGGCATACGGTCCTGGCCCCCTCTCTGCCTCCGACACAGAGCCCTCATCAGAGCCTTCCCCAGACTCCAGGAATAGCCCATGTTCCTCCCCAACCTCCGCTGCAGCTCCGCTGGCTGCTGGCGGGCCACAACAGTCAGCTCTTACTACATTTTCGTTTTTCTCCCTAGTATCAACATATTGTCTGACTGATATGCTTGTTAATGAAATCTGATTTTAAAAAATCTGAGCATCATTGTTACTGATTTTTCTGGGCAAGTCTCTATCCTAATGTGGTTGTGACAACTATCTCCTAATTTAATGATCAGAATGCGAGCAGTCAGGGAGGTTCAGAAAGATTCAATGTCACAGAAAAAGGATGCCTTCATTAGCAGCATCCGCTACAGTAGCTCCAAAGTGCCACTTAGAGAAATCCAAGAATAAGGTCGAAAAAGATGAGAAAAAGCAGCATTTGAGAAACGGGGAGATGAAGCAAATGTGAAAGTTCTGAAGAGACAGATCTTTCTACAGCAGGGGTGTCAAAATGGTGGCCCATGGGCCGGATGCGTCATGCGCAGGCCACACCCACCCCAGCTTCGTGAAGGGAAAACCATCGCGATCAGTCATGTGACAGCAACGTGATGCGGCGAGTATGACACCCATGTTCAACAGGCACCTGTTTTTAACCCAAAGGTGCTTTTTCAAGAGGCAACAGCTTTTAGAAACAGTAATAATGATCAGATGACTGCGATGAAGATAAACCATTCCCCACCATTCAGTGATGACTGAAGAAGCTTCTCAAATGAGAAAAGAAATGTCTTTAAATAAAAACAACGAAAGAAAGATCAGTTGCGTCTTGAAAAAGCATCTTTGGAACAACCATGACCTGGATGACTGAGAATCCCCCTAGACATCTGTTTTTAATTTGAGAAGAGATTGGACTGCCATTTAAACTGTTTAAGGAAAAGATTGGACAGATCTTTTTTTCTGGAATGGTGCAAGGTCTAGAATAGAATAACAAAATTGGAAGGGACCTTGGAGGTCTTCTAATCCAACCCCCTGCTTAGGCAGGAAACCCTACACCACTTCAGACAAATGGTTATCCAACATCTTATTAAAACCCTCCAGTGTTGGAGCATTCGCAACTTCTGGAGGCAAGTTGTTCCACTGATTTATTGATCTAACTGTCAGGAAATTTCTCCTTAGTTCTAAGTTGCTTCTCTCCTTGATTAGTTTCCACCCATTGCTTCTTGCCCTAACCTCAAGTGCTTTGGAGAATAGCTTGACTCCCTCTTCTTTGTGGTGGCCCCTGAGATATCAGAATACTACCATGTCAGCTATCATGTCTCCCCTAGTCCTTCTCTTCACTAGACTAGCCATGCCCAGTTCCTGCAACTGTTCTTCATATGTTTTAGCCTCCAGTCCCCATATCCTCTTTGTTGCTCTTCTCTGCACTCTTTCTAGAGTCTCCACATCTTTTCTACATCGTGGCGACCAAAACTGAATGCAGTATTCCAAGTGTGGCCTTACCAAGTCATTATAAAGTGGTATCAACACTTCACGTGATCTTGATTCTATCCCTCTGTTTATGCAGCCTAGAATTATGTTGGCTTTTTTTGGCAGCTGCTGCACACTGCTGGCTCCTATTTAAATAGTTGTCCACTAGGACTCCAAGATCCCTCTCACAGTTACCACTACACATGTATGCCTTTAAGTCAGTTTTAATTATACAAATCCCTGCAGTTTGCTGTGCAACATTTTTCACAGGTGATTTGTCATTGCCTTCTTCCTGGGACTGAGTGGAAGCGACTGGCCCAAAATCACCCAGTTAGCATCTTATTTAAGACTGCAGCAAATCCTGATTTCTAGCCTAACATTCTTTAACCACAACACACTGGTTCCTGGTTTCTCCTTTTGCTATTTTTATAAACAAGAATGTTTTTCAACTTATTGACTATTATTTTTAAACAACTTTTCTTCCCCTTGATCTGGGATTATGTTGGCTTTTTCCATCACAGAAGTATAATATTTTACATTTTGAGCAATATCCTCATTAATCATTTCTTACAAGTCTGAGATGTTCATCGTAGAGATGGATTTTTTTTTTTTTTTTGTTACAAACAGAAGACATTGGAAACTGATTATACATTCACTTACGTGCACAAGACTTCAATTTTCCCTGATTAAAACTTATGGGCAAAGAATTGGAGGGATGAGATATATTTTTGCGGCATCTCTAAATTGGCTGGAGCAGCAGCTCTTTTAATTAAGAAGCAGATCCTGACCCTATTATGAAGAGTATTTTGTTCCAAATCAACATTTAAACATTTCAGCAATCAGTTAAGCACAGGGATGACAATCCTGGAACTTTGTTTTGAATCAATAATTTAACCGTGGTCCATGTGAGGTAATTTTTTTTCTCTCTCTTTCCATAATTTAAATTACTGTTTTAAATTGTTTTGTTTTAATCAATCCCCCTCAGGTGACCGAGTTTCGGAATCAATTTCTCAAGACTGAACCACATATTTTTTTGCTGAATTTTCATTCTCTGTTCCTTATGAAAGCTTGAAAGAACTAACGTGAGATTCAATTTTTCAGGTAAGCGCCGGATTCAGGAAACGGTTATTGCTCTCTTATTTTGTTACCTTGAATCCATTTTCCCATCCTGAATTCATTTAGACAAATTTGATTG
This sequence comes from Natrix helvetica, assembly GCF_964273705.1. NCBI lineage: Eukaryota > Metazoa > Chordata > Lepidosauria > Squamata > Natricidae > Natrix > Natrix helvetica. The sequence continues at coordinate 12,278,884 of NC_138561.1, forward strand.
ACTGCTTACTGATTCGGTCATCAGGTCTTAATTATTAGCACAAACAAACATGATTTCCTCTTTCAGACACTCCTGGAAAACCATGCTGAAATGAACAGCTGCTGCCTGTAGATGTAATAATGTTTTTAAAACATATATTGCATAGAAAGTGCCAGAGGAAAAAAATAAGATTCTCTGAATCAATCCGTCTATGGAGATTCTCAGTCATCCAAGGCATGGTTGTCCCCAAAGGTGCTTTTTCAAAAGGCAACTGGACTTTGTTTTTCCTTGAAGATGTTTCTCTTCTCATTCAAGGAGCTTCTTTGGTTACTGAAGTTCAATAACTGAAGAAGCTTCTTGGATGAGAAACGAAACGTTTTGAAAAAACCGTAAAGCCAACAAACTTGAAATTTGGCACGTATGTTCCTCTTGGCTTCTAGGTGCTCGCTAAGAAAGGATTTTTCAAAATGACCATCAGATCATTAGTATTTCTTATTCAGTAATTAACATGCCCTGATATTAAGGAGTTCTACTCCCCCTCCCTACCTGAGAAGACCTCTGTTCCAACTACCAGTTGCTTCACATTCCGTTACCTCAGTTCAAACTGGCAGATGTTCCATTCCTTCACTCAGGAGTGGTCTGGGGCTCCTTACAGTACCAAACGTCGGTAGCTGACCAAAATGTCTACGCCTTCCACCTATGGAACTGCTTCCTGACTCAAGGTGGTAGGAGCGTATTCCCTTATGTGTTTCAATCACCGACTACCACTGAGCCAATGGATTGTGAACTGAATTTCTCCTGCATAGCCCGATCACATAGTTTCATCAGGTATCCAGCTAGTAATATAATAGAAACCCTGATGTTAACTCTTACCCCTGTATGTGCAAATTCACTCTTCTTTCCTGGATCGGCGTAAGAAAGCAGAAGCTCTGCACAGTTTTTGGTTGGAAAACCCTGCAATCTTATTTAGGAGCAGAGCAATTGGGGCTCTGTGGTGTTCCCTATAAAATTCACCGTAGAGGCAGACATGCTCAATAGATTCACACAAGGCCATACAGGTAATGGCCATAGTATTCTTGTATCTATCTTCCAGTAGGAGTGAGGAGGATATTGCACTGAGATAGACTTGCTCTGGTTCAGAGCATCCTGTTGCAGCTTTTCAGCTTATCAGCCCTAAAGAGCTACAGAAAACTGCCCGCATCAAATCGGTATTCTGTATAAATCAAACAGAGAGCCAGTTTAATGTAGAGATGAAGCACAAGGCTAGAAACCAGGAGACTATGCATTCTAGTCCTGCCTTAGGCATAAAACCAGCTGGGTTACTTTGGACCAGTCACTTTCTCTCAGGTCTAGGAAGGAGGCAATTGCAAACCACTTCTGAAAAAAACCTTCCCAAGAAAAATGGAGATTGTCTATGGAGATTCTCTGTCATCCAGGTCTTGGTTGTCCCCAAAGTGCTTTTTCAAGAGGCAATTAGACATTCTTGTTTTTCTTTGAAGATGTTTTGCTTCTCATTTTTCAGCATCTTGGATGAAAAGTGATACATCTTCAAAGAAAAACAAGAAGTCCCTTTGCCTCCTGAAAAGCCGCTTTTGGAGCTTGCCAAGAAAACTGTACAGACTTGTGAACTGTCCAGGAAATGTCCTAGAATCAGACACAATTGAATGGGAAAAAATTCAGTCAGGCATTGCTTCAGCATTAGTGTGGCTCACTCAAAGCCCTGTAAGAGTAAGGAAGAAGTTGAAAGTCCTGTAACTGAATTTACTCTGAACTCCTTCCTTCCTTCCTTCCTTCCTTCCTTCCTTCCTTCCTTCCTTCCTTCCATCCATCCATCCATCCATCCATCCATCCATCCATCAATCCATCCATAAGCTGTTAGTCTACCTCTCCACCTATGAGAGAGAGAGAGAGAACGAGAGAGAGAGAGACAGAGAGACAGAGACAGAGCGACAGAGACAGAGAGACAGAGACAAAGACAGAAACAAAGACACAGAGAGAGAGACAGAAGGAGAGAGAGAGAGATTGTGACTGTGATTAAGGGATTGGTTACACTTATATGATGGGATGTGGTGCCTCAGTGGCTAAGACGCTGAGCTTGTCAATCAGAAAGGTCGGCAGTTCGGCGGTTCGAATCCCTAGTGCCTCATAATAGAGTGAGCTCCCGTTAGTTGTCCCAGCTTCTGCCAACCTAGCAATTTGAAAGCACATAAAAATGCAAGTAGAAAAAATAGGAACCACCTTTGGTGGGAAGGTAACAGCACTCCATGAGCCTTTGTTGTTTAGCCATGCCAGCCACATGACCATGGAGACATCTTCAGACAATGCTGGCTCTTCAGTTTTGAAACGGAGATGAGCACTGCCCCCTAGAGTCGGGAATGACTAGTACATATGTGCAAGGGGAGCCTTTACCTTTACTTATACTTATATGAAATAAAAGTTGCTAGAAAATTGTATGTTTGTTGGCCTCATCAAATGTCTCGTCAAATCTGAATAAACTATGGCAGCCTGGTTGTCACTATTCTAATATTTCAACCATTTTACCTTCAACCACAATTTTTCTGGATCTTCATCTTTTCTGTTATTTTCATACTATGATGTAATGATATATTGCAAATATATGCTTTGACATTTTGACATTCTTGTCATGGTGTCACTCAAGGCCATTGTTAATATTTTCTAAATTTTGAGTTCTGGCTGCAATAATCTATGATAACTGACACCTTTTTGGGGGAGGGGGGAGTTGAGAGTTAATTTAGAATCTTCTTGTTTGAAGAGACTTATGGTTACTCAAATACTTTGGCCACCTGATGAGAAGGAAGGACTCACTGGAGAAGAGCCTAATGTTGGGAACGATAGAGAGCAAAAGAAGAAGGGAATGACAGAGAATGAGGTGGCTGGATGGAGTCACTGAAACAGTCGGCGTGAGCTGAAATGGACCCCAGAGAATGGTAGAGGACAGGAAGGTGTGAAGGAACATTGTCTATGGGTCGGACACGACTTTGCTACTAAATCCTGTTAAGATTCATGTTAATACAAACTGCCACTCATTTACCATTTGCTCTAGTGCTACAAAAATAGCCAAAATTATACCATTGTGCTAAAATACAGTCTGTACCATTTTGCCTTGCTTTCCACTTGTATCATTTCCACATGAAAGTCCAACTTCCTTAGATTCCCAATATTTTCCAAAAGGACAGTTGCAAACAGAAGAGTCACAAACCTTTGGAATTGCTTAGGTTCACACACCCGCAACCCAGATTGGGCCTTGACTGTAATCACAGCTACTGCTTGGAAGCAGCAAAGCTCTGGAGACAACTAAAGTGCTCTCGGCAGAGTAAACGCGAAAATTAATCTTAGACAACTCTTGCTCTAGAATTTTGTTTTAAAAAATGCTTGGAAAAAGGTTGTATTCAAAGCAATCTATGGAAGTGTATATTTCAGCAGCTATAATGCATATATTTTTACCCACTTTCCTTTAATTCGTGTGTGTGTGTGTGTGTGTGTGTATGTGTGTGTGTATATATATATAATCTTTCCAGTTACATGGAATTTTTTTTATCATAGAATTGTGAAACCCAAAACATGATTGCATTTCCGTTTCTCTTTAAGTTCATGGAATGCAAATCAGACAGGGTTGTATTAATCTGAAAGCCAAACAAATATATGCTCGGTATGAAGCAAGGATGCTTAGCAGCTACTCTTCCTCCTTTGGGATAACAAAAATGATAATTACTAGCTGGAAGGAGAGCAGTTCTCAGATGGAGCCGGATCTAAGCATACTTGTATTCAGCTTTCTTTTTATTTGTTAGACTAGCAAAGTAAAAATTGCAGTCCCAGTGCTGTTCTGTCCTCCATTGATTCAGAAATACTTCCATATAAACTTTTTTTGTTTTTTTTTTAAAAAATTACATTGCCTGTCTTTAGATGGAGTTACCAATCACCAAGATCTTTGTGTACTATTTCACTGCATGGCTACTTCTGTTTTCTATTAGCACTTCAGAGTAGCTTCAGAATTAATGTGACAGAAGGAAAAGAATTTTTCTCAATCTTTTATTATGCCCTTGGCTTGACTGTCCTTTTTGCTATGGCATTATATTAGGCTTTCAATCAAACCAGCTACAATCCAGTACTTATGCCTTTATCTTACACCAAGAAAATAACATGACAGCAGAGTCTTCCCTGGCTTATACCTTGGAAAATCTTCTCTCTTTTGGTTCAGAATCTTTTCCTGAACATTCAGGTTTCAAGTACATCAATTCCATACATAACATTATGGCACATAAAGAATTAGATACTGTTCCACTGGTGGGTTCCGGATCCTGTTCCAACCGGTACAGATGCATCGTACCTGCCAGCGACGCCTCCACAAGCCTCCACAACGCTTCAGCTGCTCGGCGGAACGTCGCGCAGGCGCTGTATGCACCATGCACGTGGGCGGAAGCACCGAAGGCTTTAAAGGACAGGTAAGGAGCGTGGGCGGGTGGGTGGGCCCTCCAGAGCACCGTACCAGAACAGTATCCATTGCTCCGGGCAGGCTCCAGTATGCCCGTACCGGGGCGTACCGCCTGCAACCCACCACTGCACTGTTCTTTAAAAACTTTTCTCAAGTAAAGATAAAAATTCTCTATCACTGCACTCATGTTACTGTTACTTTAAGTCCAATCACATTTCTGAACAGATGGATGGATAGATACTGTAAATGATAGATAGATAGAGATGATACATAGATAGATGAGAGAGGGAGAGAGGAAAGGGAGGGAGGGAGAGGGGGGAGGGAGCAAGATTTGGTGGGGGGATCAAACTTTAGGTACAAATGTATAATCACAACAAGGATATCACAACAATCATTTTTCTGTGTGCAAAAAAATAAACGTTTTGGATATGAGATTTAAATAGTAATGACATGGAAAAATGGAAAAATACATTGACAGTAACCAAAGTTCCTGTTAAGGAAGCCTGTCTTTAAAAAAATTGGTGAAAAATAAAATATTACTGACACTTAATGCATCCCCACTAGTAAAAACTCCAAAGCGAAGGCATCACAATCCAAAAAGCACCACACTTCTTTTATCATTCTTCAGCTGTTTTCCATTGTTTTCCATTAATTGCCAAGTGATGGTGGAATGTTATTTTGTTGGCAACTTTAGCTCTGACAGTGATGTATTCCATCTGCTAATATTTAAACCACAAGTCCTCAGTTTGATGCATGGCGATTATATCACATAAGGATTTAACAATTTAGTTCAAAGGAAATTCACTTAAATTTCCAAATTAGGTCATCGGTGTGGATCAAATTATCAAATCAAATTGATTGCTGTTCAACTGGGACAATAATTTTAAGCCCTTTTTTTGTGCTAACTCAGAGACAGACTATTTCTTTCTGAATTAAGTTGATCTTCTGAAAAAGTCTGACTTTAATTGAAGATTCAGAGGAGAAAACTCAGAATCAAATTGATCTAAATTGGTTCAAACTGGATTACTCAAGATTCGACTGGAAGTTCTCCAGCTGGACAGACGAGGGGTGTGTGAGCTCTGAAGACTCTCCCATGAACTCTGTCTGACAAACCAATTCCGAGATCCTGTATTTCACTAATGATTATACAATGAACAATCAAGATTGATTTGACAACTCTTCCAAAGCAGGTGAAAATTAATTCCAACTTTATTGCATGTTAGATCTTTCACAGTAGAACATCCAAGTTTTAGAGATGACAGACCATCCATGCTAGTATAGTCTTCACAAATACGTATCCTTGAGTTTATCATTGACTCCAGTTTTGTAAACATAAATACTACAAA